>NC_137585.1:10702770-11369105 GCF_963210335.1 Falco punctatus | reverse complement strand
GTTTATTTGGAATGACAAAGCTATAAATCAAATAATTTATTAAGCGTATTCATCTGCTTTGTGTAGTTCAGGACGTTAAGTGTTTTAAGCAGTATAATTTTATCTATTTTGCACAGGACTGCAGGAAAATAGTGAAAATCATTGATGCCAGTGAGTTCCTGCAGATTTACACAATCTGAGGACTGTTCCTGCATGAACTCTGTTCAGTTTAAAGCCAAAACCCAAACCCCCGAGCATTGTCTATGCAGTAGCGTTACATCTTCCTTTCCAGAGAATCCAAGCTGCTTTTCAAGTTCATCTGACCACTTAATAATGACTGTACTAAAAGTCATCTGAGACAGTCTAGCAAGGTCCTGGTCTCCAACAGTAGCCATAAACAGATACCAGACTGTAGCCAAGCCAAGATCAAATTATACTATACTTTCTCCAAATGTTCTTCCAGTCTTAAGCTAGCTCCTGAGTCTGACGCACTTTGTCAAGTTAGCTACGGAGTCCTCCTCTGTATGCTTGTCTAGTCTTCTTCTGAATGCATGAACTTCAAGTTCACTTGAAATCTTTGCATCAACAACACTCTTTGACAAGGAGTTCCACATGTCTATCACTTCTAGAATGAGGATTAGCACAGAAAACAGTACTGACTCTCCTCAGCAGCTGGCTGCAGTAAGTTGCTCGAGCCTGTTGCCTGTTCTTGAGGCTTACTGTACATTTGCAGTCATATTTAAAGATGTAAGCATCTAAGGGACCAGCTAAACAACTTCAAATAACATACTTATTGTAGACACACTTTAATTACCTTCAAGCAGTCCACGTGCATGCTGCTTCCAGGGCATCTGCAATGGCAAGGACAGTAGCAAAGGCTGGCAAAAGTTAAAAAAAAAAAACAAACAAATAAATGACATTTTGTTTCAATCATCTACTGATAGCTCATCAGGGGCCCTGGTGTGTCAGGACTACATGATTAGCTCTTCTTAAGCTAACTAGTTACAGCTAGCTTACAGCTGTGTCAGAAGCAATTCTGGTAGCACCTGCTCAGCAGTTCTGCTCTGAAATAGCTGGTTTAAGCAAGCGGTGGAGTTTTCTTGCTACCTACCCAAGCCAATGAATTAATCATCAGATGATCTGAAGAACATGATTAACTTCATTGTATCCTAGTTCAGGTTGTGAAATCCCCTGCTTTTGTCTTTCTTAACAGCATCTCTCTATTGAAAACAAAGGGATAGAAAGACCATAGGTTACTTCAGCTTTGATCCTTGCTGGAGGAGCACTGAGTAATGTGTTTCAGGAGAACTTCTTCCCCATTACCTTGCACAGCACATTGTCAGGGTATGTCAGATTTTTATTCTTTTTTTAGAAGCCTAGGAAATGTACCTTCAGCCTCAATTATTCCTATTCCCTAACTCATTCTTTGGTCACATAAATAGAAAAGGTTTCTTTCATGCAGATTTACCTGGATTTCTGTGAAGATGATGTGCTCTGACTTGTTGTATTTGTACTGGTTCCCAATTTTAGGCAGCATGCAGCTGTTCCAAGGCATTGACTAGTTTGGGAAAGCTGCTCAGAGCATTGCTGAGATACTCCTGCTGGGGATGGCATGTCCTTTCCCTTCTCTCCCACCTTTTCCCTTTCACTTTCTTTTACCAAGAGGATTGCAGCCTTAGGATCATGGAGTTCTTATTCCAATTGTGGCTGTAAGGATTTAGTTTACGTTTCCAAGTTCTCTGTGATCTTGCATCTCATCCTACCCCAAAGTCACTTCCTGGGAATGTCCAGAACATTGGTTCCCACTCTATTCCTTAATCAACGCTTTTTTTCTGGTTCACTCTTCAAGATTGTCACCGTATTTTAAAAGTCATATATCATGGTCACCATTCATATTGCTGGACTCTTAAATTCCAGCCTGCTGTGATCCTTTCACAGGGAAAACCCATAACATATTTGATATCTAGAATACTTCTAAACACTTCTAAATGCATCCTTCTCTTTCCTTTCTCTCCACTACCACCTTGTGTCAGGTTTTGGTGTGTATGTGTGTGGCAGTAGTGAGGGATTACTGCTATAGGAAGAGTAAGAATGTGTGTAAAACATGATTGATTCATTACATTACTGAAATCAGTGGGTTTTCATGAAGAGCCTACCCAATTGCAGTTAACAAGAACACAACATCTGCAAGCTTATAGCAAAGAACATCTTATCCAGTTAAACGCAAGCTGTGATGCAGCCAAGATGTCAGGGCAAGTACACCTCACAGCAACCTCCAGAGGGTTGTAGCCATAGACTAGGACATGTGTAGGTAGGAAAAGTGAGCTACCGTTGGCCAAAGGCAAGAACAATAAAAGTTTTGCTTTTCCAAAGACCATGCTTGTGAGGTTTCATATTCACAATTTGAAAATGAAAGAAACAAAAAAATATTTGATGTAATGGAAGAGTAAGAGGCCTGGATTGGCTTTTGTCGCTTCAGTAGTTACTGGAGAAACAGGCAATGTTCCTGGGAGACTGTGGCAGGTAAGAGCCTCTTCAGTCAGGCTCTCTGGGTTCTTGAGTAAGAGGAGCAATCTAATTAGGTGTTACAACTTTCTCTGTGAGTGAGATTAGAAAGGGAGGCAAATCCCAACTTGCCAATATTTATGTTCTCTATGTGCCTTTAAAACATCTGACAACACCATGCCTGCAAGTGCCATGCTGAAACTGTGGTGGAAGATCAAATAAGGAGGGGAATGGTGCCACCTGCTGAATGGCTAACCCTGCTCCTTGCCTGTCTTGACTCATCTGTACCGTGAAGGTCAAGTGCTAGCCTAGTCCAGCTGTGCTGCAGAGGTGTGGGTAATAAAAAGATCCCTGTGCCACACTGAGTGCTTGAAACAGAAGAAGGGGGAGAGCTCATCAGCAGATCCCAGAGATCTGTCGCATCTGTTCAAATGGAGCAATCCAGGTTTCCCATCTGTCTCTGGCCTTTTCATAGCTGTCATTCCGAGCAGTCTGGGAGTACTGGTCAGTTCAGAGTGCATTTCTGGTTATAATACTCTTTGCAACATGTTCCTGTTTGAGGATGGGACCTGAGACTGTTGAGACCTGGTCTGAAGTGCCAGCTACTGCCTCACTCTTCTCACACCTCCACGTCAACTGTCAGCTTCCTTCAGGGAAAAGGCCTGCTCAGTAAGCAACAAAATTATGCCAAAAATTAAACCTAAGCCTGCCTGGCCCTGCTCCTCATTACTATATGTGTTTATTTTATTTTTTTTCCCTAACTTCTTGGAGTCATAGTCAACAGGGACTTAGGAGTGAGGGATAAGGAAGAAGGGTTAATTGCTGCAGCAATGACAGGTCCTTCCTGCTTTTTGTTTTGGTTTGGTTTAGCTCTTTTTTTATAACACTGCTCAGGGCTTTTTTTTTAACCTACTTTCTATAACATCTAGTGCTGAGAGACATATTTATCTATAATGATGAACACATGGTTTATGCTGCCTAGATATTATATAGCCATGCATTTCACAGGGACATATTGTTTTAGGTAAGTGATGCAGCTCTTCTTGCCTTTTTTTTTTTTTTTTTATTTCCAGTTTCAGGGAATTTCCTGAATCAAATACCCATGTGCCCATTTCTGCTCATGGCCACATGCACTAAGCAAATGTCACATATCTAAAAGTTTTCCTGACTCTGTGCCCTCTAACTGGATCATCGCGAGAATTCCATTTGAAGTTACATTTTATTAATGTGTAATGATAGTGAACCACCCTCACTGACAACTTTCATTCTGAACACGTGCCAGGCTTTTCCTGCTCTGCCCATGGACCAACACTTCTCAGTCTTGCAAAAGGAGTCATCCAGCATCAGACCTTATTTTCTGTTAAATTATTCTGGTTTGATGCAAGAAAAAGGATTTCTAAAATGAAAGGTAACCCAGAGAGACAGGTGAATTAAATTAATCAGGTGATTTCATATTTGCTGCACTGTAAACATTGAAGTGGTACAACCAGGCCCTTGAAAACTAGATTTCAGTTTGACCAGTTTAGTAGTCTGTATATTTCTTGCAGAACCCACCAAGTATTTTAATGGGTCATCCTCTGAAAGTAATTATATCCTTTAAAAGACTCACATTCTGTTAAGGTCTTATCAGCCAAAGTGTGGATTTTCATTGTGACAACTGGAGGGAAACTATAGCAATTTGTAAATGGCAATGTGCATTCTAGCCCAGGGTAACTTCACCCAACCAAGAAGAAAAAAATCTGTGCTTCAATGAAATTAATAGCCTTGGTAAATTCAGCATGCACAGAATGGTTAAATGTGGGGGAAGCTTTACCCTTCTGGGTTGTCAGGTCTGTTTTGAGAAGGTGTTAAGAAGGTATCATTCTAAATTACTTGGCAGCTGTCAAAAGTATTCTTGAATAATTTGGACTGGCGTCTAAAAGGGAGTGTTTCATTCTGTGTAGGTAAGCGTGGAAAAATAAATGAAAAGCTTAACAGTGATACCGCAGAGTGTATCTCCAAGCCCACATCAGAGGAGAGAAAGAACTGCTAAGGTGGGAAAAAAATCCACTATGGATGTTGCTGACTGTGATTTTTGTCATGTGTTCGAATGGCTTAGAGCTGTAGAACAAGGCTGCAGTTGTCAAGGTATGAGGTCCTGCTGCTTCAGAGGTGTCAAATTATTACTCCTCAGCTGGAAGAAACAGGACCGCAGAGCCAGAAGCCTGTAGACTTTGGCCCATGTCTTATCCACTGCTGGCATGTGTTCTTTGTTGTTCTTAAAATTACAAAAAAGAAGAAAAAAAAAAAAAAAGAAAAAGAAAAAGGAAAAGTTTTAATTCTGATTTAAAGAGGGGAGGTTGTTGTTGATGTTGCTAATATCAAAGGGGTGAACACTAAATGGGATCACGCAAGCCATAAGACTAACCATGAGGTAAGGAACTTGTCTTATCTATCCTGCCTGGTTTTAATGTGGTTCAGGTCAGAGCAACTGAAAGTTGTTTCTGTCTGATGGATGGGGCTGGCCAACCATCTTTGAAACATCTCCATTCAGGTCATCAGTAAAACCTACTGAAACAAGAGATGACTTGCACAAGTGTTATCCCTGCTTTGTCAGTTCTGTACGTAAGAGAAGGACTTGGCTGTCCAGTTCAGCAAGATCTATATTCAAATTCAAAGGCCTTTTCTGAACTCAGCACTGGAATTGTCACTGTTTCAAGCTCATGATGAAAGGAAGATCTCTGCACTGAATATTGTCATTTGTGAGTCAGCCCTTGAGGTCATCTAACTGCATAGCAATAACGGCATTAACGACATTGATGGAAATCATTGCCAGACATCCTCAAAAATCCATAGGCAGATGTACCTCTGATGGAATGAGTCCAGGCACTGTTAAAACAATTCTCACCCTATGGTCTGTGCAATTTACCTCACCGCCTAACCAAACCTTAAATCAATGAGGCCAGATAAACAATGCTTTACACCCCCAACTCACTCAGTATCATTAAAAGAAGCTTTTATGACTTTTCCATTTTGTGGCAGGTTGACCCCAGCTGGCAGGTAAGCCCCCACGCAGCTGCACTCTCACTCCTTCCCAGCAGGATGGGGGAGAAAATCAGAAGAGCAAAAGTGAGAAAAAAGCCTTGTGGGTTGAGAGAAAAACAGTTTAATAAGTGAAGGGGCTGGGGGGAGGGGGAACGGTGGAAAAAGAAATAAGTGGTGCAAAAGCAGTCACTCAACACCAGCAGACTGATGCCCAGCCAGCCTTGGAGTAATAGCTACTCTGGAAGAACTTTGCCCCCCTCCCCCCAGTTTAATTGCATGTATGCAGTAGTATGGACCATCTCCTTGGCCAGCCTGTGTCACCTGTTCTGGCCATGTACGCTCCCAGGCTCATGGCCACCCCCCAGCTTCCTCACTGGGGATGGAGGGTGAGAAAGAGTGATGGCCCTTGAGGCTGTGCAAGGGCTGTTCAGCAACAGCTAAAACACTGGTGTATTGTCAGCGCTTTGGTCTCCAATCTAAAACAGAACACCATACAGGCTGCTAGAAGCAAATTAACTCTGTCCCAACCAGACCCAGTACACATTTCTAAAGACATGTCCAGAGATCACTCCAGAGCACCCTAACTGAGTGGCAGACTCACAGTATTGTTTACTCTCGCTGGCTCTCAACGAGAAGAGCTTTCCAAAGAAGGGCTTTGCCTGGCACCTTTGCACTTTGGCTTCTTGCCTCAGCCTGGAAATTCAGAGATATGATAGTGCTATTGAGTCTGACTTTCAGGCTAAGGTTCAAGTCTGTACTTTTATTAACCAAACTGATGCGCTCGTTCCAAGATGCCTTTATTTTAACCAAATCCAAGGACCAGTAGGCAGCAGTCTCTGTAACCTCTGCCATCCAGGCCTTTATGGCATATACCCCATTTTAAAAAGTTGTTTTGTCACGCCAGCTGCAGGAAGGGCAGGGAATTCTCCACAGCAATGTACTGGTTTTACTGCAGGGAAATCAAATTAATTTAAAATTCCTTTGAGGTAGGTCTGCTAGAGTCATGAAGCTGTTATCATTTTATTATAGTGAAATTTTTGAGGCTTTTGCCTAAGTTTTACTCAGTGTGACCTGTTCCAGCTCTTACAGTCCTAGAATTGTCCAAGAGGGGCAATATTCCAGAAGAAAAGGTAAGGGGATTTTTACTGTTTTACCTCATCCGAGCCAAAGATTTATTTAGAGAGTTTTGCCATCCTATACTTGTCTTTGAAAGTGTTGCAGTCAACAGGAATTTCTCTCCATTTGTTGCATCTCTTCCCTCCAGCTTCCATTCTTAATGAGATTTAGGCTTGAAAACAGGTGTTTAGGTTGTACTTCCAGCTTCCAAATTCAGGCTCCCTGTTTCTGACAGCCATGAATTTATTCCTCCTCACTCAGGAAATTCTTTGCTGCTTCCATTCATCTGTCCCTGTCTGAAAACTGGCCAGAGGGACCCCAATTGTTCTCATTGTTGGCATTCCACAGCTAGAAGACAGACAAGTCCATTTGTAACGAAAGGGAGATTTTTCACATCCTGTCCTTCTCTTACAGGCTGCCTGTGCCAGCACCATTTCACGCTCAGAATAAGCCATAAATCCAGAGGGGAAGCCTTTTTTAGATGATAACCAACTGCGTTCTGTATTTTCTCAAAAATACTTTATTCTTTAAAAAAACTGAGTTTAAGAAATACAGATAGTGGAGGCAGTGTTTCACTTGAAGTTACACAGCTTCTACAGCTCCAAGTGATCGACTTATGGCTACCAAAGGGACATTAATAAATAAAACACACAGACAGGGTAAGGCTTATTAAAGATGACATCTTCCACTGTCTAAACACGAGTTTAATATGAGTCAGTGGTGTTTTCACAGCTTGGTTCCTAGCTTTACCATGGTGGTGGTCCATTAAGGAAAGATATAAATAATTAACATAGCCCTCTAGGTTGCAAAAAGAAGGTTTGCTTTGTGTCACGCCGTGGCTCTGTGGCCAAGGAAAGAGACCCATTACAGCATGTTCTATGAGCAGGAACATCTAGCTATATAGCCTTGAATGTCTGCAGTGCTGACTCTTTTGTTTATAAAAATACGATTAGTTTAGAAAAACTCTAAAGAAATTATTCACTGGGTTCACAGCCAAGGTATTTCTGTTTTATATATACTCAACTAAAAAATCAACTCTGAAGCAAAACGCTCCCAAATTCATTATTCACATTTGGACAAATCCGACTTGAAGTATGCATCTTGCTGCCAGACTGCATTGGCTAGGAGTTGAGCAAAGGATTGGGTCATTTTAAAAATTATTCTGTTTCTCAAGAGCAATTACACTGAAAATGGCAGCAGGGGAGGTTGAGGAGGATGGTTCCAGGAATAATCTGCATGTTTCCAAGTGTATAAGTAAAATCTTGAGGCTGCATGCCGATGGGTGTAGAATGAGAGTCGGTTTCCTAGGAGATCATGTGAGATATCCCAGACTGCACCTTAAAGGATTGACTTCAGTTCTCTAAGCATCCACTTCAAAATAAAAGGTTGCTTGGAAGAAATAGTTGCCAATCCCACCAGGGTTGTCTCAATCTTTCATCTTTTATAGAGTGAGACAGAAAATGAGAGAAAAGAAGTAATCCATTTGGTTGGCTACTGAGTCTGAATAATTATTTTTTTTTTTTTTACTGAAGTACAGCAAGCAAATATCCAATCGCAATCTATACATGGATTAAAAATCTTGGTGCACCAACAATTTTGCCACAGTGCCTGAGGCAAAAATCTTACCAGCTAATACAGATATCCTGTCATATCTCTGTTTGCTTATTTCTTGCCCTCCTACCTTAGAAGCTGTTTCATTTCAATAGACAAGTAATTATGGCATAGTTGCTAGTTGGAATAAGGAAACTTTTAGTCTGGGAACTTTATAGCCCATGTAACAAGGATATCTTTCCCATATGTGAGTACCCAAGCAACCTCATGTGAGTGTGACTTGTGATACATAGTACTAGATGCCTGCTGGGAGTGAGACAGAATGCTCTGTATTGCTCCATAGCTGCACAAATTCAATATACAGAACTACTTAAGGCGCAGGACAGATGGGCTCCAGAGGACACGTGTGCTATGACATTAGTGGCTAAGGATGATGTTATTTTGCATGAAAAGTCATAGGTAGAGGGCTATCAGCAGGCAAATATGGAGACTTATTTTGTTAATATACTTTCTCTTGTCAGCCTTTTCATTATTACTGCTGATAACCTATACTGACAAGAAAAAGCTAGAAAAGTGTGCTCAAACTGCTGTTTGTATTACAGTCCATTCGGTGAGGTGCAGTATTGCTTGCCTGACCTTAAACGACTGGAACAAACGAATGGTAATTCTTCGGAATTACAAACACCTCTCACTTTCAGTAAACAACTGTTTTCTTCTCCCCAGAGACATGAAATTAAAACATCCCTGATACAAGCTTGCCCATCCCTGCTTAGGAGTGCAAAATAAGCATCTTCATGTAACACTTGGCCTGGTGTCAGGCTAAATAGAAAGGTAATGAATTTAACACAAGGTCCATGCAAATGTTCAGAGTTAATTTCTTTTTTTTTTTTTGTTACCACAGCTAGAATTTAGATCCTGTTTACAATGCAAATGAGTAAGAGGCATTATAAATGTAGGCCATAGGCACTGATCTTACATTCAACAGAACAAGGTTGAAGCGGGATCCACATACCTTCTTACATGTTTAAAGCCATACAGGAAAACAACAAAAAAGCATCTCTATTTATCACAGTAACTACTTAAACTAACCAGCATGACCATCTAAAAGGCTTCTTAACTGAGATTTTTCTTCTTTTTTAGGTCTGTATAGATTTAGGTGGGAAAAAAAATCAACTCAGTTAGTTTTGTAGTAGCTTGAGACCATTTCACTTCAATTTCCCAATGCTACAAGGTCAGGGTTTCAGATATTAGAAAGCATTTTATTTTATTTTTAACAACTATTGGAGTAAAATCAAAATCACAAAAATACTCCATTAGATTTTTGTAAAAAAAAAAATCTCCTTTAAACAGCCTTCTGGTTTTGGTCATGTTTGGAGGCTGACAGCTTCCAGTTGTTCCAGTTGGTCACTGTGCGGTCAGCTGTTAGTCCACAATGAAAACTGAATGAATGGACACTTAATTGGTCCAAACAAAACTGGACATTTATTTAACAGCTGGGTTGATAGTCCTTGATGTGATATCACTCTTCTTCCCCCAAAAAGGCTTTAAGTGGGTTTTGGGCCTCAAACATTCTTAGCAATACATGGAACAGTACCAGAAACACATAGAGGAAGAACTGGCTTCTTTGGAAAGAAGCTTCTTCTGTAACCAGAACTTGCCAGACCACCAGGCTAACCAAGAGAGACCATAGTTCATATCAGATGTCTAGGCTGAAACACAGCCCTGGTTCTTAAAAGCTCAGTAACCTGGCCCTCAGCCGGCAGGTTTTTCCCAGACAAAAACCTTCATGTCTGGGAGAAGCAGAACTCAGGCTGCTCATCAGATGTATTTGGCAAGCCTTCCGTCATCTATAATTTGGTGGGAGGAAGCACCCAAGTCCACAGACAAGTGGGATCACACTCGCCACAGAACATCTGGAGGGACCACCCAGGAGGACACCAAGTCCAGTCTTCCATAGTTGAAAGCTACTGGATAACAGACAGCCAGAAAGCCTTCCTTTCCTTACAGATTATAGTGTCTTCCATTCACATCTATTTAGTCAAACGACCCGCTTACCTCTTCTGTTCCTCCAGGAAGAGAACTGGATGCTCAATGGATTTCACTTTCATACTTTATGCACCTACTTGCTTTAGAATACATCACTGCAATTACACATACATGCATGCTTGCTTGCTGGCTTTCTCATAATTAGCTAGCTCTAGGCATTGATCAAGAGGTGCAGATTCCCTTCAGGCATCTGTGGCGTTTTAGCAGCTTAAGTTGCAGCCTGCAGGAAGATGCTGTGTCCCACCCCAACATAACGTTATTCCATATAGCAACATACCGACACTCTTTCTGATTATTGGTATGGCCAAATCTAAATGCCCCAAAATATGAGAAGTCCATCCTCCCAGAATGAATTATGAATTATTAGATTAAAAAAAATCTTTTATTTGTCTTTTATCACCTTGACTTTAGTACTAATACCTTCAAATAACAAGGGAGGACAGCAGGGGATGGAACGCAATAATCACAGAAAATCTCCCATGGCTGCAGGAGCTAAAGTGCATCATAAAATCAGATGCCACTATGCTCATCAGCTTCAGCCACAGGACAAAAATATGGACACTCAGGACCTATTTATCCATACCTGACACAATATTAACGTGTAAAACCTAGCAACACAATCACTTCATCTCTGTTCTTAAAATCTTTTATAATGCTCTGTCAACATATTTTACTGATAAGTAGAATCTGGACTCATAATTTAGGGGACTCAGGATTACACTGCTTTGGAAATCTATGCTTCAGTTTGAAGAGGCAGCTCATGATATCAGCCTTTCACATTCAGCAGCACTTTGTAAGAAGAAAGCAAAGCATAGAAATAAACTGTTGGGCAGTGTAAGTAGCATGAGGCAATATGTTGTTGTGTCCCTCCCTGTTTGTACAGTCTGTAACGTGATGGTGTTCCCACACTGGTTAGCCCCTTTTTACAACACATAATCAACATATTAGCACCGCTTATACTATTATTATCACCAACACTATAAACAGAAAGTATTATATTGTGAATTGTGGTCACCTAGCTGTTCTATTCCAACCTTTTTAATGTTGGTACATTAAGTTTGTTTTATGTTGTGATTTTTTTTGTTTAAAGAAACTGAAATGTTGGCTAGTAATTTGTTGGACTGCAGCATTAAACTGTAAATTTTCAGCTAACTTGGTCTTTCAAACCTTTCTAATTTATTTCTTTATCCTGTCAAATGGAGGGACTGGAGAAGTGATGGAAACCACAAACCAAATCCATGAGATTCCAAGTAAATAACAGCAATGCTCCAGCCTCTTAGGCATCCTGGTTGGTAGCAGAGCTATTAGAGAGTTGTCATATCTGAGCAACAGAGCTATGAGTTTTATAATGAAGTGTATGAAATACTCTTTCTGTTTTGTTTCTGATTGCTGCTTTGCCAATCACCCTACTGTGAAAACTGCTAAGAACAAAGCAAGAGCAAACAGTTGTAGTGTCTGCATCTACCTTGCGTTTAATGTTACATTTACCACTAGCTCCTTTTTTTAGGAATATATCAGGTATTCCTTTGCTTTTCTCACCTTTTCTTCATTTCCAAGGTATCCAAATAATACATAGTTACATAATTTAGAGGGAGGAAGAAAAAAAAGTTTGACAGCAAATCTCAAAATGTTGTTCACAATCAGAATGTTTACGTATTTAAATCCGGACCATGGCTAGAAAATGGTTTAACACTGAATTCATTCTTAAATTATTTACCTCTCAGAATTAAAATGCTTCCTTGAGGCTTCCACTCATTGGATTAGACTTTCTGCTAAATTATAAATAACCAGCAAACATTTAATACACAGAACATATCCAGTTTACTCACCAACAGAATAGTGATATATAGTTATGAGTAAGAATATTAAGCTTCTTTCAAAGTGGCGGGATTTAAATCACCAAGAATCAAGAGACTATGAGGGAAATAAGAATATATCTAAGTAAACTACTTGGGTTTATAATTAGGAAATGAGAACAAAACAAGATAAAGTAGTATATAATAATTCTTTATAGTACATACTATATAAATAAGACTCAAATTTCAAAAATAAGATTGAAATATCTAAAATCTGCAGAATACATTGAAAAAATTCAGGCAGAATATATTGAGAAAATGAAAACTACCATAGAAATTAAAAGTCTGTTTAATACTATCTTTCCTATCCAAGTTGACTGCAAAATTCATGCTTGCCATCACTTTTATTAAGAAGATTCACCAAAGCTGTATTGAGACTAAGGGTGTAGACTTTTTAATGCAGGCAATTGTACTGTAATGCAATGAAAATATTTCTTTGACCTTGCTCAGATTTTTTTTTACATTTACAGTCACACTATGGATACTGTACATCCTTCCTTGCAGTATAAAATCTTTTTTTCTTTTTATTTTCCTAGCAAATTATCTGTTATTCTGAAAATTCTGAGTAAAATTGGGATGATTTGGAAAGTGAGAGGACACTGTAACTAGAGGAGGGAATTACCTCTTCATTGAATAAGCCTATTGTTCAAATTTGAGTATTCTGCTTCTGTGTAGCATTTTTGTAAGGCACAATTTTTTCCAGTATTCTGAAAAAGGTATTTTTCAGTGTGTTCGGTATAGTATACATAGTATATAAAGTATATATCTATATATCTAGATCTCTCTATATATAGATATAGTATATAAAGAATAAAAACCTTTAGCAAGTTTCTTCCCCCTTGAAAAAATCTGAATCTAAAGGAAGCTTGTCTGTATGGTCCAAATTCCAACCTTTCTTGTTTATGTTCTAGTGTCTTCAATGTTCCAGTCTCACTAGCGTCTCTTCACAAGGGTCTTGTTTCTTAAAGTGCAGTAAGGTACACATTAACCTGCCCATCTCATTAACTTTAGTAGTTACACAATGTGCAATCAATGATTCAGATAATCAGATATTTTATTTTGGTGCCAGGTATTAAATATAGGCTAACTATCTACTACTAGTCACTCAAGACTGACTTCTCCACAGCAACCGTCTCTTTACTTATTTATATGGATACTGGAACATTTGACATGGATAGTGGAAAGTATTTAAAGAACCTGGAATTCCTGAGTGCCTACAAATGAGAATTATACTTTATATGTTAAGATATTTGAGATATCAGTAACTGTTTCAAAGAAGCAGGGTTTGAGATCCCCTATAAGTAGTCTCACCATATTTGTTGCCAAAGCTGAGCAAAGTATTTTGTTTATAAGCAGGCTGAATATTTGAAGACAGAAAAGAGTTAAGGGGTTTTGATAAATCTTAGGTTTAACCAGTACTAATTTTTTGTGTGTTTTTATTTGGTTTTGGTAAGCATCTGGCATCTGCATATTCATTTCTTGACTTTGAAGTGGAGGTGAAACATTCCTTCCTGCTGTATTACACCCACTGATACCACAGACTCATAATATTTGTAAATAAATTATTTGTGTCTTCCATTTTTTACTATTGTGTGTTCCTTTGGTATTGTGGTTTTCCAGTTCTTGCTGAAAGTTGACTGGAAAAATACTTTTACACAAAAAGTGAAAAAAGGGAGACGATCAGTTCAATTTACTGCTGCAGATGGTTAAAGGCTTCGGGGGGAGCCAGAGGTTTCTCTGTAAAGTGGAAAAGCTGTCCTGAAAATGCATCGAAATCAGCTACTAGTTTGCAGTTCATGGTGCACTATTAACATTCCTGTGAAGGGAGGTGGCCTGCATTCATTACAGCAGAGGCAACTAAAGCCTGGTTTGCTTCACTAGAAACTTCATATACTACAGTAGAGCCTTTCTATTCCTGAATGCTACACAGGAGTCTGCAGAGCTGTTCTAATGCGGATTTCAGAATATACTTACTTTTCTGACTGATGGGATGACTGTTGCACCGTTACCCGCTGCAAAAAAAAAAAACCTCCCATTATTTTCTCTATTTGTCGATGCCAGGGAAACAAAGCGTTCCCCATAGGCTGTAAGGAGCTAGTGACTGAGGTAGGTCAAGGAATGTTTCCTTAGCCCAGCAAACAAGACAGCAGAAAAGCAAAAGAGCCCTCGCTTCCAGCTGAGCTGAACTTGCCTCTCCCTGGGGCTACTTGTCCTATGATACATAATTGTCAGCATCTTCTTGTGAGTCTCTTGCTCCGTTTTCCATCATGCTCCCCTAATTATTTTTTTTTTTTTAGACATGGTACCTGCCAGCTCCAGCACCGCTGCGTTCTTTGAAAGTAAATATGAACACAAATTTAAAGCTTAAATAAATACAATTTTTCACAAAGAACAAGAACCTTATTGTCTAGGTTCGGAAATTTACCCAAAGTTGTTTTTTTGATCCTTAATTGAAAAACTGAGCTCCCAGTGGCCAAAACATACACTGAAATGACAAAGACATTGGGGCATTGGCATCTTCAGGAACTCAGCAGTGGCTACTCCAGCCTCAGGGTTATTTTTTTGCTGAATGTCTGCTTTTGATTTATTTCCATAATAAAGAGCAAATAGCTATAGCATCACAATCCTTTGAGATTTCCTTCTAGCTAACAGGCCTCTGGTGGCCTTGTAGATTTGTTGTGGAAGCACATATTAAAGAAAATGGAACCTTGCCTGACAGGATACCAGGCATGACTCTGGTAGATGGTAGAAATGCTTCTAACCACCTCAGTAAGCCAAACTGCTCCAGCACCCTCTCTAGAGCCTCTCCCTCTCAAGAGCTATAATCTTGCGACCTTTCCATCATGCCTGCTTTTCTCTACACTTTTACAGGAAAGAATGCAGATGAATTCTGTGAGGTTTTGTCTGGTAACAACCAGGCAGAGCGTCCTGGTTGGCTGGAGGCAGCTCTACAGGAGACTGAGAGGAAAAGAGGGAATATAAAGATGAGGAAGGGATTAACTGCTCTCCCAAGAATCAACCAACCTAATGAATAACCATGAAAGACTCTCCTGCCTGGAACATTAATGCTTAGAAATATCCAGCAGAAAATCAACACTCTCTCTCTCTCCCAAAAGCAGTAATATCTCATTCCCCGGCTTGTGGTCCTGTCAGCTCAGAATTCAGATCCATACATTTATCTGTTTGAAATATACATTTTATACACTTTAATTCAAGTCTTTCTTAGAATGAGTTGTACTTCTCAAAAAGAAATTTAACTAACATATGGAGTGTTCATGCATTACTGTATGTTAGCACAAAAGAGAACTGGGTCAAGCAAATGTAGAGCAGCTCAAGTCTTGGCCCTAACCATCCCTGGGAGGAATATCATTTAAACCAAGTCTCTCCTGTGCTGTGCACTGTTCAT
The DNA here is from genome assembly GCF_963210335.1 of Falco punctatus. Classification (NCBI taxonomy): domain Eukaryota; kingdom Metazoa; phylum Chordata; class Aves; order Falconiformes; family Falconidae; genus Falco; species Falco punctatus. Next base: position 11,353,622 of record NC_137585.1, on the reverse strand, counting down.
GGGTGCATCCAAGTCCAGCTTTATGAGTGTGTGTTTGGTTTTGTCCATTCCATTCCCAGTGTTCTTGCAATTCAGCTAAGAAATCATGACCTGAGCATAGACATGGAGTAGCAGAAAAAAAAACCCTTTGAAGAAAGGGATGCATTATGAGCTCCTCTCTCTTTAAACACCAAGGAATTCAATCATGAGACACAAGGCTGCGGGAAGACAGGGTCTTTTTATCACTTTACATAAATGTACTCTTTTCTCAGCCTCCAATTCTCCTATTTTTCTGAATCAACAAACCTAATTTAGTCTCTTTTAATATTTGTGCCACATCCGTGAGCAACATTGAATGTTCTTCATTTATTGCATAGTTGTTCTGTTAAGTGGCATCTACAAATGGCTTAGGTAGCTGCTCCTTGTTAAAAACTGAAATTTGATCTTTGTTGTCCAGTTTTGGTTGGATGCATGAGTCACGTGACATTGTTTGGTCTCAAATAGGTCTGTACTGAATGAGCATTCTGAATTCATTCAGCCTGTCTGAATTAGGACTTTGCTTCTTGTGAATACTTTCTTAGAGTTCCTTAAAATTTATTCAGAATGTTTCTGGCAGCAAATTGTATTCATATGGATACTCATGTGAAAGGAATAAAAATGGGCAGCGCCACACCCAACACAAATGATTTTATCTGCATAAACACTGCTTGCTTCAGGTTTCAATTACCACACTGTTTTATTACAATCCAAAAGCTTATATTGCCTGCTATTGTACAGCATTAGACAATGACAAGATTCTTTCCCCAAAGATGCACTCTCTGACATGTCTGTCATGTTTTCAGACCATGGGAACCCTGAGTCTCCACAGCCACACTGTTGTAACAGAACAAGGTATCTGTCCAAGACAGTTAGAAAAAAAGATCGCTGCCGGTATGAAATACTGCAGACAATGCTCTTACTGAAGAGCTTATCTTCATAGGACATCGTCTGGAATAACTACAGAAGAAAAAATGTTTCTTTAAAAACCATTTCTGAGCCATTCTGACTTAGAAGTCTTTTCTTTCAAATAACTATTCCATTTTAGAAGTATATAAATTATTTTGGGATGCGAGTATCTTTCATTTCAATGTCATCTACTTTAAGATATTCTGTTATTATAGAATAATTTATGTCACAATAGCTGACTAATCTTCCTTTTTAAATGAGACTTGTTTATGTCAGAACTCAGCCTTAAGACTATAAACCACAGTTTTTCCTCTTTCCATAAATAATCTGTAATTGTAAGATCATCACTGAAAATATTCCTTAAAGATCTGTGTTGTGGATTAGAGCATTGGGAATTTGGGGAACAAGGAGGGACAAGACTTAAACAAGGGTCCAATTCTACAGCCAGTTCTTCACACTCTAACTCCATTTGTTTTTGTGGAAGAAATATGTGAGAAATGGATTAAAAGACTTGGTGCTAGTGACCTAATGATCTTTCCTCACATTAAAACACTTGATGCAACCATCATTGGCTACAATACTGTGTGTTACTTTCTCATGAAAGTATCAAAGGTCAAATGGCATGAGTACTGCTTTAGAGTATTTCTGGGATGTTTTTGGAGGCTTTTCATGGGTTTTTTTCACCATTATTTACTATCTATCTTTTTCAGTTTTGCCTGGGTTGGAAAATCACATCACAATCAACACCGAAGATGATTTCACTGCAAGCATAGGCAAAGGCCAGTTGAATTTAATATTTATCCCAGAGCACAGCTGTAAATATTTTTTATTCTCATCAACATATTCATCTGAACAGCAGCCAGCTGTCAGCTGTGTTCATTTTGATGCCAATAGTGAGTGGCAGATAACTTTTCTGCTCGAGACAAGGCTTTTACTCAATTTTTTCTAACACTCTTCCCATATTCTGATTTGATTTCAGAACTTGAAACTTTTAACTAGGGTTTATCATACTGTCATAAGACTAACAGTATATTAATAATGGACTTTTAAAAGATAGTCCTGAGTTAATCCATTTCTGAGACTTACCATATTCTTTACAAATCCATCAGAACTATCTGAGGAATGTGCTGAAATGTATGAAAAGATTGATAGGCACTCTGAGACATGGCTGATCCTCCTCTCATTAAGATTAAAGATGTAGATTAGTTTTGGTATTTTGGAGGCCTCAATGTTACAATTGACAATTGTATTGTGGCCATGAGAAGGAAAAAGTGATCTTGGCACCCACCAGGAGGGGCTCGGAACTGCTTATTTTGCAAGAAAAGACAAAAAGTTTTAATATAAGTCCTCAGGCGGAGAGGTGAGTGTGACCCAGAGTGTAATAACCTCAGGTCAAATTACAGAATGCAGCACAAAGCACAATTCCATTTGCTGCTTAGAAAGCAAAGGAAAACATAAACAGAGACCAAGTACCTAAAACACCCCACTAACATCAGTAGGTACTCCATCTTTTGTCTAAAGTCAGTGTCAGGAATGTGACCTGAATCCCCAGCTCATTCTTTCTCTTACTGGATCCATCTCATCCCAAGAAAAGAAGGAAATTAAGTAATACAAATGTAGCTTTAACTGTATTCTTCCAAACTTCTTTATTTCACATAAAAGTTATGTTACAATTCTTCATAAGCCATAAACATTTGGGGTTAAGACTGAGAGGCCAGCCTTTGAAATACAGTATTATGCAAGCGAGGAAAAAGGAAAAGAAAAGAATGAGATGTTCAGAATGGCAGTAGGCAAGCTGTTGGCCTTCGCTGGGAGCTTTGTGAGTTTTGTTGCTTGGATGTCACTATCCCATTATTAAAATGAAAAATTGCTATTTTTCACATTGAAGACAAAAGGGGTTTGCTTGTCAGGCTTCTCCTGTTGGTGTTTGGAACTTGGAAAATTTGTTTTCTTCCTCATTTTGCCAGGTTAGTAAAGAAGAATAATTAGGCGACGCATACTGTATATTTGTTGGCAAAATATCTCAAGAATATTAAATGAAACTACTGCTTTTTTTTTGAATACTTTGCTTCAGCATGTGGAGCTCAATTTGTCAAGATGCAGGGATATTAGAAGGTGGACTGTTAGACTGAGCAGGGCTGCTACACAATCATGCTACACAACCAAATTTCTGTGTCAACTCTACTAGTGAAATATGTTTTGCTATCAAACCACACAGCCCAAAATGAGTGTAATTGTCAATCTTACACACTGCAAGCATCATAGGTAACCAAATATTTTTGGTAACAGTACATCAGGGTAATTAAGGTTAATTATCTGCAAATACAGAGGTCTGCTATTGGCACAAAAGTCTACTTCCATGACAACCTGAAATTCATTGGATCATTCTGTGTTTTGAAAGCATGGGTAATTTAGCTTTTCTCATGCCCAGAGCCAGTGGAGTAAAAGCTTTTACAGTTTTTAATTAAATAAAAACTGAATACCTGGTTGACTTACATCAGAAACCTTGCATTTGGACTGCTGTGGCTCAGAAAACTTCCGCAGATGGTAAAATTATTATGATTTCTCATTGTAAGAAATTCTGTGGGTTTCCTGTTATTCTGCAGGACTAGTAATTAACTCTGCTCCACTCAGGGGAGGGATAACAGTGGGTCTTTGGGCTCTAGGCCAGGCATTGAGCAGAAGCACAAAATTCAGCCAGGTGCAACAACTGGCAACAAAAGAGGGCAAAGCAGTCTTGGCCATCATGTCTGGCCAGGCCATTTTAATGCTTTAAACAAGAGATGACAATTTCAAAACAAGATGGGAAAAAACCCTGTAAGGGGTAAATGTAAAGTTGGCTAGAAAGTGGTATTCCTATCCTGGTAAAATATTTGAGGTTTCCAAAATATTCCTAAAAGAGACTATTTTTATTTTTTTCTCATTAGATGTGAGAGCACAAAAACATAATAATCAAGGTGATAAATAAGTCTACTAGGAGGTAGGAGATTTCAGATCAAATGTCAGTTCCACTCTAAAAGCTTCTCCATGGTAGACATCTTGTCTGCCATAGTCTCAGCTATCATGAGTGGAGAAGGCCACAATATATTTACAATATCTGAAATAATTGCATTCTGGTCCTGTCAAAGGGATGATTATAGCCGTCTGCAAGCACAAGGAATCACATACATAATTAGCTAAAGCGCTCAACTGCTGCAACCCACGTATCACTAATTCTGCAGTGGGTTTTTGCTGTGATTGGCTGTAAGGAAGCGTAAAACCCAATAGTGTTATGTTTTTTAATGTTTTCCCCTAAATTCTTGGTATATGTGGCTTTTTTGTTGAATCAAGATGGACTTTGTGGGGGCAGACCTATTCCAAAGGGAAAAAAACCCCATGTATGTTGTTTCTTTGAAGGAAATGTACTTCACCTCAGGGGAAACAGAATGGTTAAAGAATTTTTTTTATTTTGTTACAGACTGATGATTGCTTAGAAATAGCACAAAAGGTCCATCAGTGTTTCCTTTGGAAAAAGCCACAGCTGGATATGTGGCTACTCCTAGAGACACACCAGTGCTGGATGACTACAGGGCAGGAGGTATCTCCTTAATGCTGTGTATGGAACAGCTCCCACAACCTGATTTAATCTGCTTCCAAATTGATAAACTTGTTGAGTACCACAACTTTGTTTGAAATAACACCAGCTGTGACAGTTCAATAGAAAAAATACTATTAAATTAATACATTAATCTATGAAATTAAGGAACAGAGCAACAATGCTTTTTTTTCCCAAAACCATATCGATATTCTGATAGCACAAGAGATATGTCAAATCACCTCCGTTACATGGATGCCTGCTAGGTGGAATCACATTTAGAAATGAAAAATCTGTCTTAGCATTTTGTCCATAGTCATTTCCTAGAGGGTCTTTAAATTCAGGCAAAGGGATGGCAGTTTTTCACAAATTCAGTGTCTAAAAATGAACTTGAAAAAGAAAGTGCCTAAGCTGGAGCAGTAGCTCAGGCAAGGTCTGGGCACTTAGAGCTTCAGCTTAAAAGTGTCTCCATGAGAAGGGAGCTAGAACTGGCTGCCACCTCCTAGCAGACTGGGAGCTACTCCCCAGGGTCACCCAGGGAAGGGGGCAGCCCTCAGCTGTACTGTCTCTAGGCTAGCCCTGAGCCCAGGCAGCCCACCCCCCAACAGGGGAGAAGCTCTCTGGGCCCTTGCACCTCTCTGGCTTGATCAGAAGCAACAGACCTTCTACCGTAACAGGAGTTGTTGATAAACACTGATTTTTATTTTGAAAATAAGTAGGTCTTTTGGCATTTGATTTAGTTTTATGCCAGAAGAGACTGAAAATATTTTTTATTTAATGTATTTTATTATTTTGGGGTTTTTTTACAAAGAGAGACCCTTGAATCAATGAGTAACTGACAGCTAAGTAAACATAGAAATTACTATGATTGAGAGGAGGCCTTTGTAGTCTATTGAAGAGAATGATTTAACACAGGACGTAATAGACCCTAGATTTTTCCCTGCTCCTCTGTAATTTGGGGGATCTTGTTTGACATTGGACTCTGGTGTTATGTCCTTGCCTGAAAACAGAACCTGAATCTGGGCTTGCGACTCCTAATACTGGCTGGTTTTCTTCACTTATTTTGGCAAGAAATTCTGTTCTAAAAGCTGTGAAAATTTTCACCAAAGTCGATATGGTTTTGATGAATAGATATTTGTCAAGAAAAAAAGTACTTCATTGGCAAATTCATTCCTACGTCTGTTCAAGTATCTCTGAAAGGCGACTCTGGGGGCCTGTCTCCTTCCAAAAGCAGCTCTTTGTCTTTTGCCTTGTAGTCATAAATTCAATCAAGAGTCACATGTCTTCTGTTGCTGTTCAGTCTGGTTACAATATGATATTCCAGATGGTGTGGACACCTGCTGACAAACTATGATCCATTTCAGCAAGGTGAAATGTAGTTCTTTCCAGCCAATCTAAAATAAATATTTCAGGGGCATTTTACATAATGGCTGGCCTCCAGCTGTATAGATCTCTATTCATGTCCTTAGATCATCTGTTCTGGTTCATATAATCCTTTCCAGAAACTACAAATGGAAGTAGAACCCACTATTCTGGATCAAGTATCTTAAGATTTGCTTCTTACACAATGCACTCTTGAAGACAGTATGTATCCTTTAATTTGGCTTTTCTGAGTTATGCCTTCAATATTTTTTTATCAGTATCATATAGCAATACTGGATAAGAGATTATTCCTCCCCCTCTCCTTGATTCTTTGATTTAGATGTCTTCATTTGAAAGTACTGCAATCACCTGCCAGCAGGATCTTATAAGACAGTCTCCATTTGTTTGAAATAGATGTTGTGATAATTTTGTCTTCGAAGGACAAGAAGAATCTTTCTTATTCAAATCCAAGTGACTCTCAAAGTTGGCAGTTATATCATGGGACAGCATTCTCATGTTTTATTTAATAAAAATAAACTTACTGTACCTCTAAATATAGTGATGTTGAAGGTGCATCCCATTGTTCTGTCATTCGAAGAAACTGTAATGCCCATTCATAAACATGAGGAAAACTTCCTTTTAGATCCAAAAAAACTGAAACAGTTAAGTTTCATCAAATGACTATTTCATTGTGCTGTGCTTGATTTCAGTTTTATGACAGGAAAAAAAGTACCAAACACTAGAAGCTCAGACTCAATGCATGCAGTCCCTGTCTGCTGCTCCATGACATTTCTGTGCTGATTGGCTTGGGACTCTGGTGCATAGCCTACGACTAATGTGGTTTTAGCTGTGCCTACAATTTGCAAATTAACCATTTTTTCTGGTCTTAAGTTCTTCTACACTGTGAATATTTCATCAAATTTAGGAGCAGAACATCTTACCCTTCCTAGAGAGATATAAATTTTTAGAAGCATATTTTTGCTGGCCTGCTTTACATTTGTGTCATGGTTTTGTATAAAGATTTGTCTGCTGTTGTAACCCAAGTGTCCATGCACTGAGGGCATCAAAAGACCTGAATTCTCCTAAGCATCCTCACCTGGGGCCTCCACCTACCTTCCTACTGCCTATTGCCCCAGCAGCTCCATTTACACTCCTAGCCCCATTGTGTGTCCAGTCCTGTCTGCTTTCTTACTCATGGGACTTTCTGGAATGACTCTAGATGAATGCTGTAGGTAGCTTTGTCTCCACTCCTGCTTCTGGCCTTCTCTTGCTAATTTTGACTGAGGATAGACAGACCTGATTTATCACCTTGTCTTGCCTTGCCTTAGGCTGTCGATGGACCCTGTTATCAGCACCCTGTTATGATTTGGTTGTTCAGAGGTTCTGGAACTTACCCTGGTTGGTGAGGACACCATCACTGCCTGTGCTGGGGTTGTTGCTGGCTCCAGGCTTGTTCTGCCTTGCAGAGCCGCCTCAGTCTTGGTGCTCCGTGAGATCAAGAGCCGTGATTCTGCTGGCGGTGTTTGGTGGTAAAGGCAGAAGAGCAACCAGCTGGCTGGTGGAGGTCCTTCCATTTTTCTGGGGTATGTATCTACTAGCTGTGTGCTACATAGAGTTCTATTATTCATTGTAACATGATGTAACATGTCATCTTGGCCTTTTACATCTTTTATGTTCTGAGACTATGCCAACATATGATCTCACCTTGTTAGTGGGAGGGTGTTTTTTTTTAAATGTGCTCCTTGAAAACCCACTGGGCTCTTGCACACCTGGTGTAAATCAGGTAGCTCCATCACAGCTCTTAGGGCTGTGCCAGTCTGTGCCACTTAAGAATATGACTCAATGTAAGGACAAATCCCTTTCATGCCAGATCCTTCTGCAAAAGATACTTATCAAGAGATCCACAGCAGATCCTGAGCTGGATTGCCATGGGATACCTTCAAACTCTGAGTCTCCTTGTCCTGTAGTTCTTATAATAATTTGTACTCAATGCAGGACACATGTAAAACAATATAAACATGAGAAAGTATGTGTGTTCAAAGTTCCTTTTCCAGCATCATAAAAGATTGCAACAGAGGGAGAGAAACCAAAGCTAATAAAATCAGAGCTGGCATGATACAGAAGGTTAGGGTAGACAACAAGCAAGCAGACTCTTCTTTTGCAAATGATTCATCTGTTTGTTAGATGTGAGTGATATTGGTCAGGAAAGTGTAAGCAGCTAAAACTACCACCCTTTTTCTGAACAGAGTCTACATGTTGCAGATTGAGACATACCCCCTCACTGATTTCTGGCTTTTCAATAGTCACAGTAAGGACAGAGCCCAACTATTCTTCTCCAGCTTAACTGTTCTTGGAGCTTTCTCGGGGGGATTCCTCTGTTGCAGCTGCAAGTTTCTCCTGTTCCAACAACACACTCCAAACTCCAAATCCTCTTATATCATGCTTGGAATAAATAAGGTCTGTCTGCCAGCATGAGTCAGCAGTAAACACCAACCCTGTACAATTTTGTGAGCAGTTGAGTGGAGGGTGGCATGCCACAAACCCTCTCTATCTGTGCGTAGGGTGCCAGAAACTGCCATGTTCTTGGCAGTTCAGTTAATTCCCAACAGTATCTGGAGTTTGTTGTTGCTGGTTTTTGTTTACTGTGTGCTTCTGGGTTGAGAAACTGCCAAAATACCATAAGCAGCAATCCTCGTAGCTCTATTCTCATGAGATTTCCTTTTTTCTTCCCTGATCTCATGCAATTCCCCACCCAGTTTTTCCATCCCCAAATGATCCAGATAACTTGGACAAGAATGGACAGTTCTGAGTGCTTATCCAAAATCACAAGACAGTGTTTTTCATATTCATCCATTATTATAACATCACATATCTTTACAGACTTCAGTGAATAAACCAAACCATTATCTGCCATTCAGCTATTCACTGTATTGCAGTTCCCCCATTGTACAATTTTACTGAATGTGTGAGCTTTCCTAGCAGAATCCTCATGGAAAATGCATTATTTTTTATCATAGTTTGATTTTTGAACAGTCCACCACATAGCCAAAAGCAATGTGAATTTTCAATTTTCCATTCAACCGTGCAGTTTGTAGGGTCTAATGTCACTAGTCAGCTATGTAAGTGTACATGGAAGTGATGTATATCGCATACAATACTGCACAGCAGTAACAGTCTATTGATGATATTCACAAATGTTTTGAATTAAAGCAGAGATGAGGATCTTGTAAGCTGTTCTCAGGCATCTTGAAAGTTGGAGACATATTGACTGGTTAAAGGGTTTGTTGTAATTTGCATAGTGAGCTCAAATGTATACCTTTATTTCTGGGACAAAAAAAGTAACATTTCTGACCCCCTTAAGAAAACAAGGAGCTGTAGCTTCATCTTGAAAACAGTGCTTGAATTTGCAAGCCTTGAAGAAGTCAATGATGCTTAGGCTCTTGTGTCACAGTTCCACAGGCATTTTTCTCAGTGACAAAATCAATTTAAGCTGTTCCTTGCCGTTCCTTCGAACACCAGCTGCTCAATTCCAGTCCCTGACTGTGCTCTCAATCACTCTGGTACAATTACTTGCAGATTTTCTTGATTGATCGGTTTTAGTCAACTCTTCTTTTCCCTGAAGGATTATTTACAACCTGCAGCTTTTCCCTGACTTAGCTTCTCTGTATCATTAGGACCCTGCAGTAGCAGGAGGGTGGGATTGAGGTGGTACTATAAGGGCAGAAAGAAAGAGTGAAGCAGAGCTGAGTAAGAGCCTGGCTTTGCTGCTGATGTGAACAAGTCTGATGTGATGAAGATTTAAAGCACTATAGCTAATTTATGGTCATTTCTAGAGCTTTTGTGGGAAGGTTAGGTGCAATTTTAACATTCATGATATAAAATCACAGCTAAATTTCTTTTTTAGGTTTGGATGTGATTTCTCAAGATAAAAAGGGCAGTGAAAAGCAAAGCTGCATTGAGTGGACTTTTTTAGAAGAACATACCCTCAGGATGAGTGCTTTGGATCGAACCCAGACATAGCCTGCTTCTGACACACAGTAAGGCTAACTCATGCCTGCTGCAAATGGCTCACGATACTCGATCTTACCCAGTCCTGTGTCTAGAGTCAAAATGTTAGATGACTACTCTGGAATACAGGCAAGAATAAAATAAGAATTGCTGACGAGAACATACTTCTACATTCAACAGTTCTTAGTCAAGTCTATGGCAAAATTCCTTTTGGCTTTGATATTAAAGGAAATAGAATTAGTGTTTTTCGTTGTTTTCTACTGGGTTTTGGTGGGGATACTTTTACAGATTTTTTCTTCATTGAATAAGCTCTTCCAGCTTTTCCTCATCTGACCCAGCCTTCAGAGTCCTGAACTATCTGCCCAGTGCAAAAAAGGCTTCTTCAGGGCTCCAGAGGACAAGTGAAATATTTCAAGTTTACCTTGTGGAGCAATGGAGCAGGTAGCAGTAATTTCATTAGGATGAAGATATTTATCTAATGCATCTGCCTAGAAGACTGCTGGGTTATGAATCTTTCCTGATGATAGGATGGGATTCCTGCTGAATCAATAATATTCATTTATTCAAGGTCACAGAATACTGTACACTCTCATAGCAGTATTTTATAAGTATGACGATCAAAGACTGAAGTGATGGAAGGCATCATGGAGCAGCAAAGACAGGCTGCTCTCTAAGGAGCCAAGAATCACAGCAAGGTAGGCAGGGGCACAGACCCCACCAACAAGGGAGCTGCTCTGCCACAGCCAAACAGGCCCAGTGACAGTAACCACAGCCATCCAACAGTACTGATCAAAAATGTTCACAGTGAGGAGGCGGGTCCGAGATCAAGCCAGAAAGTCGTATCAGTGGGCTTGGATAAGGGCCAAAATTAGGAAGGTGTTAAACCAGACACAGGTATACCAGCAACATAACTCAGGTGAGTGGCAAGGGCCTGAGCAGAAAAGTGGCCCCTGAGCAAAGGAGGGGCAGAGCCCCACAAAGGCAGACAGATCTTTCTTCAAAGCTGTTCTTTCACAGCTGTCTGACCAGTGGATAATATGGCTGTGCCATATCAGAGAGCTGGCTGTGGGCCCAGGCAGCAATACTCTTTGGGATGGGGAGATGCACTCAGAGACCTGATGCATGATTTGCTGGGAGCTGTGGCCTTCTTTTATCAAACCAAGTGATGATACAAAGACAAAAAGTGTATAGGCTTTCAGGTTCATCAGCTTTTCTGTCCACACACTGCATCTCATGTCACTTCATCTCACTTCTTACTCACGTGATTGAGAATGGCAAAGTGAAATGTTTCCCACAGTCACAGAAGTGAGGGCTAGCACATTTTTAACTTAAAAGCCCTAGAGTATTATTGTTATGTTGCTTATTGAATAGCATTTCAGTTCCTTAATGAAGAGTGACATTATTCCACTACAAGATTATTATAATATTATGAACATAATAGTAAGATAGTATGAGATCTCACAACATTTGGTGTTGGAGCCCATGTTTTGATCAAGAACCAAGAGATTGTTAATCCTGTAGAAGCTTTTACATGTGAAAAGAATAAAGAAAATCATTCATCTCTCCCTTTCTCAATTAAAGGGCGTAATCAATGAGGAACATGCCAGTTGCCCAGTTGAAAGATATAACATTCCTGTTTATGATGGCAGGAGAGACATAAAAATCTTCACAGTTCTTGGCATAACTTCCACGTGGGTCTTGGCACCCGGGGCAATGCTGTTTCACCCAGAAAACTGCTGTCTGTTTCAGTGTGGTAACCATGCACACTAGCCAGGGATAATTTTGGAATAAATCCTTACTTCTTTCTCTTAAAAAATAAAAATATCCTTTAAAAAGAAAGATAGATTTTTGTTTTGGCCAAATTAAAAAACGAAGGAGATGTACTTATTCACAGTGTGAATTCTTTGTGAAGCACAGAGTTCTAATTGTTGGAGTGGAAAAATCAACTATTTAAGAAATGTAAAAACCCACTTTTTTATTTCAGGTTTGAAACATAGTGGTTCTCTGAGCCAGGACACACAAAATTTAGCTTTACCTTCTAGGGTTTGGCATCTCATGTATCCTGGCAATTAGTTTGGCCTCTACAGTAAAGTTCTGGGCCTGAGCTTGATTAAGAGAACATTTATGAATAACATCCTCAGAAAAATTAAAGCCATGGCCAGGACCAGGCCACAGCAGCAGTGAAGTAGGTACGCTCTGTGGCTAAGCTGTTCCATAAAACAGAAGAACCAGGCAGCTCATAACTCTTTACATCGATAGCAGTCATCACTCTTCTTTCACAACTTGGTAAGCCCAATTGGAAATTCCTGAAATTTTCATTTCACTTCTTTCTAAGTATATTTTCCAATTTCAGTGGAAAGCACCATGGTGGTATATTTATGAATATGATGCTATTTAGTTGATGGATGAATCATGATTTTACATAGGGAGAGAAAGACCAACCTAATTAATCCCCCTTAAAAAAATATTGGAAATTAAAAAGCCTATTACCTACATAGGAGTGGATCCTGCAGCACTTACTCCCACTGATATGACTGAGAAGACTACCAGTCTTGTAAGTACCTGGATCTTTTCAACTTTTGATAGCCATTTACCTCAAATGTTTTTTTTCAATTACCAGTGCTCTTTTTAATCCTTCATCAGTCTGGCTAGTGAGCTGCTTACTTTGACAGCAGGCAGGTTGAAATGACTTGTACCCTAAGAAGATGGCTTATTGGATGAAAAGTCCCCAGAGTTCCCAGTGGAGCACTCCCTGTGCTCTGCACCAGTCCTCAAATCAGTGCAGCTGTGGCGAGTAGTGTAAGGGTGCTAATGACCACCAAATCCATGTGCTTAGAAAGTCATGTCACCTTACATCAGGCCTACTGGCAAACAACCTCCAGATGGGTAGTAGCAAGGTTGTAATTTCCACCCCTTATTTTCCTCCTCCCTTTGGAGGGACCTTTGCTACATTAGAGGTGAAGGAGCCCTTCTCAGGCACTACTGACTAATCAACCTTGGTGACAGTTCTCATGCTGTGCCCTGTACATCTGGTCCTTCTACCCTGTGGTCAGAGGTGCTCTGGAAGAAGGCAGAACAGATCTTGATAATGGCCTACTGGCAACATAAAATCCATAAAAAGAAATGCTGGTTGTGCAAAAAATGTCACAGCTTCTTCCACCAGATGAGCTGTATTGTAATATATAATACACAAACAACACTACACATTAAAGATGTGGTTCATATCACCTAACTGTTGCCATTATTTTTATTTGGAATTTTTTCTAGACTAGTTGTCTAGAGTCTTTCTGTGTTCATTGAAGAGAAATGGTCACTCTCAAGGGGCATTTAGAGTATACATCTGGGCTAAGAGGGCTCCAGGATGTATGTGTCTGTTCATTGACACAAAGGCATGGTGTTTCAACTGGCACCTTGCTTTTAAAACCTAATTAAAAGAACCCCATCCTTACTATGAAAGGTGGAATGCAGAGGTATCAGAAAGTATCCCTATAACAAACTACATGGACTAAGATTTAAACAGGCAGGGATTTTTCATTTGTTGTGCCAGTGAACCCACAGAAAGGAAAGTCAGTATCTCAGTATGGTATTAAGCAGGAGGTGACAGAAGATGTCTGTGAGGATCCTCTACCATCTAACATGCAGAAGGTTCATTTTCATAGCCAAAGCGCCAAAAACACCTTAGGGCCATTCATGATGTTTTACAAACTCACCCATACCTGAACCTTGTCTGCTAGAACTTCCTCCCTTCTTCAGGGATGCCCTTTTAGACTCCAAAGGATGGTTTTCACAATACCAGGGCCAAGTCCTTAGTTACTCCTCCTTGTTCTGCAACCACCTGCAAGAAGAGTGAGAGGTTGTGTTGCTCCAAGAGGCACACATATCTCTCTACTTGTCAACAAGGCAAAACCTTCCCAAAACAGCTGGAGTTCCTAGCTTTCTAGTAAGCACTTCTGGGGTATGTCTTGGTCCTAGTCTTGTGACTCCCTAACTTTTTAGTGGCCACCAAAGGAAAGCAAGCGAGACAACTTTTCTGTTCCAGATGGAAGAGTTGACAAAACTAGGGTGGGCAGTATGGGTGGAGTGTGTCACAAATAAGGGGCATTTTCAAGCTGTCTAGATGACAGATGTGCTAAGGAGCCCTACCCACAGCTCATTACTAGACCACCCACAAGTGTTTCGAAGGGAGCAACACAACCCTTGTACACTGCAAAAGTGGTTAGGCAGAGTTCAGAGAATTCATTCCACAGTTTCATGAAGTTATAACATATGTCAAGGGGGAAAAATAGCTAAGCCTAGCTGCAAATCCTTCCTTGTATACATTGGGTAACGTGCCTTACCACACTGTGACATCGCTTTGAGCATCACATTAGGAGTTGCAGACACAGAGAAAATGATTGTGGTGGTTTGACTCTGAATTCATGCCAAGTGCCCATTAAAGCTGCTCTGTCATTCCCCCTCCTCAGTTGGACAAGGGAGATATATATATATATATATATATAACAAAAGGCTCATGGGTCAAGATAAGAACCGGGACAGGTCATTCACCAATTACCATCACAGGCAAAACAAATGACTTGGGGAAAAGTTAATGTAATTTATTACCAATCGAAACAGAGTAGGATAATGAGAAATAAAATCAAAACTTAAATCACCTTCTCCCCACTCCTCCCTTCTTCCCATGCTTAACTTGACTCCTGATTTTCTCTACTTCTTCCCCTGCACCAGCACAGGGGGGTAAACAAAGGGGGCTGTGGTCAGTTCATCACATGTTGTTTCTGCTGCTCCTTCCTCCTCAGGGGAAGGACTCCTCACACTTCCTTTACTCCAGCATGGGGCCCCTTGCAAAGGGAAGAGTTCTCCACAGAGTTTTCCAGCATGAGTCCTTCCCACAGGCTGCAGTTCACAAACTGCTCCATCATGGGTCCCTTCCATGGGACACAATCCTTCAGGAACAGGCCGCTCCACTGTGGGTCCCCACGGGGTCACAAGTCCTTCCAGCAAAACTGCTCCAGCCTGGGCTCCTCTCCCCACAGGGCCACGGGTCCTGCCAGGACCCTGCTCCAGCGTGGGCTGTCCACGGGGTCACAGCCTCCTTCGGGCACATCCCCCTGCTCCAGCATGGGGTCCTCCAGGGGCTGCAGGTGGATACCTGCTCCACCATGGACCTCCATGGGCAGAGGGGCACAACCAGCCTCACCATGGGCTTCACCACAGACTGCTGGGCAAACTCTGCTCCACTGTGCAGAGCAACTCCTCCCCTCTTCACTGACCTTGGTGTCTGTGGAGGAATGAAGCTGGGTTAATTAGCATTGATAACATACAGTTGTGGGCTGGCTTCAGGGGCAGCGGGTTGAGTGATGTAGATAAGGTGCAGCTGTGGCTGGTTCTGTTAAGTGGTTGGGCAGCTGAGGAAGAGAGAGAGCAAGAAGCAAGAGAAGAGAGAGCAGGCCCTGGGTGAGGTGAGGGCAGCAGAGGGGCTGGGATGAAGAGTATGTTGGTATGTGGTGGTAAAAGACCTTGTTGCAGCTTGATAGCTTGGACAGTGCTGCAACAATTGGTGCTCTGTGTGAGGCCCTTCAGGTGATGAGACTGAATCTAATGAGCAGTGACAGCAGTGGTGGCTGTGCTGGGAGATATTTGAAGTTTTGAACAGTGGCGGCAGTGCCCAACATAGTGGAGACAGGTGGGAATAGCCTGTGCTCCAGATCACATTGAGATAGGTGGGAAGAGCCTGGGGATCTGGATCAGACACCGGTAAAGGAGAGCTGTTGAGATCAAAGAGAAGGAAGCTTGACTGCCATGGAGTTAAGAGACTGAGGGTAGCAGGTGATAGCAGCAGAGTACACAGCCAGACACGGCAGCAGCCCGCAGCAGCGGCGGGTCCAGAGCGGGTCTGGCCAGACAGTGGTGATGGCTGTGCTGGGGGAAGGTGCAGGAGCAGTGCGATGCCGTGGGTGGCTGTTGCTGCTCACCCTGGTGGTATTCTTGCCTGTGTTTATGTGCTTGTTGAAGGTGTCTCCAGTTGAAGGATGTTAAGAAGTTTTTCGGGACACAGAATGATGTGGTAGTGCTGTATTCTACATCCGCTGCTGCTGAAAGCTCACTCAGGTTACTGTCCAGTGTGACTCAAGAGGTGAAAGGACAAGGCGCTATAAATTCATCAGAACCCCCCTCTGAAGAAAACAAAATCCTAGATGCCAAGGAAGCAGATAAGAAGAAATGTGATCAACCTGCAGAAGATGAAAAGCCCAAGATAAAAGTGAAGAAGGAATATGAGTATGAGTTCAGGGACAAGTTGTCCGAACTGTATGAAAAGTTTATTTGGAAAAGGGTTGTAATGATTTTTAAAAACATAAGGTATGAAATGTTAAAAAAAAAAAAAGGAATATTACAAAAAAGGTAGGGGGAAGTGTAGAGGAATGAAGCTGGGTTAATTAGCATTGATAATATACAGCTGTGGGTTGGCCCATGTGGATAAGGTGCAGCTGTGGCTGGTTAAGTGGTTGAGAGTCAACGAAGAAAGAGCAGGGAAGAAGAGAGAGAACACACATCCTGCAAGAGGCGAGATGAGGAGAAGGCAGCAGAGGACTGGCATGAAGAGTATGCAGGTATGAGATGGTAAAAGACCTTGTTGCAGCTTGATGGTTTGGAGAGTGCTGCAACGGGTGTCTGCAGGGCTGTTGCTCTGTCAAATCCTCATTCTTCTCTCTGGCTTCAATTACTGTCACACAGCAACTTTTTCCTCTTCTTAAATATGTTCTCCCAGAGGCACTACCACCGTCGTTGCTGGTCAAGGCCATCAGCGGGCCTGGCCTGGAGCCGGCGGGCATCGGCTATGTCGGACATGGGGGCAGCTGCCAGCAGCTTCTCACAGAAGCCACCCCCGTAGCTCCCCAGCTACCAAAACCTTGCCATGCAGAGCCAGTACAATGGTTCAAATGTGAAAACCACATCTTTACGGTTGAAACTGACACATTTTCATTTTCACCTGCTAATAAATTTTGGCTGTCATCTAATTCATCATATTGTGAGCTGTGAAGATGTGCTAGGAGAAAAAGTGTTCTAGGCAGAGTAGTTAAAAGTGTGCCGTTCACTTCAGAAGGCACATATTCTGCACAGTTCGTTGAGTCAGCCTGCAAATCCTCTGCTTTTATTGTTTTCTTGTTTGTAAGACTTCTGTGGAAGTGCTTTAACAAATATTCCGAAGTATTTTTTTCCACTTTAGATGAGATTTTCTAGTGAAGCAAATATTGTTCTAACTACATAGCATTTTTCAGTAATTATTCCTATAATCTCTTTCTTATAACCCCAGACTCTAAGGCAATAGCTATCCACACTGGTATGACTGGCAATATCCCATACCAGACAATGGGAACTATGCCTTCAGGTCTTGATTTAAAAGCCTGAATGCATTTTTCAAATACACTTGGGGCATTTACATGCCTGACAATAAAAATAAGTGTAAACTCCATGACAGTTTTCTGTGCAGCTGGCAAAACTCATATTGGGTTTATATACACACACATATTTACTTTATGTATGCGTATTTAATTTGAGAGATTTTTTCCTAGAAAGTTATTTTTTGTAAAAAATTGCTAGCTTCCTCAGAGCAGAAGTTTGAGATCAACATCAGTTGTACAGGTACATCAGTTATTGTCACCTATATAAACTAAGGCTTGTTTGAGTACCACTCTGGTGTTCATATAAATGAAGCAGAAAATTTGGTGTCCTTACTGTTAAGATCAGCCACTGAAGCTGTTTCACATGCAAGCTCTGTTTACCAAGATTTCTTTCCAACAAGTGCTCATGATGCCTCTTCATCAAAATATAAGTTGCTGATAAACTGAGCATTCAAAACACAACAAAAACAGTGTTATTAAAAAAAAGTAGAATTGCCTAGAACTTACCAGGTTGCAAAGGATATTGTTAATGTTAATTTTATATTTTTTATTTTGAAAAAAATATATTTGAAAACTGTTTTAAATTTTATATATCAAGAAATCTCAACATAAAGTGGTTTAGGTAGTGCACAGCTCTTTTCAAGAGGGTATACTTTATCTCCCTTCCTTTTTTGATGTAATTCTTGATGGGTGGGAAGGGCTTCACTCTCTGAAGAAGACAGTGCAATATTGGGCACTCAGAAAGTAGTTCCTGTTTTCAAGGAATTAGGCAAGAATGTTACTTCAAGCATCATCTGGTTTTGGGTTTTTTTTTTTGTATGTAACTATATAAATGTGTACATATTTAATTTTCTTCATCCAAAAAAATAGCTTGAAAAAATGAACTCAGAAGGCTCAGATAGAAAAAGCAGTAACGTTGATCCCTAAACATACTATTAAAAGTACTTTTCAGATCTGTTTTTCAGTCAGACTTGGGATTTAGGAGTCTGGCTCAAGGTTGTTGACCTTTGCTTCTTTGTGGTTTGAAAGTTAATAATAATTATAAAACACTAACATTACCAAAATTTTATTTTGAAATAAAGGCGGATTAATAAATCATAACTCACTATTATCTAAACTTTGAGAGCAATGTATAGAATTTTGTTGCTCTTGTTGTTTTTTGTTAAGGTGACATCCTCAAGGTAAGATTTGTCATTTGTATGCTTGGAGGACAAGCCAGTTTCATAAAAACGTTATTTTTGTGGTACTGTACAAGTTTTATTTGCCCCTCTTGGATTAAAAGCATACAAATACTCGGTAACTCAGGTCCAGCCCAGCTCAGGCTGTTCCTGACAGTAAGCATAAAACCTTTATGTCAAGCTATGCTTTCTCCTCTGAGGTATATACTCTGGCAACCTGATCTAGCAGGAGATGTCCCTCCCTGCAGCAGGGAGGCTGGATGAGATGATCTTTAAAGGTCCTTTCCAATCCAAAGCATTCAATGATCCTGTGCCTACATGGACACAGCTTTTGATACATCACCTTGAGTTGCATCTTAGCATCATTGCAGTAATGCATAAAAAACTCATTCAGATGGCAGGCAATGCTCTATTATTAACAGTCCAGTTCTCCTCGCTGCTGTCTTCACAGTGAACTCTTTTTGAGAGTTAATTGGGTTTGGGGTGTCTTGTTTCTTGTGATTTTTTTTTTTTAAATAGAAGAGTGATCAAGGACAAAAAAAAAAAAAAAAAAGCAATCCATACAAAGGGCCTTAAAATGGCTGGGCCAGAGCAAAAAAAAATAATCTTCAGCAGTTTTGCAGATCATAGATTAGATTAGTATGAGACCATAGTACTTGCAAATATTTCTATCCCTGCCTGTGAGACACAGCTGGGATTTATTGCAGGTTCTGAAACATGGCACCAGTTGTGCCAGTTCTGGCCAGGGCAGTAAGGGGGTGGCTAGGGTCGGGGGTTGCTAATTATTCTGGGTGGGAAAGAGGGATGGGAAGCTACTACATGCAAATGCTTTAATTTTTGTGGAACATGAAATAACAGAACTACAGAATAAGAAAGAAAAATGTTGTTGTCCCTTTTCCCAGACTGGCACTAGATTCTTCCCTTTCTGTGAGTGAAAAGCTTTGGAGAGCTCTTTGTCTTGCTACAGCTTTGCTTCCAGCAAATGCACCATCTGCTCCAGGGATCGATGCCCTACTTCAGAATGCAAAAAGAACCCGAAGTGGTCTGAAAAACTGGAAATTTAAGTGGAAGTTTGAGTCAAGAGTATGGACTATGTATGCTGGAAAACCATTGGAGTAACTTGTTTTCCAGAGGTTGGCTCTCATGACCACCTTTCTCATGAACACACACTGATTAGATGTTTCTGTTTATGACTTGTAACTTTGCCTGTTCCATTTGGGCATTGCAGCCATAATCCCAGGAACGTTCAGACTTGAAAGGAATCTGGAGGTCACCTAATCCAACCTCCTGCTCAAAGTGAAATCAACACTGAATTCAGGTGAGGCTGCTTAAGACTTTGTCCAGATGGATCCTGAAAACCTTCAAGGACAGGTATTCCATTTCTCTGTGCAGCTGTTCCAGTGATTCATTGTCCTTACCATGATTTATTTTTTCTCCCCTTACACACAACTTAAATCTCAGTTGTTTCAGTTTATGATCTCTGTTGCTCATTCTCCTGCCATGCACCTTCCTAAAGTCTTGTCTCCATTTTCTGAGTAACACCCGTGTAGATACAGGAAGTTATTGGGTCTCCCTTCCTCCCACCAAGCCTTCTCTTCTTGAGGCTAAATAAACTATGTTCCCTCAACATCTCCTCATAGCTGATGGATTTCAGTTTTCTTATGTGGTAAAGGCTTGGTCCTCTTTTATGTCTCTTGATTTTTCAACCATATCGAAGTTTCTCTACAAAAAAAAAGTAAAAGTCAGAAAATGACAATTGTCCCCAAGACTATGAGTGAGAGAAATACTTTATTGTAAAATTCAGTATAAGTGTGAGAGCTGAGAACACTAAAATCTTCTAGGAAAGGTAGTTCTTCCTGAGTGAATTGAGTCATGTTAGTGACATTTTAAATATTTGCAAACTCTGAGCCATGAAGTTCTAGAAAGAAAAAATAATAATTCTTTGCACTCATTAACTTGTGGCGAAGGGGAAGAACAACCACAGATAGCACATTATTCAGATATGGTTTCTGCCTGGAATTCCTCTGGTGACACATGCAGAGGCACGGCAACTTCACCAAAGCTTAGAATTGCTTGGGTGATAAAACTGTGGAAAGGAAAGTTTCTTCAGTCTTTCTTTCTTCTATTACTTTAACTAAAATTTGTGGATTTTTTTTTGTTGTTGTTTTCATCTATTTTTAAATTAAAGAGCAGACAAGCGTCTTGCAGAACCTAGGATACTTATTTCTCAAGGTGAGGACTTTAACTCTAGGCTGCAAAGTCACCAGTCTAAGCTCTGGTAAGAGTTAAACTTCAATACACAGCCCATACAAAGTATTTCTAATCTAGAATTTCTAGGTAGCTCCCCACCAAATGCAATTTTCTCTTCCAGTGTGGGGGTGCCTGATTCTCTTCATTCAGTCTTGTGGAGGCCTAGGTGGCTAACAGAACCACATGTGTTCCCCTTTAGGAGTCAAGGTGCTGTAACTTAAGACACTTTGTTCTTTATTGGATCTATTTATTACATGCTTGCTTTATTATAAGAGCAACCCTGATACAGTTGAGACAGAAGTTTTACAGGTTCTATAGCTGAACTGGTGCAAATCAATGCATTCAGGTACATCACCTCTTCCATGGCACTTAGGCAGAAATTTGCCCCAGTACAGTAAATGAACATAGGCATGCAAGTCAGTCTTTGCGCTGGCATGCTGTGTAGTAGCGGTAAAGGCACCCAGCATGAGTAGCGCTCGGTTTTGAGTCTTCACTAACCCCCTTCTGCACCAGTACGATCGAAGAAAGGGCAATGAAGACTGACTTAAAGACAGTGCCCAAATCGCTCTCTTTTTGGTGGGAAGCTCTTCAGTAGCCAAGAGCTGTCATTGCAGACCTATGCACTGGTAGATAGCAAGCATACTGGGGTGCTTCCTCCTCGCTAGGTAAATCTGCTGGATTAACAGTGGTGTTCTTTCTCCTTCTTTTCCAGTTCACATATAAAGGTTGCTGAAGTGTGCAGCTCTTAATGGCAGAGATAAAAATAGCAGCTGAGGATACAGGGGAACATATTCAAAGAGCAGGGTGGGGTGGGGGTTAGAAGCAGGGTCTTAAGCAAGCTTCACATAAAGTCCTATTTCTCATTTTCAGAAGCCATGTGTACAGTACACAAAAAATATTCAGCATCAAATACCTGCAGAATGTCTTTGAGAACTCTCCTCAGATCCTAATAAATGCCAAGGTTTTAGTAAAGAACATATATCTAACACATATATTTCCCTGTACTACTTTATCTGAACATTTCTGAAGGACAAACACCCAAAGAGAAGCTACCCACTGACTTGCTTCAGTCTTGTGGTTTAAGCTTTAGCCACACCTTTATACAGTTTCAGTCCTGTCCTCATTTTGGCTGGGATAGAGTTAATTTTCTTTTTAGTAGCTGATACAGTGCTGTGTTTTGGGTTTGGTATGAGAATAACAGTAATACACTGATGTTTTAGTTGCAGTTAAGTAGTAAGCACTACTGCTCCAGGTTAGGGACTTTTCAGCTTCCCACGCTCTGCCACTGAGCAGGTGCACCAGAAGCCGGGAGGGAGCAGAGCCAGGATAGCTGACCTGAACTAGTCAAGGGGATATTCCATACCATAGAATGTCACGCTCGGTGTATAGACTGGGGGGAGTTGGCTGGAGCCTGACAGTCGCTGCTTGTGGACTGGCTGGGCATCGATCAGTGGGTGGTGAGAGGTTATATTGTGCATCACTTGGTGGTTTCTATTTCTTTGGGTTTTATTCTTCTCCCACTCGTCTTCATTATTATTTTTATTGTTGTTATTACCTTAATTCAATTATTAAACTGTTCTTATCTCAACCCGCAGGTTTTACGTTTTCCTGATTCTCCTCCTCATCCCACCTGGGCAGGGCAGGGTAGTGAGTGAGGAGCTGTGTGTTACTTAGGTGCTGGCTGGGGTTAAATCATAGCAAGTCCTCAGCTCCTTGCCTTTGCAATGGCTTCAGGCACCCATAGCAATTTATTCTTTCCTTGTCTCCACTCCAGGTATTCAGACTAATCTCCTGGGAACAGAAAATTTTCAGCTCAAGTGTCTGACTTCAGTATGAAGGGATTTAGTTGACACTTAATAAGCAACACTATTCAGGAGCAGGTGATAATTCAGTGGTCTCTTCTGACTTTTAAATTTTCTGGACATGTGAAAATCTAATCAGGTTTATCCCTTTGGCCAACCTCAAAATGGTATCATCAATGGCTGTATCAATAAATAACAGTGATGGGGTTGTTATTCTCATATATAAACTTTGTTTACTTCTTGCTAAATTCTTGTTTCAAGCACATCCTGAAGCAATGACCAACTATATGTTCCGCTAAAAAGAACTTTCACTATATGTAACTACCTCATCTTTTAACTGCCCTGAATGTGGCTGTCCTCCCTTTTCATAGCATCTCTGATACTGTACACTCTGCTCTTGTCATTGTTATTTATTAATTCTCTGAAGTGAAGAAATCCTTTCTTTTTCACTAATTTTCCAAACTTGGAAACTATCTGATATCTTTGTTGAGGCAGAACTGAGTATAGCTAGAAACATATGTGATATAAGTGGCTTTATACCAATTTCTGCATTATATATTGTATGTGTCCTCAGGTTGCCCAGCTCTGTTGTCTAACAGCTAAACAATACCCTCTCTTGCTTTGAGGGAAAAAGACACAAGCATTTCACATGTAGTCATTTAAAAACAGAGCAAAGCAGATGGAATATTTGAACAACCCTAACCATTATGCTTCAGTGTCAGAAGTTTTGGGTTGTCTTTTATGGGGTGCACCCGTGGTTTTAATGTCCCTAACCGTAAGCCTGCAGGCTCATGCAAACCCATAAGGAATGTGAAACATCACTTTTTAAATTTAATTTATGATTCTTTGTTTGCAGAGAAACTTTGGCTCCTCAGCTTCAAGCCGGGTTTGAACTTACAACATGTTGCTTCCCCTCCAGAAGGTAGCATTATAGAAAGAAAATATATTCTAATAGCATTAATCTGGTGGAGGGTGAGACTTAAAAGCTGATTCTTATTAGAGCAAAGTATCTTTTAAATAGTGGTATCTAGGGAGGGTTTGGGGAGGCAAAAGGAGATTTTGCCATCTTCAAGACTTGTTTAATTCACTAGGGTGATTTAAAGTGTCGTCAGCATACAGTTGAATCTAGGCTATATGTAATGCAGGACTGGAAAACTGTACAAGTAGAATTTAGTCTTTACTTTCTCTCTTTTCCCTATATATTTGGTTGGGGGATTTTTTTCACTGTCATCTAATTACATTATAGGTCATTAAGGGATGGATGGAAGAGGATGAAACTAGGGCATTACTCTGGGATCTGGAAATATATTCAGCTCCTTTCTTTTCCATGAAGCTCTTGGTTGAGGCCTGTGATCCCAATTTGTCAGATGTACACAGGTAATTAAATACTCCTGAAAACCAGAGAAACTGGATACTTTACGAGGATCCGGATCTTCAAGAGTCTTCAGCTCCTCACCAGAAAAACATAAATAAAATCACTTTCCTACCTTAGAGAGTAGAAAATATGGTTTGTAGAAAATCCATGAAAGATGGTGAGGAGCTTGGAACCTGCAGTTATACAGAAAGAGATGAAGAGTCCTACATGTTCATGAGGCATATGTGTGTATAAATTAATGTGTTTTTAGATGGGAAACCCAGAGGAATCTAAACCCTTCTTTACTGATCATCCTGGCAACCACTGCAGAAGACTCAGAGAAACTTAGATGAGTCTTACACAGGTGAGTAACTTTATTTATGTGAATCTTAGGTGAAAATGAAATCCACTGTCTCTGCAGAGCTGACTCATCAGTGCATCTATGGATAACTCTACAGTTCTGATTCATTTACTATTGTTTTTAAAGGCTTCTATGATAGCGTTAGTTGTAGGCTGATTTTCTAAAGAAATAATGTTTCTGCAAACATATGGTCTGTCCATCCATCGTTCCTAATAACTTTTGAACTCATGAATCTATTTCAGCTCAATTTGGCAGCGGGGTGGAAGAGAAGACAAGTACCTGTCAACTTTCATGGAAAGCGGTAGCTGGGTAGAGGACAAAAATTCAGATTAGAGTGTTCACTGAGGAAAAGGCAATTACAACTTACTTCGTTATCCACCTGAAAAGGTAGCAACCAGCTGAGCAAGCAGCACATGCCTTGCCCTAAAACAGCTGGGACCACTGCCCCAAGCCAACTGTTAAGGCATATAGCATGCCATCGTAGAGCGGGGAAGGAGGGGAGATGCTGTGGGTATGATCAAGATGGTGGGAATGGGGGACAGGGCATGAATCCATAGGAAACCAGGCATCCAGAGTTGTTCTGCTCTTTTTTTTCTTTTTTTCTTTTTTTTTTTTTTTGGTGTTGTTTTCTCTTGTTATTGGTGCTGTCAAAACCTCTTTTCTGTGAGGGCATGGGCAAGGATAGAGAAAAGCATAGCAGGTGTTAACTTATGACTTATAAAACAGGGAAGCGGAGCCAAGACTGGCACCTGTGGCAATGAAGGTCCTGGATAGAAAGAAAGCAGCTGCCCTGCAAGCATGTGAGTTAGAGGTCTGGTTGTGTGGGAATGGAAGAAAGGATACAGTGGCAAGCATCCAGTTTAGTTTGTGGGATTTAATAGCTCTGCTGTGTATTTGGGGCCCACCAAAAAGCAGCCAATATTATCTATACACTGTACTCTTTTCCTGAGGGGTGAAGTAAGGGCAAGCTTTCCAAGCTTTCAGTCTGACTTTACCATGTTTTCCAGCTCATGTGGGTTTCAGTCAGCCCCTTGTAGTTTCGTGGAGCAGATTTTTTTTTTTCACTGTGGTTTGAATACTTAAGTAATATACTCTAACGTACTATTGTAATTTTAATTGATCTGCATATTAGCTTGATTATATGAACCTCTTGTTTTTGCCTTCCAAATACAAGGAAGTCTGTAAGGCAGCATATAAGATTCACCCCCCTTGGTCTCATTTGTAGCTGTAGGGAGGGTGGGGGAAAAAAAGCTATTGTGCGAATAAATAAGAGATTCTCAGTGTAATGTGATGATGCATGTCACATTGTTTGGAAGGAAGCAATGGGATTCCTGGTCTGAAGCACATAAAAATCTTTGGATCCACTCACAAGACCCTTCCGCACCCTTTGTTCACACTGGAGCCTGCAGTGCCAGCCTCTGCACCAGGGGCTCCTGGCTTTGCCGAGGAGTTCAGCCAGGATATTTTTGAATACCCAACGCTCCATGCCAGCTGTTTATCTAACTCTGTGAATAGCATCAGTCAGCTCCTCAATGGGGGCTCGCTCCTCTCTAGTGTTACCATGCTGCTGCAGCTTGACAGTGCAATTGTGCCTGTGCTTGCACTCACCACGAGTGGGGCCACTACACTGTAGATTGCTCACTGGCCTGGTGCTGCAAATATTCTTGAAGGCAAGATGTACCCCTGAGTGCTGGTTTTGGTTGGGATAGAGTTCATTATCATCATAGCAGCTAATATGGGTCTATGTTCTGGATTTGTGCTGAAAACAGGCTTTCTAATGCAGGGATGGTTTAGTTCCTGCTGAGCAGTGCTTGCACAGAGCCGAGGGCTTTTCTGCTGCTCACCCCACCCCAGCACGAGCAGGCTGGGGGTGCCTGAGAAGCTGGGAGGGGACACAGCTGGGACAGCTGACCCCAACTGGCCAAAGGGATATTCCACACCATATGACATCATGCTCGACGTACAAAGCTGGGGGAAGAAGGGAGGTATGGGGGTACATTCAGGGTGATGGTGTTTGTCTTCCCAAGTCACTGTTACACATGATGGAGCCCGGCTTTCCTGGGGATGGCTGAACACCTGCCTGCTGATGGGAATTGGTGAATGAATTCTTTGTTTTGCTTTGCTTGCATGCATGGCTTTTGCTTTAGTTGTTAAACTGTTTTATCTCAATCCACAAGTTCTCTCACCTTTACTCTTCTGATTCTTTCCCCCATCCCACTGAGGCGGACAAGTGAGCGAGCAGCTAAGTGGTGCTTAGTTGCCAGCTGGGGTTAAACCACGACACCACGATCTATCCCAGAAATACTCCTTGCCTACCCTTTTCCCTCCCCATGGTGACACACAAAATACCTTTCTTTTGTTTAACTTTAGGAAGAAACACTTCTCAGGATGCTCTTTCTTTACAAAATGAAACAATTTTTCCATCATAGTGACATATTTCTCTGTGGGAACTGCAAGAGAAAAAGCTCTGCCAAATAAATTCTGCTTTTTCTTCTTTTTTTAACATATGTTGTTTTGAATCAGTGAGAGCTCTCCTGTGCCCAAAAATGATTAAAAACTATGTAAGTTAAGTCTTTTTGAGCTGAGTGCATGTTATAAAAGCTGCTGTGAGTCAACAGCAATTTTACAGTCTTAGTTTTGTGTGGTCCTTGTTTGGAGAGTATTAGGTATAAAGTTGTCGTACTGGAGCTCTAATGGGTGCACTCAGTAGGTGTGATTTATGGGACTTGTTGCCTTGTAAGAATGAAGTCATGTAGAGTATCAGGGTTGCCCTGCAAACGAAGCAATTAAAATTTGTCATCTTTCTTCCAAAGGTGTCCTGAGTGTGGGTAAGAGCAAGCATGGGGAAATGTAAAATGGGGGGTGGGAGAGAGAGGTGATTAGATTCCATCTGTTGATGAATGCTTACAACACTTTTTCTAAAGTCTTTAATTGAATTTCATTTGCTGCAGCCTAGTGCCACGTCTGGAGGCAAACAGCACATCTTTTACTTGCCAGTTCTATTTATATGCCTGTGAAGTAGATCATTGTAATGAATACAGATGGGCAATAACTACAAAGTTATTGCATAATTTTTCAAAATTTCATGATTGCCTTTCCTACTTCCTCTTAGAATAATGGCTCCACTGTACAGCCTGCAGACCATTCACTATATCTTTCGTACATTTTACCACTTCAGCAGATTTTAATTTATTGGAGACACACTAGAAGTGGTAGGTAAACAATCTACAGAAAGAATCCAATTTATAAGACAAGGAAGACTTGAACCAGTATTAAGTTGCTCTGGAGATCACTTGGTGAATGCAAGTATATATGATTTTTTGTCTTTCTGACTTGGCAGCAAAGGGCACTGAGTGTGTGTGTGGGGAGGAAGTCAACTGAAAGCCACCCACCGCCAGCTTTACAGAATATAGAACAGGTTTGTAATAGGATGTCTAGTTGGATGGAAAGTGTTTTTGTACAATTTGAAGGTTTAAACCTGCCTCGGGAAAAGTTTCAGACCTGCTATGAGAAATCCAATTCCCTTTCACAGGGATGAAGCAGACTTGGTTTTGCCACCCTGGTGCTAGCTGGAGCAGTCTTGACCTGTGTCTGTCATTCTGCTTTCCTCCCCCCTTGAGTCAAACTCATTCTACTTCCACTTCTGAAATAATGAAGTGGAACACTTTGTCCTGAGCTGTGTTTACAAGTAAACTGAGTTCTGAGAGTACGATCCATCTCCCATTTAAGTCAATGAGAGTCTTTGAGATGATAAAATGGGTATTGGATGTGTCCCTAAAAAAACTGAGTTTAAACCCTGGCCACACTGAAGCTGATGGCAAAGAGAAATTGGAATTTAACCCCAGTGTCTACGCGTCATCTGCTGTATTGGCAAAGATTATCACAAACTCTGCTTCCCCTTGAAAGCAGAGCTAAGTGCTTTTGAACCACATGTAGTTTTTCTTAAGTCTCACTTCTAAAACCAGTCCCAACTCGAGTCTGCAGTCCTCAGGACCACCAATAATGAACTGTATGAACATCAGTTAAACTGGTCTTGGAGACCTGTTTTGAAACTGGCTTATGACTGCGTAACTGAGTCTCAAAACCAAAGACCTTTGACCTAAGTATGCAGAAATGTATAACATTTTGGGTACTCAATCTGTCTTGGGTGCTAGAAATCTGTCAGAGACACTTGATTTTCAGAAGGGTCCCTGTATCTAAAAATCTTGACTTCCTAAATAGCTTCATGGTATTGTCATGGTTTACCCCAGCCAATAACTAAGTACTGCACAGCTCTGCTCTCACTCACTCACTTTTCTCACCCGCAGAGGGATGGGGAGGAGAACTGGGAAGGAATTTAAAACTTGAGGGTTGAGCTACAAACAACTTGATAATTAATTTTTTTAAAGAAAAGGGGGGGGGGGGGGGGGGGGGGATGACGGACCTCTATGACAGTAATAATAAAAATAAGGGGGGAGAAGGGAAGAATAAAATCCGAAGGGAAGAGAGGAAAGGAAAACAAGTGATGCACGATACAACTGCTCATTGCTGACCGATGCCCAGCCAGCCCCTGAGCAGGATCAGCATGCCCACCCAGGCCCTCAGTTTATATACTGAGCATGGTGTTCTTTGGTATGGATTATCCCTTTGGCCATTTTGGGTCAGCTGTCCTGGCTGTGTCCCCTCCCAGTTTCTTGTGCCCTTCCAGCCTTCTTGCTGGCAAGGCTCAAGAAGCTGAAAAGTCCTTGACATAGTATAAACATTACCTAGCAATAACTATAAATATGTTATCAACATTATTCGCAGACCAAATCTAAAAGACAGCACTGCACCAGCTACAAGGAAGAAAATTAACTCTATCCCAGATGAAACAAGAATAGGTATGTAATAAAAATTTTGGATACCTCAGTCACTTTTGGTAACTGAAACATCCTTTAATTTATCAATTTTTTACAGCACACAACACCAATGAATGCTTACACCTATGAAGTATGCTTTGATGTTGAATTCCCATTCATCTTTCTCCCATTGATCTTTCTAAATAAAACTACGAGGACTGATAACTGATTACAGTGGCAAAAGTGGTTCTGTAAGCTGGTTTTGCCACCACAGAGAACACTATCTGCCCATCCAGCAATAATGGATTTTTGTCGTTGTTGTCTGCTTTTTATTCAAACCTGGGATAGCAAAGACCATTTCTCACTGTTTTTTTACATAATTTTGTGGTATTTTATTTTTTATCTATGATTATAATAGATGTGACCCTTGCTACCCACTCTGAATAAAGGGCATCTGTTGTGTTTTGTTCGCCTTTCCCTGAAGCGTAAGGACTCCAACTTTGCTCGATGAATTGTCTCAAGAAACCACAAGCACATACTTAGTACTGTGCCAGAAACTTCATAATACTGTTGTGAAAGGAGCTAAAATGTTTTTTGATGTATTATTTTTCATTCTGATCAACAGTTTAAAGTTGGAAGAACTTAAGCCAACAGTTTCATGGTCTCAGCGGCCTCCCGTCCTCCGACTGGAATCTTTCAGCCTTCAGCCTGAATCATGCGCAGAGCAGAGGAAGGTAATTCTGTCTAACCTTCACTCCTGTTCCAAACACCAAAACTTGTATTATCAGCATTTCAAATCATAACTTGCCCTTTCACATGCAGACAACTGTTTCTCCATATGAGCTCCCAAGCATTTTAGATTCCTCATCTCCTCAAAAGATTTTACTCTTGCTTTTCCCTCTTTCTATATTTTTTTAACACTTTGGCATAGTTGGTTCTTTCACCATATGGAACCACTTCTACCTCCTTATCCCCTGTACGCACTTCCCCACTCAACATGATGACATGTGACCACTCAACTCATAAACAGGAGTTAGGGAAACAGAGGTTAAACCACGGGCACCAAAAGTGGTTTTGAGAATGCAAATGTGGAAAAAGTGGGATAATCCACAAGCGTGTGGTTTGTTACCATCTGCCTCATGCTCTGAATGTATAAGCACATTCACCCAGAGTTTACAATTGAAGGGATACAATGTTTTTTTTTCCTGGTAAAATACTGTGCATTTTGGCTTGAAAAGCATGCTTGCTTCCCTTCCCGTGGTGAGATTACAGGTGCTGCACACTGCTATTATGGTTGATCTTTTTCAATAAAGATCCCACACAGGCCAGGATACTAAACACGCAACTCGGCTCGATCGTGATGGATTGCCTATAATCCCACATCTATCTTCTTCCTCCTGTAGCGCCATCTAGCGGCTCGCTACATCTGTACATCTACCACATGGCCTCTCTGCACGCGTATGGGAACGAGAAATGTGTAAATAAAGCTATACATAGGCGTAGAAATACACGTAAGCAAATGCATATCTTTACCCGCATGCATACAGTTATGGGGAAGATTTCCAAAGGTGTTTAGCATCACTTGGGCATTATTTAGGTGACTGGCAGCTGCTGTGTGCAGACAACAAACTTGTCACATGGTGGTAAGGAGGGTTATAGCCAAAGTAGCATAGTCTATAAGGTACATGGAAAATGCCACCCCCTGAGTGGACGTATTGGGCACAGCTCCAGGCTGCTCGGGAAGCGCTGTCCCCAGCTAGGGCTACCTCAGAGCTGGTCAGCAAGACTGGCAGCTCAGGGGCTGTCCGCACTGCTGCTGCATGGACTCGCCTCAAAAAGGAGCTGACTTCTCAGAAAGCTTATGCCCAGTGGATCATGAGTGGCTCCAAGGTGCCACAAGGATTATATATCTCTTAAAAGGAGTGAAAGTTACTGTGTACAAAAATAGTATAATGCATACCAACAGGGGGAAAGAGGGACAGCAGAATATGGGAGTAGCGCCCCAGTTCCTGCACTTTGACTTTTTCTTTGCTGTAAATGTCTATACCACAGATGAACACTCAAAGCTGGATGCTACTTTCATAACTTTCCTTGATATTTTATTCTTTCATTAATTTAGAGTTTCCTTTGAGAGTAGACTTAAGGTGATTAAAAAAAGCAAGAAAACTGGCTAAGATGGCGGGAGAATGTAGGAATTAGTGGAGCACCTGATGGGAGATGTGGTATATAACACAGGACTCAAAAACAGATAATGAAACACAGATCCTGTGAGAAGCTGGTGAAACAGCCCCTCTGCCCAAGTCCTGCTTTGGGGAAGCAATGTTTGATGCCTCTTCCCAAAGAGTCAGTCTTCAGCTTTGGACTTGACCTCTTTCAGCGGGGACTTGCTGGCCAACACAGGCAATCCTGGATGCATCTCTCACCATTAGCCCTCAGTGCCTCTGGCATGAGCTTCTGGCGCTCAGTGACTATTTCAGCTCAGAAACTTCACCACAGCCGTTTATTTGGAAGGAGGGGTTAACTGGAAGCAGGAGGGGAAAGGCTGCATGAGGCACCTGGAACAGGTAATGCCATTTCAGAGAAACACTAGACCCAGAAATCTGCCATAAGCACAGAGCTGCTTGTGAGATCTGGTACCAGAGCTGTTAGCAGCAGCGTATCTGGGCAGAGCGGAATCAGGGCTATAATTAACTACAGAGACTGCAATTAGTCAAGAGCTACTTCAGGGTCTGGGGAACACATGACACGTTAGCAGCACAGTCCAGGGAATCGCCCCTCATGCTGGCTGTGCTTGTGTTGCGTGGGTGACATGCTGTATGGTTTCTGGATCTGCTGTTTAAATTTTCACATTCTTTCATCATACTCTGCGAGGTAAGCACGTCTTCTCACAATACAAAGGTCTAATGAAGCAGGGAGCTGGTGAGCTGAAATTTGTAGGTTTGGGGCTCGGGTCTGCTGCTGACAGACTTCATCCAGGTCATTTCACCCTCTGTGTCATAGTCTCCCACCTGCAGAAAACAGTGTTAATAATATTTAAATACCTCATGGTACTAAATTGCAGCTTAATTAATGGTTTGCAAAGCACTTTGAAATGCTCACTTGAAATAGGCAAAGGATAATTAACATCACATATTTATTTAGTGAGTTTTCCTTGCCAGGCACAATCTTCCTAAAATTCCCCTTGCAATAACTGTTTGCACTGCTCTAAGAAAAACAAAGCGGTTCAGCCAGTATGTTTTCAGTGGGGAGACTTTTTGCTGCATGAATCAGATGGTTGAAACTTGAAGAGAGTGGCTGCCAAGAGGGGCAGACATGTTCCTGAACGGGGCGGGGGGGAGATGAACAGATGCACAAGTGTTCATGCTCCCTCAGAGGCGTGTGCATTGTACCAGGCAACCTTAATGACACTACTACAAGGCTGTTGTTCACTTCAGAGCTTGGCTAAAACAGGCCCCCGTTCTTCTGTAGAACTGCTACTCATGTCTCATGGGTGAATACAGGCGTCAGCTAGACAGCAAGGTCTTCAGAGCTAACCTGTTTCTATGAGAGATTTCATACCTCCCTTTCACTGTGTTTTCCACATTTTGCTAAATATAGAATGATGGCTCCAAGACCAGGACAGGAAAAATCTTAAATCTGAATCACACTTGCCATAGCAAAGCTTGTACCACTGCCCAGGAAAAATCACAGATTCAGATAGCTGCCACACCAAGTGGCACTCTGTTTATGCAATGGATACGGCACAAGGGATGCAAGGTGGGATGCAGCCCCCAACAGCAAATGAGGCAGTACCCCAGGAAACACTGCCTGCCTGGGAGCCTTTGCAGGCTTTTAATTTCTAGGCGTACCTGGGATGTTGGAAAAAAGGCTAAGCGTGAAGTTTGGCTTGAATGATGAACAAATAATTTCCAATAAGAAACTGCCTATTCTTGGATAGGACCGTGCAAACTGAATTTTAGGTCTAAATTTTGAGTTGACCGTGGAGAGGTCATGGTCACTCTCTACAGAAGGGAATGACTGACATTTTCATAGCGCCCTACCGACGCTCTACCTTTTTTCACTTTCTTACCTCTGAGGTGAGATTGGGAGAAAACACTCAAACAGTTCCTGCAACCTTTCCCTGGCGTTATGAGTGAGAAATGGGAGGTTCAAAGCAGACAGGGGAATTTGATGCTTAAACCAAGCACACTTTACCTAGTTAGTCTGTACAATAATAAACACTGAAGATTGCTCTAGAAGCATATTGTGAAATCCTGCCTCCTAATGTGGATAGCGGCTTAGGACAAGCTGTAACTGCATTTCACCTGTAGTCTGGGTTCAGGAGCTCAGCTCCATAGGTCAAGCCTTGAAGAATGGTAAATAGGAAAATAAGCTCAATGAGCCCTCTGTGCACGTGCTGATAAGTTTGTATGACACTTTTGAAGAGATCATGTCACTGAAGAAAAGCACATATTGAAAAGGCTGCTTAAAGTTTTTTGGATAAAGTAGAGCTCTTTGATTACATTGATGATTTTTGTTCGCCATGTTAGCATTGCTAACCTGAAACTTTCAGAAAATGTGAGACAGCACCCTCAAAATAAGGAAATTAAGAAATAATTGCATTTCTAAAATAAATAGATAAAGATAGATTGAGGTTTTATTTTCCCTCCCAATGACCTTCTGAGTTTTAAAGTTTTTAGATCTCTTCAAGCTTTCCTCTATAATCACACAGGTTGGGAAGGCTTTCTGATATTGCTGTTTTGTTGGGGTTTTTTTTGTTTTTTTTCCAGTGAAAGCAGAGATTAGGACTTAATCACATGCCTTTGTCAGCTGAAGCTGTAAAGTGTCAAATGTAGAAAGGCTCAAAACAACATCAGTGAAGCTGTCCAAATGGTAACATCTGCCTGCTGCAGCCCACCTTGCAAATCTCACACCCACCTGTGCTCCAGCAGCCCCAGCCCTGGGTGGGAGCTCGCAAGGGCAAAGCCATTACTGTGCAGGGATACCAGAATGCGGGGCTGAATGGGAGCCCACGTCTCAGCCTCACCTCCCTGACCACTGACCTACTTACGAAGCAGCGGGTCCCACCTTCCCTCACAGCAGGTCATGCCTTACTCCAGGATCAGCTTTGATAAGATCAAAGAGGCTGCCTGCAGAATAAGTTATTAATCTGGGTAAGGCTGAAACAGATCTCAGGTTGCCTCTGAATTCAAACGCAATTCAGCTGGTAAGGTCAGGCTTGTCTCTTTCTTTGACTTAAGCCTACCACAATGCAGAAGTGCCCTCTAATGTTGTTCATGAAATAGATGGCCTGCATGCTCAAGCAAAGCTCCTGATAGCTGCAGGTGTATTTTTCTTGGGAAGCTAAATTGCTAGAGAAACAAAAGTTTTGGTTAGTTTAATTTGGCAAGACAAAAATGCCGTCCTAGGGGAAGACTTTATTTAGAAACTTTATTTTTCCCCTGTTAACTTAGATATTTTACTGAAAAAAAGTTTAAAGGTTCAAAAGTTCACAAGAGACTTTTTTCTGTTGCATTAACAAAAAAAAAAAAATAATAATTTCCCAGTTAGGCAGGACAGTCCATAGATTATTTTGTTGTTACAGAACATGTTGAACCCGAAAGTGACATTTCATTAGGTTTTGTGCTATAGTTTTAAATCTTCTTCTGTGTAACTCATTCGCCTAAGAGTCGTTAGCCCCAGTGCAAAAGGGAAAGGGGACTGCTTGCTTCTAACAAAACCCTGGCTTTGCTAACATGAGGTATGGAACATGTAATTCTACCAGCCATTTTTTTCCCCTTCGTGGAATGAGGTCTAATGATTTTAATTGCTGACATTTCCTTACTGTAATTACAAAATACTCTTCAGCATTGAAAGCCTGATCATGACATGAATGATTCTTCTCTAGACAAAGCCAAGAATGTTCAGCCAGCCTCAAGGTCAGGTACTAGATGACAGCTGGCACTTGAAAACAGGAGACAAAAATAGTGTATATCATTGATGTGTGCCCAATGGGCAATGTGTCTGCAGATTGCTTATGGTGGGGGCAATATGGAGGTCACCATGGAATGAAATATTAATCTGACTTTTTTCTACACAGCCTGAGTTCACAGAAGCAAAACAACTGCTGCATGCAGAGCCTTTTAATATTATACCAAAAATAAGATTCCCCTGCCAAACACAGTATACCTCATTCTGGGTGCTTTGGTGTTAGGAATACTGTGACATAGGCTTTGATAATTGACAGAAGGCCCAGAAAAGGCAAGAAGAAGGTTTATTACATGTCTTAGAAAAGAAAGAAGCCATAGAGGAGCCATCATCATCTAACTATGTGGGACAGACCTAAAAAAAAGAGCCTGGAGGAAAGATGCAAGAACATAACACAGGATAATTAACAAAGAACTCCAAAGTCCACTGCTTGGGATTCAGTAAATTTTGCACCGTGTGCTGCGTGTGCCTGCCAGGGTGAGTGAAAACGCCATATTTGAGCTCGCTGCTTCTGGCCTCCAGATGGTCAGTTCTGGAGACAGCTTCATGGCACAGAGAATGGCAAGAAGATTCATTCAATCATCCAAAAATAAACCTGTGCATAAAAATGTAGTGCATACTTCGAAGGACAGTTATGGGGAGTGCAGAGCAAGACTTACAGCTCATTGCATGAATGGCAGGACACATCTGTGTCTTCTTCTCTGATCAAACCAGGCAAATGCTAACAGAAGGGGTGAATGCCACTGGGTGCACGGGAAGCTGCTTACTTGTGACTTGGGAGAGCTTGGAGTTCTCTCACAGAGAGCCTTGACCTTTGGAGGGCAGCTGGGAGGTATTACCGTGGGTGGTTTCTTAGTTTATGTTTCCTCAGAGAATCCTCAGACACTTCAAACAGCTACAACCAGATTAGATGACAGGTCAGCCTTTTCAATTCCCACTGTATAGCAGGTGAAACAATAAAAAAAGTATTGAGTAAGGAACATTAATCTGTATTCAGAGCTTTTTAATAAATTATAAATAAATATATCTGCTTCGTTCCTTTGAATTCTACCCGCTTGTGTTTAGCTATGTGTTTTTAGTGGCAACACAGTCTCGGTGAGCTGTAGGCCCAACGAAATCATGAGCTATTTTTAAAAAAATAAAAATAATCTGAGCTGGGATTTAAAATAGGGTGTGGTAAAACGGCAAGGGTGAAAAGTTTGACGGCGTATCAATAGGCTGCTGGGACCTCCTGGCAATCCTTTCACTTCCTCTTCAGTGAACACAAGATTTTCGCAGAGGTGCATTTTTGCTGCCACATTTCTGCAGCTTCCCATTTCAACCCTAGTTTATGCATTCCCCAGCGAGAAATCAAAAGCTATCACATGTTACCTCTCATCCTCTGAACAAACTTTTTTCTTTCAGGGACTTTGGCTGAAGCAGACGGAATGCCACAGAATTTTAAATTGAAAATTGAAGTGTTCCCTCTAGCATTATGTTTAGCTCCTTGTGGGAGTGGGGGTGGGAGGATATTTCCAAAGTAGTTTCTGGCCTGTCTGAAGCACAAGCTGGAGGAGATGTGTACCCCCAGGAAGGCAGGAGGGGATAATGGTAGAGGAGATGGAAAAGGAAGTTGTTATAGAAATTAAATGAAGTGAAAGTTTCGGTAGGGGAGATGGGATAGGGCAGGGAATAGAGGACAGAAGATCCAGGCAAGCTGTCCATCCAGTGAGGAGGGAATAACTATCACGAACTGAAGCTTAAACAAAAAAACAATCTCAAAGCGGATATGCTCACCTTCATCCTCTGTTTTCATTTAACTCCATCTGGATATGGGGAAGAATGAATGCTGTAAGGGCTGTGCAGGACAAACCAGGTTTAGCAAACTAGAGTAACTGTTAACTCCTTTGCTTGTGGTGGTTTACAAACAAGTTTCATGACGAAGACTCCTGTCCTGTCTCCTTGAATACTACATTGGTGTGAAAAACGTTTCGCAAATAAGTATGTTCAGTAAAAATGTAGGGTTTGGTGCTTTATTTCCTTGTAATCTATTTTCCCCTGCCTCTTCCTTACCCCTTTTAAATTCCATTTTTTTCTTGAGCCACATTTGTGAGGATGTGGCCTCATATGTAGGCATGGCAAAGTACTAAATAAGGCAGGAAGAATGATTGATAGAAGGACATCATTTTATGAGTGAAAAAGGTAGAATTAAATGTTCATTTCCATTTCCCTGTTGTTGTGGGGAAGTATCTTATTTTTATTTATAAAGCATTCCTAATAAGTGCAGTATTTTTGTGTTGGCTGGTGTTGGTATCACTGAAATCCAATGCATTTGTTAAAAAACTTGGAATTTTTTTTTTGGTCAATTGGGCATCATTATAATTTTAGGGAAAAAGCAACAGTGGTTCCAGGCAGCTATTTTTCCTGAATTCCCTGCAGTGGATTCTTTTTCTTTAGGCAGGAAACTCTAACAAATCTAGGTGAATGGGCCAAAGGAAAGCAGTGGTTTTGTACACTTCCCTAACATTCATGTGGCTTGGGGCGTTCCAGAGGCTTGGAAGTCTTGCTTGGGGACTGTGAAACTTGCCTTTTCAGAGTACTCGACAGACATTTTGGATAGGTGACAACCGCGTCTTTTCCCAAAAGTCCTTCTTTCTAACTTTTCCATTAATATTTACTTTTTTCCAGTCACCACATTTCACAGAAGGGTTGAGGATTTTCATTCATTGCTAAAGCTGTCAGTCAAAATTGCTGGGTTTCTTTTTTTTTTTTCATTAGATTCTCTCTCAAGTCCTTCTTCCCATCTCCATACACAGAATTAAAGTTGGTGACAAAGCTCATGTCATTCAAACATTGCATCTTTCTTCTGTGCAGTCTCTCTGATACTACCACCTCCCAGCACAATGGTCAGGTCATTTTTTGTCTCGCCTTCAGCTTTCCTCATCGTTTCTTGCCTTCCACATCTAATTAGAGATCACTGTCTTCTTTTTCTGCACTTCTATGGCAGGATAGGTGCTAATATACTTAAATCTGGGGTGAAGCAGCAAACTCCAACAGCCTTCTGCCACCTTGGAAAGGAAGGTCCTGGACTAGCGGGGCAGTTCAAAATGAGCAGGAACTCTTGGATACTTTTACTGAATACAGCTGAATGCTGTTCCAGCTCTTTCTCTCCCAATGTCAAAATTAATGCACTTTTCCCCAGGTTTTTGCCTCATTCCCACTGTCCTGCAAGCAACATTTCATTCCTACAAAACTGGTGATTCAAAAAAATATATTTTGAGATATTTTATTTTTATTCTTAAGTTGTAAGACAGTTAAGGATGCTTCCGGGGCTTCTCTAGTTTTTATTAAGCTACTTTGGCCTGAAGAGAACTACTCTCAATTCAATTTAAGATTATCATGAGAAAACAGAATGAAAACAGAATTCTGAGGACTGGGCCTTTGAGTCTTCTATGAACATGGTGTCTCAGGAGAGCTATGGGGTTTGGCTATGATTTCTCCTTCACTTTTTTGTACATTTATTCACCAGGGCACTATACATCTTGGGTAACTATCTCCTCCACCATGTCTTTCAATCATATCCCCACTGTGCATTCTTAAAAGGTGCTTTTGAAGTCAGAATCTTCTCTCTATAATAAAAGCATGAACAATTTAGAAGAGTCAATACATGAAGAACTTCAAAAAATGTGACTAACACACCAAAATGATTAGTCTCAGTTATGTCACATTGCTTCACTCAACTGTATTTGTGGATTTTAGTTGGCACAGTGTAACCTGTCTGGATTGTGATTAGCACTCATTTGGGAACAACAGTCAAGTCTGTCTAGTAGGTGATCCCACCTTTGTTGAATGTGCTAATCCCTGAAAGGCCAGAGGATTGTGTAAAAGAATGGAACATCAAGGATCATCTTAAAACCAGCTCATAAAAGTTACATTTATATTGTCCAGGGAAGGACTTATCTTCTCTCTGAAAATTATTCTAATGCAGATGTGTGTGAATACTTAAGCCACATGTGGCATCTGGTGAAAATAAAGATTTATTTTGGCTGAACTGGCTGTATTAGCAGATAGAGATCCAGCTTTGAACTAGATTTTAGTTCATAGCCTGCTGGTGCCATGGGATTAATTTCAGAATTTCGATTTGTTTTTAATATGGAGAAAATACTTGCAGCTGATTTTTTAAAGGTCTTTGTTTTCCTCAAACAGGCAAGCTACTGAAAAGAGATGGGAAAGTCAGAAACAACAGAAAATGACAGTCATTTTAGGTGACATGAACTACAACTTTTTGGTTTCAGTTTTAAAGAAGGGTTGTCCTAGCCTTGCAGAAATTAGTAACCATCTTGACAAGAGATGGAGTTTCGTACATTTATTCTTGTCATGCTGTGTCTTCACTAGAGAATGCTCTCTTGCTTTGTGGACACGTTTGGGCTGCTCAGAAGCTGCACCATGACAATGCACAGACACATTTTCAGCCTGTGTCCCACTGTCTTTTGCTGTGACTTTCCTTTCCCAGGTCATTCTTTGGGCTGCTGGACCATCTTTGCCTGGCTTTGTCCAGGAGGCAAAGTGAATGTTTGCAAAGGTAGACTGATAGGCAAAGAGATACTTGGTGTTGTTGTTGATTCCTGCTGTTTTATTGTTTCAAGCATGTCTTCCTTTCAACGGCAAAACAGAAAACATAGTGGTGGCAGTGCAGGTTAATAGGGGGAATTAGCACAGCAGAGGAGGGGAGCAGAGCAGAGCTCCTTTGTTGGCAGAAATCAGACTGGACAAATTTCAGTGATGGGGAGTGAGACTTAAGCTTTTAGACTCTCATTGTCACATAAATGGGCCTGTACTAGCCCAATTACCTCTGTAGCACCTCTCGCTCTGTGATGTAGCTGGTTGCCTTGTCTCTCACTTCCCTGCATCTTGCACACAAGGTTGCGAAGCAAGAAAGGGGTCCCGAAGGGTGTTGCCAGCTGGGCGTGCCTACGTTGAAAGTAGCATTACCAACAATCTCCAAATGAAACCCAGCAGTGTTTCCTGTCGCCAGGTGAAGCTTCCCTACTCAACCTCTTCCACACCTCCAAATAACCCAATGCACATCACTGGATTAAAAGGAAAACCCCAGTATTAAAACTGTAAGGATGTCTTTTGCATGTTGGGAAATACATTCTCGTGGCCAGGCTGTCCCTTAAAGATACCTAGCACACCTGCTGCCATGCACTCAAGACAAGATGAACTACTGGCAAAGAAAAAAAAGAAATCTGTTCACCTTACTCCCACTAGAAGGAGCGGGTTGTGGGTGGGCAGATGAAGTAAGTAGGCAATGAAAGATATTTCTATGTCTTCACTCCATGTGTAATACTCAAACTCAAGTTGTTTTTCTTCTGTGATTCAAGTCAAAGATTTCCAAGTAATTTATTATGCATCCTACTAGTCTGTGGGATCTCTTTAGATCTGACAAACCAAGTGTATGTCATCATTTGGCCTTCTAGGCAAAGCACAGTATACTGTAGAGAGGGTTTTGAGTGGGTGGTACTTAGAACTAGCATTAATGCCCAGGGATGTTATTAAGAGAATAAAGCTTCCTTGGGGTTTATTCTTTTGATTAAAATGTAATATTTCAAGTATTGACCACAATTTATAATATCTCCTAATCAAAGAGATCAGGATGTTACCACTGTAACTGTAACTTGTCTACCTAGACCTCACTCAAAGTTGTAACTGAACTTGGTCTGTTCTGAATTTGCTGAGCTCGTTTCCTGTAATGTATGTAGTCCCACTGAGCTCACTTCTCTGCTGCAAAACTTTAAATAGAAGGAAAACTAAGAATTGCATAGATTTGTCTGTATTTATGCCATCGTGTCTGATAGTAAAATTTAGCCTGTACAGAAACACCTTGCTGCTCTCGTCCATCACACAGACTGGACCAAGTGATTTCAGCTGAAAGTGTATATCCTGGAGCGCTATAGGATCCCTCAGAAGGAAAGGCAACATGTGAAAGGCAATGCAATCCAGGATAGTTTTTTACCCAATTTGCCTACTCCTTCCACTTCCCCACCAAAGAGAAATGAATCTGAGCCAACAGTCAAGTGAATATTTCAAGGAGTAAGTGAACTCATGCCCTTCCAAAAAAATCTGTCATCTTTTAGACCTGTAGCCACCTCAAAACAAACTCTTGTCTCTTCTTATACTCTTCTAGTTCCTGAGGATTTATGAACCGTGTTTCTACTCTGCCTTAGCTCCAAATAATTGAGATAAAACAGTTTCTTGCACCAGCTGAGCTCTCAACCTTGTAACTTTATCAGTCCACACAATCCCAGCCGTTCTGTAGCATACTTACAAGTGGGCTACTCAGGGGAGCAAGACTTCCACAGTGGTGTAAAGCTTTTCACCCTTAATCCTTACTTGAGGTCCTGCTCAGCTGGTTCGAATGTTGCAGATAATCTGACAACTGGTCTGTCTTGAAGACTGCCTGTTGGTCTATGTGAACTTAATTGATGACCTCAGACCAGTTCCATCTGAACAGATGCAGTTTCCTTCAAGCCACTGTCATGGATAGCCTTGATTGAAGACATCAGAGGAAGGATCAAACAGGTACAAAACCATCTTTTGGCATGCATGCAGAAAGGTCATAATCTGAGGGTTAGGCTCAGCTGTGACAAGGTTGTCTGCCCCTTTTCAGGGAATATTAGCTGAGGGAACAGAAAGAGTAAAAGAATTTACGTGGAGAAGGATGAGAGAAGTGGCATATACTCAGGCTATCATTTCAGATAATTATCTTGAAATGCAAAAACTAGGCTTGGTCTTGCTAGAGAACTGGCCTGCCTGTCCATCACTCCTGACTTGCCATCTTTCATCAATAATATTAATAGTACATTAAATTTAAAAAGACATAAAAGAAGGAAACTGGACACTAATGAAAAACAAGGCTTTCTGTTATACATAGTACTTAAATAGCACTGTAGAGACAGGCAAGGTGAAGAACTTTGGGGACAGTCAGGCTTTAGAAGATGTGGGAAGCACGGATTAAGTTTTGCTGCTTTAGATTCGTGGCTGCTCTGCTGCCCACACGTTACTTCTAGATGGAGAGTACCGTGCAGTCCAGAATGGCAGAGAGGTATCTTATTTTACTTTGCATTTAAGTCTAAATATGTAGAATAAGATGTTTGCCATGGTCTTTTCCCCACTGAAACAAATCTTACTGGCAAATATTCAAAGTGATCAAACAGAAAAAATAGTCTCATCTCAGACTGAAAATCACAGTAGTTCAGAATTTTTAAAACCAAGCACAAAACAGTTAGGGGGCTTAATTTACTTTCTTATTCTCACTTTTAAAATGCTGAATACATTTCAGTCACAGCTGGGGACAAGGACAGCCAACAACAACACATCACTCCTAGCATGATACTTTTTATGTCCTCTTCTGGGATGCATCAAATGTTGATGACCAAATTATGAACCTTTTCACCTCCCTTCCTGAAAGCATAGCATTTTTGCCAATAGCCATCAGACAAGGTTTAAAAAAATGTGAAGCAAAGGATGATGCCTAGAATATTAAAGCCCCTTCCATGTCACCAAACAGCTTGGTTCTTAAGCAGCTGCTGGTAACCTCGAAGTTGTCAAGTATTTGGCACCTTAAAATAAGATAGCAGTTAGGTATTGGTACATGTTGAGTACCTCAGTGTCAGGTTCTTTCTCTCTCAGGCTCATGCCCTTAATCCTACCTTAGACTTTCCTTCCAGAGAGTAGTGATTTTTTTATAAGTACCCCATTTTCAACAGTATTAAATCTGTAGAGGAGGTGCAGAGTCAAATTTTAATGTTATGGCACAGAGAAACTTCTGTTTACTTTCCAAAATGATGGCGTACTGATGGCTTATACAGTGATACATTCAATATTCCCTGAAGGAAAATGAGACAGAACATGTCACTGAGGTTTATGGAATTTTGACTGAGCCATTGGGATCTGTTTCGTTCTGTTCTCATAAGTGGGCAAGCAATGATAATGAATGACCTGAAAAAAAGATTTCAAGGTAGAGCTTGAAGAATCACTGAAACTTTTGTTTCAGCAGCTTTATAGTTTATTCAAGGCTTTTAGCCTTTATGGTTCTGCAGAATTCAGTAGGATGGTTTATGGGAATAAACTTCCTTGTGGGGTTAGGATCAAGTTCTGCTTTAGCTATTCCAGAAAAATCTTTCTTCTTCCCTCCACTTTCAAAAATAGGCTAGGCTAAGTAGCAAGTCAGTGGTGAAAGGATGTAACCCAAACCTTCCTGAAAGAGAAGGCATATTGAGTTTAGTTCAGCGTTCTTTATTTTCCCATTTTTTCTGTTCCAATTAGCTATGAGAGTTATCTACAACCGGAAAAAATAATTTTGCCTTCTCAAAATGTAGATCTGAGAAATTATATTGAAAACTTGTTGTGTGATCACTGAGACAGAAAATCTTTGAAGCACTTCAGAGGAGTATGATGTAAATCATAGGGGAACACATGGAGACCGGTAAAGTCAATAGGCCCTTGACCTTTAACTTAAGGTTTCACACTTCTGTCTGCCAACTTGATACACTTTCCCTTTAGTTCAGACTTTCCCAGAACAAAATACAGAAGAAAACTCTTCCCCACCCCAGGGACCTTTTACAACCATCCAATAGAGGGGAAAAAAGAATCAACAAAACTTCAGTGTCTGGGTAGTGCAAAAACTGTTTTAAGTTAGAAGTTAGTGTAGGCTGGTCTTCTCACTGTTGACCACAACTGGTTCAAAACCAGTAATGATGCCGGCAAAATTTCATCAACCAGCGTCATAAGATGAATTTCCATGAGTGGTAGTGAAGTTTTGGCTAGAAAACTTTTACTTATTAATGGCGTATGGAATCATTCAAAGATTTTTTTATTTATTCTTGATGAAATAGTTAATGATTTTTTTCACTGTCAGCTGTTCTATAACAGCCCTTGGGAATCCTGAAGCTGAAAAATCTGTGTCTTTATAAACATCTTTTAATTTCAGTGGGGCATACATATTAGTCTGTTATTGAAGTGTTGCTCCAGAAATAGTGAGTTGCTCCCAGCTGACACGCTGTTCAAGGGCTGCTGTAACACTGGTCATGTGTGCTGGAGTGTGAAGACCAATTTGCTTTAGGGACTGGTTACATGTGCTGAGACATACAACACATCGGCTGGCACTGGTTTTGATTTAAAAATCATAACAGAGAAACCACTAACAACCTTTAAGCAATGCCTCAACTATTTAGAGTGCATAATAAGAAATTACAGAAAATTTGTAAGCTATACAAAACCCTACTAGAATGTCAAAATTTATTACAGCTGTGGGACTAGAAGTCAACTAGTTGAACCAAAGGGACTTAAATTACCACGTTTTAATTATGTTCAGATAAACTAATGACTCAAAAACAGCAATCTATGATGACTGTCCAGTAAACTATCTGAAATAAATCTTGGCACAATCACCTTAAAGACGGGATCCTTCTTTAGCATTAATATTATTAGCACAACAGACTGCACTGTCATAAGAAATCTGAAGAGAAAGTGCAAGATTAAAGAGATGACATCTTAGCAATGGCCTTACCACCGGAGGAAGACTCGCTGCTCACAAAGGAGGTAAATTGGCCAGTAGCATCCCTCATGATGCAGTTGAAAAATGAATGCCTGATACCTTGCTCTGTCAATCAGATGCCCATCGTTGGGCTGTCAATCCAGCTTGTTTATCAAACACTAAACCACTTTCTTGAAATAGATTTATTTAAAATAATTTGACACTTCCTATCCCTTTCATGTGTCCTCCCTTTGAATGTGGTGCATAGTTCTTTGCTTTGCATGGTCAGGCACACTAGTTTCGTCATAGAGTAAGATTGATCTTG
The DNA here is from genome assembly GCF_963210335.1 of Falco punctatus. Lineage (NCBI taxonomy): Eukaryota > Metazoa > Chordata > Aves > Falconiformes > Falconidae > Falco > Falco punctatus. Next base: position 11,308,783 of record NC_137585.1, on the reverse strand, counting down.
AGTTACTTCAGTACTCAAGCATTAAAAAGAGCAACAGAACTGGATTGAGCTACCATCATCTTCAGTTCTGCCACAGAACAACATATCAAATCCATTTATGAGCATATATCAGATTCAAGAAATTAAATAAATAGGCCATGGCCTTTAAGTAATACAGTCTCCTGCAGCCAAAGAGAAACAGCACAGAGCAGCGGACCAATCCTCCGGAGCATTACACGGAAAGCTATGGCACATTCCGTTCCTTCTGTAGGAGATCACACAGACATAAGAAGCGAATGTCTTTAGGGAAATTTTTGGACAGCTGAGTTATCTGATTCATTAAGAAAAAATTTCTGCCCCCCACCACCCCCACCCCCCTGCCCTGGTCTCCTCCTCTCTTCTACTTCACTCCCCCATTTTCAAAATGGCATGTTGAACCACCTTCTGAAATGGAAGGCTACCTCTGATTAAGACACAGCAATGGGCAAGATCCCTGCAAAATCAGAAGTACTGTAAAGTATTTCAGGCTGTTGATGCCCTGTTCATTTTGTTTGCTTAGAAGGTGGTGCAAACACTTGTAAGCTTTTCCTCAGGTACAAACAGAAGGAAAATAACTATTCACTCAAAATCTGATTAAGGATATAAAGTCATCCAGTCATCCCACGCTTGGCTGACTCAGTCTGGTCTGTAAAATCCATGTATGAGCTTAAGGAAGCCACAGACTTACTAACACCCTAGTCTAAAAGCTTTATCTAAAGAGAATGTGGTTTGTTTAGTTCAAAATAGTTTCATCTTTTTTTCCTATTCCCTGTGAAGTATGAATTTCAAAGGAGATGAAGGCATTTCAGGATAAGTAATTGATCTAAATGCCAGATCTAAAAGGCATTTAGTTCCCTAATGTGCATTTGAATACTTTCCTTCCACTGGGAAATTACTATTCTACATGCTATGAGTGACATACCAGCAAGAATACCAGTAGGAGAATTTCAAGTTCCTTTTAGATGTACAGTTAGATCCTTATATTGTTGTTTATGGTTGGTTTTGTGTTGTTTTTTTTTCTAAGCCAAACTTCAGTAGTCAGCTTCCTTTTCTCCTAATCTGCAGCTGCCTCATTAACTATCCATCATCTTTTTTACAGTGTCATTTCTATACGTCATTCTCTTACACTAATTAAAAGCAGACCAAGTGGGAAAGAAATTGCTCCACAGGGATGAGGTCTGTTGCTGTAAACGCGATGTTGAATAATAGTGGAATTCAATGTAAGAGGCACTATGCTTGTTTACACATGTTGAACTGATGTCTTTTATCTGTGGGACACATTGCAGCTCTTTGTTGTGGTCATTTATGGCCATAATTCAGCAGCACTCTGCAGAAAGCCTGTAAGCAGTGAAGCAGTCCCACTGTTTCTACTATTGTCATGAAGTCACACAAAGCCAATCACTTACCATAGTGTTGCCCTGTACTGAGCCCAGCAGCTTGAAAACAGAAGTTGCTTTATGAGCGCTAGGACTGACAAAGCCTAGTTTCTTACAAATACAGCTTCTGCATGCCCTGTATCCTCATACTACAGTAACCCCAGCATTGTCCACCACCCTGAAGAACTTTCCCAAATGTGACAGTAATTTGTTCCACCAAACCACCCACACCCATGACATCTTCAGTCCTTTTCACCTCCTGCTTACCGTTGGGAGCCTTGCTGGCTCAGCAGGAGATGGGCAGTACTGTGAGAGTTTCAGGCGATGGCTTTCCTGATCGCTTGGCTGACTGCTACTTCTCACTTGTTACAGGCAGCAAAGGCAGCACGTAAGGGTTGAGCCCTTCCTTCAGGTCTCTCTCAGGGTATCTTCCTTTCTTCTGCCTCTGAGATAACAGTTTTCACAAGTAATAGTAGCTCACTGTCTTTGAGACCACTGTTCCTCTGTCGGGTTTACTTGATGGATTCAGCCTATGGGTTCAAAGGTTATTAGAAATATGCAGATGGTCAAATAGGTATCATGAGCCGTTTCCTTAGAAAACTAGGCTACTTTGTATTCTTCAAGTAAGATGGCCTTCCCTGGAGTTGTTCCATCACTTTTGCCTTCTGAGGAAATTTTTTCATCTTATCAAATGCGTATTTTGCAAGGCAGGTATTACTAATGGAAGTGCTTGAAATACATAGTCATGTTGAATAGCAATACCTGGAATTGGGAGGATTTTAGGAACTCCATTTCTTCACTTTTAAGTCATGGTGTGGGTAAAAGCAAGGATCAGCATGACCAGCTAGGACATTGCTGGGAAACTGGAAAGAAAAATTAATAAGGATAAGGAATTCAAATAAAAAGAAGTTAAACCAAACAGAAACAGAAAGACAATTTCAAAAAAAAAATAGTTCTTTAGACTGTGGTTTAGCCATTGGGGCCATCACTGGCCACCTGTCACTTGGACAGGTCTGAAGTATTAATGAGAATATTAATAATACATAGGAGCTTAACATATAAAAACCCCAAATGTACATTTTCTTCATGGTTTGCATGCAGTTTTCTGCTGCACACTGAATAAAACAGTAATGTTTTCAGCAGGTCCATTCTGTAGAGATTTCCAGAGGGTATTGGAGCTTTCATATCTTTATCAACTAGTGTGTGACTTCAGGAGTGTAGCAGCAGTTATGGGAAACTCCCAGACACATCTGTAAACAAAAGTATGTAATTACATATAATTATACAGATCTAGTTTATATGGTTATAAATACATATACAAAGACAGATAAAATACATAATCAAACATATTATTCAGTGCTGCTGAAAGGCTTGCTATGATCTATGAATTAATTATGTATGTTTTGCCACCCACTATTCATGCCAAACCTTTGAAGTCTTCTTCTCACATACTAAGGCTTTAATTTTTCAGCAACTACCCAGCTGTTACATGCTGATCTTGCATTCAGTTAAGTCCACTGGAAATTTGGATTGTTGATGCAGTTCAGTAGTTTAGTCCTCAAAAGCTGGATGCATTGACAGTGATATCACTTAGATGTTCTCATTTATTTGCAAGGCTATGACTTTATAAGTCAATTGCCGAGGGTAACTGCAGATAAATAGGAAGACACTGGAAAGGGAAAAGAACGCAGCAACAAAAAATATACTACTTTTTTGGTTGTCTGAAGTCATAGCTTTTTCCTTGGACAGGAGTGATAACCTCATCCAAGATCATGTTGGGCACTTTGTCCAAAGCTGTAAGGAAAGGCAGAGTTTTCCATTCTCTTCCAGGAGCAAAAGTAGGGAAAGAGGGTGTGAGTGAAGGTAAACTAAACGCATCTGCTGAGGGAAGGGGGTTCTTCCTTAAGCCTGAGAAATACCATGCCCTGAAGCCTGGGAGGCATGACATTAGGCTTCCCACAGGGAAGAGAAAGGGAAATTACATATCTGAAGCTCAGTAAAGCAAACCAAAAGGAAAGGGAGGGAGGATTTCCTCTCCTCCCATTCAGATTCTCTGTTTGCTTCAGAAACTGGATAGATTTCTGGACATCTCTAAACCCATCTTATCCCTAAACATTGTCATCCTAGGGAATCTCTTCTACAATTACTCCCAATATATACTGTTCTGAACTATCTAAAACATATTGACAAAGCTTAACTTTAACTTTTGTAAGGAATTTGAACAAAATCCCCAGGGTGCCAGAGGCCCAATTGTCTACTGTTGTTTGAGGTTTTTCTTTCCAGTACAAGTGCTCACTCCAAATTTCATTAATCCACAACACACTCCAAGGACTAGGCCAACCCCGTGGGCCCCATTTTCCTAGCAGATACCAGGCTATTGTCTGTGGAGGCCATGTCTTTCATGAATGTACAAATGGTGTCTGACCAGCAGCACAGCAAACCTGCCTTCTCGTCCTCCCCGCTTCCATCCCCAAATTCTCAGCAAGTGACTCTCCTGAACCGGTGAAAGTGCACGTCAGTCCTTGTGCTGCAGCTGCCAAGAAGCTTGCAAATGGTGCTTGTGGTTTCTGTAACATGGACACCTGCCCCAAAGGGTCTGGCCTGAGACCACCAGCCAATTCTTTGCTGGCCCCCTGACAGTAACGTGTGTCTGTGTGTGCATGTGAAAGGCCGTATTTCTCCTCTTTTATTGGTCTTTTTTTCACCTGCTGCCAGATAAACAGCATGGGATAAGAGTCTGCTTCATGCCTGACATAATTTTGAATTTATTAACTTGCCATTCTTTTTGCTCTTGATAGAACTTGACAGTCAAGCAGACAAGCACCTAAATAAGCTTAGCTCCCAACTGGCACCTAAATGGGCCAAGAATAACACAGAGATAATTTGGAGGGGTTGAGGATGGCAATGGAGTCAAAAAGGACGGGGGGGTGGGGCGGGGAAGAGCATGAGAGAAGGGAAAAAAGTGAACTTTGGACGGGAGAAGTTTTAAAAAAATAATTATTCAAAGCATAACAACATGACAGAAGGCTGCCAGAAAAACCTCATCTGTGTGAGGAGGGCAGCACATACGCAGTGGGAAAAACGCAGACGCACATTTGCCTCTGGGAGAACATGGATTTAAACGCAAGACAACTTCGTAAATGGAAATGAATGCAATGACCTCAGTTCAGGTCGCAAGAGAGTAGAAGCCCACCAGGTTATGAAACTACTGCAGAATTAGGCATGTTTGGCAGCATGAGTGTTTGGGAGAGGCCCAAGGATGAGCAAGTTCTGAGGATTTGATTTCATTTCAAAGGAGGGTGGTCTTTCCATTTCAGGGTCAGGAGCAGGACAGTGTAGTGGGTGTAGAGGTGGAAAGGGAAGCACACAATTTGGCTGACTGTCATGACCTCTGGATAATTGGAGATTTAACTTTCCATGTCTCAACACTCCCTAAATCTTCCCACACAAGACAAGTCACCAAAAAAATAGATGGAGGAAAATCTTCCTAGGTGGAGGAAGGTACATAATAGATGTGTTATGACATTCTTCCTTGTCAGCTGTCCTGTTGCAACAGACACCAGTTATTAGTCTCTAATACAAGGCGGGGGGGGGGGGGGGGGGGGGGGGGGGGGCAGCGGGGGGCGGTTGTTACTCACAGATGAAACTGTAATAGATAACGTGTCAAACTGGAAATACTTGGAGCATCCGGGAAAAGAGTGCAGTGAGTATTGGTTAGATTTGGAAAGAGCGGTGAGTTGTGTCTGGAGCAAAGGGGTGTGTGCGCATACACATGTACTTGGAGCTACAAGTTCTGTTTCAGATGCATCACTTCTCCTTTAGAGCAATCTGTACAACTTCATCCCATGCCCTTTCATGATAAGGCAAGGCAAAAGCAGTGAAGCAAGGCAAAAGCAGTTGCACAGTGATAATTATAGGGTGCACGTGCCTACATCTAAAGCAAAAAGAACAAAAAGCTTGTCATACAGACTAGAAGCAAAACTCCACAAAGCTCACAGAGGTTTGACAAACAGGTTCAAGCTGTTGAGGATTAAAAAGATGGGCTTCAGAACTGTTTTCATCCAAGGATGAAAGGAGGGCTTCAGAACTGTTCTCTTTGCTATACAAAAATGTAATTTGGTAAGGTGGACAGTGAAAAGCAATAAGCTTTAAAAATGTAGTTATATGTGAAATGAGAGGTGGAACTTGACTTTTATGAAGAACGAGAGAAAAATGTCCCAGCCAAGCTTGTGAGTTTGCATTTGCAAGGATCGTATAAAGTACTGCCACTTTAAATGTTTTATCAGGAGAAGTAAATATTTAATGTTATACTTAAATATCCTGAGTAATTACCCATGTTCCTCTAAAAAAGTGTCCCACAGGGTGTCTCTAGACTGTCTCTTTCTGATAGACAGCTCGGCAGAGAGGCACCTCATGCTGACATCCTGTTTCAGGATCTGCCAGTGAACTGAAGGGTGGAGCATGATTGCTACAGCAACAGCACGTTCAGCTGCAAATGTACGTGCTACCGTGAGTTTAGGCAGAGGACATATAGGTAGGCAAAAATACCTGTGGTGATAAATTACGCATGAAAAAATAAGTGGCCTCCTTCCTGCGGATGCTATCAAACCTGCTTCGCCTGTGCCAGTGGCATATTGGGTATTTTAACATGCACAGAAGCAAAGAATTTACCAGTTGGACACATGGTACTTGGCCTTCGTTACTCACCTAACTGTGAAACCAGTCTTAAAAGACTTTGTGGTGCTATGTCAATGTTTCATGTCCCTTAAAAAGTGGTATCAGTGTAAACATAGAACTTACAAGAAATTAGACATTTTTCTGAAGAAGTATTCCATTTTGCATTAGTTGCATTTTTTAGCTATTTCCTCCCCCGATCTTCTCCTTTCTTTCCCTACCAAAGAAATAGAAAAAAGAGAATCAACAGCTAACCCTACTGAACTCTTTGCAAATTGGTTCATTGTGCTGAAGCCCAAGAGAGCGATCAATGTTATGTGGCACCGTAGCTGGAATGGTATAAGGTAATCCATATTCGAGTATTTGCTTGCTTATCTTCTGTCTCCCCATTCCCACAACATGGCTGTGCCTTAGAAATAGGTTCCCAGTTGGTATTAAATGATTATTTCCTTTTCTAAGCACAACACTCACACTATAACCCCTTCTAATTCCTGAATGTGACTTTGAAAGAGCCAAACAAATGATTGTCCCTCAAGAGAATTCCTCTCAAGTTTTCTACTAATGGAGTTCAAAGCATGCTTGGGCAGGTCTTTGAGAGTTTAATCAGTGCAATATAAGAAATGATGCAGTACAGACAGAATCATTTAATGCTTACAATGAAGTACTCACTATTGAACAGCTGAGTTTTGATTTAAAAAGCTCTGAATAATCTAGTCTGTATAGATGAAGGAGGTTTGGGGAATTTTGCTTTATTCTTTAATAGCAAAATTGCTTACTTATTCATCAGGGTGTGGAGGAGGCACCAATTAATTACCTGCACTTTAGCAGGTTCATCACCATATTAAAGATTAGAAACAATAGGTGATAATTCTTCACCTATTATATGAAAGTCTTCAATAATTTTGCCTCTTTGTTATGTATTTCTGGTTAAATAATTTAATGGAAAGAAGAGACATTGCACAGCAGTGATACATCCAACTCTTAAAACAAGAGCATTGAATAGATAGTAAATGCAGCTTTAGCTCTCCTGGCTTAGACAACAGTTAAGGAAACCTCACTGATTTATTACACTGTTTCCTGATTTCTTAACTTTTCTTCCTGAGAAAGATTTAAAGAAAACAACAAGTTTTAGGAGGCAACACTTAGTGGGACTGATGTAGCCATTGTTGCGTCATGGTATGTATGTCCATGAGTTTAAAGACAGTGAAGAGACACAATGACTGACCGCTACTGAGCTTGGCTTGAGTAAGAACTGGGGTCCAACCAACCAACCAGCTACTCACAGAGAGTTTGACCATTCACAAAATGTCATCCTAAGGTGTTATATCAAGGTGAGCCATGCCACGTAGAACAGCATTGCTGCTGTTTGTGTATATACAAGTTCCTACAACCACTTTTGGGGAAACCTAAGATCCTGTTAGGTTACTTATTGGGCAGTAGGAGCCAAAGTGTTCTTGGCACAGTAGGAACAAGAAGACATTTCTCTTGCCCTCCTTAAACCTACCATCTGGATCTATTTATGCTTGGTGTGAAGTCCCTAGGAAATGACTCATTATGACTGTAGGTTGAATGCACCCTCCCAAAGAAGCCAATGTAGACAGAAACAAGTGATAATGTTTGACCATTTCTTATTTCAGCAACTGATATATTAAAATGTTTTGAGCAAAGTTGTGAGTAGAATTAAAATCTATGTTAAATCTGACTCTGCATCCAAGACTGAAGTGTTAGCTTTCCTGCTGCTGGCCTTGCTAGAACTTTTGCCCCGTGCTTGACAGCCACATCAGCCAGGCCCTGAAAACTACTCTTTTCCAGATCAGGACAGAGCACCACCTATCTTGGTCTCAGTTTCATCTCAAGTATTGTCAGTCTTAAGTTGCTGAAGTCTGCTTTTATGGGATTTTTTTTTCCCATCAAGTATATCTGTAGGACAATATCTAGTTTTGCTCCTCAATGATAGGCCCCTGCCACTTCTCACACTTTCAAATGCTTACTCAAGTGTAGAAAAATAATCTCCTTATAGTTCAGTTAAGTGTTTGCAAATACCTGAAAATTTTCAACAACCTGTCTGGTCAAGGCTGAAGAATAAACAAGGTGACTTAACACTTTATTAAAACTATTAAGGGGTAGCTAAAACATTTGCTAGCTTCCTTTCTGTTGTTCCTACCAGCTGCTGGCTGAACTGAGCTCAGGGCACAGCCTACTAACATAACAAATAGATGAGTCCCATAGACCTGTGTTAGAAGGTTACCAGCAGTATTTCTCAGGTACTTGTGGCTATTTCCATTAATTGACAAGAAGTTTACTCCAGATGTTGACTTTTTCGGTTTTGATATAGATATGTAGCAAGTAGAGCTGGGGACATGAAACACCTTTCTCCCATAACTGGTGAGTTAGAGTTTTGCCCTGGATCATTCATGCAGCCTGAGTATCTCCTAGATTTAAAATTTTCCATGACTGCTCTTGTTACATCTGGAGCCATGTGTTTACAGATGAAGGAGAAGAACCTGTGCAAGGTTCCACTTTGTAATTCCACTGAGTGACTCTTCACCTGCCTTTGGTCTACTCATCACACAGGCACATTGTATTATTTGCAGAAGACAATAAAAACTTCTTACTATTCTGTGACATTGTGAAATAGAGGGAAAACCACGATGCAGATAAAGCACTGTTTAGGCAGGAAGAATGAAGCGTAATCCTTATATGCTTAAAACGTATGAGTACACTTGCTTTTATGTGTGAAGGTGCAAGAAAGAGCATAAAATCCAGAACAATTATAGAAAGAATATACTAAAGTTTTATATGTGAATATGCTAAAATTTTAAACAACTTGTGGCAAAAATAAGGAATGCAAATTGGCTCAACCATTTCTCACATCTTTTCCTCTCATTTACTTCCCCAAATTTTATTTATTTTGCATGCTGTAGGGAAAGACATCTGTTTTCTCTTCCTTACTTCACTCAGTGATCATTTCCACTGGAGTGCCTGAGAAGCTGTGGTGCATCACTGTAAATTCTGCTGGCAGTCTCTCCAAGAGAAGCTGTGAGCTCCTGCATTCCCCACTCTCTCTGGCCGAGGAAACCTCTGTGCCACAAACTGCTGGAGACATGGGAGAGTATTCTGAGGAAGTATCACTGTATTTGTGCTATTAAACCCATTCTCAGGCATTCAGTTTAACTGCTGGTTGAGACAAGATACCAGGCCAGCTGGCTGAGCTGCTGTGCCAGTTCTTTTGTTCACCCAGATTTTAAACTCTGCTAGAAACTCTTGGTTTATTTTGATATTGCGTACAGTAATGAACAAAGGGGTAGGCCCCCCTGGCTACCAAGATATTCATCAGTATATGTTCATGAAATAGGACACACATGCTTTCTGCTTGTCCCCTGAGACCCTTACTGTGCTCTTCCAGAAGGGCTAAAAATGGGACAGCAGCATCCGTAAGAGGACAGCTGCCTAGCTGAAAAGGGGCTGTGAAACAGATAGACAGATTACAAAACCCTCGGACAAGCCTGGGGCAAACAGAACAGCAATAATGCAGGGCACTTACTCCAAGTCTCATGCATGTTTGAAAACACCTAGACCACAGAGCCTTTTTTGTGCAAGGTAGGGGATGGATAATAGCTAGTGTTTTTCCATAGATGGATTGACAGGCAAATGTGCCATGTGTAAAGGCTGGATGATGAAGCAAAGCTGGACGATGTAGCAATTGCACAACTGCAGGACAGTAGTTTGACTGTGAGAAAGAAAGAGGCCTTAAATCTCTCTGTTTCAACATCGGTCTCCATAATCATAATAAAGGCTGTACAAGAAAATCAGGCAATCTATTCAAACTGGCTCTGTACTGTTCATTTACACTTTTGTCTAGAGCAGTTTGTAAATGTCATTTCAGTGACAGGAATCCTTGTCTTATTTCTCATCAATTTTTCCCAGCTGAATTTAATGCTATTACTCCACAGTGTAAACTCTCTAAGTAATTTCTTTCCCTTCTAGTGTTTATATTTTTTAAGCTTCTGCAGAGCCTTATCTTTCCCCCCTGGTCCCCCTCCTTCCTCTATCTTAGTTATTACTAAGCCAGGCTGCAGACAAATGGTTGGTTGAATCCCTAAAGCAAGTTATGACAGACATGCATAAAACAAATACACATATACACACCCTCAACCGCCCAGAGCGTAGACAGGATGCAGTCAAAGCTCAGCAATTACTGCTCCTCGCTGCTTCAGATTTTGACACATAATAACATGCTCTGACCTAGCTGGGAGTGTCCCGCTAATCCTAGAAGTTTTTTAGTCTTTAAATTGCACAAATGCAAGAAGCTGACACATCTCCAGACTATATTAAAATCTGGAGAAAAAAAAAAAAAACTTTAAAACTGTAATAAAACACATGTTTTGAAGCTTACTGGGTTTCCTTAATTCCTTGTGCAACCTCTGTCAGATCCATAAAGTATAGCAGGGATGTATTTGATGCAGTACTTTCTGAACAGGATTTTATAAATATAGGTTACTCACGTAGACAGATATAGGCAGATAGATACACGTACACACAAGCTTTTAAATATTCTGCTTTTTTGTCAGATACAATATCAGGAGAGAAGACGACTGGCTGTGGACTTGAGAGATTCCCCATTTTCTTTGCCTTGTCCTTCTGGAGGGTTTCTGTACAATGGTGTCAATTTATTGCAAGCCAAGTGTTTAATCCAGTTACATAAATATGCACAGGCTGCCCAGAAACATTTTCAAAGGTGCCCACCTATCTAACTTTCAAAGCTGGACACTTCTGAAAGATCCTATACAAACTCTTGACTCAGTCTCTTCGGGCAGAATTCTCCTTTCGTCCAGATAGAAAACAGCAATTGTTAAGTTCTTCCTTCAGACTGCAGGGGTGGTGATGCAGAAATTAGAGAAAGCTCACTGAGGCTTGACTTAAAATAACAGCAGCTTTTAATAATGGGTTGGGAAGGAGACATCTTGCATTAAGAGTGTTCTCTGTCACATTGCAACTATCACAGAGTGGGTTTAATCTGTATTTATTTTTAGTTAATCTCCATACAATTGTGCCGATGTGTTCATCTTTTTAACTAAAAAGTCTCTCACTTCTTCAGCTGCAAGAATAATTCATATGCCAGTGGAGGCCACCAGTGAAAGTTAACAGTGATGTCCGTGATCCGATGTTTTGCTAAGTAAGAGTAAGAATTGCACAGGGAACTGGATCTGGGAATGTGTCTGTGGAATGAGAAAGCATTTCTCACCATAGCCATCCTTCCTGTTTGAGCTGGAAATCTCAGTATTGAACTATTCCCTGATCTCCTGTCTATTCCTGAGACCATTCCCCTTCCTTTTCTCTCAGTCCCATCAGCTTAGAGATGGGAAGTTAGCTCTCCCTGTTTAAATACAACTGAGGTTCACCTCAGACCATTCATGCCCTGTGACAAATGGGCCTTGAATGAATTACAACATGTTAAAATTGCTAGATTGCTAAATTGCCTTGTTTGGGCCTGCCTTGCTGGCTCCAATCCTCTGAACTGCTAATAGTATTAACAAATCAACAGGGAACACAGCTTCGAGCTTTCTCCACGGGAAGATCCTTTAATTAACAGTATTAAGCTAAAATGCTTGAAGTAAGTTCTAGATTTCAAGCAAATTCTCATATCAAACACAGACAAAGCATGGAAGCAACTGCAATAGAACCTGCTGTTTGATTAGTGCTCCCCTGGAAAACCATAAAAGCCTTTACAGATGAGCTGCCTACAAAGAAGCCTTCATATATATTTCACTTGCTTGCAAATACATAGAGATGCCTTTGCTGTTGTGTGACCAGCTGTTTGGTTTTCCCTTTGCTGCACATCTGTTTCACAGCATCTGGCCACACTCTTTTCAACAATGCAAGTAGGACCTAGACCGAAAGGAAGAAAGAAAAAAAACCCTAGAGTCAGTGCACTCCAAGGACCAGTGAAGTTCTAGATGAGAAAGAAATCTCTATCTGCTGTAACTGCAGGCTTGTAGGTATCCTGGAGGAAGTTTCTAAGGTAAACACAGCACTGATAAGGTTTATCAGTGAAAGGGTCATCAAACGCACCATGCAAAATAGCCTGGCTGTGAGTTTGCCCACCGAGCCTGTAGGAATGGTGATTCTTGCTCTGAAGAACTACCAGATGTTCTGTACATTCTTATGGCCCTCTGATGTGAATGTGTGTCTCGCCCAAGGCTTTATCTGCCTGTGCCTGCCCAAGTGTACATGCTGGGGAGGTACACCGCTGTAGCTGATGAATGCCCCAAAAGCCTCTTACTAGACATGACTCTTCTCTTGTAAAAAGTACAGATAAAAGACAATTTTTATGTTTTCTCTGAAGACTTTAAGATATTTTCATCAAATATTCCAGAAGCTTCCATTTCTTTTTTTTTTAAGTATTAAAAAAAAATTATTATGACTTTATGATGAACACTTTCATTTACTTGACATAAAGTTTTCCCTAAAAGCCTAAACTGAATTCCTTGGGTGGAAAATATGTGATGTATTCCACTCACTGGAGGTAAAGTCCTGTGAAAATACTGACTGATCATCAGCTCTCCCAGTCACCGGTAAAAAAAAAGTCTTATGATCCGAATTCTCCTTTTTTTCTCCCTCTGTGTTGACTTTCCAATATCCTTAGTAATACCTGGAAAATAGTTGACAAAAATATATTTTTTATTTAGGCCTTACAGCAAGTGGGGGTTTTGTTAAAAAAAAAAAAAAAAAAAAAAAAAAAAGAGAGAACAGAAAGAAAGAAAAAAGGCTGATCTTTGTTCCTTTGGACCTAGAAAACTGATTGCTGTGTAGGTGAACTAGAAAACTGTGACTGCTGTATAGGTAAGAAATTGGCTTGCACAGTGTCTGCAACAATCTTTCAAACTCACCAAACCAAACTGGGGCAAAAGTCATGTTGAAAACCTGAGCACAGCCCTTGACTAGAAAGAGTGAAGCTGTAATATCATCCAAGTTAATGGGAATTCTGCCACTGACTTCTCAAAGAGCAAGCTTAAAGCTTTCTGCCCAACAACGTTGTAATTTTTTATCCCCTAAGTATTCTGAGCTACGTGGTCCCTTTTGACTCACACCCACAATGCTGCTGTTCTGTAATTCCCTTTTTCTCCTACATCCTACATCTGCAATGACACATAATAATCTCCACATAGAAGGAGCAGGTAAACACAATACTTCAAATTAAATCTTGTTTTGTTAAACATAACAGGTGTAGGGAACATCTTCTCCAGTTAAGCTCCAAAGTCCATTCTAATTTTTCAGATTATCATATGTTTCTTCTCTGAAACTGAAGTTTTCAAAACTTACACCCATGTGTTAAGGAAATGTGTTGCTATCCCCTCATTCTTGAACTGTTACACAAAAAAGGACAGAAAAGAGACTATGCTTTCTCTGCGAAGTAGTTTGAAAATGGCTGATGCAAAAACCTTTAAGGTAGGTTGCTTTCTAAAGTCTAATTTTGTGAATAATGCCAAGTTTGAGAAAATGGTTCGGTTATTATCTTATTAAGAGAGTTAAAGATAATTATCTGAATTCACACAGTAAGACATTTTTATTCTTTATCCTTGATGCACTTTCTGAGGATGTTAATTAAGGGATATAGGCACTGAAGATTTGTAGACTTTGTTTTCTCACATAATTGTGTAGTAATTGAGACTACTTTTTTCATACAATCTGATTTTAAAATCTCAGTAACACTGATGAGCCAGATAGGTCTTTAATTTGTTCGGTTCAGTTGGTTTTGAGTTTTACCTTTCTAACTGAGCTCCTAACAACTACAGTGAAGAAACCCACCATAAGGTGGATGCACGGATAATTGCAAAGTAAACACAGACTGGCAGTCTCGCTCAGTGTCTGAGTTGTAGTTGTTCTTGTGTGCTAGGAGCCTCCCACAGCTGCTTCCAAAAATTTCACACCAGTGCTTTGTGAAGGTGCAGCATCCTCACATACTCCCTTCCAGGCCAAGCATCACAAAAAGAGTGATTAACAATCAAAATTAGAATTACATGATTTTCCAGATGTTTATATCCAGTTGAGTAAGTAGCCAGCCAGCACTGTTTAGTAAAGTTCTGCAGTATCTTGCAGTGTTGTGTATGCCTTCAGGCCTCCCTAAAATCCCAGTATCACCTTTGTCCGACTGAAGCAACAGTAAATCTACTAATTTGATTTGTTCTGTTCAACTCTGGAAATAGTCACAGGCAGTTCTGCTTTTGCGTTTACTGTCACAGCACCTCAATAGTGCTGTCCAAAACTGGAACTTACTGTGCATGCAGGTGGATGCTCTGCTTTCCAAACAACAGGAGGCAGCATGGAAGTGCACAGAGAACAGAAAAAGATTTGGTGCCATTTTCCTTCAAAGACATAGCTCCATGCTGAGGGCTGCATTCTTAGGTTATTTGTATCTGCACATAAATTAAATTTTCTGTTCTTTTCTACCAGGTTATGTACCAGTTCTGGAGAGTCTTCCATTAGTTCTCTGATTCCCAAAAATCAGCCTTACCTGTCACAGTACCTTTCTTATGTCTCCTTTACAGTCACAAAGGACGTAATGGGGGACACTCAAGCCCTTTCTTGTCTAATTTTTCAAAGAAAATCTTCCCTGTCCTGCTTCGTAAATTCACACACCCCCCAACAAAAAAAGCCTTGTCACTTCTTTTTTTTTTAACTCATCATTCATTTTTCCCCCTAAGAAATATTAGAAATGCTGGCTTTTCCATGAAGGTACTTACTTTTAGTTCATATTATTCTTCAGTGTGGCTTAGCCTATAATTTCATCTATTTAACTTCTATTACCTTGTAGCTTTATTGTAAAGGTAGAATGGCTTTCTGTCTGGACCATTAAAAATAAATTAATTTCATTTGCAGGCTTATGGCCTGTTCCGGCTATGAACAATTTGTCTAATGAACATGAATCTTTGACAGTAAAATCTTTCAGAGTCCTCTTGTCTTTCTCCAAATACTGATCACTGTCAGGGACTGTGATGTGTGTCACAGCTCTGTTTACTGTTTTTTGTGACTTCTGATGAGGTCTGCAAGGCATTCTGCTACAAATCTCTGTTTTCAACACTCCCCCAGGCCCATTTTTTACAGCTTTGGCACTTTCCTTAGAGGAGTCAAACTTGTTTTATAGTTTTGTTTTTAAACCATTTCGCTTGTGCTTCCCTTTCTCATGTCTTTAATGTTGTTCTGTAATGAAATAGCCAGAGAGTACCAAAACCAGCAAGTACATCAAAAGTAATTACTGACAAAATTCAGATTACTATCCGAGGGTCTCTACGGTTGGTATCTTTTGTTTACAGATACAGACTAAGATGTTGTTCAAAATAGTATCAGTTGTCCTGCATACACCTTAGAAAGTCTGACTTGACCACAGTTGCTCCATTCTTCAATTAGTCAGTTAATTTTACTGCTGATATTATACATATATATATAACATTGAAATCTGTTTCTGATGTGACCTCACTGGCAGCACAAGACATCCTTTTGCAAAATATAACTAATAAATTCAGAGCAGCATCTCCGAAAAGTGAGGAACCCTGTGATCACTTGGTTGAATGGTGCATATTAAAGATGATAGCAGGAATGTGGATGAGCAGTAAAAGCCAAACTGTGAAAAGTTTGTAAAACAGTAGAATTGCATTCCATGGTGTCTGAAATGCCTGTAGCATAGTTAAAATTGGGTAGGTTTCCAAAAAGTTTGGGTGGATTTTCAAAAGACAACGACTTGACACAACTGAAGTAGGGAGTGGGAGATTTTGATCTTTGCATCCTCTATTCCGTATCATCATCCTCCACTTCAGCTTCCAGGAAAAGGAATAGTTAGGGATGAGTCACTGTCACTCTCTGGTAGAACACTTGCCACATCAAGATTGACTTTCCAGAGCTTCATGTGTAGGCCAAAGGAACTGGCAGATTTCAGCCTGGTGTCATGCCTGTGACCTCCTCTCACTTCAGAAATACCGCTGTGAAATCACTAAATGACAGTAGTGTAGTCACTACCACACTGAACTGTCTCTGGAGAAGAGTTTGTTATGCATTTACAGCAGCTTGAAGTGGTTTATTAAAGAGGTTGCTCAAAAGATTTAAACTTTGGGTGTATGTACCGGAACACGAGAAGTTTACATATTCTATAAAGAACAGAACAAGCCTTAATCTAACTGACTTTCTCTATGCAAGATAGAAGGTAAAGTTTCATGCAAACTTTTAAAATGTTCTAGGAATGTTTTTTTTTACAGTTTGGGGAGAGAAGGAGGTGAGGAAAGAGGAGTTTAAATACATAATTTAAACAGCTTCCAAGAAGAAATGGAGCCTTTCAGTGATGTCTGAGATGGCAACTGCTTTTCTAATGCCATACTGGCATAGCAGTAATGGAAAATATGCCTTAGTGGAAAAAAAAAAAAAAAAAAAAAAAGAAGGAGGTTTCATCATTAAAGGTGTGGCAAAAGGTTTTGTAAATTAAATCATAAATCAGTCAAATAATTTTACTTCAATTAGCCCAGCCAAAAATACTCCTATTAAAAAAAGTCACTTCAGAGTTTAAGGAAAGCCATAAATCATTGTCTAATCACAGATTTTAGTACCCTAGAATAAAGTACCCTCCCAGTACTGCCCACCATGCTGGCATGTGAGTGGAGTTAATAGAATGCTTGCCAAAAATTTTGAAGTGAAAACCATAGGGGTATTACTTTTTCATTCAAAAAAAAAAAACATTAGAGACCTTGGCTATAAATCTTAGCATGACCTGTAGCACTGTTTAATCAATTTACTTTATGCCCTCAAGGGAGGTAGCGTATATGTAAAGCTGTGGTCCCTTTCTGAACATACACAGTAGACCCTACCACCTTCCTGACAAATGCAACTGCTAATTATTGAACAAATTCACTCTAGTGTTTTAATTAAAGCAGTATTTCTTATTTTAATTTGTGACACTGTGTCAGGTTACTCAGGGCTCTCTGTACAGTGTAGGGAACGTGTGGAACAAGTCAAGATGTTATCACAGTTGGCAAGCTTTGAGAAATAAAAGTTGGTTTCCTTCTCATTTTGCAGTAATGTGTGTTATGGACACCAGCCTTGTGCATTTAAACCAGGATAAAACTTACATCCCACTTTTCAGAGAAAATCATCCATACTTGAGATGGTCTCTTGGAAGTGGACAATGGATGTATGCCAGATAACATAAAACATTCTCTTTCCGAATCCAGCTGGTTCCGAGAGCAGAAAGTCATAGAAACGTTGCAGAAAAAGTGACTGCTGTGTACTATAACTTTGGTTAGTTACAGAGATGAGAGCATTTGAGGCTCTTACTGATAGTGAATGTCAGCTTCTCATTCCAGGAAGGAAGACTCCCACAGTTATGTCTGCTCCTCACCCTTCAGAGCACCCAACAATTAACTGTTGCCCATTATCACCCAGCATGTCAACTGCTGCTCTGCAAATCACTGCACAGCTTAAATATGGCCATCTACAGCTCAGCACTGCCAGCACCCTAAAGCCCATACATCTATCAGGACAAAGAAACAGCAAGAATGGGAGAATCTATGGCTCCTAGTAACATCGTGGTGTCTATATTGTTGAGAATTTCCTCCGTGTTTCATATAGGATTTCTGCTGGCCTTCCTCAGGAGAATAGGTTTGATTAAGCTGAGAAAGTTGGTTATTTTTCTGTCTTTGCTCAGATTTACGATCACCGTTCCTGTAGGCATTTAAAAGATGTGTAGATACGGCACTTACAGACAGGCTTTAGTGGTGGACTTGGCAGTGATAGGTTAATGGTTGGGCTTGATGATATTAAAGGGCTTTTCCAACCTAAATGATTCTATGATTCTATGATTGTACGATTTTGTGATTCTTGCTCTCCTAAACCCTTGGGAGCTGAAAACATGTATGTAAATCTGTCGCTCCGTTCCACAGTTAGAGGGTGTTCCTGATGGCAACATGAAACTGTATTGCAAAGATCCACTATTTCCTATGACTCTCACAGCACATAAATAATTAGCCATCTCTAAAACAGCAAGAGATTTAGTTGATATTCATCTGAACTCAGCAGCTAGTGAGGTGAATCTGTTTTGGGGGGAAAGAAGCTCTTCAAAAAACTGTCTTCTAATATAATGTGGTCTTCAACAAAATAAATCTGGTCTCTAAAAATTATGACCGTCTGTAGCTTTGATTTTCTTCTGAAAGCCAAATATTTCTGACCACAAAACACAAAGCAAAACAAAAAACATCCTTTCCATTTGCAATTGGGAAAAAAAGACTAAGGCTAGCCTAATGGATTCAGAATTAGTCATTATGATTCACTTCATAAATAGCAGTCCTGGTTATTGTAAATTTCCTATATCTAGCTATCTAGTTTTCTTTGCAAAACCTATAGTTAGTTGAATACAGAACCAATCTAAGGCCTCAATCTTTATATTTTAGTCTTGATATTGAGTGACATTTTGTGGCCTCTTACTGGCTGAAGATCCATAACTTATTTTCTGTGGAAAGTCCAAGTCCCTTCTGACTTTAACAACCATTAATTTTCAAAGCGCTCCATTGTTCTGCATTCCCACCAGGCACAGAGCACGCGGTCAGGACAAGCTCTGTGCTGGTAGAGAAGACTGCAACATTATTGTTTGGTTTTGTTTTAATTCCTCTTTTAATGTGTACAGTTTTCAGCATGCAGCCTCCTTTTGTTGCAGCTCTAGGATTAGGTTTTCTTTTACTCATTAATTACTTAATTTAGTTTTCTCCATTTTTCTTATGTTTTTCCTCTTTATGATACTGTTGCTTGCTTCAAAAGAAATTGGATTTCATTCATGGCATGTTTCTAACGTTGGCTTTCTTTCATAGTATATTTTTAAATGTTTATCGGCTTTGACTTTTTATTCTTTATAGTGGTTTGAAAAAAGTATTTGCTGCTCATGAAAGGTACCAGACCATGACAGCACTGGAGACAGAAATCTTCTCTTCCTGCTACCCTTAGAATCCCTATTTGAATTCTACAACACGAGGCACTTCTATAAAGTTTTCTGTCTTCAGAACTACCTCAAATACCATATAAACCTCCATGTGCTTAGAAAAAGATAGTATTTTTACCTTCATGAACAGATTGTGTGAAGGTCTTATTAACCACAAAGGCTGTGCCTGATCTTTAAAGTTTTGCTGATACCCTCTCAGGGGAGGCAAAAAAGCACAAAGAAGGAACTTAAACAGGGAAACAGAGGATGTATCCAAGTAATTTGCCGTCAGTAAAGAAGGAACTGGTGCTGTAGCCACAAAATGCAATCAAGAGGATCTGTATTGTCTTCTGTGGTAGGCATGAAGGACAGGACTAAATGTTCTTTGCTTAGTAAACAGCTCTTCCCATTACTCCATGTGTAGCTTGGAAGAAAATCCCTTTAGCTTGATCCAGTAAGTACTTAAAGCCTTAATTAGAGAGCTCTGAGAATAGGCTGAGAGAACTCAAGGAGAAAACAGAACAAAGAGCCATGACCAGAGGAACATAGTGTGCTTATTGTATTGTTGTATTATTGTACTGGCCAGCATGTGCTCGATGTACCTTGTGTGTCATTTCTCTGTAGAAAGAGCCTTTCAGGGGGCTGAGACCACCCAGATAAACGGGAAAGTACCTTGGGATATACAGTCACCTCAGGCAGACCTGCTGAACAGGAGTTTTCCTACTGCTGCTGAGAATTGAATTCATGCTCATAAAAGGGTCTCAAGACAGCAGACCTGGACACCCAAGCTGGAGAGATGCCCTTTCCAGGAGTTTCTTAGGACTCTCTTGTATAATTCAAGTTTCTGCTTACATACCACCGGTGAGAGTAAAGAGCAGCTGTTAATTTTTTTTTTCCCCCTGTGTGTAAGTAATAAAAAACCCTGGTTTACCTTGAATCCCCCCTAATTGACTCCCTAATACTGCCAGTGAATCCCATATAATCCTGCCCTCTGCCTGCTTGAAAGTCAGCAGCAGATGCAAGCATTGCAGGGCTTTCCAAGTCTGTGCGGTCACCCCATTCATTACTCACGAACAAATCTCAGGGGACCCTCTCATCTTTACTTTACTCTGTTTGTTTATTTTGCCACAACACAAACAGTAGCCCAGGCAGTCTCAGAGGAGACCACTGCTCTTAAGACCAGGTTTTCTAGAAAGAGCATTCAACTTTTGGGTTGCCATGAGCCTTTTTTTTGAACTAGTTAAGCCAAGATTTTTCTCCCCTCCACCACACCTCCTTCCACAGCATGAAATCTAGCAGAAGCAAAGTAAAAGTATCTCTGTTTATTTGTTTAATACATGAAAATAACAATAACACTGTACATAAATGAAAAGGAAAGGTACTTCCTGTAAATTTCTGAAAGCTGCTGAAAATAGTCTTAAGACTCAGCCAAAATTAATACCGTTATGTAGCCAGAGTTTCCATGAAAGCATCTGTACCTGGGTGTCTGCACAAGTAAAACTGTACAAATAACTACAGCCTCTTTTCTGATCAAAATTCTGTTGCATCTCAAGAAATGAACTCCTCTTTTTTCTTACCAGAAAGATGCCAATAACCTTTTTTTTTTTTTTTTTTTCCCCCAAAAAAAGCTATTCAAAACAGTTCTGATAAGAAGTGTGTTGTTTCATTAAAAGTTTTACTGCTGTCATGGTGTATGCGGTGCAGTAGCCAGCTGCCACCGCTTGGTTATTCAAGGCACCCACTCATGTGCACTGATGGCTTTAGCATGCCATGGCCACCTGGCAGGGTTTGCTGCCAAGTAGAGGGAGTTGTGGGATTATGTCCGTGGCTCAAACTACTCATTTCTGAGTCCAAAATATTAGTGCAAGGTTTCCTTCTCCTGCAGTGTAATAGATTACTAATGAAGATGATGCAAGGCAAGAATTTGTAGACCATTCTTTTACCTCTGCCACAGAGCAGCAGTGCCCCATGTTGGGATGGGTCATCCATGGGATGGATTGCCAATATGCCCAGAGGACTTTTCTGTCAGTGTCCGGAGGCAGATGGATGGTTAAAACACTACTGCATTAAGTGAACTGCCTAAAGCCACAAACAGAGCCTGTGGCACCCAGAATATTGAAGAAGTGGTAGCACAGCATTGCAGCTGGTCACATGCTGTCCTAGAAAATATTTTGTATTAAGTACTGCCAGAAGCTTGCTCTGCAGCTACTGTGCTCTGAACATCCCTTCCACCTTTTGAGCTACTATAGTCCCTCACCATCAAACTACTTGACATTAGATACAGCCTGCGACATACAGTTTTCTGATGTGCCTTCCTCCACTTGGAGAGATGCTGTGTGTTCCTGCTTCCAGTCTTCCCCAGTATCCTGTTCATGAGCATCCTGGAAGCCTGGCAAAGCTTAGGTTGTTTCTTGGGAAAAAGATAGCCTCAGGGAAGGGAGAGGGCAAAAGAAGGAGAAAGTGCAGTTTGTAAAGGTAATTCCCTAGAAAAGAGTAGTGGTGGGTTATGTTTTGTGGTGAGTTCTTAGTGGAGTCTCTGTCACTACTGTTGCTACACACTGCTGTTTGAAAGACTATTTTGATATTTTCTGTTACCAGAAGAGTGATTTTCTTTTCACATCATTTGTACTTAGTTTTATAAATATAAGCAAATAAATATATAAAATAACTCCCCAGTCAAATACGAGTTCTTCCTCCCAACTGTTTTCATAAAAAGTTAAGTAAACAGATGGACTTCCTGGCGTGTCTAAAGTGGATGCATATATCATATTGCAGGCAACGGCTCTCTATATCATCCAGTCAGGATTCACATCTCTGATGTACAGAAGACAGCACTTAAGCTAAATCTCGAGGTAGCCCCTGAAATCACATGCAGTTGGCTCAAAAACAAAGGCTGGGCTATTTCCTTTCACGCTGTACTGGCTGGTTTACATCCAGAAGCCCTCCCCAGTTTCTCTATACATCACCCAGATCAAGCACAGCTGGCAACAGTCACTCTCCAGGAATAAGGAGCCCCAGCCATGGCGATCAAAGACAATTGCTATTCCTTCCCAGCTAAAAGATCAACAGTTTCATGTTAAATGCTGTCTTTCTCTTGACCGCAAAAGAGGATAAAAAGTCAAATATTTTAACAATACTTTCAAAAATCTTTCCTGAAGATCAGACCTTTTGTGATTCACCTTTGAAAGGGTACAAGGCAAGCTTCAGAGCCCAGGTGCAGGAAGGCAGCATGCCGTACCATGTCACTGCCATTTTTCATCTGACACTGGACAGGAGGACACAGGCACTGGAGCAGTTTTCTCACTTGGAGAACTTCCCAGTATATAAACCAGTCACCAGCCAGTTGTCTTGCAAAGATCTGAGTATATATAGAGTAGGATACATTGGTCAGAAGCTGAAGGAAGGCGGGGGGAACACCAAACTGAGTATACAGCATACTATTTTAAAAGAACAAAAAATGAGAACGGTTTCTTATCCTGTGACAGAAGTTTTCTGTTTTGTTTGTTGGCAGCTTATTATTTCTGAGTAGAAGAGTCTTCCTCCAGAGGTGCTGTTACCTTGGAGGTATGACTGCAGCCTCTCTTCCTAATGTTTTGGTTACAGTTCTAATCTCAGATTGCGGATAGGATCCTGACATGCAGCAATTTGGACAGCCAGTGAAAGATAACTATCTGCCTAGAGGAAATACTTACCTGGCAGGTAAGGCCGTGACAACTGGAAAAGATTTCTGGAGTATAATAGATTTAAAATTTATTCCCCAAATTCCTTGGGAACTGGGAAATATGCTTTGAACAAAGGAACTGCACTTATTAGGCAAGAGTATTTCATTTAATCAGTGATTGTGCTTCAGAAAATACAGCATATTCCCGTAGTGAAACTGTGGGGTGGGAAGGAGAAAAAGACCAATTTATTATTGGGTTATTTCTTTTACCACACATGGCCTGAGTTTGCTCTGGATGGGAAAATGGGACCTTCTGGGTACTCAGCTTAAAAAAGAAATAAAGCCAGTTCTTCTAGCATTTGTCTTAAGAATTATTAAACACATAAGCTACCTTTTTTTTTACTATCTCTTACTGAACCAGAGTACCAGGAATTTTTTAGGAATATCAGAAAAAAGATAGTGAAACAGATTGTGGCTTTCAACCCCTTTCTGTGCCTAATGCTAAAAAGGGGGATATAGGGTTTTGTTATGCATACATTTCTTAATTATCTTCTTGATGTTATACTTGAGACTAGGAGGAAGAGAAAAAATTGGGTGATGTGCCAGATGGACTCAAGCAAGGAAATACTGAGTGAAGAGGTGGACACCCACAGTTACAAGCAGAAAAGAGATCCCCTTTTTCTGTTTCTCTGAATTTCAGTACTAGTGTGAGGTCCTGGATTGACAAGCCCAGAGACTTGGGTCTCCTGTTTAGCCACAGAAACGTTATACTGTGAGTCAGCTTTCAGTTTTCCCAAAAAAACAGCCACAACACTAGAAGCACTTCAAAAGAAGCTGGGGAGAGGAGGGGAGAAGAGGGAGTTGTACCAAAAGATCAACTCAACAAAACAAAGCAAGGGGAACCAAAGGAGGCAAGAGCAATCCCATAGAATATTCCCAGCAGCAGGCTGAGAAATGGGAGCAGCTGGAGCGTGCTCAGCAAGTCCTCGTGCAGACAGGAGGGCAAACCAGGTGGCCAAACCAGGCTGCAGGGAGGGTGGGCTGGGCTGCAGCACGGGGGGCTGCCTGCTGGCACTTGCTTTGGTGCCACCCCGAGTAAGACACTGGGGGAGGTGGGTAGGAGGGAGGCAGGGGGGATTTGCAAGAGTCGGAGGGATTTCACCTGGGCTTGTGTGGGAGAGGGAGGGGAAGCCAGGTTTATCCCTGCCTTCCCTGGGTACTGCACTTTCTCAGCCTTCTTGACGGAAAGGAGCAGTTACATGGGAGACAGGCTGATCCTTGGAGCAAGGCTACAAATGATTAATTGTATCAAGAAAAAGAAACAGTGTCTCCTTGCTGAGCTTTGTAATGGGGTTCATATAAATTTGCGTGAAATATTATGTGGGATTACTGCAGCCAGCCAGGAGTTCAGCTGTAGGAGCCAAGAGGAGGATGGGAGCCCAGCCAACAGGAGAAGCAGGAGATGAAGTGGATTGTGTTTGCCAAGGCCAGGAGGAGAGCCAAACCATAGCTACAGTAGCATAGTAATGAGAAATGGGAATCGCATTCAGCATCGGTTCTTCTTCTTATCACAATCATTATTGCTCTGAATCTAATTGTCCTGCCCTCCTCCCCACCCTTGCCGCAGGCCCCAGCAGAATGTAGAACAACGGAAGGCAGAAAAAAATAGCATATAGGAGTTTATATATAATCCTGCTGGAGCCCACAGCTGGTGTTGCATGAAACCACTTACCACCCACTAGTTCAGACCAGACTGCTGTAACAGATGCTCTCTTCTTACCCAGGAGGGGTGTAGGTATGGTGGAGGGGCAGGGGGAGAAGGGAAAGGGGTGATACAAAATGACATTTTCCAGGTATTTTACTCACAGCAGCACATTAAGGACAATTAGGAAGAATTGGGACTTCAGGACATTTGTTAGACCCTCCTGCTTTCTCCCACTCCTGCACAGTTAGCACTCACTTTGGTTCCCATCCTGTTTCCATTCATCTCCAAAGCAGATCCAGCCTTTCCAAGCTAGAGGGCTGTGAAGGCAGCTGGACCACTGGCTCTTGTCCTGTCCGTGCACCTGGGGAGTCCCTGGTTGGTTTACGCAGAGAGGTCTCACCTGGAGCTTCACATCTATAAACATATAAGGTGTGGCAAAATTGGAATTGTGTATCTCACCCTTATTTCCTCTGGGAAACAGATTGCAGCCCCAGACCTGAGCATCCTCCCCAGAAAGCTGTGTCTGGACCCAGACTTGGCATCCTCAGTCTGTAATGGCCTGAACTCAGATTATTCCCCCAGAAGTAGTTCGGATCTTGAACAACTTTGTGCATTGGGACTCTTTCTAGGTTTTCTGATTCTGCGCAAAAATGCCTTGGCCTCTGTGTAACTAATAACTGGTGACAGAGGACCCAAAAAGACTTTCCAAACACATGTGTTGTCACAGCTGAGCTACACACCGAAGGTGCTCCGCAGGCAACAGCCCCTTTTGGCAAGCCAAAGGGGAACCTCATCGTTAGCTGTGCCAAACAGAGCCGCACCAAGCCTGCCTCAGTCAGGCTTCAAGCTTTGCCTACCTCTGAGGCCTTTACACCATGGGATGTGGTGCTTTCCCCTGGGACTTGAGACTTTCTTATCAGGGGTGGGAAGTGGGGTACACTCAAACCATTGTGGAATGACCTACAGTCCCAGGCTGTGTGCGCAGACAACCTCCAGCCTGGCTAAGAAAAGAGTGTGTTTTTTCTCTCTCTTTTCCCCTCCAGCTGGAATGAAATGTGAAATCTTCTCATAAATGCAAACTGAGAGATTCTTGTTTTCTCGAAGGACACAGGGCAAAGTCTTGAATTTCTTCTCCCAGCCAACACTGAGGGAGTTCCCCACCTGGAGAGAGGGTGCTTGCCAGGCTTGCGGGGCATCAGAGTGCCTGGAAAAGGGCAGCAGCAACCGAGAGCACCATGTGCTGCCGCCCGGGGATTCATCCCTTTGCTCTCCAGTGGCACCTCCTAACGTCACCCCTGTCACCCATTGTATCACCTGGTCAGTGTGGTTTGTCTCCTGCCCTTGCTCATGAAGAAAGGCATGGCTTTTCTGGTGTACTTTTTCAACACTAGTGCTAGCTCTATGCTTTATTTGAGATCACCACTGTTCAGAGAAGCTTTAGAAAAGATCATACACAGCTCTCATTAAATGTTTCAGGAACTGTTATATTTCCATATGCATAGAAATATACATTAGAAATTTGCCCTATGTCACACATGTAGTCTCACTGGAGACACAAATGAAACTTTGTATTTGTTTAGAAGAAAAATCCACCATAAAAGTAGCTCTTCTTCAAAAAAGATTTGATAATTAACTGTTTTGAGGTTCATGAAAAAGATTTACATGGCAAACTGTAGAAGTAGACATCCTGAAAGAGTAGAACATACACAAATAGGGTATGTCTCTTGTTTAGTTTTCATTTCTTTTTGCAGCCTTTTTGCATTTTAACAAGTTAATTTGGGCACTGCAAGCCGATGTTGGCTGTGCACCTACATGCACTAAACTGCCTGGGGCTCTTCCCTTACAGAATTCAGATCAATACCAAGCTCTGTGTAGAACCACCCAGATTCTGGTAGTGGTAATTTTGCTTTGCTTTGTTCATCATGTTCTGCCCCTGTCATAGGAAGGGGTTTCTTAACTTGGTCTGAACTCAGACAGAGTGAAAAGTAAATTATTTGCTCTTTCCCTTGAGGCTGAGCCCAGAGTTTTGTTTTCTTGAAGTGTTCAAATGAGCTTCAGGTTTTGTGATGTGGCCAAATACCATGATCCGTATTTCTCTGTTTTAACAACAGCAAATTTTCTTCCACTCCCTATACCTCTTACCCCTGCTCAAGATAAACAGAGGTTTTTCTATCAGCTAGCAATGGTAAACTGTGTTTCCATGTCCCTGAGCATCTTCGGAGCAGTCATCTCACCGTCCTCTCTCTTTCCTCTTCCTATCTGGCAACCACACATGTAGGGTTTCAGGCAGACACTCTTCAGAAGCCAGTACCTCTAGTCTACTCAGGTCCTTTACTGCACATCATGCTGGAATACAAGTAACAAAGGTCAATTTCTTCTGGATAATAGCTCCTCACCTTTCTAGCTTTCTGCAAGAAGCAAAAGTCTTGACTCTCCCCTGTGAGGGTGTCTTTGTGTTTGCCTATAAAACTCCAAAAGTTTTGATTAAATGATCCTGTATAGTTAGTTTTGCTGCCTTTCTTCACTCTGCAAAGAATGCCTTGATAGATAAACAGATGTGTACAAACCACACACCCTATTAGAGAGAAGTGTCTTTACTCCTGGCAGGCAACAGCCTGATGCAGGGTGAGATTAAGCAGCAGTAGGAACCATAGCAGAGCTGTGATCTGAGCTATAGAGAACTGGAGTTAAAAGCCGGGTAATAAACCAGTTTATCTGGGCTCCTCCATGAAAGATCAGCTGCTGTGACACATGTACAGCCTAATGGCACTTGAAGGGGTTAATACACCTGGAAAGTGAGTTTTCAAATGAATTCCTTTTCCTCTTGGCCTCAATATAAGGCAGTGCTCTATTAGGCTTGACCTTTCTTAATGTGAATTAGCAGCTCAGTGGAACAGGATCCAGAACTCAAAGTCCCTTCCCTCTTCACATCCATGCATTAATGTAACAAAAGCAAAAAGGTGTCAGGAAGGCTAAGAATAACTGAACAGATCTTGTGCCAATTTGGAATAAAATATAGGACCCTCCAGAAGTGGAAGTAACTCAGTTACTTCTGAACTCTAGGTAAGGCAGGCATTTTAACTCACCCCCCTCCAAACCTCAAAAAAATGAAACATGTACAAATTCAGGTACTGAATTTAAAATAAAAAAATAAACAAAATAAAATGAAACGAGTCAGTTCATCATTTTGGTAGGACAAACAAGAGGGAATGCCAAATTATCTCTTTAGAATATAAATTACTTTTTCCCTCCTGGAACAGATTTGCTCAGTGACTTTAAAATGTAAAAGTGCCCCCTCACCCCATTTCCACTGCTGTCCTGGGAGGGTTTCCTCACCCATTCCCCTCGCTCAAAACGTTTCATCAATCTTGTCACCTTGGTCCTACCCTGTCTCATGAGGTAATGGATGGAGCCCAGCTAGACATGAAGATGTGCCATCCAGGAAACCAGACCAAAACTGGTATGTTTAAAAACGTGTTTGAAGAGAGCACAGGATGACAGGGAGGGAGGAGAGGGAGTAGGGGATGTTTTTCAGCCAGTGCTTTCCTTCCCCCCTTCTCAAAGACGCTTGCTGTTGTCCAGCAGCCCAGAGAAAGAAAAAAAAATATATGTGTGTGTGTGTATATATATATATATACACATATATATTTCTTTTTTGGTAGGGAGTGGGAAAGAGGAATGATAACCAGATCCTCATGGCACATCTGTCTTTGTGTCCTCATGGGAGCCACAGCTGTGCAAAGAGGGGAGAGTGAGGGGAAAGGGGTGGGGGGAAGGTGGTGTCCAACTTCAACTTTCTAGAGATGGAGTTATTTTAAGCAATATCTTTCAAACAAAAAAACATGTGTTCGTTCTGCAACACACCGGGCAAGGCTCAAACACCGGGCTAGGTTGCCCGGGGTCGCAGACCCCGCCAAAAACAACAGAGAGCTCTGAGGTGGGTCTGAGGCGAAGCCGGTCACCAGCGAGGAGCGGTGACGCGGCCAAGCCCGAAGGAGCGTGCCCCGGTTGGCAAACAGGGACGGCAGTGTTGACTGCCCCTCCGGTATTTCCCTTCCAGCGCGCTGCGCGCTCAGCACGCGCTGCTACGAGCAAATGTTCCATGATGCGTGGATGAAGGATGGGGGCTCGCATACTGGGCACGAGCTTTGTGTGCCTTCCAGGCTGGAATTTGCTTTGATATGTTTTTCAGGTTTTGATCCACCCAGGCTTGGCTGGACACTTTGCCAGCCAGGGGAGTGGTGACACATCGCACCCCACTGTAGTGTCGCGCTGGCTTGCTGGCCCTCCAGCCGCTGTGTGGCCAGGGCCGGTCGCACACCGCTTCCCCGCTTAGCAGTTCACACCATCGCACCTTAGTGCCTCTTCTGCACCTATAAAAACTGACTTCAACGCACCCTCAAAGGAAGCATTTAACTACGGGTGTACAGCGAGCACAGGTCTGGATGTTAACTTCCTCAAAGGCGAAGTGTTTCCAGACAGGGAAGCGTTGGTTCAATCACATCCCCAAAAGCCAGGTGTTACTGTTAATTGAGTTTTAAAGGCTGTCTCAGCCCAGAGAGGAATTAAGCTCCATTTTCAAGTAGAAACAAACCAGCTGCTTTTCTGAGAAAGGACCAAATGCCTCCCCCACTCAAAGCTGCCATATGGGTTTTGACTGGGTGGAAAATAACGCCCTTCATGCCTCACCTTATGAAGAAAATCTGGTGCAAGGGAGAAGGATTCCCATCTGCCAGTGGTTTCTGGAGCGTGCTCACATGCTGCTGAAGCTCTACAGACTCAGGGATGCATATGAGAGGGAAGGGGAAACCCAAGGCTATCCTATAGACTGGATAAAGTAATGGTAAAATCCTCACCTTTTTTTCCTTCCTGGCTGTATTCTTAGGAGCCACACAAGGACATTTTAATGGTTGGGGGAACAATCAGGTAGGGAGAAAATCGGTAATCCCAACATTTTTTGTTTTTTTAAGGTACAGATCTCCAAATTTTGCACCTAGCATGCAGATGCTATAGCAGCTGAACTTTGTGGAACTTCTTATGGTAAGGGTGTTTGCATTCTTGAAAATATGCAGGCTGAGGAATAAGGCTTCATTCAAATGCCTTTTGTTCACTGAATTATTATTTTACATCTGAATTTGCTGAGTGCCCACAACTCTGGAATCAGTGGGGAGCAGAGGGTACTCAGCATTCCTGAGAATTAGCCCCAGGATGTATAAGTATTGCATTAAGTCTCCTTAGCATTTTACAGATTTGGCCAATTTTCAAGATCTTTAAGGCATGACACCGTACATTTGTCCTATTTTTTCCTTTGGTGTGGGTGTGTGCCCATGGTGGGAGTGCTGGTATAGGAATTTACCTCAAAAGCAACCTTTGAATCCAGCCTCTTGTTTTCCCAGGGGTATTTGTTTACATAAAAGTCTTTGTTATGGCATTAAGCATTAATGTGTTTGAAAATCTGTCACACAGTAATTAATTTATCCTCATTGCACCAAGCTGTTAGATAGGTTAGCATTATCCCCTATTACAGGAAGAGAAGTGAGGAACAGAAATTAACCCATGAGGGGCCTAAGGAGACTGTAGGAGAGCCAGAAAAGGAACACAAATCTCCAGGATTAACAGGCTAATGCCTTAACCACATGAATATAATTTCTAAGGTTTTATTTGTTGCCATATCCTTTTTCTGGTTAATCACTTAGGACAAAATGACCTGTCCCTAGATAATATTTTTTATGCTGGAACTAAAAATAGGAACTCCTTTCTCCTACTCTTAAATTGTAACATTGTAAGTGTACACCATGGGAACTTGTGTGAAAAAAAACCTTCTAGGGATCGAGAGAAAAAACAGATAAGGCCAAGTGTGGGAGAAGGCAGCAGCTATGGAGGGAAAGAACCTCTGGTAGTGTCTGCAGGGGATCCAGCTCCAACTGCTTCTCACCATTGAAGACTTTTCTTGCTGGTTGCTTCCATGCCCTTTGGAGAAATAAACATGGGATCGAAGAACATTTGTTTTAATCCTCACACGTCATGCATGTACGTGCAAAGATTTGCAATCTTATTTCTTTAACAAGAATTCAGCCACCTGGTTAGAGAGGCATGGGCCAAAAGCTGCATGAAAACAATCAGATCTTCTCCATTCACTTTGCTAGGTTTTTGTCTTTGCCTCAAAATACAGTTTTGCTACAGTTCTGCTACAGTTTTCAAGTGACTGTAGAGCTGAAGAAAGCCTGGGGCTGGTGGTTTCTCAGTAGTCTTTGTGAGAAGAGTACAAGATTCTTTATACACCCCGCTGTCACTCAGGCTAGTTTTGCAACAGATTTGCAGTGCCAGTCCCAGACCTGCCAAGTCTCACAGCCTCTGGTTGAAGATTCAGCAGATGGCTCCTGCCTCACAGCCCCTCGCCACAGGGCCAGCACCTCGCTCAGCCTCGCATCACAACTTCTCCCTGGCTTTGGGACACTCTTATATGGGATGGAGCCAACTGGCCCCACCCACCATCCAGTCTGGGACCTGGGTTTCCAGATAAGAGGTTATTCATCTACCGAGACTATGTCACTCTGACTCTACCGTCCTAGTCTTTTCCAAGGAATCTGCATAGAGAAAAGCCCCTTCGGTGTAGGATGCCTTTAGCCATGGCAAGAAAAGCTTGCCCTACCCCTCTGTTTCTGTTGTGCTTTCACTTTAGGGGAGCCTGAGCTGTGTTTAGGTGTTTTATTAAGCATTGCTCACTGCCAGTGCCTGCTATTGTGAAATCAGGGCTGCACAGAAGAGTGTGTGCAAGCTGAAGTATCCCTCCTTAGAAAAAAACAGGGTCCCAAGTTATCCTTGGGTACTGAGGGAAAAGCCGTAGCATGCCTTAGAGCCAGGGTTCCCAAAAGCACTTGGCTCTGATATCGGAAAGGGCAGCGGCTGCACACACATGTGTGAGCAGGAGGAGGCATTTGGCTTTTCACAGAATAAGAACGTGCCGCCTCTTTGGGAACCCCAGCCCCAGAACAATTTCATTGCCATGTACCGCACACTTACTCCTCTCCTAGAACTGTGGCTCTGGTGTAAGGGTTTTGCACAGCAGCCACAGAACAACTTGTGGCATTTTCCAGTAGTGTAACTTCGGTGGTAATTTCATACCAGTCATCTGACTGAAACAAAGCCAGGTGATAGCTGAGGTAAGGTCCTGCATACGCGCTCTGGGGTAATTGGATGGACTTGCTGTCTTCAGATCACAAGGATCCTGATTTCAGCCTCTAAGTAAATGGTAAGGAGTGCACCCAGCGCAGCACCTGTGTGGTGCAGCCTGATAATTCACTGCCAAAGTTTATCTTAGTGTCTGCCCACCAGATACAAGCGTTGCCTTTGCTTAGAAAAAAGTGCTAACTGTGGTGCTTAGAGGTTATTGCTGTGCTGGCAGCTGTGATGTCATAGCTAAGGGTGGCTACAACACATTTCCTCTTGAAGCCAAAGTGTTAATTAAAGTATATGTAGAACTGAAATAAATCTAATTATAGGGTTCAGCTAAGCCTTTTTATGGGGATGTCTACATTCACCATTAAATTCAAGATAGACCTATCTGTACTGTGCAGAAAGCAAATTTGTACAAAAATTCCTAAATACATTATGGAAGAAACTTAGTACCCATTGAGTCAGCACAAAGTTTGTGATACGTAGAAATGGTGGAAAATGTCTCACTCAGGGGCTACCAGGTTCTAGTTGAACTTATGTGGTTATGAGCAACAAGTCACTTGACTGTTGTGTGTGTACGTTC
Organism: Falco punctatus; assembly: GCF_963210335.1. Lineage (NCBI taxonomy): Eukaryota > Metazoa > Chordata > Aves > Falconiformes > Falconidae > Falco > Falco punctatus. The sequence goes on along the minus strand of NC_137585.1, from coordinate 11,276,638 downwards.
TAAGTGGGAGAGAGAAGCAGGCCTTGGGCTCATGCTGGTAGCTGAGCACTTTAAAGAGGGACCAGGAATCCACACAGGTAGGTCCATGGTCATCTGGGAGAAGTCCAGTCAGAGAACCTTCCATCTCATTAAAAACAAAACCCTGTGAGCTGCCACGATCAACAAGTAATCTGAAGGAAACAGGTAATACTGTCCTTCAGCAGGAACAGTTCATGCATAGTTAGCAGGATTGGAAAAATAGAGTATAATGAGTTTTTTGTGTCTGGGTGGATAATGAATGCTTTTTTAATGTCTACAGGGCTTTTACAGGTGAAATTTGAGCCAGCAAATTGGCATTATGCCCAATCCAGCTCAGCTCCCTTCTCAAATTGGCTGGAAGGCACAATCATATTCTCTGTTCCTTCTCTCCCCTTTATCTCTTAAAAGGATAATTCCTGAAAATTTACACTAATAGGCAGACTTGGGGAGGGGAGTGTGTAGGGGGGGGCTTGCTTGCTTACTTTCTGGAAAATGCTTACCTTGAGGTCTTCCGTCTCTCAGAAGCAATTTAGACCTCATTTACTTGCACAAAGGGAGGCAGGAAACAAAATACTCTAATATTTCTTACTCTCTAATCTTTCTAAACAGTCTTAATCCAGACCATCTCCCACCCTCCTCAGCCTCTGTTGTGAGAGGCAGAGCTGTGTTTTGCAGAGCTTCTCTGAACAGCTTCTGAGCAGATGATACCACAGTCCGAGCCAGGGATGGAAGTAGTAATGTGGATACAGAGGGATATTGCTTTTCAGTTTGGCAGTTTACAACCAGTCGGTGACATTGTCAGTGCTCCCTGGCAAGGTCATGCTGTATTGTTTGGGGCTTTGGTTGGATATCAGCCCAGGAGTAGCTTCCTCCTGGGACAGGGGCTCAGAAGAGGCTACAGGAGGCTACAGGCACAAAGTCTTGGTGGGAGGACTGCACATCCATGCGTGGATACATCTTGTAAGCTAGGATATACATGGCGTTCAAGGCAGTGCTTTGGGTGCTCCTGGGGACTTGCAGGCCCTTTAAAGGACCGACCTGGCAAGTGTATGTCTGGAGAAGGCACTGCTCTGTTCTTTGTTCCTCTGGTAAAGCATGCATGGTGGTGTGAAGGAGGTATTTTCTCTTTGCCAACGAACAGAGAAGCCTCCTAGAAAACCACCCGCTGCCAGTGTTTCACAGTGAATATTACCCACATTATACCTGGCACAGAAACATAGCCAGCTTGGAAACGGACATTATGAAAGAAAAATAATGGCTCAGCATTTCAGCTTCACTGGTACAATGGGTTTATTTTCACCGCGCCATGGAACGAGCAGGAGAGGTAGGGCTGCTGAGCTGTATTTCTGGACCTGATCTAGTATCACAGAAAGGCATTGTGCCATGTGGATGTGCCAGCTTGACAGGAGCGGCTTGGTGCCTTCTGCTGTGTGCTGCCTTGCCTGCTGCCGACATCCACACTCACCGTTTTGCTCAGTCTTCTCAGTCCCTCTGCCCTTCCACTGCTTTGTCAGAGCAGTAGCCTCTCCTGTCACAGGAGGACATAAGAAAGGGGTGCATTCTTCTGCATCAGCAGTTGAGACATTTGTAAGCCTCTGTCCCAATATTCAACCTTGAGTCATCCTCCTGTGTTTTACCAGAGAGTTTAATCACCTCAAAGTCATGTCTTATGAGATGGGTGGGCTCTTTTGTCTTTTTTTTTGTTCTTGGAACATCACTATGAATGTGACAGGGAAGGTGGAAGCTTTAAGGCTGATTCAATGCCAGAAACATGAGCTGAACTTCTACCTCAAGTCAAAACATGAAAATAACTACGTTACTTTCTTCTTAGCTCCTAGCAGGTTTTCATTTGTCAGGGAAATTAAACCAGTTGGTAACCTCTTGTGTAGGAAAACTTCAGGCTTCAAACACCACAAGAAAGCTTGTCATGCATTGGCAACGTTGTGTGTATCTTTGTACACAAACTATCCCAGGTCTTTGACAAACTCTTACTCCAGCTGCTAATCCTTCACTTTCCTGTCCTAACTAATAAAAATCAGGCAATCCTCATGCATGTCCAGCTGTGGGTAGGATGCTGCCTTTGTGGTCTGAAAGCCAGTCAATTTGCTGTCTTGATATGGAAGGTGTTTGATGTGGATGAAAACTCTGTTTCTGAACCATGCATCTGGTTCAGGAAGAAGAAATAATTTTTGAGCCAGATCCCCCAGACAGCCTGAAAAGCAGCTCAGAAGTCATTACCTTCTGAACTGTGTTATAAGAAATTTTTATTTAACCTCATTTGACTTTGACGTCTCTGTCTCCCTAATTGCGTAATGTGTTTTGGGGGTTTTCTTTGACTCCCAGAGTAACCAAGAGATATAGAGCAAATAAAGGAACCAGCAAAACAGACACACAGAAGTATCTCCTAACCTATTGACTCACCATTTCCTGAAATCAATGGGGAATTTAGAAACCAGAGATGGAAAAGCCCTATTAAGTAATCATATCTATCCTACTGCCAAACCAGGTTCAAGTATGGGACATTATTAGCAAAGCTACTTTTCCGTTTCCAGTTTGGTCTTTTAAGTGAGTCGATTGTATCTACATCAGATAGTGCCAGAGGAGAACAGTCTAATGATTTAAAAGCTAAAGCCTTTGCTTGGCTCTCCAGAGCCTTTTTTTACTAAGTTCAGCTGACAGGATGGCTGTGGATGATGAGCACTAACTAATAGCTGAATAACTAAACAGTGATAGTTATTAGTGGGGAGTTCTATGGATAACTGGCTGAGTATGAAGGGTAAAACCACTAACAAAAACCCAAGACAATGAAGTTGGAAACAGTTTCAGAGAAGTCACAAACAGAACTTCAGAACTTGATGACTGAGCGGAAGCCAAATATGATGCTGTATTTCTTTATTTCACACCAGCTAACCTTTGCGTTTAACCAGTCAGCAATTCCCTCCATAGAAGCTTCACAAAAAGGAAGATTGCACTAGGAAAACAATTCTGGCTCCACGGTCTCGAGGTACTCAGCTCAGTAGCTTTGCCCACATTGTTCTCATTGGTTTTGTTCCATTCCTGGTGTTTGCCAACAGGATCCAGGTTTTTCTATTTGACATAATTTTATTTCATACGAATTTAGAGCTGTTGAAAGGCATTGGCTTCTCTGTCTTAGATGCTGGTTTCTCTTTATACCTATGAGCTAGGCAGCAGCTCAGCAAGCTTCCCGCAGCTATCCTGCCAGGACATCCTAGTCCTGAGAACAGAACTCCTTACCCATCTTATTCATCCTCAGGTCACTAAGTCAAAGTCATCATTTTATAGATCCTTAGATTTTAAGGCCCTAGAATGATCATTCTGAACATTTATTCTTGTCACCTGCACTGTAGTATATCCCATTATAAATTACAAGTAACAACTTCTACACAGGTAGGTAGGCAGGATTTTTATAACCCCTTCTCCACTCTCCATCCCAGGCAACAACAAACATTACAATATAGTGTAGTGTTGCAACATAAGCGCTACTGAGAAACTTAATATAAACTTAATTGGTCATTGAAGTAGATCACCACCAACTGTAGCTGAGCTTCATTTTATTCATGTGATGATAAGGCAATTATCAGGTACACTAGTGATGCACATTTTAATTTACATAATATCTCCAGAAAGAGGAAAACTGGTTGGGCTGACAGCTTAGTCCAACAGCAAATACAGAGAGATGTCAGAGAAACCTGTGCGAGAGCTGGTGCCTTTGTGGTTCAGAGGCATCCCAGGGACATGTGTTTCCTCTGCGTTGGCACTTCAAGGGAGGATGGATGGTTCCTGAAGGAAACCTTGAAGGGTTACCTGGTTCCACCAGATTATAATCAGGTAAAACAAATGAGAAATAGGTACTCTTTGAAAGTCAGAGATCAAACAATGCCATACACCTACTTAGGCCTTCTAGGCATCCATGGGACAGAAAGTAGAAAGCTCTGGGTTGCCTTTTAAGCTCACACGTGGAAGGCAATTGTCATAAAAAGGTCCTCTGGCAAAATAGAAAATCTTTACACACGTGGGAACGCCAGAAGGGTTGCTGTGCAGTTAGTTAAAAAGCACATCTGTGAAACCGCTGTGTTTCTTTCAAGACCTTACTTCCAAGACTTAAGTAATTTGCCATTCTAACATTTTCTACTGGCTATACATTAGTATAGCTCTCCTGATTTCAGCAAAAAAATATCCCCAAACCTTTCAATGAAAAGATTAGAGCTGCCTAAGTCAGGAGTCAGCCTAGTTCTGATGGACTTCTGTAGTGGGCTGTAGGGCATTAAGTTGAGACCTCTAATGAAATGAAGAAAAGTGCTCTTGGTTTTAAGGGGCAAGGGGAAAAACAACAATATGAATTGACTCTTTAAGTCCCAAAAGCTTTTTTTCTTCTTTATAGCAAGGGAAAGTTTTATCACCTACATTATTCCTTTGCAATCCGTCTCAGTTTTCTTCTCACCCCTAGCCAGATACTACTGAAATTCTTCCTCTTCCTTATTCTACTATTTAGTTTTGTCTTCTAGCTGGAAATAGTTACCCCCTGACAATATAGCTTTGCTTAAAATATATATACGCTTAAACGCACAAACTACTTATGTGCACAAATGTGCTATGAATCCAAATATATTGTATTCACTATTGTCACAACACAAGAATAAGAAGGTATCTTGGAGGTGCCTGGCTGTCATGCACAATTTCCAATTTTGCAACAATGTGTGAAGCTATTATCACTTATTTGCTTCTGAGAAAATTCTGGGGAACACTATATGGCACAGGCTTTTGTGTAACATACTGCACACTTTGGTGATAGCAAGTTGCAGAGAATGTCACACACCCAATATAATCAGGTATATTAAGCCCTGATAAAGGATCTCCTAGGGAGCAAAGCATCTCCAGGGTAGAATTACAGTCTGATATGCTGCTGACTGGATTTTATTATTAAAACTACACGGTAAATTATAGACCCCATATGCTCCCGATTTCACTGATTTTAAAAATAGAAAGTGAAAGCTCCCAGCTGGGGGCACAGCTGCTGCTAAACACTAATAGAAATCATAGCCAGGAGTGTCAGTTGTAAATGCAGCAGCCTGCAGCTGAAGTGGTGGGAGAGTTTTGTTTCTCCTTAGTCTGCAGCTGGATCTTGGAGTGAGGCGGGGGGAGACTTCCACAACGCCTGCAGGGTCAACTGTCTCTCCTCTGAGGCAGATGTAGACATGTTGAGCTGTAAGAGATTCTCAAATATTGACAGTGCTTAGCTAACACTTTACTTCCAGGAACCTGTTGTTATTGTTGCTATCTTCTCTTAAAATCATTCAAATTTCAGCAGTTAAAAAATGTATCCGTATGGGCTGCCAGGATGGAGCTGGGGTACAGGCTTCATGACACCACGTGCTGGGGTGAAGAGGAAGGCCAGCCATTGGGGACAGTTGAGGGCGATTTTCTTGATGTACAGAAAGTGTGAAGGGAACAAAGGAAGTGAAGAGAGGAACGGAAAGTGGCTCCGTTGTGCCTTTTGTGCAAGTGCCAGCACCTACCCCAGGTAATGTCCTGCTGCCGTCTAGATGGGAGGTTCTGTGGGAAGGCGGTTATCATATGTGGCCTGTTGGAAGGGACAGCTGCAGAGATCAAGCTTCTCCTCTTCCAGCAGAGAATAGCTTGCACTGAGTCATCATTGCCAAAGTGACTGCAGAAAAACCTATCCTGTGCTTGTTTGTGCTTTATTTGGATTGTTTAAAATGCACCTAGTTGTCTTATAAATATCAGATTCAGCTTCTTTCCAAGCTTCCGTACAAAGTAGAAGGCTTTTGTATAAATGGACTTTAAAATGCAAATGTAAACAATCCTTTTGCCTCTTCCCTTTTATAAGACAGAAAAAACGAAGCATGGTTTTAGCCTGTTGGTGAGGCGCTGTGCAGGGTCTGTGTAATGAAAGACTCCAAGGAGAACAGTTTCTACACAGCTGCTGCCTCTTGATCTTTAATGTCTGCAGTGCTCCTGACTTGTACAGCAAGGAAAATAAGTAATGCTATCTTGTTTAATCATGCTGTCTTCTACCTTGCTTAGCATTTAGTGACTGGACTGGACCACCTAACTTGAAGACTGGCTTTAAAGGCAACTCTTTGATGGCAGGATCCCTGCTTTGGGGGATTTTTGAAACAAGGGCACCCTCTAATGGAAAGGAGAAGGAAAGAGCGACCACAGACAGCTACAGTAGGGAACATACATTTTCTCCTTGAGTATTTACGCTAACTTTTAGGCAAGAATCAATTCCTCTCCTATTCTCAAAGGAATGGTTAGATATCCTGCGCTTTTTAATGTAAAACGGAGAAGAACTTTTTTCACTGCAGATCAAAGCTTACAGAAAAATATCTACCTTCTACTCGGAATCCAAAAAACACTTCACCAACCTGAAAGGCTGATAGGATCTTGGTGCCTTCTGATCCCAGCTGTAAGCTGGCACAGGAGCTCTGGCTGCTGAGGAGGCCAGAGCCCACCTTGAGGTTGCTTGGTTAGCTATTTTGCCTGCTGCAAACAGCATCAGCAGCAAATTGGCTTCTGAGCTGCTCTTGGTGCTCTAAGGGAGCAACAACTGGCAAACAACATGGCAGGATACAGTAGTTACTATTATGTGGGCACTTATTCTTGCACAATTAATCTGAAGAGTTCTTTCATATGAGCCAGGGTAGGTGCTCAGTGTGAGCTGCAATTGAACTGCTAAGGCTACGTTAGCAAGCCCTGTCTTACGTATCAACAGAAGTGTTTTACAGGTGGTGAAAAGCAAAACAGAAGGGCTGTATCACACAGCTAGGAGGTCTCCCAACAACTTTGCCATCATGTGGTTACAGGGGGCTAAGAACTGTGATAAATCAGTTTGTCACCAGGGCCCTGATTTATACGGCCTTATGGTATCAGAGGGCTTTTGAAGGGTGCCACTGCATATGCTTGCCATTTACTCATCAGCCAATTTCATTTTGCCCTGAGCGTCCACAGGTCTGTGTGATACAAAGGATGTGCAAGCCCTATGAAACCACATCAAAAAGAAGAGGTGTGCTATGTCCAGGCATGCCGGCTGCGCCTACTGAATGAAACATGCTCAAGCATTTCCTGAGAAAGTCTGGTGAGTCAACTCAGGCCAGTAGCACATCCCAGCTGTGTGCATCTTCTGTTTTTTCTTGTGTTACTGGTCAAAAAAATAACTAACACTGATTGCCTCAGCTTCAAAAATTGCGTGTGTAAATCAATGCTATGTTTGTATCACAGCATCCACACGGACGCTGACGTAGTATTGTAGTTCAGGCTGCAAAACAGTTTTTGCTCCAAGTCCAGTGTTTTCCCTTGCTCCCTTTCCCTTGCTGAGTTTCTGAAAGGTTCTACTTTCTAGGCTGAAATTTTCCATCACTGAGCTCAGCCAATGGCTTCTGGGAGAAAGCCTGAGGAAAATCCATTTGACTATTCTGTGAAAGTGGAAAACAAAACAAAACTTCTCTGGAAAATTATTTAGAAATATATTAACTTGCACATACAGTGAGGAAAACAGGAGCAGAAAACACAGCTGTGCTTCGGTTAGGAAGCTGATTCAAATATTTTAAGGACATGATTCCCATTCACTTATACTAGATTTACCCTGATGTATCTCTCCTGGTATCACTCTTCACTTGTACAGATTTAGGTGACAATGGAGTTAGATACTATTTTACCACGGCAATAGAGTTATCTTTTGGCATGCACTGTGAATGCAAATGTGCTGTTTCTTAGAGGAATGTATCATCACTGCATAAGCAGCATGTATATTTCCTACCCTTTGACCTGTGTTGTGAGATGCAGAGCTGCCCCACTTTGTGACACCATGGATCTGCCAAAAAAACTGTCCTGTTACAGGTATCATTCAAAACCTGGAAATCCAGAGAAGACACATGAACAAAAAATGAAACACCTCCTCTTGGGTGAACTATATCTAATGCAGAGCTCTCACACGTGATTATGATAAAGTAAATAGTTTGGTATGTACTGCCTCTGTTGATTTGTGTTCATATACTTATCCCTAGGTAATGAGGTACACAAGAGGCAAATGGATGTTCGCATAGAATAACACTATTTTGTCCACATTTCTACAAATCTCAATAGCAAACAGGCATACATGTCCCCTTCCTTTACCTGTATCTGACTCTGAGCAAAAATTTAATATTCAAATGACCCTAAACATAAGGGATGAGTTTCCCACACTTTTGTTTTGGTCATGGTGCCGCTCAAGTTACCCATAAAATGAGGCCGGCAAGTGGCCGTGGTGTAGTCATTTGCTGCGGTGGATGCTGTGGATCAGGTCTCCGGTGAAAGTTAACAGGGTAATGCTGATGAATTGCATCAGCTGGAAGCCTGGCTTGCTGGTGTATTTGGGAACTGTGGTGATGGAGGTGACTAATGTGTGGCACAGTGTTTCTGAAGCTTTGAGGCTGAACATCCTGAGGAAACTCTGATCTCAGAGCAAACCTGAAGGAAGTGCCTTGTGTATGTTGCGGGAGAGCAAGACTAGGAGGATGGATGAGAAGGAAAGGATTTTTAGGGGATTTCTAATGCTCAAGACTTGGCAAAACCAGGTCTTGGGACGAGCTCACATTAATAAACAGAGCTTGTTTTGCTGAGTCTAGAGAAAAACTGACATAGTGAGAAATACATGAAAAAGCTTTTGTGTTAGAATTTTGAAGATCTGTTAGAAGTTTTCGTAAAGTAAAAAAAAAACAAAAAAAAAAACCAGGCAAAAGTTAAAGTTCACATTTCCACAACTCTTTTTTCTGCTTTTTGTCTTCTAGTCTTTAAACAAATGGGTCTTTTCCAAAGAAGATATTTAGTATTTACAGCTTTGGACAAGAAACTGTTTCATACAATCATTCTGTGGGGTTCATCCTTACTACGGGAATCCTGTGGCAAAGCCTTCAGCACTGCTGAGCTCTCTTATCCTTATCTTACGAACAAAGTGGGCTATGGCATTTCTGGAACTCTGTCTTGCTTCACTGAGCTGCTTCGGAGTGGTCAGCATGGCCAGTCCTATGTGACAGGGAGACCAGGAGGATAAAGCGATAGCATTTGATTTGCCTGGGGCAAAGAAATTGCTTGGCCAGCGAAAGTGAATTGGGCAAACACAGGCCTCCATCATGCACTTCTTTAAGAATGTCACCCAACTTATCTCCCAAGGAGTTCAAGCCTGGGAATGTCAGGGAATGCTGTAGGTCAGGAGACTGATGATACGACGGGAAAGACATGGAGGGCAAGATTCAGCGTAACCTAATGCATTAACTGCTCATAGTAGCCGCTATGAGTGGCTCAGATTATGACTGTTTGTCCCCTGACTTGCCCAAGCAAGACTTCGCTAATGTTAAAGGGAAGAGTGGGGAAAATAAAGCCCCAGGTATTGCCCACACCCCAGGCATTCCTATTTGGAAAGCTTAAACGTGGGAGCCCTCCTGTGGCAGTTCTTCAGCAGTATGCTCTTCACCAGGATAAAGCAGTCACCCGACATGCGCTGAAGTCCACGTAGAAAGCAACATGGTCACGAAAGAAGCCTGTACGTGTGCACAGTAGGTATGAGCGTGCATGTCTACACAGCTACTAAATGTTAGCAGGCAAGCCAACCACATGTTGCCTGTGTTGGGCAGGTCACAAAATTTAAGCCGACCAACCCCATGACAACTCAGCAAATTAAGCTCAGCCCTGAACATTAAAGCCGTTTGCACCTGCCTGAGTCTGACATGCTGACTGCAAGCACAGAGCCACTGCTCCTGTTTGTTTGAAAGGTTTGAGGCTAAGACATATGCTCCGTGCACCCGGAGTTTCAAGGTGAACCAGGCAGCAGGGGAAGGCTGAATGCTGTGCTTGAAGTTACCCCTGCCCAGAAGTCTGGCCCGAAGCTGATGTGTGACTTCCAGGACTTATTTGAAGCCTGTAAGAGAGCCAGATGGCCTGTCTGAGCCCGAAGTCATGCCACGCTGCTGGTGGTGGATTTGCAGACGTGGCTGAGCAGTTACAAGAGAGCACACCGGGTTAGGAGCCCCCAGCAGTGATCACTGCTGCCTGGAGCTCCATCACATTGGGTGTCGGTGCAGGTGCTGCCAAGGATTGCAAACCACTCACCTACCCAGCGCTCGCCAGCATTACAGCAGGGATAATTACCTGTCCAGCTGTGCAGAGTGATCAGACAGGGCTTCTTGGGCACTTCATTCTCTGCTGAGTTCACAGTGGCTGATTTTGCCACGGCTGCTGGCATTACAATCTGCCCCCAGGGCTTGCGCTGGAGACTCACGGCTCTGGCCACCCTGGGCGGATCACGTTTGTCAGCAGACTAAATACTGGTTTCTTGGTATCTGGGAGGGAGGGAGGGAGAGCAGGAGTCATCCTTTTAGGAGCATCACACATTTAAAACCACATAAGCTGGTCACTTTGTAAGGATGGTGGCTTCACGCCTGCGTTGGTGTGCACAAACCACTGTCATGGCTGTGTCCTATTAACAACGATGTGTTTTAACTGAAAGAGATATTATTAATTATTGATACCTCACTAAGAAGAAGACTTTAAAGCATCTCTCTAAAGTCAGTAAAGTCAGGAATATCAGAATATTTATGCCCAAAGTTACAAAATTGTTAAATTTTAATGAACAATCAAAAAGCCTTTTGAACAGAAGTAACATATATTGCCACATACTGCAAATGTACACACTGGTTAACCAGCATCCACTTTTATGCAGGTTCCAGACCGTGTTCTGAAACTCACCTGGTTAAGTTAGAGCTAAAACAAACTTCAGTTTCCCTGTTGAAGGTAGCAGTATCCAACGGACTGAATCTCAGTTTCCAGGAATTTTGATGTAAAGGACCTGTTTTTGCCTTAGATGCTCAAAACAATAATTTTAGTGTGCAGCACTACATGATGACAATTAAGTAAAACTGTTTCTCCAACCTTAGATGCTGTATTAAAGAATATAAAATTTAATTCAGCCATTAGGAAATGTTTGGGAAGATGTTTTAATTTCTCTGGGTTAATGAATTTGCACCTTCGGTAAAGCTAATTGTGAAAACCATTGAAGGTAAGATTTTCCTGTTGTTGTGGATAAACACATGCACAAATATATATGTACAGATGCATAAATAAAAATCTCTTTAATGCTGTTTTCTTTTGATTGTATTTAATTTTTCTTCCTTTATGTCTTCCTTTGCTCTTATGCAAACGTATCTGGCAGAGAAGTTCATGCATGAAGAGATCACATGGAAAAGGCTTCAGCGAAACTTAACTAATGCTTAAGTGTACGCTGCTGAGGAATGAATCTGACCCATAGTGAACTAATATGGTGAGTCTTGGTATTTTGAGACTGGCAACAGCTGGCAAGTTAACAGTCACCTACTGTGCAAGCCCAGGACATTTTTTTCCCAAGCAAAGTTTCACAGGGCTTCCTATTCTGAATTCACACATGCTAATAACGCAATTACACATCTTGTTTGTTGCCACTGCCTAATTATAAAATATAATTTTCCTCTCCTAACAGAGAGGAGGAAGTATAAATATTTTTATAAACGTAAATCTTGATTATGCAGACTGATATTTACAAAATTAGGTCTGATGATGCTGTTGTGTAAGAACAATTTCCCGTCACACACACACACAAAAAAAAAAAAAAAAAAAGCAGTAAACTAAAGTGGAAGATTGGGATGTGCTCTAACATTATAAAGGAAATCCTTCAAGGAGAATAATGGTTCTAGAAGGGTTTAGCATGTCCGACCAGGACTGGTCCAGATTCCTTTATCCAGCCAAAATTCTTTCTGGAAAGGATTTTTGCTGTATGTGATGCTTTAAAGTCTTCTAAAACTGTGTCAAGTTTTTGTCATTTCAAAATGGAAATTAAATTAAATGGAAAAATGAAAATGACAAGGCCAAGTCTTAAAAAAAGTGGAAGCCAGTTTTCCATTCCATGCAAAATGTTATAGTGACTGACATTTGACAAATGCTTTTTCTGATTTAGACAGTATCATATCCTTCCCACCTTTCATGGATAATTGTAAAATGAAGCCTTGCCTTATAACTTTATCAGGGAATAATTACTCCATTGGTATAACTGTGATCAGACGTGACCTTGTTAACTGCAGAATAAAAACAGAAAAAGTCATCTGGCTTCCAAGAGAAGAAGCTCTGTTGCTCATGCAAGTATCTTTAATAATATTTACTCAGAAATGTACGTACTGGCAAGGAAAAATGTAAAATGTTTTCATTTCTGCATGTTTGTCCCAGCATGAAAGTCCCTCTTTAATTACTTGCTACAGCTAGCTCCCTGCCAGAAATGGGGGGGTGGGGGGGGGCACACAGGGGAGAGAGCTATTTTAAGAAATAAGAAAAAGTTTTCAAGGCTCTTTTCCTATTGTTGTTTTGCTGTGATTTTGCTCCTTGAGAGGTTTCAAGGTAGGATGGGCTCTTTGCCATTTTTTGTGAGTTGGGTATCAAGCACGTAGACACAGCAAGCCCTGCTGCTGAAGCAAGGAGGTGTCTACCCCAGCTATAGCCTTGTACCTCCTCCTTTCTTTGTCGTTGCATGCTCCTGGAGACTTCAGAAAGCTGAGTGGTCTTTCTCCTATGATCTGTGCTAAGTTACCAAGGCTGAAATTGTGACATTGTGGAGCTCTTTGGATCTCTTTGAGTTTCAGTAACAGCCTGTTCCCTTTAACGTGGTTTTGACAGGCTACATATTGCTTCTTTTTGTACAACCTGTACTTTTAGAAGTAGTAAGGTATTTGTGGGTGTCTGGCGAAGGGATCTCAAAATCCCAGCCAGAATGTAAACAAAATACAGTTCTTCAATAAAATTCAATAAATATTGGCCAATATAAACCTGCAAAAAAATCAGACTGTGCCATGTAACATTAAACCTTGTGAACTCCTGAAATCCCTCTCCTCAAACCTTTTTCAAAAGCTCCAGAAAAACTACAGTCTAATGTATACAAATAGTAGAGACTGTGTTAGGATGGTATGTAAAGGCTAATTAGTGTACTTGCTGCATATGTCAGGGAGCAACTTTTGAATCTGTGCCTTTAGAAGATCCAGTCTTTAAACTCCAATTCTATTGTCAACACTGTTTTCTTTGGAAAATAAACTGCCCTGGCTGAATTTGGAACTGCTCCCAAATTCAGCTTAGTGCTTACTTCCTGATAAATGGTAGTAGAAAATTCAGACCAGTTAACATAAACATTAGCATCTGTGTCCATAGAGAGAAGGTAAGTATAATAATACTGGGTGGACATCACTCAAATAATTGTGTAGGACTCTTAAATACAAGAATCCACTGTTCTTTATTTATACAGCACAGGAAGATGGTTCATCTGAAAAATTCAGCTGGGTTGTAGGTTAGTGCTGCTCCAATGGCACTTGTCTAGGTCCAGACCCAAAGTATATTTTGCCCAGACCCCATGGAGGCTTTATAAAGGTCATATATCTGTATATCCAGAATTCCTGTGGGAAAGCTTACACTTCTGTCGATATTCTTATTTTTTTAAGGATCAACTTGCGGTGCACGGGGAAGGTCCCCAGGTGAGGGGACAGGTTTGCAGAGCCAGTGGAGCAGGAGATGATACCGTCTTTCCTTCTGGGAAAATTTTAACAGCAGCTACTGGGTGCTGATAGGATTACTCATCAAGTAGTGTTAAGATCTAACTGAGAAGCTTTGACTCCCTAACAGAAGTGTGACTGGACCAATGCTCTCAAGTCATGACTGAAAAGGCTATGAGGAAGCAATTTCTGTGCATAGGGAAGTGCTAAGTTACAGGGATGGGGATGGGGGGGGGGAGGGGGGAGGAGGAATATATGGACCTATCAGAGAACAAAAAGGTTTGCCTTCAAGTAACATTTGGGTGCCTTTGACAACAACATCCCCACAATATGCACAATTTGTATCACTACTGTCTTGCAGTAGTGCTTGCACTTCAGTCCACGCCTCTCCCTTCATGCTCATGACATCTCCATCTGGAAGGTGCAGGATGCGGGGCTGTGGCAGAGCAGAGGAATGTGGCAATGCAGTGGAGAGGTGGGCCTAAGTTCCTCCTCTATGGAGGGAGGACAGACCAAACTGCTTGGAGGGTTTGGCCTGTGGCAGGAAGGATGGCCCAAAACCTGGACCTGACCTCCACAGCCACTGAGCCCACTTGGACTACTGTGTATCTTTTCTCCCCCAGCCATTCTGTACACCTTCCTATGGTCACTCTCCATGCTTGAGTTTTACAGGAAAAGCCGCACTTGTACCATGAGAAGGAATGTCTGTGGTATCTGGCCTTCACATGATGGCCTTCCAGTTGTCAGGACAGAAAGACATAAAACACAGGACATATGTATCAAAACTGTATGGAACAGGTTTTTTTCAGCCTGGAAAAGAGATAATAGGAAAGGAGGTGGAGGCCCTACAGGACAAATACCCATTTAATGGTGGCAGAAAAGGAGGTAATTCAGAAATAATTATTTGCTGTTTCTCATAGTACAAGAAGTAGGGAACACCCAAAGAAATTATCAGGCCTAAGGGCCAAAGCAAACAAAGGGAAACTCTCCTTTACAAAGAGCATAAGTTGTGGAACACATTGATACAGGACATTGTGAAAGCCAAAAGTATAGTTTGGTTAAAAAGGGAACTAGGAAAGTTCATGGAGAATAGACCCCTAAGGAGTAATTTAACTGGCACGCTCCAGCTTTAACCTTCTACTGAGGAAGCCCTTAAAATACCTCCTGCTCTAGGCTGCAAAAGTTTGGCATGGTAGAAGTTACCTCCATCTTTGCTCTGGTCTAAGACTTTTTTCCAAAGCCTTGACTGTGGAGCACTGCCAGAAGGAGAACACTGGACTAGCTGGACCTTTGGTTTCAGTGTCACGGTTCAGTGTCAAGGCACAGCAGGTTGTGGCTGGAGAGCAGGACTGGAGCTATTTGTACAGGAGGGGCCGTGTGGTGACTGATCAGAGAGAACCCAGCACCTGTGCTTTCAGGTCAGGACACTGTGGAGCATTTCCAGCCTCACCACTGCTCTGGTGCTAAGAAGTTCGCTAGAGTGAAAGGTAGGCAGTGGCGTGGCAGGAAAACAGGAGCTGGGATCCAGGTCCTCGAACATAACATAAACAGCTAGTTCACATTGTCTTTAAAATTAAATAATTAAGTGACTAAGTACTATAGACCTGCATCTGGGTTCTGATGTTTATTTTTCGTATTTCCTTTCTTTTGGATGTCCATCTTTAACTTTTTGATAAAATTGCTTAGAAAAGGGAAGAAATGTAAAAGTAATTTATTCTCTCTCTTCCTCACCCCCACCCCTATTTTCTACTGATAACCCAGCAGATATTTCCTCCATTTTTTTAAGGAAGGATCCACACATAAAAATTATTTGGGTAGATGTTCTTTTATACTCCTCTGTAGCCAGATTTTTTTTCACTTACCCACAACTTTCTCATTCATTTAACGCAGGAGGAATGATCCAATGGAGGACACTGGTAAGAAAAGGTGAAAATAAGCTATAGTGGTGTCTTTGCTCACTATTTTCACTCAATTATTTGTGTTTTGAGATGTAAATCAAAGATGGGGACAAGCAAGCAACCTGTAAATGTTTTGGTTCCCTTGGAGTTTTGTCATGTCTGGCAGGAATCTGAGAGGTTGTGACATTTATCCAGCATTTCCACATACCCTGAAGGCTGGTCAAAATTATTCTGAGTAAACTAATATGTATGTGGCATGCCCTTTCCATCAGGCAGACCACATGTGTATGGAATAGGGACCACCCTCACCAAAACCTGCTGTGATGTAGTTCATAATTTTCAAGGCAGAAATGTCTTCAGAATGGAATAAAAAGGAAGGGACCAGAGGAATAAATGGTCCCATGGGGACTTGGGAGGGACTACTGGAATGGTTGTTGGCTCCAGCCAGAGGTGGTAAATGAAAGAGCAGGAGTCATCCATACATTGTCCTCAGTCAGCCAGATTTCTCCACATTGTACACTGTTGTGATTCCCTGAGTCTGCCAGCTATTGCTGCTAGTGTTTCAGTTTCTGTGGGAGAGCACTCTATTCACACTCTGCTGTATGTCCTGCTTTAGGCTTAACATGTTCTCAACTGATATCCCATCCAGTGGACAAACCACTACTCCATGTGCTAAAATGGCTTTCAAGAGAAAAGAAACAATTATCAGATGTCAACATTCAGTTCTTCCTTCTTTACAGTCAAAAGACCCTAAGGATTTTACAGGTGGAAAATAATAAATGCAGTTTGGGGAAGGATGAAATGAGATTGAAACAAGTTAAAGAATATTTCAGAGGCAAATGGAGATACTAATTAGTGTGTTTTTAAGTCATTCCCTTGTTGTGACTGGCTGAAAATATTAAAATTCGGTGTAAATGTTTTCGGTGTTTCCTTCCTGCCCCTTCTTCTAAAGAGAGGATACATCAACTTTCAGAAGTTATAGTGATGGTTCAAAAGCTATAGGCTAGATCCTCAGCTATAGTGAATCTGAGCACTTATATTGAATCAGTGGAGGTACAGCCATAGAAACCAGCCGAATATCTGGCCTACCATAAACTGCATCAGGGAAGTCAATTGAAGTGGCAATGTAAGTTCTATCAGTCTCACTAAACAACATTCCAGTGATGAGAATTTTCAGCGATAGACCTCATCCCTTGTCATTGCACTGTTGTTCTGTATTTTCCCTTAAATGTACTGTCCCCTCCTCTGTACTGACTCAAACATAAGATGACTTTAGCTGTTTCTTTCATGCAGAAACAATAAATTGCTTGCACTAGCACTGGCTATGAAATGACCATGGACCATGAAATGTTTGTCTGACATTTTATGATACACCAAAAGTATTTCCAAAAATTAATCAGGTCATAAGGCTGAGATAATTACATATTTACAAAAGTTTGGGCAAACATGCCAGGCCTAAATGAATTTTGGTAAGTAACCACCCTCATCTATCATAATAGCAGTATAATAGCGGCAAGACCAGTGACTGAAGAAAAAATTGTTTGAGCTTCCTGGGAGCAGTAAGAACTGTGAGTGATCTAGTATGTAATGGTTCTCCTGCTGAGTTGCAGAGAGTCAACAAAAAACATTTTGTAAGGAAGAAGAACAGCTAACTCCTCTTCCAGGAGAAAACTTGTTTGGAGGAGGCTTGCAATTCAGGAGGAACTGCAGTTTGGAAAAATCTTCACTGAGTAGGCACCTTGGGGTAGACAACAGAGCCTCAGAAATTGATGCCAATAGCCTTTGAGGAAGATTGGGGGTTGCATTAGATGACTTTAAAAGGTCCATTCCAACCCAAACCATCCTGTTTCTATGCTTCTACGATTACTGCTGTCACAGAAAGGGGCTGACAGCCAGCTGCCCACATAGTTTTCCCACCAAGAAATCAGAGAGAGACTTTTAAAAGGTATGCATGGCTCAGAGGGGTACATGTATTCATTATATTTTTGTTGTTTATGTATTATGTTGTTCTGCTTTTGTCTTCTTTGCCTCCAAGTACTTTTATTAGATTATTTTTTTCAAAGTAAAAACAGATGAGTTAGCAAGTTTCATCTAATTTTCTAAGATTTTGAGTTGAGCTGAGGAGTTATTTGCTAATGATTGCTACAATGAGCTTTTGATGATACCACATAAGCTTGGTAGAATGGCTACAAATGAACTCCATCTGTTTATTTTTATTAATGCATAAAATCACTTGCATAAACTTTACCTACTTACAAGTATATCTAACTCACAGGATCACAGAACTACTGATACTGGGAGGGACCTCTAGAGATCACTTAGTCCAAACCCCCGCTGAAAGCAGGGTCAGCTGGACCAGGTTGCCCAGCTACATGTTGAGTCATGTTTTGAATATCCCCGAGGATGGAGACTCCGTGACCTCTCTGGAAAATCTCTGCCAGTGCTGAATCACTCTCCCAGTAAAAGTGTTTTTGTCTTGCGTTAAATTAATGTATTTCTTTTGATACTGCAATTTGTATCCATTACCTCTTGCCTATCACTGGACACCCCTGAGAAGAGTCTGGTTCCACCTCATTTAATTCCCCGGCAGGTATGTATACACACTGATAAGAACCCCCGAGCCTGCTCTTGTTCAGGTAAAACACGGCAGCTCTCTCAGCCGCTCCTTGTGCAACAGAATCTCCAGTCTCTTAAACATCTTTGTGGGTCTCTACTGGACTTGTTCCAATACAACCATGTCTCATTTGTGACGGGGAGCCAAGCACTGGACACAGAACTCCGAATGCGGCCTCACCAGTGCTGAGTGAAGGTGGCAAATCACGTCCCTCAGCCTGCTGGCATCACTCTTCCTAACGCAGCCCAGGGTATTGTTGTCCTCCATTGCTGCGAGTGCACATTGCTGACTCATGTTCAACTTGTCGAGCATGACCATGAGTCCTTTTCTGCAAAGGTGCTTTCAATTTGGTCAGTCCACAGCCTGAACTGGTGCATGGAGTCATTCCTCCTCACCAGAAGGACTTTGCAATTCCCTTTGTTAAACTTCATCAGAGTCTTGTCAGCCCATTACTCCAGCCTGTTAAGGTCCCTCTGGCCATTAGCGCAGTCATTTGGTGCATCAGACACTCCTCCCACTTTTGCGACTTCTGCAAATTTCCTGAGGGTGTACCCTGCCCCATCAACCAGGCCATTTATGAAGATGTGAAGAGTACTGGATCCAGTATCAACCACCAGGGTACACCACTGGTGACTGACCCCTAGATGGACTTTATGCAACTGACCAAAACACTTCGAGCTCAGTAGTTCATCAGTTCTTAATTCACTTGACTGTCCACTGATGTAGTCTGATTGTTGAGGAAATTAATGCCACCTGCCAGGAATTACACCATCATCAACAGGGATCAGCCCTAGGTTCCTGCTCAAAGATGAGGTGCCAATATACTGAGTAACTGATTTATTTATCCACCATGCACAGCACCTCAAGCTGGTTGCCTCTGAAGAAAGACCCCCATCAAAGAAGTCCCTGGGCAATTATACCCTTACAATCTAAATTCCCCACCCCTCATGCAACAGTTCTGATCAGATTAGGGACTGGGGTATTCCCACTCTTCACTGGGTCCCTTCATTGTCTGCGGGTGGCCTGCTTCTTTTATCTCCAGGGTTGCTGCATCAGTTGATGCTTGTAGTGGCCTTCCTTATCTTCCAGCTCAAACCAGCTCTGGGGTCTTCTTTTACCTAACTAGGTAAAAGTTTACCATATCTGAGTTAGCAGCTTGCAGCCTAAGGCTTCAGCAAATTTAGCTACTAAAGTTAAGTAGTTATGCTAAGCAAGTTCTATATAAGTAATTACAAAATTGCACAACGCTGTTTGTTCATGAAGGCATGGGAGATACTGTTGACATCATCTGGATGAACATCTTAATCTAGGAAAATTCCATGGTATTAAAAGGACTGAGAACCACTGCAACACCCAAAAATCTCTTGCTCTTTTTCCATGAAACATTATTTTTGTGGATTTGAATCTTTTGTAGTGAATTGTTTGGCTTGGTTAGATGTGTTGAAATGTTTTATCATCTATGGAATGTGGGTGTTTGTGATGCAGTCATGTTATAGATGCAGCTTTCACAGAATTTAGCTGCATGCAGTTCAGGGAGAAGGCCCTACTAGATGTATGCTCTCCTTTTCCGAGAGCAGTTCTCCTTTGATAATAATTCTGGATAATTTAGAGGGTGTTGTTGATATGCCATTGCTTATGTGTATTCTGTTTCTACAGTAAGATGTGCCAATGTTTTCCATTAAAAAAATATTTTAAAATTCTACAAAGTTTTTTCAACAAATTGTAACATAAATATTTGGCTAAGAAATTTTAATCCTGGAACACAAGTTTCAAAAGCTAAAATAAAAATATTGTCCCTCCCATAATGAACAGACAATCACCATGCCCTAGTAGTCACTGTGCTCACCTGCAATCCAGTCTAGCATTCACATCTTCCAATTACTCCTTAATATTTGCAATGAGGTATTTATCTGCAATACCATACAGGTATTACAGAGAGTAGCAAATCAAATTCCCCAACCAAAACAAAACAAAAACACCAACAAAAGTAACAATCAGCTACTTCTGAAGCAACATTAGAATCAGGTATGTATTTCAGCATAAACAACTCAGTGATTAGGTACCTGCCCTGGATTTTACTTAACTCTGTTTTGAGGAGAAGGATGGAAGGAGTCAGCCAGAAATTTTCTGTTTATATGGAGCAGCTATTAAACAGAAATATAAAATGGAACAACTGTGTAAGAGTGCTTACTACAAAGACTTTCATCCCAAAAGATCTCATGTTTGTTCTGCTTGGCTTTCTAAAGCAGTATAACTTCAAAGTAAAATGCCATTTACAATAAACATCATATGAGCAATTCCATTTTTTTCGAGCTTTCAATAGGAAAAATACATTTCTCTTTGTATTCAATATTTCCTTCCTCTGAAAAGAGAATGCTGCCATATACTGAAATTAAACCCTCTCTACACAAAAGCACTCTGTAACTATTATTATGTCCATAAAAACATGTGTCTCTGAAAAAGTACACCAACAAAGGCAGAGATTTAAAAACAAACAAACAAAACCAAGCAGGAAAATCAGGTGATCACACTGTCCATGTCAACCAAAAGTGACAGAGGAGTAAGAGCCTATAATGTGTGGAAAGAAATGGCTGGGAAGAGTGAGGACAGCCTCTCAGGAACTCACTGCAAGAACAGCTCTAAGTTCCTATGAGACCTTAGAGACTCAATATGGGGGACACACCCCCCTAAAATAAGTTTCAAATTTTGCACTCTCTTAACACCAAAAAACCCCATTCTGAAACTAGAAGTATAGGAAACCACATTTCATTAGTTCTGTTGTTCATGAAGGAGCCTGGATTTTTATTTTTCAGGGATATTAAAGTTGCAAGTCATCAGAAAAGAGATAGATTTGCCTGAAGATGGGTAAGGGAAAAGGCTCTACAAAAGGGGGTCTGGAGAAGCGCTGAAGTGATGGAGCAACTGAGACAAATCATGACAGCCTATAGGCGGAGGGAGTGCTCCTACATGACCGCTGCAAAAATAGAAAAGACGTTCAATGAGGAAAAGTATAACAGTTTGTGAATTGTACTGATTTTTCTAAAATATAGCAGTTAAAATGAGGTTTGACAGAAAGCCTGTTATAAAGAAAAGCTATTGCTAGCTTCCCACTAAGCATAACTCTGTTTTATACAAAAGGAATTGTTCTATGCAAGGAAAAACACAGTGTCCCACTGTTTGTACAACACAGGAACAAAAAGTAGAAGCAGTTTCTGTTTTCCATATTCTTGGGTAACCTCAACAATGCTGGCTGCATCTTAAAAGTTAAAGGAGATATCAGTGCTTTTCTCAGTTTAGCCACTCAGAAAATTAACGAATGCCTGATAGAGGAAAATTTCCTTTCTCCAAACTTTTCATCTTTCACCAACCTATTGTCTCCACCTTTCTTTAGTTCCCAAACTAACAATAGTTCCAACAAAATCCCCTTGTCATAGAATCACAGAATGGTTTGGGACGGGAGGGACCTTTAAAGATCATGTAGTCCAACACCCTGCCATGGGCAGGGACATCTTTCACTAGACTGGGTGGCTCAAAGCCCCATGTTAAGAGCAAAAAGCAGATGCAGATCCCTCAGAGAAGAAGCATGACACTGAGTGAGTGAAAGCTTTGCCTTTATTGCAAGTGTACCATTACTACAGCGTCAGCCCTGGGTCACCAACACTAGTAAAAATGGTGACCCAAGACAGTGGAGCCCTTCTTGAGGGTGAAGCTCAAGAGGAAGCCCCACAGGAGTGGGTAATAAAACAAAATAAATTAACATATCATGCATATGTCTTGTTTTGCTCATTAGCAAACTAGCTGATGTAATGCAGGTGCTGTTATCCAGATTCTGAGATCTGCAGCTGACCATCACGCTGGCACCCATGCAAGGGTATGTACAGATGGGGGGAAATGAACTATCCTGGCTTACTGTGACAAAAAGATAATATGCGCTTGGGACACTGGGATGGGGGAGGTGAATTATCTTGATTACCAGGCCAAAGTCTTATGCTCTACATGTCATCCAACCTGACTTTGAACACTTTCAGTGATGAAGCATCCTCAACTTCTCTGGTCAATCTGCTACAGTGTTTCATAACTTTCATCATAAAAAAATTCTTTCTTATGTCCAATCTAAATCTACCCTCTTTCAGTTTAAAACTGTTGACTCTTGTTCTGTCAATACAGGCCTAGGTAGTGTATCTTTCACATAAGTCTCCTTTAAGAATTGAAAGGCCACCATAAGGCCTCCCTGGAGCCTTCTTTTTTCCAGGCTGAACAACTCTCAGCCTGTCTTCACAGGAGAGGTATTCCATCCCTCTGATCATTTTTGTGGGCCTTCTCTGGACCTGCTCTAACAAGTCCATGTCTTTCTTGTGCTGGGGACCCCAGAGCTGGACACAGTACCCTAGGGTCTCACCAGAACAGAGTAGAGGGGCAGGATCACCTCCCTGAACCTGCTGGACACACTTCTTTTTAGGCAATTCAGGACACAGCTTTCAGGCTGTGAGTGCACATTGCCAGATCATGTCCAATTTTACATCCACCAGTAACCCCAAGTCCTTTTCTGCAGGGCTGCTCTCAATCAATTCATCCCTCAGTCTGTACTGATACTGGGGATTACCCAAACCCAGGTGCACGACCTTGTACTTGGCCTTGTTGAACTTCATGAGGTTTGCGTGGGCCCACTCCTCAAGCCCATCAAGGCCCCTCTGGATGGCATCCCTTCCTTCTAGTGAATCAGCTGCACCACTCAGCCTGGTGTCATCTGCAATCTTGCTGAGGGTGTGTTCAATCCTACTGTCTATGTCATTGATGAAGATATTAAATGGTATTGGTCCCAGCACAAACTGTTGAAGGGCACTGCTCATCACTGGTTTCCACTAGGACATTGAGCCATTGGCTGTAACTCTTCGGATATGGCCGTCCAGCCAATTCATTATCCATCTAACAGTCCATCCATCAAACCCATCTGTCTTAGCAATTTAGAGCAAAGAATGTTATGGGGTCCATATCAAAGGGCTTACAGAAGTCCAGGTAGATGATATTCATAGCTCTTCCCTTGTCCACTGATGCAATCACTCCACTGTTGACGGCCACTAGGTTAGTCAGGCACAATTTGCCAGTAACAAATAAGGCCAGTAACACAATAGGGCCAGTAGCAGCCTGTGGTATTCCTAACTCAAACGAGGTTTGAGCGCCAAAGCTGAGTGTTTCTATATTCTAAATCTTTTGCATGTTAAAGAAGATGTTGTCTAGCTACGTCCAGCAGAAGAGTCCAAGAGTTTATCTCCCTTGTGGTAAGCTCTAAGCTATTCGATATCATACCTCAAAGTTTAAATTGCAAAATTCAGGGACGTGGCTGTCTCAAAGAATATCCACTTAGCTACCCATCATGCTAGTAAAAACCCACAAACAAATCTTGATGAGATGTCAGCTACAAGCCCATGCTAGATACCAAATTCTGAGCTAAGCAAGTGCCATGAAAATTGTAATTGATTTTAAAAAATCCCAAACTCATTAGGACCTCATCACTAGTAGTTAGCTGGTAATAATAACATAAGCCACACCACATGAAGTGCTGCCTACTGCACTTATTCTCTGCTCATGTCCCTCTCTAGCCTCTGGAGCTGGAGCTGAAGCTGTTGCTGTTGCAGATGCAGACCCAGACCCAGACCCTTGGTGTCGTGCTGCATAGCATGTCTCTGTAGAGTTTTAGGTGGGAGACAAAGGATGTAGAAGCTTTGGTTCTGAAGTTAATTCCTTTTGCTTAGGCGTTTGGAGGAGTTAACAGTAGTGGGAAAAACATGTATAGCTGAGAGCAGTCTTTAATCGGGTTGGTAGAAAGCAATTCCCTTTTTCCTGTGATGCTTCAGGTGCCATGCTTAAATGATTTCAGGAGAGATCTGAGCACCTCCACTTGATCCAACTAAGCGGAGGCAGACAGAACAGTCAGTCCCTGGGCTTTCACTTCTGGATGATTATGAACAATTTTTATAAAGGCTGTGCAGAGATTTGCTGTCTAGTGTGCATTTGTGACAATAATCTTATATCTATGTGGTGGGTTGATGCTGGCTGGATGCCAGATGCCCACCAAAGCCACTTTATCACTCCCCCTTCTCAACTGGACAGGGGAGAGAAAACATAACGAAAGGCTTGTGGGTCAAGAGAATGGCAGGGACAGATTGTTCACCAATTACCATTACGGGAAAAACAAACTTGACGTGGGGAAATCAATTTAATTCATTACCAATCAAATCAGAGTAGGAAAATGAGAAATAAAGCCAAATATTGAAACATTTTCTCCCACTCCTCCCTTCTTCCTAGGCTTAACTTCTCTCCTGATTTTCTCTACCTCATCCCCCAAGTGGCGCAGGTGGACAGGGAATGGGGTTACAGTCAGTTCATCACACACTGTCTCTGCTGCTCCTTCCTCCTCACACTTTTCCCCTGCTCCAGCGTGGGGTCCCTCCCCTGGCAGACAGTCCTCCATGAACTTTTCCAATATGAGTCCTTCCCACGAGCTGCAGTTCTTCGTGAACTGCCCTAGTGTGGGTCCCTTCCATGGGACACAATCCTTCAGGAACAGGCCGCTCCACTGTGGGTCCCCACGGGGTCACAAGTCCTTCCAGCAAACCTGCTCCAGCCTGGGCTCCTCTCCCCACAGGGCCACGGGTCCTGCCAGGACCCTGCTCCAGCGTGGGCTGCCCACGGGGTCACAGCCTCCTTCGGGTATCCCCCTGCTCCAGCGTGGGGTCCTCCAGGGGCTGCAGGTCCATATCTGCTCTACTGCTGACCTCCAGGGGCAGAGGGGCACAACCAGCTTCACCACAGACTGCTGGGCAAACTCTGCTCCACTGTGCAGAGCAACTCCTCCCTTCTTCACTGACCTTGGTGTCTGCAGGGCTGTTGCTCTCACATATTCTCATTCCTCTGCCTGCAAAATGCACAGGTTTTTCCCCCACCTTCTTAAATACGTTCTCCCAGAGATGCTGCCGCCATCACTCGGCCTCGGCCAGCGGCGGGCCCGGCCTGGAGCCGGCGGGCATCGGCTGTCGGACATGGGGGCAGCTGCCAGCAGCTTCTCACAGAAGCCACCCCTGCAGCCCCCCCGCTACCAAAGCCTTGCCATGCAAACCCAATACAAACTAACATAAGAGCATCAGGTTTCTTTGGAAACCCTGGTGCTCCTGGTGAGTGCTAGAAGTCAGAGTTGAGTCTCTGCCCATGCTTCTCAAGAGCATGTCTTCGCTGAGCTGGATGCACACCCCTGCCCTGATGCCTCTGGAAATGAAAGACAACTGCAGAAGAAAAAAGCCTCTGAGCAAAAGACACTTAAGCATTCAAAATAAATACAGGTCCAGGGTTTTACTCTCCTTTTTTTTTTGTTCCAATTGACAGCACTGCTGTTGTTTTGACTTACCCAGTACAATGCCTGTTTGTGATGCTAAGAGACTATAAAAATCTCTAGCTGAACACGTGGTTTTCATATTTTGTGGCATCTTGTTCTCTCTCTTCTTGTCTTGTTTAATGTCTTTGTCTTTTTCTCTTTTTTTTTTTTTTTTCCACAAGTGTCATTGCTGAGCTATTAATTAATGGCAAATGTGTTTGTTTATACAGATTCCATCTATTATTTAACATTTATTATTTTTGTAGCTCCTCAGGGCATCAGGGCCAGAACTTCTCTTCCACTTACAAGTAGATTTAAAAAATAGTATCTCACCCACTAATTTTAAGAGTTTTAAACAATTCTAAAAGGAGGATTTAATCCTCAAATTAGAATTTCCATGATTTTTTTTTTCCAGGAAATGATAGTGCGTTGCTTAATATTTCATGTTTCAGGATGCAGCACCCTAGTTATTTACAATCCTGAGGGATTTAATTTTCCATTTCCATTTATAGGTTTAGTACTTGAATAAGTTGACTCTGATTGCCAGTGGATGGGAAACACTGAGATGATTTTACAGACAAAGGTTAACTGAAGCAGAGAAGTTGTTTTTTAGCTTTGGGCTCTATGTCAAGAGTAGTTGCTTGTCTATTAGCATCCACCAAGGGACGTGTAAATTTTCACTGATGTAATGGTGTTGCTCTCACTTCCAGAGTGTTTTCCAAATGGTTATTGAAAAGTATGGTGCCTGTTATTCATGTTCTTCATCACTTTTTATATGGTAGGGTGTGTGAGGGTTGTTCTTTGAAAGCAGAGATGTATCTGTCACTGAAGTTTCATTACTTGTCCAGTTTCTTTCAATTAATGTTGAGGTTTGGCCATTTTATAAAAATAATGTTTTTTCTTTCTTTAATGTACATCTTTTGCTGTACACAAACTTAAGTCAAAAGTTTAGCTCTAGTGTACTAGCCTACACTATTTTTCTAATATTCCCAAAAGTATGCAGATTAAGAATAGAGGCTTCTAATCATGAGATTGAGTTCAAAACTCACTTTTTTGCTCAAATATGTCTCTTTCCATGCTATTCAGTACCATCAGATTTTGTTTTGTCCTTAATATGTCTACAAACTTCACAGGAGAAGCTAGCACGGTAAATGATGCTATTAATTTCCATCAAAAAAGCACAAATTTCTTTCATTGTGGCTCCAAAGGCAGTCATGGCAGCCTCTTTCTAAAAGCAAGGTTCCATACGTTCCTACACAGATATGGAAATCGTTGTGTACTAGAATCCCTAATGCTCATGCCAAGCAAGCAGACCTGCATCCTCCAGCCTCACGGATGAAAACATCAGCTGACTGCTGCAAGTATAGCTTTACTTCAGCCATTGGACGGAGGTTGTGCAGAGGACGTATGCATTATTCCAGAGTGCTGGCTGGCTTCCTTCAGGGCTTACTCACCACTCTTAGTCCACCTAGCGTGAAGGTCAGGCAGGCCCTGTGCATCAAGATTCACCCAGCAGGAATCTTTGACTTTCTTCCCCCCACTTTCCCCTCTTCCAGGGCCTCGTTCTGCCTCCAGGCAGTTCCTGATGAGTGGCATCCTGAACTAGGAGAAGTGCCATGGTGCTCTTCCTTCTAGCAGTACCTCACTGGAAGACAATTTTTTTGGACAGCAGCATACCGCTGCAGCTTCCTCAGCTTCATATGGCCTGGAAGGCCGTAGGTATTTGGAATGCATGTAGCATAATTCTATACACACATTTCCATATCATGACTGCTGGTCACATGAGAGAGAGCAACGAGACTCCATGTGTTGTATGGGTAACAAGATCAGCTGAGTCACAGAGGTAAAGTCATGAAAGTGCACACCGCATGTGCAGCATAGCAGGAGCTCAGTATAGAGCAGCTGCAAGGAATCCAGGGTTCAGACCTCTATTTCCCTTGCCCCAAAACCACTGTGGATCAGGGTCCTCTTGTGTTTTTCCATCCCCTCCACAGCTCAAAGAAATGAATATAAAAATACTTCCTTGGCTTTCCGGTGGTCTCGGATCACTCAGTCAACATCTTATAGAGACATCAGGATGCTGTGTTCTCCCCAGGACCAGGGCATCTGTAGACACCTCTGGGATCTGGTCTGGATCTGGCAGTGTGCTCAGCATTGGAATTGCTCATCTGGCCTACCTTCTGAGCACTTGTCAAACTGCTAGAAAGTCCTGTACCTAGCACATGCCACATCCCTTCTGAGCCCTGAGTTCCAAAGGCAGCTCTGGAGAAGGGCTAGGGAGCACCTGTGGCTCTGGAGAACCCCAGGGGAAAAGGAAAGGTCCCACAGTGAGGGATGGTCTTCTAAAGAGACCTGATGGCAGCCCTTGTGCTTTAGTCAGCCACCTTCTGATGTGACCTGATGCATTAGAAGAGAGGGGACAGCAATCCCTTACAGAACACCATTTCTTGTCTGTCAGCTTTTCCTTCACAAGTCACAAGGAACCTGTATGCTGTCCGATACTCCTTTCCTACCTGTCACTAGGCAGACCATGCTTGTGAACTGTGTTCCTCTCTTCTGTTTCTCTGACGGATTTTCTGGATGCTCGGGGGGGTGTGGGGTGTGGGGGGTGTGTGTGTCTGTCTGTCTTTACTATTTGGGAGAGGGCTTGTTATTCCCTTCCCTCCTCTCATCCCCCTCATGCATAAATCCTTTAAAGAAGCAGGTCACATCTGGCTTCTCATATACTGCAGATATAAAGCAAAAATCAGGAAAGTTAAAATGTGGGGCTACTAGGCAGTGTTCAGCAGCCTGTACAAATATCTAAAAGTTTGGTTTCTGGAACACTCTCTGTTGTGGGATATCACCAGCAAGTGTGATACAACAGGTTTTGATGTTGACAAGCATCCTTTCTCACTTTAGTGTCCGTGCTAATAAAGGAATAGACGAGATAAACTGAAACTACTGACCTCAGAAAAGGAAAGGCCCTAAACTTATTTAAATACATTTTAAAAAATAAAAGTTGTAAGGGGCAGCAAACTTTACACCCCTTGGTAAAAAATTTTCTTAACTCCTCAAGTTCCTGGGTAGTCAAAACTTCCCAAAAATGGTTATTTGTCATTGGTACTATTTACTGTTAGCGCTCATCAAATCCACTCCTGGTAATGTGTGTAACAGGTAATGGCAATACTGCTCTCTTGCTATTTTTGTTCTTTAGGCTAAGAGTTATTGTTGAGAAAGATCAATCTTCTGAGCATCATTTTAGAGGACTGATGAGATTCTGCACTTGTATGAATCCCCAAAAAAACCCATAAATAATTGCTTATCTTGATGTGTTTGAGTCCTGTCTCCCTGTTGAAAGGCATCTGCTTTTATGGAAACGTTAGTTACAAAGTATGATGTGAAAAAGGTATGTTAGCTCTCTCTATTCCATTGGGATATTTTGGTGGGATGCATGCTGTGTGTCACATGATAGGGAAGAGGCTGCACAACCTCTTCCCCCACCACCCTTGCCCATCAAGCACATCTAATTGTGACAGCTAAAGCCTCTAACCCCAGATAAAGCAAGAGTTGCTTTATCACGGTCATTTAACACATATTGACTAGTAAGTTAAATAATCTGAACACATCTTGTTTGGTTGGGTTTTTTGTTTATTTGGGGTTGAATTTTTGTTTGGTTTGGTTTCAAAAGTAGCCAAATTCTGAAACACTACATTTCATTCATCCTCTTGTGTCCACAGGACAAGCCACAGCCATCAGGCAGGGCTGTTCTGACATGCCTTGTGTGTTGCAAACACAGACCCAGCAAGGGGAAAGATGTTTTAATTTCCTCAACTAACGTATTTTGTTACAAATAGTTTAATTGGACCTCATTGTAGAAACTAGCAGAGCCAGCTGTGCTGCTGATGGATGAGGGAGATAGAAGGTTAGCATTCTGTCTGGGATGGAACTGAGTTAACTAGTGTCCTGGTTTAAACCCAGATGGCAACTGAGCCCCATCCAGCTGCTCACTCACTTTGCCCCTGCTCTGGTGGGATGGGGGTGAAAACTGGAAGAGTAAAAGTGAGAAAACTCATGGGTTGAGATAAAAACAGTTTGATAAGCAAAGAAAAGCCACACATGCAAGCAAAGCAAAGCTGGTTTTGCTGGGGTGGAATTAATTTTCTTCATAGTAGCTAGCATGGAGCTATGTTCTGGATTTGTGCTGCAAACAGGGTTGATAACACAGGGATGTTTTAGTTCCTGCTGAGCAGTGCTTGCACAGAGCCGAGGGCTTTTCTGCTGCTCACCCCACCCCAGCAGCGAGCAGGCCAGAGGGGGCATGAGAAGCTGTGAGGGGACACAGCTGGGACAGCTGACCCCAACTGGCCAAAGGGATGTCTCATTCTGTATGATGCCATGCTTAGCATATAAACCTGGGGGAAGAAGGAGGTGCATGGAGATGTTCAGGGTGATGGTGTCTGTCTTCCCAAGTAACTGTTACACTTGATGGAGCCCTGCTTTCCTGGAGGTGGCTGAACACCTGCCCTCCCTTGGGAAGTGGTGCATGAATTCCATGTTTTCCTTTGCTTGCAGACCCAGCTTTTGTTTTACCTATTAAACTGTCTTTATCTCAACCCATGAGTTATCTCACTTTTACTCTTCCAATTCTCTCCCCCATCCCACTGGGGGAGGGAAGTGAATGAGCAGCTGGGTGGTGCTTTTTTACCAGCTGGGGTTAAACCGTGACAGTATTTTTTGGCACCCAACATGGGGCTTGAAAGGTTCGATATAAGAACAGATTTGATTGGATTGTGAGATCGAATTCATAGCTGTTATTGCTGTTTATCTACTAAAGGGCAGGTTTCTCTGCTTGCCATGGGGCTTGATTGCATTGCTCTATATCAGAGCCTTTTTACTTTTGCTGCTTGCTGTACCACTGCACTGCTTATCATCTTACTCTAGTGTAGCTGGGACCATTTTGACAACAGCAATGTTGATGCACCAGGGTGGCAGATGTCCAGGACATCATGGCTGTTTCTGTGCTGCTGTACCAAACAAGCTGGAACTCCAGCTTGAACTTGAGTTGGGACTGTGACCTGCAAACGAGTCCACATGGGAGCAGGACACCCCAAAGTGCCTGCAGCCATGAATAAGTCCATGGCAGAGCAGGTATATATCAAAACATCTGTGGCTGTGGTTACGGCTGTGCCACAGCATGTATACCTCTGATAGGATTGTGGCCCAAGGGTAAGTCCACCCTGGAGAAGGTACACCTCAAAGCATCTGTGGATAAGTCCACGCTGCAGCAGGTACAGCTTGAAGCATCAGTGGCTGTGCATGAGGTCAGGCTGGAGCATGGCGTGTGGCCATGGATAAACCCATGATGAGCAGGTACAACCCTGGAGGAACTGCAGCCAGGGGTAAGGCCATGCTGAACGAGGTTTACTTCTGAACAGACTGTGGCTGTGGGTAAAGCCATGATGGAGCAGGTCAACCTCTGAAGGCATTGTGCCCCATGGATAAGGCCACATTGGAACAGGTGCACCTCAAAGCAGCTGCAGCTGTGGATAAGTCTATGCTGTGGTAGACATACCACTGGAAAGACTGGCTTATAGCTGAGGCTCTACTTGGAGCAGGTACAACCCTAAGGGACAGCAGTCTGTGGGTAAGTCCAAGCCGGAGCAGGGGCAAGAGAAGGAATTCATTGCAATGTTAAACCGTATGGTCTGGTCCAAAGGGACCAGGTGTAGGGATTGTAATGGAAATACCTTTCAATTGTTGTAACTTGGGATTTGAGTTGCATGTTATAAGAATTACTGTAGCAGGAACCCTTTCTTGCTAGCCAGGCTAGGAGCAAAGGGAGGAGTTCATTGCAATGTTAAACCCTGTAACATGGCCCAAAGGGGATGGAGATTGTAATGGAAATACCTTTAAATTTTTGTAACCTGGGATTTGAGTTGCATGTTGAGAATTACTGTAGCAAGAACCCCTTGTTGCTAGCTGGGCTAAGAACAAGCGGAGAAGTTCATTGCAGTGTTAAACCCTGTAACCTGGCCCAAAGGGACCAGGAGTGGAGATTGTAATGGGTATACCTTTAAATTGTTGCAACTCGTTATTTGAGTTGCATGTTATAGGAATTACTATAGCGGGAATTACCTGAACCAATGGAGGACAAGCCTTAAAACAAGCAGTGCAAGTGCAGCGGTGACCCAACCTGAGCTGGCTTTGGTGCCTAGTAAATCCACACAACACACCACCTCTCCTGTCCTGAGCAACCACCATGACAGATGGATCCTAAATTCATGAACTAAAGAGTCCGAGTGCACATTTTGTGGACATTTTACAGATATTTTACATGGGTGGTCCATAGACTAGGGGAAAGATATTTGTGTGTTATATCAAAGGATGGGAAGAGGGGTGGTGGTTAATGAGGAGGTGTCAGATAGTGTGGGACCTGAGCATGATGTAAATGGTACAGATAAGGGGTGGAGAATGAGCTGATTTTGGCTGGGGTAGAGTTAATTTTCTTCATAGCAGCTAGTATGGGGCTATGTTCTGGATTTGTGCTGAACAGTGTTGCTAACACAGGGATGGTTTAGTTCCTGCTGAGCAGTGCTTGCACAGAGCCGAGGGCTTTTCTGCTGCTCACCCCACCCCAGCAGCGAGCAGGCTGGGGAGGGGGGGGCAGAAGAAGTTGGAAGGGGACACAGCTGGGACAGCTGACCCCAACTGGCCAAAGGGATGTCTCATTCTGTATGATGCCACGCTTAGCATATGAAGCAGGGGGAAGGAGGAGGAATGGGCAGTTATGTTTGGAGTGATGGCATTTGTCTTCCCAAGTAACCATTATGCGTGATGGAGCCCTGCTTTCCTGGAGGTGGCTGAACACCTGCCTGCCCATGTAGCAGGAAGCAACTGTAAATTATCATTGGTTTAAAAGGAGATATACCCTGCTCTAACACAACACTATCAAAAACTGCTTTTGATGAACTATACAGCAGCATTATAGTCACCTCAGTGTTCTGCTGAATGAATTTGATTCTGATTAAAAGGGGTTCAAGAGAAGAAAAAGAACAATGTAAAATATTCTGTACTGTTGCTTTGCACCCTATTCAAGTGCAGGTTGGATGCTACTGTTCTGTTTCGGGTAGCAGTTTGTGCTGCTGTAATTGGCCGTGCCAAGTAGATGGCAGCAAAGAATCCTTTTAAGTACAAAAATCAGAGACAGTTTACCAAAGCATGACAGGGTAATAAGCTGAAACCACAGTTCAAAGGAAGGCATGGCGTAACTAAGAGCATCCTACATCTGCTATGTAAGTGCATCACTGTGTAGTACAATGCTGCAGGTTGATCTAATTTTTCACCTAACGGTTAATTCAGTTGATTAGATCTTATCTGTTTACACAGCTCTGAAAATGGAAAACAGTAGATAAGGCTTTCTCACAGCAGCTAACTTTAGATCCTCAAGGACAATCTTAGGCTGTATCCAAAGCAGTGATTTTCGATTTCTTTTAGTTGCAGTTCTTAACAATTTTTCAGTGCAGGTGCAAACTCCTATAAACTGAATTCAAATATACTGTGAACAGGTTTGCTGCATTTAGGTACACCTTGCAGCACCCTTGGAAGTATCCATGGATCACAGCATGAGATTATTGCTTTACAGTTGAGGAAAAAAGGTTGCTCTAGTGTGCCTTTCAGGGCTGAACTGATCTGCTATGTCAGCCTTGGTGGGGAGATTCCCTCTTCATTAACCGTAGAAGGGCTATATGAAGACAGGTCTGCTCTTTCTGAAGCTACTCAGTGTTTGTGTGTGTGAGTGTAAGGCGGTGGGGGGTGGTGGGGGTGGTGGTGGTGGTGAAGATTAAAAGTATCATTTCCTACCCTAATCGTTTAATCATTATCTGCACTTCACAGGAATTCGGCACACACATGTTCCCGCTCTTCCTGAAAAGGAACAACTTGCTCACAGATCTGAATGCAAGGGTTTATTTATCTAATGAATAGTATTGAGGAGGGAAGAGGAGAGTTATTCCTACGTTGTTTTTCTCATTTGTTTGTTTTCTCTTTCATTTGGCCTTACTCAGTTCAGATATAGGACACCGTAATCACTTGGATAAGATGTTCTCTTGATATTCATGTTTTACAACACATATTAAGCATATATGAACTCTTCCGAACTCTGTATAGTTAAAAGTGACCTTGCTATTTTCGCAGTGCTCTGTAGTGTGACAGATTTACCTTCATACAAAGTCAGTATGGTAAAAGGAATAAAAAGAAGCTGAACAGAGGTTCAGAGATGAGGTTAGGTGGCTGCAGACTGAGGCTTGGATGACATCTTGGGTTATTACTTTTCTACTTAGAACGATATATTTGACAATTAAATGTGGGAATCTGGATAAGAATGCCATGCCCCCCAGCTGAGGAACCTTTCTGAGCAAGGAGTGGAAGGGAAGAAAAATGGAGTGGTTCAAGACAACTGAGCAAACCAAATAAAGAGGAAAAGTGTATATTTCAAAAGAATTATCTAACATAGATAATATTCAGTCCAGAAATAACTTTGTTTTTTATGCATGGAATTTTATTTTTGCATGATCTTAATGGTGTACTGTGTCATTTCAATGTATGTTTAAAATATTGCGATATTCCTTTTCTCCACAAGATAATTAAATACAGTAGCTAATTAGTACTAGGTGAAATACTTTTTTTTCCCTTCTAAACACTTGCACATTTATGCTGTAGTAGTACTGGTCTGGTATACTGTTATTTGATTTAGAGAAGATATCGCAGGCATCATTAAGAGACAACTGCCCATAACGCTTAAAAAAAACTCTACTGTTTTATTTCACATCAAGTCAGGTCATCAGCAATACCATTGGTCTAATGTTGTTATTGTTACTAATGAAAAATAAATACATAATAATTCTCCTTTTAAAAGTAATGTTCTGGTTGATACTTCATATTCCAAATTGAACTTTTATAAATGGCAGATTCGCTAAAGCAATTTTCTTCAATGACATTTTCTGAGCTCTGCAAAACAAAACCAAAGGAAAACTGGTTCACCAAACTGGTTTTCATTCCCAGCTTGAACGAATTTCAGACAAAGACAATTTTCAAAATTTAATCAGAAAATAGAAATTCAAATTTTGATCAGCTCTACTAATGAATCCCTGCAGACTTGCCTATTGTACAGCCAGATTATATGATCCCTTCTTGCTTTTTTTACACAGAAGATCTACAATAAACCTATCACCTATCAGGGCACAAATGTCCTGAGATATGCACTGGAATTTGGTATGACAAGATATAAAATAGAAGCCAACCTTTTGGAATTTAATAACAACCACAAACCTGGTATAAAATTATTTCAATATCTGAAAGTTTTATCAGCCCTTCTCTTTCTGTTGAGGAAATTGAAACAGCAGGGACCCCTTGGAGGATAGCAGAGGTGGGTACAGAAAGCAGGCATCATGACTTCCAGGTCTTTTGTTACTTGGTCTAGTGGTTAGAGTACAGGTAGTAAAACTAAATGGACCATGAGGAAGCTTTAATTTAAACACAATAGCTCATGAAAGGAATAGGCAACATATTCCAATTTAGAGAAGGTGCTTTAGAGTTAAATAGATTCAGGAGCAATGCACATGAAATCTTTCCTCTTTAAAAAGGTTTGTGTTCATGGTATTGATCTTCTGAAACTCACATCACAGTACTAGTAAGCCCTACTGGGATCCAAATCTTTAGTGACAAAAATAAACTGTGTTCAACATGGTGCTTTGAAACAATTTGTTAGATGAACAAGAAAAAAAAAAAAAAAACTAAATCTAGTTGACATTAGTCTGGCATTTCAAGCAAGTCAGACAAAGCAATGCATTTTTATATTTTATTCATGCTATTTCTTTTCTCTCTTCTCATCTCCACTTAGCATACAGAAATGATTGAGTCACAAAAGCCTGTTTCTAGGCTATCTTACAGTAACAAGCAGAACAATTAAAGAAATGCATTAAAATATTGATCTAGAGAAGATTAATCAGATTTTCCTTATAAAATCTGGAAGAATGGGGCCCCAAAGACAGAAAATGTCCCAGCCTAAGATATTAAATTCGACTCTGAGAATGTAATTAAGTTTGTGGTAGCTGAAGGTTGCCAAAACATGTGTCTAAACATCATCACTGACAGTGGTGTATTTAACTCACCCTGTTAACTGT
The DNA here is from genome assembly GCF_963210335.1 of Falco punctatus. Lineage (NCBI taxonomy): Eukaryota > Metazoa > Chordata > Aves > Falconiformes > Falconidae > Falco > Falco punctatus. Next base: position 11,240,999 of record NC_137585.1, on the reverse strand, counting down.
TCTTTTGAACTCACAGCAAGAATTGAAACAGCATCTTTATCTGGTATTTCCTATTGCAACCTGTTATCAAGACATTTGTGCATCTTGTGCCCAATGAGGCTTTTTCAAGCCTTTTCTTTTTCCTGACATACAGAATTTTTATTTATTTATTTTTTTAAATCCATTTAATAATGACTTTGGGGCAGGTTTTTTAAGTTCTATGTTGTCTCCTTTTTCAAGCTGCCAAAGCTACTGCTAGGTGTGATTTTAAAGGCTCAGTTCTAAAAAGCATGTCCAAGGTTTACCTGTTATTAATATTTCTACTGAAAACATAAAATAATTTTTACCTAGCTTTCCTTAGAGCCCTGATGGGACATGCATGCCCATATATGTATACTGTCTCTCCTGTGGAAATTCCTTTGAGTTTCTGAAAGTATGTTGTAAACCATTTATTTCGCACTGTTTGGAAAAATGCTGGAAGTTTACTTGACTGATTGTATGCACATATTTTATTCTTACAAAACAGAGGTAGTCTTGCTTATTTATAGCAACCCATATTTTAAAAAATAATTTAGATTTTGATCCAACAGGCCTTTAAATCCACATGAACTTGTGCCTAGCTGTACAGTTTTAGCTAATACACTTGTAAAGGTTCACAGTTTCGTTTGTCAGGAAGAGTATATGTCAGGAAAATGTCTGCAAGTCTTCATGTATATTTTTACATCATTGCCAAATTGCTACAGCTTTAGTAAATACAGCTAAGAAAATAAGCTTTGATGGACTATATTCACACATTGAGAGTATTTTTAGAATTTTCCTCTGCTTTAAATTATCTACAGCTTAAAAAAATATTTCTCAAAAGCTGGAGCAACATGTTTGAAAATGGTAGGCAGCTGGGGAAGAAAAAAGTTTCTGGAAGTAAACAATTTCAAAAATTCCTATTCTTTCATGTTCCATTTGAGTCTTTTTGTAAAAGCAGATTGATTAATTCTCCTGTGACATTGAGGAGGCTGATATATTTATTTTCCAGAGGGAGAAACTGAGGTTTAAATAAAACAAAGCAAAGACATCTTAGTAAATGTGTAACAGTCAAAAAACCTAAAATACTTTGCGTCCCTACTCACCATATAAAAGGTTCTTCTGTGCTCAAGAATGAAGAAAGCTTTGGCTAATAGTCAGACAAGGTATATTAGAAGCAATTCATTATGTGAGCATTCTAACCCCTAGGGCATATTTTCATCACAGCGCAAAGATTATATTACTGTGCAGCCCCAAACACTGATGGCACATCACCAGGGAAATGTAAGAAATGCTGCTTTGGAAACAGCAGAAAGCTTGAGAATTTCATCTCCCCCAGTGAACCTACACCAGTAGAATCCTTACTGAACGTATACTTACAAACCACTGTTGTGTATAAGCATTTTTGCTTTTCTGTAGTATGATGAAAAATGCTGGTTTATATGCAGGGTTCAGATTTCTTTTTCACATGGCTTTGAACTTTGTAGTGATGAATAGAGAAGGCATGTATTTTCACTGCAGTTTAAAGTCATGGCATGAGTGCTCTTTTTTTGTTCCCTCAGAAGCCCCAGGAACATTATGTTAGATTTTCCTTCCTTTCCTCCTTGGACTGCAACATTTCACAGATGTACTCTGAGCCTTCACATTTTTACTGAAGCGACAGTGATGATTGAATCTTGAAAGTAGTATGAATGATGAAAGACAAATTTAATCTTAAACATTTTAACAACCTTTCTCTCAGTTACTCGTATTTCTTACATTGTCAACATGATACTAGTTCTCTCTTCCATGTTAACTTTTGAAGTGTAAGATCCTAGGATAATGTTTTAGTATACTAGTTCTAAGTACATGAAGGTACAATTTTTTCATATTAAATCTAGATATATTTTTCTTGGTTAGTTTATCCATTTTTTTTTTCTTTTTATTCCTTTCTGTTTACCTCAGAAGCTCAATTTCTTTTTTCTTTTTTTTTCCCCAGTTCCCTTTAAGAAAATCTTATTAACATTAGAAACAATAATGAAATGCCACAGAGACCATATGAAATTCTGCTGAAGAAAATGTCATGCTAGTAGTACAGTGAATAATGATGAATTGATGTTTAAAGCCCATGCCAGATGCCTGGTGAGGATGAGGATTGTGAGGAGTCCAGGAAAAGAGAGGCTACTGTTGCCAAGTAAATTTCCCCTTTGGAGTGGAAAGCTGTCATCCTGCCCCTGTTAGGACTTCCCTTCCTTTCTGCCTAATGATGGTGAGCATGCAATCCATGGGGTTTTAATACTTTGGACGTCCAGCAAACGTAGGACATTTGCATATGTCCTGAAGACTCATATCCCCTGCTCTTCACCCCACCACTATAAGAAAGGTCTAGATGGTACCTTGTCATTGGCATGCAAGGCCACTCGGAGAGAGCTTCTTCTTTTGCTCAATGCTTCAGCATCATTGACTTCAGACCCAAACTGCTCTCAGCAACTAAACAGAAAAGCTGAGTCATGCAACGCGTTTTCCTTCTGAGGGGTAGGCAATTGTTTTCTCTTTCAAATTTCTTTCAAAGCTGAATGATAAATAATTGTCCTTTTTTGCATCAGACCCCATACCTTCAGGAAGGAGACCGCTTGGCCTTCTGTATTGCAGTTTTTAAGGGGCATGATTTCTAAGCCATATATTGCAAAGCTAGACCTAGCTGTAATCTGAACAAGAAGGAGTGGATAGAGACGGGGCACTCTGCCCACGTCAGATAATGCAAAAGTCCACCAGCCATCCCAGGTGGGGTCTAACAGCTTCTATGGGGCTCTTCAGCCTCTCCCCGCAAACTAAACCTGTACTGCTGTCTTGATTCCCATCAAATTTCAGCTTACATACTGATATGTGAAAATCTTCCTCCTGGCCATTAGACAGACCAAAACTCCTTTGGATGCAGCCTTTCAAAGCATCAACTATTTTGCTCTCACAACTGAAACCTGCTCACTGCCCTTGGCAGCTGTTGGATGTTCAGTTCTAAGCTGGGAAGAATGCTAAAATTATTTTAGAAGCATAAGTTTAGACTCAAAATCTTTAACATTTTTTAAAATTTTGGAAGGCAGAAAAGAATATTACTTGAAATCCTGTCTAACAGAGGCACCACACTACCTTAAATAATGGATGTTTATATACTTTAAAAGAAGCAGTAGCATCTGTAGCAAATGTTAAACTTCACTTCTAAAACATAAACCTTTGTTTCAGTGCTAAACACCTCTGCCTCATGCCAGGACAGATTTGCTGTGCGGTGGTGCTGGCTGCTTTTTACCTCTGTTTAAAACACTCAGAATAGGGGCTTTTCTTCTGCTGGCCACCTTCTGTGGTAAGGGGTTTCCAACAAAAGAAGGTAAGCTTGCCTCCCATCTCTCAATAGCAGGAAGGTGGGGTTGTCCAACCAGATCGGGATGTTTAGGCATAAGGAGATTTACAGCAGCACTCAGCTTGGGTCTAAAACACACTGAGGGGAGATATGCATGTCTGATATGGTCTCATAGAGGGGAGCACTGTGAAGAGTACCTTTAAACATGCTTTCTGGAAGAGGTCCCAAAAAGATGCTTGCTTACTGAGGTGGGACAGGCAAGGGTGGAGTACAGACCATGCTGGCATATAAAGCAAAGTGTGGCTGGAGCTGGAAATCAAGTTGACGCAAGAGAAAGTTATATCTTAATACCACCCCCACTGGAGGATGGCAGTCTAAAGCCTGAGCCATTTGGGCTGGGGTAGAGCTGGGTAAGGGGAAGCACACCCCATCCTGTGGGGAACAGCAAGGTCTGAGCTCAGAGTGGGAGCAGGTGAACGACAGCAAAGAAGCCGAGATACAATCACAGCTGTGATGAAGACTACTTCATGTTGTGCCCACCTACGGTCACAGCCCTTTGGAGCCAGCTAGGACAGGCTGTGTCTGACACAGAGCAAGCCCCTGGTGTCTTCTCACAAGGTCACCCCCATAGCCCCCCTGCTTCTGAAACCTTGCTACCTACACCCAATAAAATATCATATGGTTTTAATGCTATAAACTTTGTGAATATCACCATGCCCCATGCCTGCAATCCACTTCAGCATTTTATTACTGCAGGGAGTCTGTCTTCCAGGGGACTATGAGCTTGGCGGGGCAAAAACTCCTCTCTTACTTTGTCTGGTGCCTTGACCCATCACTGAAGTCTCTGGCTGTTATGGCAGTAAAAATCAATAATCCTCTTGTTTTACAGAAGCACACCCATGCATCTTAGGCCTTTGCTCTCCCTACTTCCCACATAAACAGCATTTCCTGGGGGTTTTGGTGATCTTTTTTTCCCTGAAGCATCCTCTTGGACATGATGGAATAATTCAGTTCAAGTAGAGCCTCTCCTCCCAGAATTTTTATCTACATTCGTCTTTGCTGTGAAATCTGATCTTTTTCCCAGACTTGATTTAGAAGTAGGAAAAGCAATCTTGCAAGAAGCCTGGATTGCTGAAATTGCCTCTGTTGTCCAGAATTCATTACGTAAGGACTACTAAACTCAAAAAAGCTGCAAATAACAACAAAACTTTTAAAACTTTATTTCAAACAAACTTCTTCCTTATTTTTTTTAACCTTGTTAAGAGTGAAATCCATACAAGCTTACCATTGTGTTGGTTTCATTGCTTTCTATAATTGCTATCTGTAATTTCTGAAAAGTATTTCTTCCCTCTGTGTTTCTGTATGATTATAGACAAGCAAATTTACCAACCTCTCAAGTTTTCTTTCTTTTTCACATGCACAAACAATTTATTTTTATGCAAGAGGGATGGAGTGGGTATTCTCAGTAACCAATTACAAAACCATACGAGCAGTTTGGGAGGGTTTTTTTGTTTTATTCGGCTTTGATTTTTTTACAATTCTAAGTGCTAAAACTCAATCTGGATTTACATACTCAGAAACTTCCTGTGGCTGCACCTGTACAGTTTAAACATGAGTATCTAACAAGCACCACAATTATCAGTAAATATGTTTCCAGTCCTGTATATGTCCTGCAAGAGCCATGCATCCTGATAGCCCAAAAAAACACTTGGTAAGAAAGTACTTATGTATAGAGGAGGCCGATGCATTTCTCTCCTTGCCATGAGAATGGCTATTTAGTGCCTTGCTATGTTGCCCTCTGACAACCGACTTGTGTTACTTCAGTCAAGGTCTGATGCAGCTTGATTCAATGCGCCACGCTATCAACTTCTGTTATAGCTGAACTCTTTAACACAAGGTAGTCAAAATGAGAGCTTGAGTAACAAACCTCATCTCAAATCTGATAAGCATCACTGAACGCTGAAGAGATGGTAGCATTTTGTAGGCAATGGACTTGCTGAAAGTCCACACACATGTGACTTTCTGAGCTATTTTAGGCTCAGTGCTCTATTTCATGTGTGCACATGGTGCCCTGGTATGGAAATGAATATCGCTTTGTATTGCTTGCTTTATGTCTCAAAATGAGCTTTAAAGCCATTGACCCTCATGCTTCAATAAATAGTTATTCATTATTCTAATGAGGTATTGATAAACCCAGGTTCTCTCCCCTCTTCTGTCCCCATCCCACCCCCCAAAATGTGTTTGACTTGAAGATAAGAGCTTGGCCAGACTTTGTGCAGCACTAGAAAAATTGCCATCATGGGTAAATAAACAAAATATATGGATATCTGTTGAGGAAAAGGGTAAATAAATAAAATAGATGGATACCTGTTGAGGAAAAACATCTTTCTGCAGATATATTCCACTGTTTAACCGGTTCAAATACAAGTGAATTTTTAATATCAAAAGACAGATCTTTCATTAATTCATAATACCTAACCATACTGTAGGAATTAAATACAGTAGTATAGAAGAGAACGAAGTAGCTGATTTGGAATGGATTGTGTGTTACCAGTGATGTTTTCTGAAGGCAAAATACTGTTTTGCCCAAATGATATAAAACATTGCTACCAAACTAAGAAAAAAAAATATGATCCTGGGCAGCACGTGAGAACTGTACCTATTATCCCATTGAACTCAGAAGGTTGTGTCTGGGCTGCAATATGTAGGATTTAAAAGTGTTTACATATATATTCTTTCTCTCACTATGTTGCTGTTGAGTGGTAATTAAAAAGGCAAAACCATCTAGTCATCTCTTCAACATCTTAGCCCAGCTGTCCAAATTACCACTGGTACTTGAGCTTTCTGATCTTTGCCTCGGTTCCACAGTTGATTGGATATGGTTTTTTCCTCTTGTTCTGGTCATCTTTATTTTTGCCAATTCAATAACAGAGCAGTTTGAAAGAGTATAGTCAAAAGAGCTGAGAAGCCTATTGGATTCTGAAAAATTGAGAACTGAAAAATCTTTGATTTCAATTTTTTTGTGACAAATCATTTCCACAGTTCTTCATAATAAGTAAACTAAGGTTTGTTTTTGTTAAATTGTGGCTATCTTAGTTCAGCTGTGTTGACTGTGATCTACACAAGGACTGGATATTTTACTGCAGTGAAAACAATGAATGATGGAAACTCATCAGAGCAATTTTAGCTGCCTGAAAACTTGACTTGTTAGGTTCAATCATTTTCTACTAAAGGGTTTTATTTAGTTAAGTTCTTCAGGCAGCCCAAGGATTTGACTGTTGAGATGTGTAGAATGTCCCAGTAAAAAAAAGTAAGTGATGAGCAGTGCTGCTTCAGGGTGTCTCTTAAAACCCACACACCTTTTCACTGACTTGTTTATTTTTCTCTATAGTATTTAGATTAATATATAGAATATTATTTAGATGATATATAGATTATTTTTTATATATAATAACACAAGGATGGTTATCTACTTTAATATATTCCTTTCTTTGTTTCTTCTTACTGAAGAATTAGATTGGGCAAATGTTGAGAACAGACAGCTCCAGAGCCAAAGGAATCACATAAATCTTCTCAAAAAACCTACTTGAGAATCAAAGCCACAAAACTGGAAGCTATTAAATAAGAACAAAAGCTTTCCTTTTTCAGTCCTCTATTCATCAAATTTATCACCACTTTTGACAACAGGGAAGAACAAAAATCTTGTTTTCTCTGTAACACAGCCCTGCTGTAAACTTTTCCAACAGGCCACTTTTCTTTGAGCATCTTTCAGTGTGTTCAGAGTTCCTGCAAGCAGGATTATACTTTTAGGTACGTACAAATCAATCATTTATTGGCTAATACAGTAGATAGCTAGAACTAATGTGATACTAGGCTAAGCACTGGTATGCCTTCCACTCCCGTGCAGGGAGTTCTAAAGTCGGCTTGCTGAGCAGCTGACAATCCAGTGGGAAGCTGTTGGTCTGTGCTATTTAAACAAGATCAACCTTATTCTTGCTGAGTTGCCTTCTGACTTTTCAGTGTTTTATCTTGACGTCTGACACTTTCCATGTTATTTTTTCTCTTGAGTCATTATCACTGTCTCAATTTCACTTTGATCTTTACTTTTCTTACCTTGCATGGGATGCTTTTCTACAGCTCAACAATAAAAAAGTCTTTCTGCAAAGCTTGCCAAGATCATAGAGCCTGTGCTTCGCAGAAGGGGGCTAACGGTCAGGGGTAGGTGAGCCCCTGTACTGTAGATCATGCAACAGTCATTTGTTCTGGAACTTTGTATGTGTTCTGGAGCCTTGTAATTAACAATGTTTACCAGTTAATTGGGTTTTAAGCCTGCTTCTAGTGTTTTACCAAGAGTTTGTCACACTTTAAATCCTTTTGCTGAAATGCTGACACCCCTTATTCATGGCAAGACAGTTTATGGCAAGGATTACATCGGGAAACAGAAAATATTTGAAGGAAGAGCATGCGCTATCAAGCTGCACAAAGAGGAAACATCTGCATGTGTAAGAAATTAATACTATCAAATGAGACATAGAAATGAGTACCAGGAAATCAGATAAATGAACATGTTAAATACTGCCTTTTTTGTAGCAGAGCTCTGTATTTCTGATATGGATCTGGATTTTTTAAATCTGATTTGTATCTTTGCTAGCAGAAGTACTTCAAATGTACCAGAGCAGTTAGGCCTTGACCTACCTCCCTGGTAGCTCCACCAAATTTGTCTTTCTTGGCAAGCTTCAAGCAAGACATCTGCTATATCTTCTCTTTTTTGCAATTCACTTTAACCACCTTTTGTGCTAGTATTTACTCTTGTTTGTCCCTTGTTTTGCAATGGCATTACAAATATTACAAATAACTGAGAAGGGGCTTTCAAATCATCTTGCACGGCCTGCCTCACAGACTTAACACCAGTATGCTTACTGGACTATAACCTACTTGTTTGTGCTGTTCCACCTTGCTGTTAGCTTCCTTTATTTGATTCTCTGGGTTGTTGATGTATCTAGCTTATCTAGACACCACTGCACTGAAGTGGGTGATGGCTCCATCATGGCCAAAGACCTCCTTGTCTAAATACGGCACTGCTGCACAGTCACCTTCAGCTTCGTTACTGTTGCTCTTCCAAATCTGGTTAGACTGTCTTTCCCTTCTTTTGTGTGGCTTTCTCATAGCTGAGCTTGGTCTTGCTTGCTTGCTTGCTTGTGAGGCATAGTGGCCTTACACACCAAGCCATTTCGTTATAGAATATTGCTTCATCCACAAAGGTGTGGACAGAATGTTATAATATTCCATAGTAAATATATGAATAAATTGGGTTTGTGTTTTCTTTAGATTAGTTGTCCAGGTATCTAACATTTTCTCTAGTATTCCTAAGGAATATCTGGTACTCTATTTCATAACCTAGACATCGGTAGGGAATAATGAATAGCATGATCTCATACATATAAAGACTTGAGTGCCTTCAAAAGATCTAGTGTACATCTCTGACTTTCTGCAAAATGCCACTAGGTGTCCTCTCATAGTAACTTTACTCCTTTAATACGTATCTAATTGTATTCAGGGACTGGAAATCCAATGAATGAAAAATCTTTGTAAATGCATACCCCAGAACTGATTTTTGGCTTTAGTTCTGTAAAGGTTTTTGAAGCTCAGCTTCATTTCTGAAACACAGGAAACATCAGGGTGTTGTCAGCTCATATTTCTGTGCAGTATTAATCTGATTTCCAGATCATACTGTCTTGGATAAAGATCAACATAATTCTGTGAAATAACAAAAAATATGCCATAGGAGAAAACACCTAATATGTGTCTATCACTTGGAGATTTACATATTTACAGATTGGTTGATCAGGAAATAACCAATTCCAGCTTTGGACTCCTATTAAAAAGTTGAAAGGTTACAGCACAAATATGGTAAGGTCTATGATTAAAAAAGTAGGATTAAAGCTCATGTGACAAGGAACCTATTTCTGGCTGGCATCAATCACTTCATGTGAAGTGGCTTGACATTTTGTGGTGTAAGGCACTTCAGACATGTAGAACGTTATTTGTTCAGGCATAATTTGTCCTGAAAACATGAGCTATTTTGTTAATTCTTTGTAGTGCTATGATGTTTCACTGCCGTTCAGTATTCAGTGCTGACTTTGAATTGGTGAAAAAAAGCAGCTAATTTCAAATCATAGAATCATTAAAGTTGGAAAAGACCTTTAAGATCATCGAGTCCAGCTGTAAACCCAACACTGCCAAGTCCATCACTAAACCGTGTCCCTAAGTGCGAGGTCTACATGTCTTTTAAACACTTCCAGGGATGGTGACTCAACCACCTCCCTGGGCAGCCTGTTCCAATGCCTGAGAACCCTTGTGGTGAAGAAATGTTTCCTAATATCTAACGTAAACCTCCTCTGGCGCAACTTGAGGCCGTTCCCTCTTGTCCTATCACTTGTTACTTGGACAAAGAGACTAACACCCACCTTCCTTCAACTGCCTTTCAGGTAGTTGTAGAAATCGGTAAGGCCTCCCCTGAGCCTCCTTTTCTCCAGACTAAACAACCCCAGTCCCCTCAGCCACTTCTCTATAGGACTTGTTCTCTAGACCCTTTACCAGCTTCGTTGCTCTTCTTTGGATGCACTCCAACATCTCAATGTCCTCGTTGCAGTGCGGGGCCCAAAACTGAGGACAGTATTCAAGGTGTGGCCTCACCTTGTACAGGGGAGCTACCTAAGCGTGGGGTCCTGCCCTTGGGTCACAACAGCCCCACGCAATGCTATAGCCCTGGAGAAGACTGCCTGGAAAGCTGCCTGGAGGAAAGGGTCTGGGGGTGCTGGTCAACAACCAGATGAACATGAGCCAGCAGAGTGCCCAGATGGCCAAGAAGGACAATAGCATCCTGGCTTGTATCAGAAGTAGTGTGGCCAGCAGGAGTTCATCATGGTGTTATTCTGAATCTCTCCGGTTTCTGATTTCCTTGAAACTTTTTAACGTTTAAGCCTCCATGCACAGCAGTTTCTGCATAAATAAGATTTTTTTTGAAAAAACATTTCTCTTTTTTTTTATTTGCACTCAACATTTTGCCATCTTCTCTGTCTCCTAAGGTATTATGACCAGATGAGGAAGATACAAGTGGTTTAGATTACTGTTATTTAAAAAATCAACCTGTCCAGAGCCTTTTGGCTACTTCCTGTTGCAGAACTATGACTTTCCTTCATCATAAACACTAGGTTTCAATTAAATCTACTCAGCATGACAGGTGACAAGATCTGTTAATATTATCTTCTTACTTTTAAACATTAATTGTAAGCTTAATTTTTAAGTTTCTTCTCAGAGTCCCTAACCTACCCTGGGTGAAGGCTTATAAATTATTGGGGAAAAAATGAAAATGTGGATTCCTTGTATTAAAAAAATAAAAGCAACATTACTTAAACGAACTAATTTCCTCCCTCAAACAAACAAACAAACAAAAAAAGCTAAATATATATCAGTAGCAAAATGGTTTTTTTTAAACTTGTTTGTAATATGTGGCAAACATTTTTCTGTTTGGAGTCTGACTCATTTAGTACTTTTCAAATGTCTGTTACTCCATTAATGAGAATGTTAGGATTTGTCTAAAAGATAACTCAAAAAACACACCTTCCACTATGTTTCAGTTTGCTTCATTCACTCGGTGTATATTAAAGAACCATAGAATCATTTAGTTCAGAAAAAAACTTTAAGATCATCAAGTCCAACCATAAAGGTGGGGTGGGGTCCAGTGATGGGTATTAAGTGGGGTGTAGTGATGGGTGTGTGAACTTTGAAGATTAGCTGACTTGTCCTGGCTCAGCACGGCCAGGAAAGAGGGGCTGTGCATCTGTGTGACTGCTGTCACATCAGCAGAACTGGAGCATAGTCACAACCCAGAGAGTGTTTGTGTGAGGACACGTTGGCTGAAGTCCCCACAGCCCTGAAAGCAGAGCACGCTGGAAGCTCTGTGCAGGCAGCGCTGTGAGTGTGCTTCCAACCTCCCACATGGGCAGCGGCAGAGCAGAAAGTCCGGTGAACAAGTCTTGAGTCGTTCTCTTTCCTTCATGTTGCTTCATTTGTGCCATCACCCAGCAACACAGATCATGGCACTGACTCAATAAAAATGGTGTTAACAGCACTCTAAAAACTAATGGGATGATAATTGTGTGTAATGTGTATGCACACCGGCCATGTTGTAACCGTGAGTCTCATAAAAGTTGTAGAAGGTAAAGCCTTTCCAAATGCAGTGTAACAACCGTATCAGAGAAAAGATTAGAGGGCAAGCTGACTTGCTACATCAGAAATATCAGAATTATGTACTGGAAGCCATAAAGATAACAGGTGTTCATTTAAGATCTAGTTGCTAAATAAGCATTATGTAAAAGAAATTTCAATCCTGTCCCTTGGATCAAAGAAGCTGGGCAGCCATAAGTAGGAATGAGTGGCTGGTTAAAGTTATTTTAATAAAGACATGATTTTCTGGCATCATCACACAGGGATTAGAATAAATTTCATAGTTATTTCGTTTGGTTTGTGTTGGTGTTTTTTTTTTCCTATAGGCCTCCACCCATAGTCAGGTTTTTCATGACAGCTGAACTCTCTCTGTGCTGCTGTGCAGTCTGTTTTATACTTGGAGCAGGTGATCCTGCTAGCTGTGGTTCAGAATCTTCATCTGAATAAGCACTGTGTTACCAAAATGCAAGTGAAAGGTAAATATAGAATTATTTATTACCTAAAATCAGCTCCTCTTCTCAGAAGTTCCTTTCCTATACAGCAGTGGCAACAGGGCAACTTCAACCTTGAAGCTACATAACTATCATAGGTCAAACTGCAACTTTTTAAAGTTACAGGTAGAAAAAACAAGGTTAATTAACTTTGTGAGTTTTCTGTTATATTTCTTTTCCTCTCTGGATACCTAGTGGAAAATGATTGCTTTGGTCAGAATACCTCACAAAGATTGAATTGCTCTCATTGGCAAGAATTCAGAGAAACGCTGATGTCTGGGAAGGAGCCAAAGAAAGCTTATATCTTAATAAAATGGAAACAAAACAACAAAAAAATTGATGCTCAAGAGTGAATTTTGAGAACCTGTAGCATGAGTTTCCCAGTCTATCAAAGTACTTGCAGTCATCTTCAGAGGAAACTACAGATCTTTTGACTCCGTACTCTTTCATGCTGTTCATCCTTGTCCATCTTACCCTAAAAAAGCATGTAACATTTGTTTTCTATGCCCTCCCACAAGACTTGGGACAGATTAATATTACTTCTCAAGCTGATCAGCATCTGGATAGTGCATGTGGAACAACCATATCTGAGACCTTGACATACTCTCTCGGGGTTCTTTAGACAGGAATACAATCTCAAAACAAGGCAGCGGTAATACAGATGCTGCAGTTTTCTCAGCAAGCAATAAACTTTGTCATTTATATCCATCATGGTTAGAAAATGGAATGTGAAATAAATATTTCAGATATGGCCTTTTAAACATTTGGTTAAAAAGATTCTCTGCATCCATCTGGGAAAGCTCCATTGTGAACCTGACAAGCTCGTGCTGAATGGCGTGCACATGAGTGACTGCACGTGTGCATTGCACTTAGCATCTCCTGGATGCTCCTGCAGGAGATGGTCTTGCACCAGTAACTCTATGTCTCTGCAGCAGTCTCTGTAAATTGTGGGTTTATACTGCAAACGCCTTGCTGGCTGCCTTTCTCCTTTCTCTTCTGTTATGCCAGTGAACGGGAATTGACAGAGCTGTACCGATCAGCACCAGGTAAGGTTCTGGTCTAAAGAGTGAATGGAGCTCCCGACACTATGTGGAAACACTTTGGAGGCAGTGGCTGGACCTGCCCCTACCTCTGAGTTACTCTCCATGTTCTGTTTTACTCAAGAGACTTGGAAGAAAATAATTTTTATATGAGAGAGGAAGGTGGCATTAAAACTGACCTTGATGGAAGCACAAGGAAAAGACTGACACAGAATTCTCTTAAAGGGTACATTCAAAACAGTACTCACCATTGCAGAAGTTTGATAGTGTGAAACAAGTCCTTCTAACTAAAAGAGAGGACACAAAATTAAGCCTCAAATGTCCTTAGGAAAATAATTTCTTTAAAATGTTATGAATCATCCCTTGTGAACACCAATGTATTTATTACTCATAAAGCTTACTTTCTCAAGCAAGTATAAAACCAGAAATGTTATCACAATGTCTTTTTTTCCATTTGCTTAGAAAAAGTGAAGGGTGTTTCACGCAGGCTGTGAAATTTGAGAGTTGTATGGCCTCTTTCTTGCCCAGAAGGTTGTGCCATGAGCACAGTGAGGAGCTAGAACAGTACGAGCTGTGTGTACTTAACAAACAGAAGGAGTTTTATAACATGGCCTAATCCTTCCCTACCTGAGTTGTCTCACATGCTTCTTGAGATGTTCTTTGACAAGATCTTGATCCTGGTTAAGGGAGCCTTTGCTAGCAGCATGCCTCAGAATCGAGAGATGTTTTGTTTGGGGCCTCTGGATATGATGTGAACCCCAGATTTCCCCACCTACTAACTAGCAGGCAGTGAGTCTCTCTGAAAGTGAAACTTTCAAAGATAGTTGTTAAACCTGCAAAGCGTGCAATATTTTAAGCTCTTCCCTGATGTGAGTAGTGTATGCTTAGGTGGCAACAGGATCTATTGCAAGACAGCATCATTGTAGCTGGAAGCGTGATCTCAAGTGGGGAAATCAGAATATGCCTTTGCCTATATAAAGTCAACCATGGATGCTGGTCAGCACTGCAGCTAAAGCCAGGAGCTGGAGCAGCCTTTGAACTGAAGACCTGCCTTCATACCATCACGTAGCTGAACTTGGGAAGAAGTGTAGTTTATGTTTCTTGCCTTGCTGCTGCTGTTAAGGTTGAGGTCTCCTCTGTTTAGCTCTGGTCTCAGGTAGATCAAACAAGACAAACTCAGAGGTAACAAATAAGATTCACATAGATGTTAATAAGTAGGAATGTAAATCTTAATACTTCCTTGGTTGATCTAAGGGCATCAGATCTTCCTAATTAAGGATAAAGGTGCCAATTTCTACTCTTTTTGAGGTCAATGTCAGTAACACCTAATACAACCTGTAAAGTGCTCATAACTGAGAGTATATACGTTTCCCAGAATAATCCAACTCAGTTTCCTCAAGCTTTCAATAAAATAAAAGTCTTTTTCTCTGTTGAAATGAGGCATGAAAAGGCAAGCTTAAAAGAAGTTGTTGAAGAAGGTTAAGAGCCACTAAAAAGCAGGGATAAAATAAATTTCAGCACTCAGACAACTTTGGCAATCTCTACTTCAAAAATAAACAGTAATATTAAAATGACTTCAACCTTTACCCTTGATTCCTTTAGTTTTCTGATACATTGATAACCCTAAGGATCTGGATTTTATTTTTTTCCAGTTTACAGATCATCTGGACTTTTGCACTGTTTCTTCAGACTAAGCTGCTTTGCCTATATAACAAACAAACCAACCCAAACAAAACCCCATATCTGTGCTTATTATTTCCAAAGTTGTTGAACAGATTTTTGTGGCTAATAGTAATTCCATGTTCAGGACAACACCTAACCTGAAAATAAGCAATAATATTTTTCAAGAGCTGGTCACAAATGTTCTGCCCAGCCTGTAAAGACTCAAGATGAGTACTATACTGATTTGGGGGGTTTAACCAAGTGTGGGAACCATACAGAGTTACTGTCAGTGATGTTTATTTCAACAGCAATGAAGTTCTTTAGTGCTTATATTAAAAGCCATCAGCGTCATAGAGTGGCTTTTAAAGTAATCAGCTGTTGTAGGATTTTTTTTCTCGTAAAACTAAGATATACCACAGATAAGCTGCAACTAGGCCAGTTTCTTGACTATAAATTAATTTCTTAAGAAATTGTATGCAATTCATCTTCTTGTGTAAAATAAGCAGATTAAGCACTTCGCTCCTGCATTTAAATAAAACTTTACTCCTGCTAGGATAGGATCCTTTCACTAATGACCTGTGAATTACTTGAGGTTTCTTGTTAGGCATTGAAGTTATTATTCTGTTTAGATGCCTCATTGGGTTTGTGCTCCGAAGACTTTGATGACACTCTCTTGAGGTCTCTAAAATTTTAATGATGTAAAGGTATGTCAATCAAGCTCCAGGAAAAATGAGTTTCTAAGTTTTTGGCTTTTTTTCAAGGAGACAGTATGTTAAACCTGCAAAAGAGGGCCACTTCGTTTTGAATACATGGGCTATTTGAAACAAAACTTCCCGTACCTAATCCATACTCGTGAATTTGGCATATGAAGGGGGAAAGAACAAGAAGTCCTCACGAGATGATGTTTGTGCTTTGGCCTGTGTTGAAATGAGACACTGGGTAAGAAGACTGTGTCAACAGGTTACAGTAAGGCATTATTGCATCTGGTAGAGATCAGTAAATGCAACAGAAAGATTATTGACAGACCTTGGAGGTATTAAGCTGCTCAACTGTCCCTAATTTCTGTGAAGCAATTGTTCCTTAGTTCATCATCCATGAAAGATGAGAGGTTTTGTACTGAGACTAGTCTGTCGTCTGACCCAAAGGTACTCAGTTATGTGTTACAAACATTCAACTCTTTCATCCTGATCTTCCGCCCCTCAGTAATCCATTAGATGTAGAGTTAGGGCACATCGTCAAAGGAAGTGAGGGAAGTGCCATTCCGATTCTTCCAAACTAGCTTCATGGACCCTCACCAGGCAACTTCCCTTAAGCAGTTTTGCATCAAATCATTTAATGGTACTTTGATATAAAATTTAACTTTCCTACCTTTACATTTTCTTTATATTGCTTTAGATATCACTTCAGATTTATGCAATCTCTAACAAGGTTGGTTTCAAACTCATGCCTCATCCTTGTGATACAGACTAAAGTCCCAGGCTTGCATCAGCTCTTTCATCAGCTCAGCCACTGCAATTAGTGACAGATTTAAGAGGGTACTCAAGAAAGAGCAAGGAAGGCTGGTATCTCGTTCTTCCCTGAGGGCAGAGTACCCTACAGAGTTTACATTTGGTACTCCTTTTAAGCATGTGTGATGTACTACTATAGCTAAAAGGCATTTTTCTCAGCCAAGTCTAGATTTCCCCCAGCCCTTGACACATTTGAGAGCTGCATTACTACCTTCAGTTCATTAGTTTAAAGGGTAACCTTCTCAGGTTGGCACTGTTTTAATGATTCTTTCTTGTTTCTTCATCTCCTTAATCAAATTACCCCCTGACTTTTCCCAGAGATTTCTGGGAAGCTGTCATGAACTGTCTCTGACACGCTACTTGTTCAATGTCCTAATTGGCTCATAGTTGGGAACTGCTCTTCAAGCCTGCCTGCTGTTTCGAAACTTCACAAAGCAGTTTCTGTAGGTTTGTAGATTTGAATGTACTTTGTCTCCCATGCAACGTCTCTTGAAAGAGTTTCTGCAAGAACTGATGCTTATCGAGCTCTCTATTCAATGTCCTGAAAGATAACTAACTAGCAATAGTTCTCTCTCTGTGCTTTCCAGAAACTTTCTTCCTGGATATTTTCCAAACTGCAAGATCACAGGCTTTGAACAAAGCCACCTCTGACTGCCTATTCTTTTAATTCACACCTTTGTCTACTTGTTCCCCATTTTGGTGCCAAGTAGTCACCTCCAGCAGGTAATTCAGGTGTGGCTTTTTCAGTTTAGCCAGAGGCCTGGCCAGTCTTCAAGGCAGATGTTTGTGTTAAAGAGTATGCCTGAGATGTAGGGAACCAAAACCCTGTTTACTCAGAACTATCCAGGGAAACATCAGTCACTCTCTGCAAATAGCTGGGACTTCCTTGGGTAAGAACCACTTCCTCTGGTTTCTTTCCTTGCAAGTTCCCACTGGCTACATTTCCAATGACTGAACCTGAAACTCCTTTGCTAGAATCATTTAGTTTGGCAAAGACCCTTAAGATCGTCGAGTCTGACCGTAAAAGAAGGTGTAGGTTGGTTTTCCTTGTAAAGGAAAAAATGAACTTGAAGCCAGAGCTTCCCCTGTCCTGTCGAGTGCTCCAGTCCATTGAGATAGGCAGCACCTGGTTGTTTGTGAAGGCAGCAGCTGTGCTTCCAACCGTACAAATGATGAAGTCAGTGTATTCCACATCCCACCCCTTTGCACTGGGTGAATTCCCTGAAGGGCTCTGTCTGACTCCACACATAGAAGCCTACTCCAACTTGGTAGGTGTAGTGTGGAGAGGGGTCAACACAGATCTTGTGTCCCAGGCGATCTGAACTTTTATGGTCCACATTGATCTGAGACCCCTACACCCAGGTATCACTTTAAGGGTAGCAGGACATGTTCTCTAAAGACGCCAGCCAGAATGAGGTGAACATGTGAAGGTTTTGGAGACTTCACCTAGTCTTAGGCTTCAGCTGCTGGTGCCCAGGTGTGCAGAGGGACGTGCAGGGAGTTGTCATGTGGAAATGGCAGGCACCTGTAGCCTTTCAGCTTCTCGACAAAGGAGACGAGGCCTGGAGAACTGTGGCTGTGGGTGTAGTAGCTAATCCCTTTGTGTGTGGAGTTCTGATACCTATTCAGTCATCAGTGGGCATCTTACCCAACCTCTCTGGGACTGTTTTTTTTTTTCAGAACTAATATACTGAAGACAGTAATTAGATAAATGCAATGTTTTAAGATTAATTAATGCTTGTACATACTGTAGGTGTAATAAGAGGATGTAAAAGCGTCATGTCTTGCTGATTCTCACATTGGGTTGAAAAGATCTTTCTGAGGGTGTATTTTCCACAGCCAAAGTGGTAAAACTAGTGTTGGCGGCACAGGTAGGGCTTTGCGGCTCAGGAGGTATGCTGTGCACCTTCTATTTTCCTATTGCTTGTAAGACAAATTGTGTAATTAACTTAATGTGCCGGTTTTATAACTCTGTTTCTGCGTGCAACGTTCTTCCTGCTCACTGTAAACCCAGAGGTAAATTCTGCTGTAACCTGAAGAGAGAAGGTGTAACCACCGCGGGGGACCCCCGAGGGACCGCTTGTGCTGCCCCTTGGTTGCGGATTCAGGAAGGTTTCAGTGTCGCCGTGTCCCTTCCCCTCCCAGCAGCGTGCGGGGGCCGCAGCCCAGCCCCCCGCCCACAGCCCCCGCTGCCCGATCGCGCCGCGCTCCGGGCGGGCGGGGGCGGGGGGCGGGCGCGGGCCGGGCGGGGGCTCGGGGAGGCGCTGAGGAGCCGCCGCAGCCGCCACCGCCGCCGCTCGCCCCCTGCGCGCCGCCCCGGCCCCAGCGCCCCGGGGAGCCCGGAGGCGGCCGCGCCGGCAGGAGAGCCCCGCCGCTCCGGTAAGGCGAGGAGCCCTCCGGGAGGGAGCCTTTTCTCGCGGGCTCCTCTGACTTCCTCCGAGGGCTGCTGCGGCGTGCGCGGGTACCCTGCGGCACGGCGAGCGGGGGGGCGGCGGGCTGCGCAGGGGGGGACAGCGGGACGCGGCTTCGCCTCGCTGCTGCTGGGCGATGCCGGCAGCGGCGGGGACCGGGGGAGAGGGGGCGGCCTGAGGCGGGGGCGGACGCGGCGCCGAGTCCTGCCGGTGATGGCCCCGCTCGCCCACCCCCGGTGCGCCGGGCGTGCCGACCGGCTGCCGCTGCAGAGCCACGCCGCTCGCCGCTCACCCTGAGCGCGGCCACGGGCAAGCGGGGCCGGGCGCGGCGGCGGAGCGGAGCGCGGGCGGCCTGAGCCGCTCCGCATCCCCGGGCGGGCCGGCAGCCGCCTCCCCGGCCGCACGGCAGCGGCTGCGAGCGGCGGCAGCGGAGACGGCAGCGCAGAGGAGCTGCTCCTCCCTCACCCGGCCGGATATATAGTATCAGACCCAGAGGGGGAGGAGAGGTTTGTGATTTTTTTTTTCTTTCTTTCTTTCTTTCTTTTTCTTTTTCCTCCTCCGTTTATTTGCCGGGAGTTGCTTTTGTGCTAGGGAAGGTGGGGGCAGCGGTTTGGAGAGAGGAATTGTCGGAAAAGCGGTAATTGAAGGTAACAACCCGCTGGGGGACGGGGGACGACGACGGGGGGACACACAGGAGGAGGATGAGGCGACGCTGTGGAGGGATGATGCCCAAGAGGCGAGGGGGGCGGCGGGGGAGCCGGCCGGGGGCGGTGGGGCCGGGCCGGCTGCAGCGCCCGCGGCTGCAGGAGGCTCCGCCGGGGCCGTGCCGGGCCGTGCCGGGCAGGTACGGCGGGCCGGGGGCGAGCCCCGCCTCGGGGCAGCGCGGAGCCGAGCGGAGCCCCGGACCGCCCGGACCCGGGCGGTGCCCCGGGGCAGCTGCCGCCCCAGCCCAGCCGGCGCTCCGGGCGAGCTGGGCTGCAGCCCTGCGGGCGACTGAGCCCTTTCACCGCGGGGTTTAGCTCCGGGTAGCGGTAATCCTCAATGCGGTGCTATTAAAAAAAAAAAAAAAAAAAAAAGTCTAATATAATTTTAGGGCAGGCTTGCCTTTTCGTTTTCCCTGCTATTAGGCCCATACTTTTTTTTTTTAAAGTGTAGTATTTGACAGCAATACAGTTTTAATCATATGGGGAAGGCTCCTTATTACTGAGCCTTGGTGCTGTTTTCTGTCCCTTGATTGGGAAATTACTGGATACCCCGGCTGCCCGCCCACCCACATGGCACCACTGAGATCTAACCCAAATGTGGTACAGGATCCTGTGAGGGTATCCTCGGTTTTCTAGAAACTAAAGACACATGACCTTGTCCTGTCTTACAGAGTTCTTTACAGTAATGTGGCTACTCGGAACAATTTGCTTTTAGGACTTTGCCTCAGAGCCTTTTAAGGGCATAACTAGAGAGACGAACAACTGATGACAGACCATTATCTTGCAGTGGGAAGCAGTAAAGCTAAATGGGGGTTGTTTCACCCAGAAATATTGGACTATGAATTCACTTAAAAGACGAGTTTGGGATCTTCGTTTAGACTGAGATTTTACTGTCAGTGAAGGTCGTTATTAGGCTAGAAAAAATATACTTCAAAATCCATATCTGGTCTAATCCTGGTTCGGTTAAATTTGTATTGAAGTAAGTGTAAAATTGAACTATTGGGTGATCTCAAAGGTGTAATAAAATGCATGGCCTTTCAGAAGCGTTTGATACCAAAGCTCGCATTGCTTTGGCACATTACTTTACAGTGCAACTTTCTGCATGTGCTGGCATTCTGGGAACCTTCATCTCCACTTGATAAGGAGCTGATAGCAGTTTAGAGACCTGCTACTGTGGTTTGTTTTCATTTGCATCTACGGTATCAAAAGCACCGTCATTTCCTGCTTACCTGTAATGTTCTTGAGCAGGAAAGTGCAAGTTCTGTTCATTACTGTATAATGTACTCATCTTCTCTTTAAAGTAACTGCATAGTTTAAAAATTACACTGATAGTTGCTGTAGAGAAGTTGTAAAATCCCTGCTATGATGCAGTGCTTTAATCTCCAGATCTATTTGTTCTCTTGCTCTGATAAGCTATAGTTTTGTAGAAACAAGTTTTTAAAACATTTCCTCTGTGTTTTGGGGTGTTTGCCTAAGTTGAAGTCACCATAAACTTCAATACATAGGTGATGATAATAGAAAATTGGGGGGGCAGGGGGGAGATGCACTCACTCAAAGGTATCTGAATTAAACATGAAGCAATAGCAGACTTAGGCTGGCCTTTGACTATATTTAGGGGATGTTGGAGGATGGGTCTGATACTGTAACAAAGCTGCAAATTCCTCTCTTTGCCCATTTGGGTTTCAATTCTAATCCCTATTAAGGCTTGTTTAAATTAGTGGTGGGGAAATGTAGTTTTAAAACATCCTGAAGGCTGTGTAAGAAAGGCTGAGTAAAACCCATAGTATGTCAGCTGGACAGAAAAAGAAGAATCTGGAGATAAACTGCCTGAAAAGTAGTAGAAAATGACCTGTTAACAGGCACAAAGTTTGTGGCTCTGTTAAGGAGGCAGCTTTGATAAATTTCCCATGCTCACCCCGAAGTCAGTTCAGATCTGACAGGCCTGGATCTCCAGGTGGGTGGGCAGGTGGGTGATGTGGGGATGCTGGCAGGGAGAACACTGGTAATCACAGGGCAGAAGAATTATGGCAGGGAACATGGGTATTATGACCAAAGGCACAGAGACTGCCATGTGGTCTGCATGGTATGGTAGAGGCACACAGTGAGTGGCCAGTGTCTTCAGAAATCTCTTGGATAGTGACGATTTCAATTCCTGTGGCAGAATGTAGATCCTTGCTCTGAGGGCCCAGTTTGCAGCATTAGACTGTCATTGTACAAAAACTTTTCAATTTTTTTTTCCTTACATTCCACACAGGAAGCGATCAATTTGCCAGTTGTTTGTTTTGGTTTTTTTTTTCTCCCAGTGACAAATCATTTAGATCTATACAAGGGACGGATCACATAGATGAGGGCATAAGGAAGGAGAAAACAAATACATGTTTTGAAATGGAAAGCGCAGAGGCACACCCTTTTATTTATTTTTTTTTTCTTCCTGGTGATAACCACAGGTCTGAGTAGTTAACAGAAGCTGAAGGGCAGTGGAGAGTAACTGTGGGGTTGGGGGAACTCCACTAATAAGTATTCAACTCACCTGGGGACAGTTGCTTATCTTACTGTGGTGGTGTTTGGGTTTGCTGCATTTGTAGGAAAATATCCCCTGCAGCAATTATCCCCAACAGTGTTAGCATTGCTCAGTAGCTGCATTATTACTATAAAAAAATTATAGCATTCTTATTCCCTGAGGGTCCTGGGTCCACAAAGGAGGCTTAAGAAATGAAAGTTTGAATTTTGCAATGCTGTCCAATGAGATTAACATTATCTGAGTTGTTAGTGGTAGGTTATGGAAGGAGTTAGGCATCTCCAGACATACCTAGAAATAAGTATCATCTGAAGCATGTTCAGTTTCCTGGCTGAACAAGCTCATACCCAAAGGCAGTCCTTGTCTGGGAGCTGTTCACCTGCATTAATGTGGAGCTGTGCTGGAACTAACCAAAACTGGCCTCTCCACAAGGCGAAGGGTGTGACTCAGTGGTCATTTTAATTTGGCATAAATGTGGGCTCCTGCCAAAGGGTCAGCCTGCCTGCCTCACCTCTGGCAGCGCATTCCTGATCTCTCCCTTGTGCTGGTACTATCACTCACAGCCAAATGCAAATCCGCTCTTGGTGTTGCTGTTGGCCTGGCTTTCAGTTGGATGAGTTCCTGGCTCTGACTCAATGCATGACTAAAATGCATCAAGGAGTCAGCTGAGGCATGCGCTTGGGGGAAGAGCAGGCCAATTCTCATCGCACTCGGTAGGAGCCCCATTTGGACCAGATTAAAATAAGGGTGGACCTGCAGCCTGACAAGCTCACTCAGTGCTGTGTTAACACTTCTGCATGGCTTCCAGATTTGGTTTGGCTTGTATCTGGCCAATTTGGAGAGCAAGGAGAGGTACGTCTACACAGGTGACTGGAGACAGACAGGTACTCTACTATTCAAGGGCTTGATGAACCAAGTGGAAGAGGAAACTTGGACGACGAAACGTTGGTTTAAACACATGTGTTCTTGAAGGAGGTGGGACCTTACTCTGGCATGCTAAAAATTACCTCCTGCTGCTCAGGATGTAGAGCTCTGAATTGAGGTTTGGGGTCAGTTCTGCCAATGACCTGATTTATACCTTTACCACCACTCCTGTTGCTTCTAAGTCTGCCTGCCCTGCATTTAAATTGCAGACAACTTCAGCTACAGTCTTTCTCTTTTGCTCATGGCCTGTGCTGATAAAGGCGAGGGTTGCAGCATGAGTTCTTTGTTGCTGTGGTGATGCTGACAACAATGATTTCTCAGCACGGGATGGTCATAGCCATAGGGAGCAGTCATGGGGCAGCATTTCCCTCATTCGCTGTCTTGTGTGATGTCTGCTGGACTGCTGTATAGTGTCACTGTGCACTTGTAGCATCTCAGCCTTTTTTATATGGAGCCATGTCTGGCAAAAGTCCATTTTCATTTGTTATCACAGCAAAGAGTATACTACAGCAGGTGCTTTGCCTTTTATTGCATTTTTTCCATTTGAATTTTGAATGGTAAGACTGTAACTAATTTTTTTTTTTTAGCACCATCTAAGGTAGACATTTTATCTGTTGGTTGATTGTTTTTTTAAATTCTCATATAAATAGTACTTTCAGACTTTCTTTAGAAAATGTAGTTGTCTTTGGGTGGTATACAGTGTTAAAATTACAGGTAATTAGGTCTTTACATAGTGAAATAGTTAATAGTAGGATCTTGTGTGTAGGCATATAATTTTCTATTGGTATTTATTGGAAACTGGAAATCCACTCTCCCTCAAATCTCTGGCTACATTCACTTTTGTTAAAGCACGAGGCATATTGAAGTTTTAGCAAAAATACCTGTAATTCAACTACAGTTGTGTTTGGTTCTAAGCTTATATTAGCTGTCTTTTGAAAGAGTTGCTTGTACATGTATTTCTCTCTTTTTGTTTGTACCTATGCTTAGGCAGTTTCAAGTGACTGGAAATTGCATAGGGCTCTGTTCTTCCACTCATGCTCACAGAAAAGGATACCTTGTGCCATAAGAATATACTATTGTGTTTAACTCCAGTGTTTTCTCCTTCCTGAAAGTAATTGTGGAGCAGCTGTGCCCCTAAGAGATGCATATTATAGGTTTTCCTCATACTTCATTCCATTTTTAACTCATTATGCCAGTATCCATCGCATGTATCTGCTTTGAGAAGCAATAAGTTGTCCTGTGGCATTAACAGAACAAATACGAAGCTTAACAACTGGTTAACGCATGCAAGGATGGCAGGACTGATCACAAACCTGGATACTTACAGGTAATTTCTAAAGCTTTCAGCCTTGCCTTATCCAAACCCAGATCTGCATTTTATTGCACCCAAAGGTGAGAGGCGATTTTACCACAGGGTGTTCTCTGGAAACAAATGTAAGTTTTTGATTCCAAGTTTGAATAGCTTGTGTCCGCCTTCATTGTAGACTCAGTTTTTACTACTGTTTCTGCAATGCTGTATAAGGTTGGTCCCAGCTAGATTGACAATTCCTTTTTTTTTTTAAATTTTACCTTCCTGAAAGCAACCATAAACCCTGGTGACTGAAGGAAAGAAAGGTTCCCTGATTTCCCGTAAAGAACGTGGATTCATTTTGCCATAGATAGTTCGGGAGGGTCTTTTCTTATTCAGGGGATGCTGAATATAAATACATGGTAGTGTCACAACCCTCTCTAGAATATTCCTTCATAAAATATCTTGATACTGTGATAGAAATTATGAAAATGTAAATTGATTGCAATTTGTAAACAGTGCTATATATGAAAAATAAGGAAAATATTCTTACAAAGCTATACGCTTATTCTTATTTTCTACTTGTTTAAGTAGTGTAAGTCTAATGTTGACATCGAGTCAATCCATTAACCTGCTTCTGAGGAAAATCTGAAAAGCAGAGATGCTATGTAGAAAAGGTACCAACCCTCTTCAGGAGCGTAATTCCTACAATATATCTTAGTAAATCTTAAAAGAGAGATTCTTAATTTATTCACTAAATGCTTGGGAATTAAGAGCACAGCAGTCTTCTGAAAGGTTCTTTGAGATGGGCGTGCCGTTAACAGTGGGCTGTACAGATGGGTTTGATAGCAGCCAAAGGTGGTACCATTTAGTGATTCATTGGTGGGACACGAAATTGCCTGAGTCATCTTAATAGGTGTACTGTGATATCTCAAAAGGGAGTTACAATTGACTAACTAGTGGTGTGCTACACAGCTGATGCGGCGTGCAGAAAACAACAGCCTGATGCTAGCACTGTTTTCTCATTAGTAGTGGGTCTTTGCTCCCTAAGCAAAGTAATGATAATTTGGAGAAGGTTGTAGCTGCAGCAGCCATCACTGTTTTGGCCAAACACACAAGATTCATTTGGAAATATGTTTCTCTGTTACTGCTCTCATTGACATATGAAACTATTTTTTTTTTACCTGCTCTCTCTGTTTTGAGATACAGTGTGAATAATTGTGCTTCTCTGAGCATTGCTCCCCATTGCAGTGTCACTCTACGACTAACGAGACAAGATTATTCACCATTTGTGAAAGTTTGTTTGATTATGCAGGGTTGAAGCCTCTGACATGCCTCCTCCATCACCAAGGCCTTCAGAAACATGAGCTAGTGCTTTTGGCAGAGGTCTGTACAGGAAGGCACGTGTTTGCGCCTGGATTCAGCGCTGGAGCATTCAGTGATGCCTCACTCTTAGGTACTGTCCTCTGGTGTGGTCAGAAGTAACACATTCAGAAGCAACTCCCAGAAGCAAAGTGGCCGTGATCCGTGGTGAATAACCACAGTGCTAGACTGCTGAAACCAGAAGCTCTGCCCCTTCTTTTCCTGGCTGGGACCAGGAAACACAGAGGTGGTTTTGTGACTCCAGTCTATATGACGACGTGGCTGGTTGGCCTGTATTGGCTTGCATTTGGCTGGGCTTCTGCAGTAAGGCAGAAGCAGTTTGGAGGTGGGATGAAGAACATGAGTGAGTAAGCTTTGCCGGTCCTAACCTGGCATTGTGGCAGCCAGTGAGGTCAGCTGCTGCGGGTTTTCTTGATTGAGGCAAGGAAAGAAAAGGGGAACTGCTTTTTCTGCCAGTATCCTGCAGAGCTGCTAGGATGGTGGAGCCAGGGACTGCCACAGATCTTTTCAAAACCATCTGCTTTTACCACCTGTCTTTGCTTATTCACAAACACATAGTCTTACTGGGCATTAGTATTAAAAATCTTTCTCTTGAAGTGTAAAAAAAGTCTCTTCTGAAATTCCCCCATTATATGCCCATAGCTCAAGCATAAAAATAAATGTTTCTTCTGCAATTTCCCCATTATATGCCCATAGCTAAGTAGGGGACTACAGAAGTGCTCTGTTGTGAGGGAAAGGGGGGAAGAGAGAGGAAAGGACTTGCCAGCCAAACATAAAACACTTTCTGATGTTCTACATGCTCACAGTGCTGTCAGTGGGACTTATCTTTGTTATCAGCTGGTCTGAAATGGACGACATGATTCTGCTTAAGCCTAATTTTAAGGACGGTTTTGAGGGTGGAATTTTGATACAGAAGGAGCCCTTAGCAAAACTTCTATTGCATGCACTGATATCAGCTTATTCATTGCTTCTAGCTTTAAGTCAAGGAGAACATCACAGTGCAGGACCACTTACAGATTTCCTTTGGCTATTGAATTGAATGTTATTGCTGTAAAGCACCCAGCTCCTGTGTTGGATGAAAAATTTTTGAAGAGGCTGAGACTGTTCGTCCCCAGGCCATTAATTAGACACCCGAACTTTCATGTATTCACATTTCTAAATCGAATGTGACAGGCAGAATTATACCCTTAGTTAACCCTCGCTTCATATAACTGCGGCTTCACTGCTTTACTTCTCATCCTGCAGACTGCAAAGAAACAATTTACTTGCTTTGCTGACAAAAGATCTGTTTATGCAAACTCAGAGCTCTCATAGCCATGTAGTCTAACGTTACATGCGGTAAATTCCACTTTATTCCTGTGAGTGCAGCTGGAACTTCGCAGCCTAGCTTTTTACGTGCCCTATGATCCTTTCTCCAGTAACGTATGTTATTGCTTTGATATGGTTCTGCTTGTACCTCCCTATGGAGCCCTTCAGTTTGCCATCTGCAGGAAGAAATTAAATCCGAGATCAAGACGTTGCAGACATTGAATGACATTATCTTCTACCAGTGACCTCCTTCAAGCCCTCATTGCTGCTATCTTTATTAGATACTCCACAGCAAACTGACTAAGCTAATACACTCCTAGTGTGGAACAAAGTGTCAGTGATCTCCTCTGTGCATTTTTGTGCCTTTCTTTGCATCTGAAATAAACTTAATGACACCGCTGCAGAGAGGAGAGGGCAAGGAGCCCAGAGGTACCAGGGTTGCTCTGTTGTATGTATCAAAACAACCATCAAATCTTGCACCTTGGTGCAGGAGTCAAACCTGTCAACTCAGTGGGAAACTCAGGGTTCTGCAGGTAACTGGTAACTTTCGCTATAGCACTGTCTAGCTGTAGTTTTAATTTTTCATCATTCTTATGTTTATGGTCAGTGATTGCTGCCTTGTACCATGTACCCTCAAAGCAGCCTGTGGGTTTCTACTATACTTGAATTCAATGTTTCAGAGCATCCTAAACAAAATATTTATTTGATGGGAAATGTTGATCTTGATGCGTTTCTCAGTTAATATTTTACCTCCCCTGTTTCCTAATCCCTGTGTTCTCTCCCAGGATTTTGTTTTGTTCCTTTCCCTCACTCTGCTGTCACTAAACTGAGGAAGGAGGTAAAGTATTTAACTGTATCCACAAAGACTGATTTCATGCCTGAGATGTATCACTTCACCTTCATTTTGGCCTGACACTGACCCTTCATTGCTGTGTAGCATCAGGCAAACTACTGGCTGTGCATTAATCCCTGTGGCTCAGAAAAGAATTCAACCCATCTCTACCATGTTCTGAACTCATTTATGCTAAAATGAGTGCTTTACAGACACCTGGCTCAAATCCTGGGTGCTGCAGAATCCAAGTCAGTTGATACATGGAGAAGAGTTGTTGAGTTCCTGGTACTGGAATGCTGCTCCCTACATGTGTTTCAAGGGGCATCAGGTGTTTTGGTCCAGTGGTTTTTTTTCTGCTGAACATTTCTATTGGACCATATACAACTGAGATGCAGGCAGTTGTTGAGCTGCAGATGTTAACACTGAATTCTCTACCAATGGCAAGTCTTGCTTTGACTAGCTCAGGGTTTTTCAAGAACTGATTAGGCATTGCTTACTGCTGATGAACTCGCCCACAAAGAATTTCCAGCAAGCAAGTCGGGGATCAGATGAAACTATATGCTTCCAAGACGATGTGATAACATCCCATATTTAAATATGAAGTCTCTGGATTCTGCCAACGGAGTAATACTCTTGAACCAACCGCATATGCAAAACTAAACTTTGATCTGACAGCAAGTCAGTCACAGCATACAGGTGCATTAGCTGTTCATACTACACCACCTGGAGGGGATCTTACTTCTCAGGTTTCTCTCATAAACCTTTTGCCTGTTAATGTTATGTTTACTACAGCTTTGGTTTTCAAGTAATAAATGGTTGTATTTCAGTAGCCACCTTTCTGCTGGTGAATTATAAACAGGCTGAAGTTGCATTAATACTGCACACATTTCTGTCATCTTTTCTGAAGGGCTAGGTTTCCCCCAGACCAGGATGGTGACATAGATAGGAGGACAGGTTGCTTTTTGACTGTCTCTCCTTTGTTCTTAAAGCTAAATGTGATTTTAAACTTGTAGTCTTAAAGGTTATAGGTTGGCACATCTAACTGTCAATATTTCACCTTAACAAATGGATAGTTATGTTGAAAAATGAAAAAAATAATATGCAGTGCCAGTTTCCGTAGCTGACCATAGATTGCATCCTTGAAGATGGGGAAATTCTTGCCTTCTGAAGCAACATAATCTGCATTTATCAAAACCCAAGTACTTTACTCATCACTAACATTTAATTTCCATGGCAACCTACATAACTCTTGTTCTGGGAGATGAAGTAAATTGATCCAGAGCCCTTCATAAGAACTGGTCTGTGGTCTGAGGTTCATGTGTTTGAAATGTTAAAACAGTCACAATACTGTAAAAGTAAAGCTGTCTTTCATTGAGTGACAGGGTGCCTTCAAAGAGAGCAGTTCTCTTCTTTTCCACATATGTCTACATCTAATGTGACTAAAGTGATTGTGAGCCCTTAAATAAAAATAAAAAGTGGAATTCTAGAAGTAGGTCTTGTAGCATTCCTAGATATATATCAGGAAACTTGAATCTTGTCTCATGGGTAACAAGAGTAAGCTAAAATTATGTCTGATAGTTGGAAGTAATCAAGATAATAAGATTCTTTTTCACATGATGCATGCAAGTCCTCATATTTTTTCACTCTAAACATATTTTTTCACTCTAAACATATTTTTTCATTGTGTTGTCTGTGTTTTCATTCTGGAGTAGCATTGGCAGCATTTGGTGCATTGCTCCATGTAGCTTTTATACAAATACCACACCGTACTGCCGACTCTTTAATAAAAAAAGAGTACCTCCAAATTTTCTTTTATTGTCTCTTTCTGTCTTTGAAATTCTTACCTGCTATGTGCATCTGTGTGTCCTGTCCCTGCAACATATAGTGCCCAAAATATCCTTTCAGGGCTACTTTTAATCTAAAGTGCTCAATAATTGCCAGCAGCAGCTTCCTTTAAACTCATGATAGAATTTTTGCTAGGGTGTCCCATAGGTAGTTGTTTTTTTATTCTGTACAGTGCTGTGCAAAACTCTTATCAAAACAGAACTTTCCACTTGTACTGGTAGAGGTATTGCATCTATTTGACACTTGCTTTGAAGGTTTAGGAAGATTAAGGCCAGGAGAATACGCTGTTAACTATAATTCTGTGACAAAGAGGTCATACTTCATTGCTTTATATTTTTAAAATGCCATGTTCTCCATATTTTATGGAAAATTACCTTCTTTAAAAAGCAAATTCTGAATCTCCTATTCATAAATTGTAAACCTACAACTGTAGAAGCCACTTGTTCAGCGCATCTCCATTGATTAAATCATCTCTTTAATATATTGCAAATAAATACCTGGTGTAGTGTTAGCAAGGCACCATATGTTCTGATGTCTGAGGATAAACATAAAAATAATGTGTCTCCACCAGAACTGCATGATGTGAGAACAAAATACACTGGGCCACAGGTGAAGTGTCCTCTTATCATCTTGAGAATGTTTTTTGCCAGAACACGTTGATTTTATTGCTATAGTAAGCCTCTTGCCTCTGCACTTTGTGTTTACTTGCATGCTCATTGGAGCTGTGCGTTTTCCTTATAATCGTGCGGCATTAGTCCTTGAAAGCAAAGGGAGCATAGCAGAGGACACGAGTGATAATCCATGGTACAAGGTATGTAGAGTTTCAGTAAAAGCGATAGTTTTCAAATCAGATAAAGAGGTCTGCCAGTGCGCCACATGCTAAATGAAGAGTAGTAAGGTAGTGATTTGTGCTTGTTTCCCATTTGACTGTTAACAATGAAAATAAGATTAACACAGTAGACACACGTTGCATTAACATATATGGTAGGGAGTGGCGTTTAAAAGCTGCCTGTGGTGGGAATGGCTTGCCTTCTTTTGTTCCAACCTAGCACTGAGAGCTAGCAGCAGCGCAGTGGGGTTTGTCTCAAGACCCCTGGCAGCAGTGCCGTAAGAGAACATTCTGGTCCTCATGTTTCTTGACTCAGAAGCAAGTAGTGACAACTCTGTGGGTCCCTGGTAAATTCAGAGGGTATGTAGTAGTTGTGCACTGAGCGTTCAGGAAGGTAACCTGGCAGGTTTGCCAAGGCAGCGGTGAGATCTCTGCATCAGTGAAGGGGACTCTTACTGGGTGTCCTTCCTTCCCGTGTGGTGAAAATTTATTGATAAATTAATTAAAATCAATTAATAAAACTGATTACTACTCTTGAAAAAGTCTTTGTCTTTAATTAGGAATCATCTAACTTGGATAGGGAGCTCAGGGAGCTCAAGAACAACTCTAATGAGCAGGTGGTGTTTGTCCTGCGCATCTTTTGAACAAGCAAGGTGTGAGCAGGACCATCCAGATGATAAATCCTGTGTGCAGCTCTGTCATGACGGTAACTCCACCGCGCTCGGGTGCCTGGCCAACGGCCCCGGCACGTGTGAACCTT
Organism: Falco punctatus; assembly: GCF_963210335.1. Lineage (NCBI taxonomy): Eukaryota > Metazoa > Chordata > Aves > Falconiformes > Falconidae > Falco > Falco punctatus. Next base: position 11,209,936 of record NC_137585.1, on the reverse strand, counting down.
ACGAATCATGAGACAGCGCGCACCTGCACTTAGCCTAAACTTGAAAGTTTACATATACTAGGTATGTAAACTATTTTTGTTTTTCACTGAGTATAAAGCTGGGCCAGCTCTGGGACTGGGCCAGAAGCTTCACCTACGGGTGGACACACCGCTGAGGAATTTTCCCAGTTACCGAGAGACCCCTGGCACCAGCTGCAATGGTGCTGCCCAGCCAAAGTGTGGGCCTCGATAATGCTAAGGTGGGAACTGGTGACGTATCCTTTTCTTAGTCTGTAACGCTTTGCAGTAATGATCTCATGCTTTGCTCCTATTGCTCTTTTATCATATTGTGCATAATAACTAGTACTATTTCCTTTTATCATAGTGTGCTGTTTTCCTGTATTATATTATAATAAACTGCATTTACTCTTATATTTGATTTGGAATTCATTTTGCTTGGTATGTAGTCAATCAGCAAAACACCCTGAAGGAACCACATCCTAGCAGAATCCACATAGAGCATAGTAATTTTAGCCCTGTTAAGCAAGTGTAAGGTCATGTGTCAGAAGGGTGAGTTCTTCATTCCTTCAGTTATTTTGGAGATGCTGTTAAGGTTAGGGTCAAAAGTTTTCTCTTTGTGCTGTGACTATTTCTCAGCTTTCTGTTCTTCTCCCTTAATCAATATTTAGAGGCCTAGTGCTCTGAAGATTTGGGCTTTCTTCCTTCCAATATAGCTGGCTACTTGAGAGAAGTACTGTTTGCTAGATGGCTGTTAATTAAGGTCAAGGGGTACAGCACTTCCATATTTTATAAGGGCAGGTGAGGATAAATACTTTGTTCTCAGAGCCCAAGCAGCATGGCATTGAGCGTGCGGGCAAGGGATGACCTGTTTTGCAATGTGGCCCACCGAGCCAGAGGCGTGATAAATTCCTATTCCAAATACGATACTGTACAAAAGCAAAGATTGTCTAGGAGAACATAATTAAGCAGTGTTGCACAGGAAACAGAGAATATTTTACCCTTCAGAACTACTTAGAAAAGCTGGTTATCTTCAAATCCAGCAGGTTGGATGGGATCTATGCTAGGATTCTGAAGGACATGGGTGATGCAATTGTAGTTCTGTTCTAAATTTTGCAATTAAATGACCAACTGTGTGGATGCGGGGACATCAGTGGATATAGCATTGTCTGACTTTGACTTCAGTGAGGTTTTTGCTGTCTCTCACTGAGGAGGCTGTGGAAGAATGGGCTGGAGATATGGATTATTAGATCCATAGATTGCATGGATATCTGGGTTCAAAGGGTAGTCTTCAATAGCTCAGTGTCCCATTAAGAGACAAGTAATAAGTAGCCTGTGAGGGCTTGGGCCAGTAGTGCTACATCTCTGTTGAACAGAGTGCACCCTGAGAAAAGTCATAGAAAACATTAAATTGGCAGGAGAGAGATTTTAATACACCAAATGGTAGAGATTCAATTCAGCTAGACCTTAAGAAACCTGAGCTTTGGACCAACAGAAACCTCATGAAGTTCCATGAGAATAATCACAGTTCTGTGCCTGTGCAGATGGACTCTGTGCAACAGTACAGGCTGGGAAACTGCTGGCTGAAGAGAACATCTGTGGGAAAGCAATGGGATATTATGGTGGCTGCCAGGTGGAAAGTGAGCCAGTGACATGTTTTCATTGCAAATAAGGCAAACGGCATAGTGGTCTACACCAAAAGCGTGGCCAGCCGATCAGGGGGAGTTACAGTCCTCCTCATCACCGTCGTGTACTGTGCTTTTCCAGTTAGTTTTGAGGTTCGTCAAATGAAAAGGACAGTGCTTAAAAAATGGAAAGAGGATGCAACAGAGGACTGCTAAGATTATTTGAGCCATGGGACCCATGAGCTGTGAGGAGAGGTTGAAGGAATTGGGCTAGTTTAGTCTGGCCAAAAAAGAGGCTAAGGGGCAGTCTTGTAGAATCCTGTAACTGCTTGAAAAGGAGTTGCAATAACTATGGAGCTGAAATCTTATGAGTGGCAGATCATAAAAACAAGGGGCGACTGTCAGAAGTTGCAGATTGAGAAGTTCAGATTGGCCATTAGGAAAAAAGTTTTTCACTAAGGAATAGTGGCAGGACTTTTTTAATATTTCACCCAGAGAGGTGGTGGAATCTTTCCTCGGAGGTTTTCAAGACTCAGCTGGACCAAGCTGTGGATAACCTGATCTATAATTGGTGACAGTCCCTCTTCAAGCAGAGGCTTTAACTGGTGATCTGCAGAGGTCCCTTCCAACCAGCTTTTCTGTGATTCTAACTTCAAAGTAGTTAGATCCTGCCCAGGGCAGCAGGGCTGTGCAATTTTGTAAGGTTCTGACATTTCTGTGTCTGCAATGGTGGATTTGGAATGGTGGACAATGGAAGTGCCTCTTCTACAAAGATTTCCTCCTTGCCATCAACTTGAATTGTATCGATGTACAAGTCATCCTTTACACTATGGGATATTAGGTAGGCTTATGTTGCTTAGCCATTTTGAAATTTTCTGCCTTTTTGACATGCCTTTGGGAAAAGCACAATCTTCACATGACCATAGGAATCCAATTAATTTGTATTTCAGTTGAATTAAGATTATTTATTAAGACTTACATCTCTCTTGGCCACTCCTCTCTTCCTAGGTATGCTGGGAGCTGTAGAACTGTATATAAATCTGTTGTTCAAACTGATCTGTCCAAAATAAGAGACACATGAGAAAATCAGCTGTCAGGACCATTAGAAATCTGTTTTCATGGATCAGTGTTGATGACTGGTTGTTTTCAACTGAGTTGATTTCTTCTTTTAAATCTGACTGCAATTGTGAGCGCTGCAAGATTTAATTGAAGGAGGCAACTCATGGAAAGGCAAAAAACCGGTCAACTAAAAGCCAGGATAATGGGAGTATGATTTCATCGGTAATCCAAGGTAGGAGTGGAGACAGACAGAATGGGGTCAACCTTTGCACAAGAAAGAAACACCCAAAGTCCAGGTTTGCCCAACCCACAGCCAAGTCCCATTGCCAGAAGCCTGTGGGTGGGAATGCCACAGCATGCCCTGGGCACCAGCACTCCCTGGGGCTGGCAAGAAAAGGTATTGCAGTCCTACATTGGTCACCTTTTGTCATTTACCTGACCCCCAGATTAAGACCAATGCCAGTTGCATCAGGGGTATGGCCGTGCAAATGTGGCTATATCACTTCCAGTCCCAAACCAGTTTTATTTCTTTCACTTAACGCCTGAGCCAAGAAACTGTGCAGACCTGAGACTGCTGGGGGACAAACCAGTTTAGGGGGTATCAGATCTCATTTAGGTTGCTTATGATTACATAGAGAAAAGGAGAAAAAAAATCCTAAAACTAAATCCAAAACATTTTATGTTCTAAATCCAGGACTCGGTTTGGGGAAGTCTGGATTTAAACCCTTGACATTAGCTGACATAAGCTGATTCGAGGGACAGCACCGAAGTAACTAAGAAACAAAGCGTTATAATGTGTGGTCATGGTCTTTCATTTCCTTATTCAGTGTGTTTCTATGAAATATTTTCCAAACTACACCTATGTGATTAAAATAGGCATTGCTACTGATTTACTGCACCCTTTTCTGCTAAAGTGCTATGCCATAAAAATAATGGTATGTAGAAATAATGCTCTCTGTTGATGTGGATTTCCTTCCTATGGTTGGTATTGCTATAGCAACACTTCCCTCCAAACCTTGACTGTAGTTACAAAAGTTGACATTGATTTCAGATGTGGTAAATTATATCTGTGTTTAGTAATGAACACCCTAATGTGAAATGAAATAAATACTTACTTTTCTAATTCATCCCCCACCAAACCTTGACTTACATTTCAACCAAATAATTCTATTTTTAGGAAATTTCCTTTATCGGTATTTCAGGAAGTTGTTGCTAGATGCAAACACAGTTTTTCACTCTCAGGGTTTAATACATTTGTTGCAGCTCAGTTTAAGCATCAGCATTTGCTGTGGCAGTTTTACTAAAAGATTCTGGGTAGGGATGTCTCTGCCTCTGCTAGATAAATTTTCACAAGAGGGTAATTAGGATCTAGTCTAGATTTCTGTGGAGGCAAATATGAAAAAATGAATTATTTACATGTGGAATATCTTGAAAATGTATTTCAAAGAGAATATATTTCTGGCTAACATTTCATGTGTAAACTTAAATCTCATGTAATAGGAGGATGTGTATGTTCATATTTGTTTTCAATCCAGAATTAGAAGCAGCAACCAGGGAGTAAGTGTATGCACAAGAGCTGTCTAAATAGAGAGTGTGGGCAGGAAATCAGCACTAAGATACTAGATTTCTTCTGGTGATCTTCACTGGGGCTTCCAGATGTTTTTTATTTAGTCTTGGGCAGTGATAACTTTGCTGAGAAACGTCTGTTTTCTTGTGCTCTTCAGTATTGTGGTGGCAATATAAACAGCGCGGTGAAACAGCCCTGTCTGAGGGCTGCGTTACTCAACTTCCCGTTCCAGATGAAGCGTGCCACTGAGGCGTGCTGGCTCCCGTGCGTGCTCATTCATTGCACTGCCATGCTGATGCATCTCTTCAACCCCCGGAGCCAGTGCTAGCCCAAAAGCAGCTTTGCAGAGTTCCCCTGCAGTCTGAGCCAAAAGCTTGCTGCCAGCTGGGGAGTTTCCATACTCCATGAGAACACGGAGAGCCTGAGAACAGAGGGGATGAGGGGCAAAATGCAGAAGATCTCTGGTTGTTTGGTATTGACCCATATGGTGTCAGCCTTTAGTGGGGCCTTGTAAATTCAACCAGCAAAACTCGGGCTTTTCTGCAGTGTGGTCTGGGAGCCGTAATAGCTTGGGGCTATACCTGGTCTGGCACTGCATCCAGGCAAGTGTTTTTCAGTAAGTCAGAGCTTGGAGCAGCTCACTCACTCCAGCAGGCATCAGCCTGCATTTGGTTGGGTTTGCTGGTTCAGCTGTGCTGCCTCTCCTGCTGTTTGGGTGACTCTGCACTGTTGTTGCTAATATGCCTTTTACCTATCATCTTGGATGTGCTGCCTGAAAGTGGACTGTATTCGACTGGAGCCAGTGAATCCGAATCTCATTGTTAGACCACATGTATAAACCCCCAAGCCTCTAGAAATCACAGTAAATAAACCTAGTTATGCTTAAACCCCATACATTGTGCAAGAGCATTTATGAAATTAGCTTAAAAATTACAGAGTGACGACAGCTAGGATAAGAGTGCAATAGCATGTAATCACGATTAGACCTAGAAGCCGAGGGGTCATTGTTGTGAAAACAAAAGCATAAACCTGTTTGAATTCCTTGGTTATGATCTGCTGTTTCATCCACCTCTGAGCAGCCCAGCCGGTAAATCCCCTCTGGGTTTGCAGTCGTGAGTGATAGGCACGTAGCTTCGAAATTAATTGTAACTTCACCTGGATTTCTTGCTCCTGTTTGTCTTGTAATATGTAGCTCGTTGGTTTGAGTTGTTTTAAGTCCCACTTTGTGCTTAGACTTTGGAGTGGGTTTTATTTGAGAGATTCAAGGCTTTTAAGTTGGGACGTGGGTAGTATAGGTAAGAAGTGTTCCTGGGCCCCTTGTACCAAAGTGACCCGGTTAATACGATCCCACCCCTTCTATCTGTTTTCAGTGAGTTACTGAGAACAGACTCATCTGAACCTCAGGCTGTAACTTGACTTGCTTCTCTCCTGAAATTGCCCCTGCAGAAGAGCCCAAGTAATGCCTTTCTCTCAATGTGCTTGGCATCCTAGACCATGAAGAAAAAAAAAAAAAAAAAAAAGATTGTTGTTATGCCATAAAAATATGTAGAGTTGATATAAAATCTCTTGTGTCTCTGGAGAGGGAGAGGGAGTGCAGCGAATGGGTAACGCTTTATCATCAGGGAGCATCACATTGCACGGATGTTTTTTGCAACCTGAAAATGTTTGAAACAAAGCTGGTCGCTGTGTGATTAGCAGCAGCACTGTATCAGGAACACACCTTTACCTCTAAATCTTGTAGTTAAGCTGGTTGCAAGCTAGTTATCACAGGACTCAGCATGGATTTCATATATATAATAAGCACACAGTCTGCTCCATATTTGGAACACTGTTCGTAATGGAATTTTTATATAAATACCAGCATGGGATTACAAAGGATAACACAGCATTTGTAAGCAAAACTTTTTATGTGCAAAAACATACCTAAAAGTGGGTCCTGAAGATGGTGAGCTACCTATTCACACAAGTCTGTCAAGTCCCATGCTTTACAGGTGAGGCTTCGTCTGTTGGTCTCCTCTAAAATTCTGTATTTGTGAATGGCTTCTCTCCAGCTCCAGGCTACACCAGATGGCAAGAGTTGGCAGAGTTGAAAAGGCATCATTACAGGGGACTGCTGCCAGCCAGGTTTTGCCTCCCAGCAAAGCCTACCCGTGCGATGCTGGGCGTTGGATGCTTACTTTTTTTCATGATCTGAAAACTCAATGCATGGGTCACAGCACCCTGCTGTATTGCATCTTTTCTCTATGCTCCTGTGGAGTCCCTCTTTCACATTAGTGTTGGAATAACCTAGATCATGTCATGTAACATTTTGTTATTATTTTTAGGAGTATTAGATTAGATCTGCAGTGGAAGTTTGGCAGAATGAATTATCTGCATTGGTTTATGGTAATTGAAGATTTTTGTTTTACTTTTTTTCACATGGTTAATAAAGGTGTTACAGAAAACTACAGTTGCAGAGAACTTGATAACCAGGCTACAGAAATCTTTTTTGTACAAAAATGCAGGATGATTTAGGGAAACAAACAAGTGTCAATGTTTGTTCTGATTTCCTACTAGGGAATACAATATTTCCAACTTTAATGTGACTATAGCAACATTCTAAGCCCTTAGCTCATACTTCAAAAGGTAGGGCTGTAAATGTAATTTTTGCTTTGCTCACCACATTTCTTGGCTGTGAATTCTGACATTGCCAAGTAGATTGTTTTCGTAACTGCTAAGCGACAGCAAAAACCCGAACCACAAAGCATTATTAGACCAGCAGTCTGCATTTCTATGGCCTTCTACCATGAAGTGGAGTCAGTCTGCACACTCCAAGTGCAGCGAACTGCAGAAATGCAATTTGGCAAAGTTTGAAGGGAATACTTTATTTGATTTTCCTATACTGTCTTATTAAATCTCCTAATTGTGAAGGCAATCAGTGTGTTTTTGTGAGCCAGAATAATTCCAAAGCTCAGTAAAGGGAGTGCACTGTCCTACCTGGTAGTTAAATGGATAGATTCAATGTCTCAAAAATGCCTTGCATCTCCTCCAAGTGCCAGTAGGTAATAATTTCTATGTGCTGCAGACTGGAAGGGAAATGCGTTACAGTGCTGGTTTATTAATTGACTTAAGTAAATAGTTTTCATTCAGGTATTAAACTTGTCAACAGTAGTAGTTTAGATTTTTTTAAAGTTGTCGAAAATGCTTCAATTTCTAGCTTAAAGGAAGTGTATGAAATGCTGCGTAAATACAACTGGGCAGTAAACTTTCACTTTCCTTTTTAAATTTGTCCACTGTAAATATTACTTTTTTTAATGAAGCCTATAAACTGATCAGATAATTTGGGAGCATATAACCTTGGAACCCTTCCTCTGTGCCTGACTCGTAGACATTTTGATTTAGCTTCACAGGTGATTCCTCTTGGATTCTGTTATCCCCGGGTGGCAGCAGTTTTGCCAGGCTCAGCTATTCAGAAAACATAAATCACGTCCTCAAAAAAACCCATGAAAAAGTACTGAATAAGAAAGCAATAGGACAAACGAGAAAATCTGTTTGAAATCATGATCTTTAGTCTTCTCGGCAGTAATTGAGGCTATAAAAGCAGAATTCATGTGCAATCAAGGAGGTCAGGAACTGGCTATTCAACAAAAACACTGGTGAAAGGATTGTTCTGGTATTGGTAAGGGCAGGAATACTATAATATGGGCATAGTCTGTAACAGTACTTAGCTATAGCTAAAAGCAATATATGTTGTGATGGATGATGTTTACTGGTTCTTAAATATCATGCAACTTTCTCCATACATAAGCTGTTAATTCATTTTGCTTATAAGCAAGGCCAAGGGTTTTTTTGGGGGGTTGTTTGGGGTTTTTTTAGCTGAGGGAAGAAGCCACTGAAATCATGTAATTCATTTATTGCAAAAAATATTATTCTGTGGGTACAAAACTTGCCAGAATATGTAGCTTATTATTTCTTCTGGGTTACTCGTGGTGCAAAATACAATCACAGCTGACCCAAAAAGATGATGACAAGGGGCAGCTGAACTCTGTAGAGGTTTCATTTTGATCTTACTGGTTTGTTTGGTTTAGGGAAACTTAAGCACCTTGTTTCCTTTGAGCCCAGAATACTTTGCCTTGTTGGTGTTAGCTCAAAGCTGATACTATAAATAACTGAGTTTTTGGTGGTGTGTGGTCAAGTGCTCTTTTGTACCCTAGAATTTGATTTCTTATATGTTAGAAGTAGAAAGGGACGAGAAGAGCTAGTTGTTGCAACTAGTTCATGCATGAGCAAGAATCTTAATTTATCAGTCTTCTTACAATCTCTTCTTTTCCTCAGTTTTCATTTTAAGCTTGTCTTTTGAACGTTGCCAAAGATGGAAAGGGAAGTTTAACAAGTTTTACTCAGCCTCGCGTGACATTCACCTGTAAACTTCAGATTTAAGAAGTATAGATCTAAACACCTTTTAGCAAATTAGGTCTGGGTAGTTAGCCTTTCAAACCAGATTATTTTATGTGGCTTCTAGTGTGAGATTGTAGGCATTGTGCAATTTGATTTTCTAATAAACACCATTTAACTGCTAATGATTTCATCTTAGTTAATCTTACAACTCCTAGAATCAGGTGTTTCAACACAGTCATGGTGAACTTTTAAAGTTAAGATTTAGCAATCCTATATATAGGCATCTCCTGAGGGGTTTGTTTGGTTATTTCTTTTTCCTGAGAAGGGAATGTTTATTGTCTCTGTTCCAAGAACTTCCACATCTAATATATAATGTTTTGGTTTACAAAGCGATTATTTGTGTTTTCTTTTTCATTAAAAAAGAATCATGGAGTGTTATTGTTTTTAGTTTCAAATTTGGACTGGCATGTAGTGATGTAGTCTTTGTTATGACTATTTGCCACTGTTTGCCCAAGTGAAATGAGATGTTTTGGAACACCTTGATTTTGCTGTCTGACAAGTTTCCTCTAAGAGCAAGCAGACAGGCATTTATTAGCAGGGAAAGGCAGGACTAAAGGGGGGAATGCACAACAACAACCATTTGGAGTGTCAGTGTGGTTCATTTCATGCAGATGTGCAGTACTTGTGGTCTATATCCAATTGTAAGGTGCAAAGATGCTGAAGTTTATTCAAAGTGCTAATTATCATAGGAGTTGCAGGCAGCATTATATTTTACTTATTAATATTTTTATGTTTAAGCATCTTGAGCTTTTGAATACTGTGTGTCTTCTGTCTACACCTGTGATTCGTGTTCAGGTGAAGTCCTGTGGTCTAAACAGGTACATATAGTCCTAAATCTCTTTGAGGTGATAACCTTTTAGAACATTGTGATTTGTTTCTATTTGAAAGATGTGCTTCGGATACTGTCCTGAACAGGAACACTTCCCAAAATCATGGATTTAATAAGGTCATCTTGACTTATTCCTTGCTATTTTATGGCATGTGTTATGTCCTTGGAGTTCTCTTACTAGCTCTTTCATTCTGAAAGTCTAACAGTGATTTTTCAAATATGAGGCCAATGAAATTAAACCAGTTTGTGTAGTTGAGCAAAGAGAAAGTATGTGCTAAAAATGAGTGGTATGAAATTTCTCTGTAATTGTTTTGAAGAGGTTTCCTAACAACAGAGTCCTTTCTGTAGTGATTTTTTTCAACTCCCTATACTCATAGCAAAAAAATTATGGATTCCAGATGTAAGAAATTCAGCTGCATTATTTCCTATAAAAGAAATGTGTACAGAAAATAATACGTGAAGTGGAAAGGCATCCTAACAGTTATGGAGCATTTACAGCAGCTGTGTATAATGTGACCTGTCTTAAAGATGATTGGCAGTCTGCCAGAAATAATTAAAGGACATCCATTTCCAGGAAAAAGAAGGTATTAGCAATCTGGCTAAGGGATGCTACAATTTTGGTATAGCAGCTGAACCTGTGGGAGTTCAGTACTACTCTAACCATAGACCACCAGCACCCATTTCAGCAGACCTAGGGCTTTATCATCATATGAATTGCCTCTCTTTTCTCTTTTCCCTTCCCTTCCCTTCCCTTCCCTCCTTCCCACCATCATCTTTTGTTTGTGTGAGCTTTTATTAGTGCTAAGCTTAAGTTCAAGACGGACTTGGAAACATCCTTCCACTTCATGCCCCAAGGCCTTCACAAGCCTTCCTGCGATAAACTTACTGCTGCTCACCCCTTTGCTTCTGCTGTGTTCTTCTAGTGGAAACAGGGTTAACCAACCTGATTATGAGGTTTTTCTGTTTTGATTTGGTTTTACTCTATTAAGTGGCATGCTGCTATGTAGGGTGCAGTCTATAGCATGCTTGAGTTACTTGCAGTACTTGATTTGTTAATGTGGCACATGGGAAATTTGGAAGACTTCTCAAAACAATTAGTTCAGAGGAAATATATTTTCATAATTTCTTGTCCTTTTACTGTGGTCAACAATGGGCCTAAGTAAAACCATGAAACAAAACCTGTGTTTCGCTCCAGGAAGTGTTACACACTGTACCCTAAAATTCAGCAGTTTCATTAATTGAAAAATTTTGTACCTTGGATGAGTCTGTGGTGAACCATTGACTCTCCTACTTAGAATTGTGGCTGCACTAATTGCCACTCAACTGTTCTTGCTAATTTGCAATTAAGCCTAGTTTCAGATGTGGTTTGCTCTGGGTTATGTTGTTTTTCTTTTTCCTTGCCAAGCAGTGCATTAAAGCAAAACCACTTTTACACATGCGTGCAAAACATGCTTCAGTGTGATCTGAGTCAAACAGATGTTTGACAACAGAAAGGAATTTTGCACTGTCCTTGTTGAGTTAGTAAACTTTGGGTGCCACAGACAATGTTGTGGAACGGGTTTTAAAAGCAACCAGCTTCCACTGAGCATTTCCCTCCAAGGCTCAAGTCAAGGGACTGCGAAAAGATGCCTTCCAGCTGATGAGAGCCCTAAAAGTCCCACTGGAGCACGAGTTGCTCTTCTAGGTCACTGTAGACCTTTGCTGCTATTCTGGATATGGCTCTGAGACAAGGGAGGAACTGGAAGGGTCGAGAGCATCAGTGGTGCTCCTGTCGGCAGCATCTTCTGTCACGGAGTGCTGGAGGCTGAGGCTCAACCTAAAGCGGCTGGCAGGAAGCAGAGCATGCTTGTGAGGAGCTGCCTGTGCCAAGAAGTGATTCTTTCTTTTGAGGTTTGGCTAGAGATGCAACTCCTGGAGGGCAGTTCTGCTGACATGGTGAATACCAAACTGCTATTCAAAGCTGAACAGCTGATACAAATTGAAGATGAGAGTGCAGCACTTTGCAAAATCCATGTGCTTAGCTCTCAAAGCTGTTTTTGAGAAGATAAGAAAACAGAGAAAGACTGAAGATGCTGCTTCCACCAAGCTATATGTCTGCGTCTTTTAGAATTAAAGCTTCACTAGAATGTAAAAGGCCTGCAAGACCTGGTAAATGTGCATTTGGACATTTGAAAGGGCAGCACCCTCTCCATAATTCCTAACTAGGTTTGAAGCTGAGCACTACTGTGTTATTGCTGTGATTAATGAGAACAGCTAAAACTACATAACATTATGGAACATAGTCATATCTCTCACAGGCTTCCTTTCAGACAACTGATCAGGTTTTTACAGCTACTTGTTAAAAATTCATTTTGCAAGTCAGGCTCGGACTAGAAATAGAAAAGCTAGGAATTTGTATTTTACTGATTCTAAGTGGAACTGTGCAGAAGGAAAAATTCCTTTGGAAGGTCAGTTTTCCGTTTGGCTTGAAGAGAATATAGTAACTTGGTTTGTCATGCTGCCTTTCTGATTTTTAACTCTGAACAATTTCTGAATTTATAAACATCAGACAATTCCATATCAGGAAGGTGCCAGGGAGAATGAAAACAACTACCTTAACTTCAAAGTCACTTTTCAGAATGGTGCCTTTGAAACTGCTTTGACATTTGGCTGGCTGCTGTGTCTTACAGCCTACGCCGATACATTTACATATACGGCAAAAGGAGATCTAATAATCAGATCTAGTTAGAAAAATTCCAACAAAACCAGTTTTGCAAATTGTCTGCTCTGGCACATTTCTGCCTGCCTCTGAAGCATCTGCAGCACCTGAACATTGTTGCTCTGTAGTCAGTGCTGGCATCACCTGCCCTGACACAAGAGGCTATTTGTCACGGAGAGGGAAAGAGACAAAACCCTGGGAGCAGCAGCTCGCGGGGGAGGCTGTGATCTCAGCCCTCAAATCTACAAGTGTTCCCTCACCTGGAGCAATGGTGCAGAGAGCTTGCAGGGTCCCTGCTGAGGATCCTTGACCTGTAGACTAAGATATTTATGGGTTTTTCTTGGGAGGGGCAGACTGAGACCTGAAATTGCAGGTGTTTGGCATAACTTAAAAGGTTTTTTGGTTATTGTCGTCCTTTTTTTGTTTTATTTTATCTTGTTTTAAAGGGCTGTGGGGGTTGTTTTGCTCCTGGCACCATTAGTCTTCCTGGAAAGGCACAGCAGCTGAGAGCTGCTGGGTGTTCCTTACATTTTGCTGTGAATATACAGTAGCATTTTTGAATACAAATACTGATGAAAATAGTAATTACAAATGATTAGAAAAGTCTTTGCCTAGGAGTTACTGACTATCCACCTACAGGAGCATAGTAATCCTGCAAACTAGCACTGAATAGAGCGTGACCATACAATGTGTATGTGCACCTGCATGTAAGCTAAATACCTCTTTCCTGATTTGTGTAACATCTGTAAGGGGATAGACAGTGGGGGAGCTTTACAGCCCTACCAGGCTGCTAACCCTGTTTTTTTCACCTCTGAAGTTTTTTGGTTCAGTTGAACAGTTGTTACAGTTAATGGTTATTGGAATTAGGGAGAAATGTACCACTTAACCGCAGTGCAAGCAAGACTGTGTATTCAGACTGACTTAATAATTTTGTTTGTTCTTTAGCATTTGTCATGCAATTTAGGGCATACTGCTTTGTCTCTCTTTTTTAAAAATCCTGATAAAACTTTAATTGTCCCATTATCCTCCCACATGTTTTGCTCTCTAGCAGGTCTCAGGGATGGAAATGTACTTAATACAAAAGTCAAAGGTGAATAAACTAGGAAGGGGGTTTGCAATTTTTTTTTTTTTCATTTGGGTGTGTTTCATATTTGTTATATGCCTTGTGTTTCCTGAGATCTTTTCATTTATTAAGGGATTTTTTTAGTTTTATTTTTTTTACCTGTGAGTGTAAGAAAGGATGAACAAGAATGCACTCTTTTACCAGCTTTTGAAGAATTTTCACCATAGAAGGGGAAAGAAGAGACTTGTTTTGCCCCCAAGCATTATGCTGTAAAAATTGCCTCAACTTCTGCCAAACATGGTATTTTACCTTTCTTGTGAAAAGCAGTAGTTCTTTATGTGTATGCAGCATCCCAGCATGACAGGCTGAAAAGAAGCAAACTGCATATGACAATAAACACCATGGGAACTTCATCTTGTGTCTCAGTGGTGGCAATACGTCAAGGTTTCTGTGACCTCTCTCTCAGAGATCCTGAAAAGATAACTGTGTTTGTATTTAGTGGTAGCTGTTCATTTCGGGTTTTTTTCATCTTGGACTCTGGTTTTATTTTATGTTTCTCTCTAAACTGTGCATCTACCAAAATAGGAAAATTAGAATATTTTGATTTGTAGTTATTAATGAATCCTGGCATTAAAACTTCAGGGGGGGGTATGTTTAGATAGAGTATGTAGGAGTGATAACCGTGAGAGCAAGCCTGAATTACAACATCAAACCTGAGGGCAAAGACATGGGAGTTCACGTAAGTGCCAAGACTTGTTGTCTACTCAATTTACTGGCCGTTTTATGTATTTCATGTTGCCCCAAGCTAGGATGAAGTGGAAAAGAACAGAAGGTACTGACATCTGTAAAATCTCCAGACTGGTACCTGATGTTACTCTCCCTGCCTTCCAATCTCAACACCTAATGTGGTACACAGCATGAACCGGCTCCTTTCCCAAGCAGTAAATTGATCAAATTGGCATAAGCAATGTTTCTGAACCTTTTTTAATTTGTGAAAATTAAAACATATACATCTATATATATTCTTTCTACCTCTATATTTTGGCAGTCATTCATAGACCCTTTTAGGAGTAGTCTTTGGCCACAGTCTAGGGCATCTGAATCAGTGGCAGAAAACCAGGGAAGAGATGTCATAAAAGAAGACTGTTTGTTGTCTGCTAATTCAGTAGTGTCAAGCTAAGAACATCTTTAAGATATGCAGAATGATTTCCAGCAAAGAAGACTTGAGTAGCTTCTGGCTCTTCCTTCAGAGCTGCTGATTTTGCTCATCACTGGCTACTACCTTGAGTTTTATTGTTGCTGATGGGCAGGGTGTGCACATAACAAATCTAGCTGCCAGAGATGGTAAGAAATTAACTGTTTCAGTCACCTATCATGTCTGCCCACTAGCTGGAAGGGAAAATCAGTGACTGGGTTTTTTAAGTTGTGAGGTAAACTAAGTTACTATCCATAGTAGCTGGAGTGCCTCTGTGAAAGATGAAACCTAAAAAGCAGCCAGGCAAGGACAGCTGGAGGCATTCCTTGAACGCTCGTTTAAGATGTTTCATAGCAATACCATAGAAGAGTGGGAGGCTTAATTAGAAGTTGTTAACAAGTCTTTCTTAAAAACAATTCTTAATGTGACTTCCTAATTCTGCCTGTCCAGGTACACGGAGTAGAAACATTTCATGGTATCTGAGAAATGGAAGGAATCCTGCTGTGACTGGCTTTTTATGTAATGCCATATTTTTCATGAATGAGATTTACAGAAAGCTTATCCTTTGCTCCCCCTTCTCCCCCAATGTCCTAAAATAAATAGAAGCCTGTGTCTTGTAGATTGCTAGCTTGTGGCTATTTTTTGTTATTGAATAGCAGATATTAAATAGATTTTTCATTTCTATACATGTTTCCCTACTAGCAAAAGAAGATTGCAAATACATGGTATTTACAGGTATGGTTATTTTTTTCCAGGTAGGTATTATAAAAGCTTATGTGATACTGTGTCACACTGGATGTGTCCAATAGGTACACACAATTAATTACAAAAGCTGCCATACAGAAATCATTGTTCCTGCTATAAAGTATTAAGTAGAGCTAATTGGTATATATGTTCTTCCACATATGCATACTTTCACTGTCAAAATGTCCTTCCAGCTACTGCTTTGAACAGTTGGGGTCTTCTGACTAAGAACTGTGTTCTTGGTTTATGTTGGTGCAGACTTAAATGATGAGTTCTGGACCCATGTCTGCAATTTAGCAATGCAAATTGGAAAATAGGGGTTTTTTTAATCAGCTTTCTATACCAAGCAGTTAAACTTTGTGAAACAGGTTAACAGAGTGAAAAACATTGTTTCTCTGAAGAAAGACACCTTTTAATTTTCTGCAAGCCATAATGTTATCTCCTTGGGTTTTGGATTTCTGTGGATTCTTAGCTGGGCTGAGAACTGTACCTTTTCATCTTTTTCACCTGTTCAAAAGAGATATTTTTACTCATGTAAATTTACCTATAAAGGAATCATAGTCCTAAATCACACACATGAAATTACGTGATTCATGGTCATCTCCACGTGTTAGGTACAGAAGCCCAAGAGCACACAGAATACCAAACTGTTAGAAGGGAAGTTCTTAAATCACTGAAAAAATCATTAGCATCAGAGTTGGAGCTGTAAGTTCCTTCTCTTTCCTCCAAGATGAGGCTACAAGTTAAAGGTCTTCCTTGAGAAAAAGCATATTTATGCTTAACAAACATGGTGTGCGCTTAGCTTAGCTGCGATATCTTTCCATTGTTTTCTTTGTGCTTTTTTCTTAAGATACTGGTAGATAGGTGTTTATATAAAAACTTTGCCTGCCAGCTATTTTACTTCTTCACCTGATTAATCTACTAGTAAGACTGTAATTAAGAGTTAAGGTTGCAGGGGGTGTAAAGTGTGAGAGACTATGCATCTTGTATCAGATATCCATAATGTGTTCTTCCACCCTTTTTCATCCTGATGTCAGGCAACAGCAATAACAAAGTGATGAACCTTTCATCTTGTAATCCTCCACCCTTCCTTATGCATCACTGTCTGTTTTGCATGGTCTTGCTACTCTATCCCTTTATCAACTGCTATCATCACACCCATTATATCAGCCTCAAAATGTTAATCTGCAGCTTTGATGTTGTACTGGTTGCTTGCGCCTTTCCATGGCACAGGGCTTTCCTTTTGTCAGGTACATGGCATGGGGCCATGCTGCGGTACAAAGGCATGCTAGCATAGAAGAAGATGATAGCTTGTTCCTTGAGGCAAGTGCCTCCAGGCAACTCTTGTCACAGCAACCATCATCCTTGTATGATGCAGTGTTTGTTACCCTGCTTTTCCATGAAGGGAGAAAGTGATCTAGGTGTAGCTGTCAGGAAGAGACTGCTAATCCTTGCACACCAGCAAGACCAGGCCATCATAATTGGGCAGTGCACTATAAACTCTACATTACAAAGGCACTGATGCATGGATTCAGTCCACCTATCTTGGGTTTGTTTGGAAAAAAATTGCTCTTCTGTCTATCCACTTTCTGTGGGTGCAGCAGCACACACCTGTGATAAGGCAAAGTTCCTAACGTAATTTGGGGCACTTGTGAAACACTGGAGGATGTAACAAATAGTGTAAGGTACATGTGGACCAAACAAATTTCATACGCTGCACCATTACGCTGAGCTCTGTAGTATTATCAGTGCCTCACTAAGTACTTTTCAGGGCAGTGCCACAATCATTCCCTTGCTCCATATTTCCACATGCAATGTGAAGGGTTCAACCTGGTCTGGTATTTTTTCACCAGCTGTGTTTCAGGCATGATGACATGGTGAAGCCATGCCACTAGGGAGCCTGCTGCCACTGTTTTCTCCTTCCTGCAGCCTCCTATGGAAATGCTGCTCTTATTACCATATCTAGGTTTTGAAGACCTGTATGCCGAGTGAGGAAAACATTGTTGGGAGACATGTATTATTCTGATGGTCTGTAGCCAGCCAACTACTTTGCTCAGCAGATGCTTCCAACTGGGAGCAGGTACTTGGTCTTTCATCAATGTTGTCCGTGAAAGATACACCAAAAATGAGCTTCTGCTTTGGTGTGCTGAGCCATGGGTTGTGTACAAGTCAAAATGAGTGTGTGTGGGCAGGTACCTGTAATGCTTTATCTTGTTCCAGTGGAGGTGAGTCTCATCCACCTTTTCTCTGATTATTACCTGAGAAAGCTGGTTATGTTCTGTACTTAACTGGTTCGGTTTCTGTTTGTCTGTTTTTCCTCTGCCTGCTCTCTCCATCCTTTTTGCCTCTAGCGAGCATGATTGCCATCTGCCATTTCTTTGCTGAAGACTTCGAGACCACTGCCTTGGGTGATAAAGCCTGAGAACATGGCCAAGACCACTTGGAGCCTCTTGGTTGGCTATGCAATGGGCTTCCCCACCTCCCTGCTTTTGGGAGTGCAGCGCAGAGGTGTTTGCATAAGGTCAGCAGAGGTCCATCTGGATGAGAGTCTGCTGCACACCATGCTGGGAGCATCTTCATGCTGCATGTGTGAGGCTCACTTTACCCTCAGAGACCATCTAGACTGAGCAGCAATACTCATAAAACTAAGGTAACATAACCAGTCAGTCTTGACATGCTGTTGGAGGGGTTGTGTGATGGGCAGGTGTGTAAAAATGCTGCCAGCAAAGCCGGGTGCTACTGATGGCAATTTAGTCACCATGTAAATACCAGTAAAGGGCTGGAGAACCCTAGAACTGTGTGTGTGTGGTGAGTATTTGCTTTGTAGATCAGTTGTTTCAGAGGTGATCAGCACAGTCAGGAATACTAAAAGGGAAAGATTTTTGTATTTCAGATAGTTGAGCACAAGGTGTAACAGGCAAGGGAGGTTCAGGTGAGTTGTGCCATCACTGCTTTCACATCAACCAAGGATGCAGCTGGGTGTACAGAAGCAGAAGGGTGCCCATAGCCACCTGTCCAGCAGGGGACAGACAACACTGATGCCATGTTAATAATATTTAAGGATAATATAATTGGAGTCAAGGTTAGCAGATATTTACTTTTTTATTAAAATTATTGCATCTTTGGAGACTCCATGGTCTTAAACTAGAGCTGGAGGCACATACATAATACAAGCCTATTATTCCAAGATGCTAAAATAGCAGAAGCAATACTACAGTTTGTAAATTTTCAGATGGCTAAAGGAATGTTTCATTAACACAGGAGATACAGAAAGGAAGAATCTCTGCTCTTGACAGCATTTTGCAAAGATTGCAGCTTACTATAGCATATCTATTAAATGTCCTCCACCTTGCTGTGCCACGATACTTGCACGGGCAGATAAGAAAAGCCTGGAGATAAGCAAAGAGGCTGTATTCCTGTTCCTGTGTGGATATGCTGGGAGAAGCCAGAGCCCAAGCAGTTCTTCTGTGCTTTGATTTTCACACCCATCTGGGGAGGAAGAGGGAATGCATCGCTACTCGGATGTGGAGGGCTGCGGTGCAGGCTGGAAATGTTTCCATCCCTCATTCTGGGCCAGCACCCCCAGTTCTGCTCTTGGTAATGTCTATGTGTGAAGGTGGAAGCTGGGCAGAATAAGAAGGATCTGCTTCTACAAGTCTACTTGTTCTTTTCCTTTCCTAAGACAAGTTGGTTTTCTACAGTATTTTGAAACTTGGAAGAAAATGGCTCGTCTCTGGGCAGTTTTACGCAGGTGAAGGTGCAGTTGTTGGATAAGGACTATTTGCTAATAGAATTCAGGCTAAGCCATGTGCAGATCAGTGCTAGCTCTGAAAAATCAGAGAGGAAAGATCACTGGCCTGTGAATTTGAGGAGGAAAACTGTTCTGGTTAAAATAAACTGTTCAGGTTTGCTGTCCCACCTCCTCCCAAGTGATAAACAAAAGTAATAGATAGTAAAGGAAAGGTGTTTCATTTAAAAAATCTTGAAATAAAATATTTAGGGTCTGGGGGGCTTTATCCTCTCCTTCCCCACCATAACTGTATGAAATTGGCACCAAAAGTCACGTAACTCTAAAACCATTGACATCACCAAGTTCTTAACTTTTCACCAAGAAAATTTTGGTCAAAAGTTCCTGCTTGCCCCTGGTAGCACTTCCCTATAAACTTTTTTAACAAAATGTGGGGAGAAGTCAATGGATGCATCAGATTGCTCTTAACTGTAAGATGGCTGAGCTCAGTGGTGAGGATGGTGTTTCAAGGTACGTGCGTATTGTGCTCTCAGCAACACCTCGTGTCTGACACTTAATATACCGTAAGGAAACCACACTGCATGAGCAGCCTGTTTCACACAGTGAAGGTGTACTCTGATGAGCACACCAGGGAGCTAAATCAGGGGCATAAAGGCTGACAAATATGGATGTAGCTCCATGTTGCAGCCCCTCATCTGCCACATCCACCTGTCCCTAGCAGTCCAACGGGGGCCTCTTCCAGCACATTTTAGGATCATCGGAGAATATCTGTTTATTTTCCAGAGATTGCAGTGACAGTTTAGATGCTTGTCTGTCTTGGCTTTGCAAGTGAAATTGTGACTCTAAAATCTACTCTATAATATGCTATGGTTTGTTTTTCAATTTCTGCTTGAGGAGCAAATACCCAGTCTTGTGAGAGCATCACATGTTGAAAAGTCTTCCTTTCACACCAGGACAATGCCACAGCTGCCCTAGTAAATGCATCATCCAGGTTTTACATTAAATCAAGCATGTAGACTTGATTAATCCCAGCAGATGGTAAGGAGTACTAGTTCTATCATTCAGTTAGCCCTGAGAAAATTCTCCTCACCTTAGGAAAACTTCCTATATAGCCAGCCAGCTGTTTTTGAAACATACTCCTAACCCTCAGGGCTGGAAACATGTTTGTCTGTTAACTGAGAATCAGACCACATGGCTCACTCCCTGCACCTGAATAATGCTTCATTACAGAGTGCACCACAGCTGTCGTCCTGCTCCTACACCCTTTTTCTTGCAAAACTTCATCTCCTCCTCCGTTTTGCTTGGGACCCCTCCTGCTGTATTTTCAGAAGGGCACAGGCTCTGGAGAGCAGTCTGTTAAAGTTCTGAGGCTAGGAAAAGGGTCCTAAGGCAATTCTGGTGAAGTATTAGTTTGAAAAGGGTAAAGCACTTTAATTTCCGTAGCCAAAACCAGATCGTATCCATCTAGGTTTGACTCAATAGCTGAGATACCTGTTTCAAGGTGAATCAAGTTTGGGGAGAGTCCTCAGTGCGAGGGCTGACCTGTAGTGACCAGCTTTAAAGCCTCTGTCACTATGCCCTCGGGACATTTTCTTAGGCATAATGCACTATAAGCACTCACACTGCTGCTAACTGGCATGCAGCTTTTAGGGTGGGAAGACTCCCCCTAAATTTATTAGATATTCCATAAATGAAACAAAACTTCTACTTTTGATTTTATTATGAGAAAATCACCAAAATTCTAATAGTTTTCTCTAAAAGTATCATAAACTTTGAAAAAGATAACAGACAGGTTTTCCAAAATCCTCTAAATACCAGCACTGAGTAAAACTGCGTTGTTTAAAAAACCCTTCTACTATTAATAGTAGTTATTTGATTTTTTTTTATCCCAGCTGCATTTCCTCCTAAGCAAGCTGCATTTGTTTTCCTTGTGAGAATCTTCTGTTCCGGCCCCGTTGCCGCTGCAAGGGTACCCATGTGGAAGGACTTCCTAGCAAGCAGAATTTACCCTTGTAGTTACACACTTTGCTCATCAGGACATTTACTACATTCAAATAAAGTCGTGACTAAGCAAAAAAAGTTTTATTATTTCAGCTTTCTTGGACTTACTGACAAGATCTATCCTGAAAATGCCAGGAGGAGGAAAACCTGCCACTATCCCACCACCCCTAACTTGCTTGGCAAACTCCTGGCAGAATCTGACAAGATTTGGGAGATTTTTTTGTGTGTTTGCGTTGGTGAGCTTTTTCAGCTATCTTTACAAAACTGTTCTCTGGTGTTGCTAGTGAACAGGGCATGCTGCCGTTCCACAGGTACGCCCAGGAAATGGCAGAGGCGTGGAGTTCATTTTGATACCTTCATAAGGTGACATCATTTCATCTAGTCAAAGGCTGCTTTTGCTAAAATAAGGATTAAAAGTTAGCAGTCTTCCTGGTCTGGAAGAGAAATTGTCTCCCTGCTGCAAAGACCCGTTTCCTTGAATGTAGAATAGGAAGGAGCTGCCTACAGCTCTAAGTCTTTTGCAGCCCTTGAAGTTGCACATATTCGCATTTATGTTCTTTCTCTCACGTCTGTTTGTTTTCCAGCTGTGGCATTTTTCACACAAATCCAAAACCGACTGTGCATGCCTCCACATTCATTGCTCCCCTTGACTTCAGGCAAGTGGGAGGATCAGTTTGCTCCAAGTCTATTACTTTTGTGGCACTTGCTGGCTAAGGTGCTCTCTGTCCCTTGTGCAAGGAGATCACTGTTAAATCAAGACAATAAAAAAAAAGAAAAAGACAGCTAAGAGGTTATGTTAGTTAAGGGTATGTCTGTGCTGCACCACCTGAAGAGCAGTCATTGAGCTGGTACTTCCGTCTGTGTCACAGCAATGCCATGGGACGTTCAGAGCTGAGATCTTCAAAGGTACGTTCAAAACTGTCAGCTGGCAGCATTGCACATGGGTTATGGGAGCAATGTTAATTAAGCAAGGAGCAGTGCTGCCTGGAGCTGATTTTATCACTGCCAATTCTGAAAGCAGCTTGCTCACAGCTAGACCAGGGCATTGCTGCAATCCTCTGCTGCAAGGTTCAGGTCTGCTCCGTTTTTGCCTTGGCTGGTGGTTCGGGTGTTACAAATGAAAGGATTTGGTAAACACAGCTCTACAGAAAGCCAACTGTTTTGCTGTGGTGAGTGTATCGTTTCTCTAGAGTACTGACGGTATTGGGATAGCCTTCAGGCATTATTATTGTCTTGTGGGGAGAAGGGATTGTCTTTTGGGGTTGGTTTGTTGTTTTCTTACACTGGTGTTTTGGTGTTTTGTTTTTTTTTATTAAAAAAACAAAGGATCTGGTTGTTGTGCGTAACAGAAGAGCACTGTGTGAAGAGTGCTGTTAAGGATGGTACATGTGGAATGATGTGTGCTGGCGGTATTTTATTGTTTTGCATACAAACGTGTCCCTCCTCTCTAGCTGCAATCTGCTGATTCAGTTGAAGAAGCAAGGTCAGCTTTCATCCCTCTTTTCCATTCCTCTCTTCCTATGTTCTCAAAATATTTTACAATATTTCTTGTTCACTGCCAGTGAGCTTTGTGCTTTTCTCCATAGCTCTTCAGTCACCCAGGGCTCCTGGTGGTTCCTGCTACTTCTGCCCCACACCCCGCTGTGTTTTGAGCTGGGGCAGATTAAAAAAACCCCTAACAGCTGGGAAAGAAGGAGAAGGGTTACAGGTATGCTATCGCAGGAGGCAGGGTTGCCAGCAGCAAGATGACAGATTGAGTGGTCACATTTCTATTTGCATGAAAAATTTTAAAACTGGCCAGTAACCCAATGGTTAACGCGATGGTTGCTCACATGCAGTTATGCAGGACTTGCCATACTTCGTGCTGTGAGGGACCACAGCTGGTTCACTGCAGAGAATCATAGCAATTCAGCCATTGATGGTGACATCAGATTTCTGAAGAGCACAGCTGGTGCTCAGCAAAACGAGTGTGTCTGCCACACCAGAAGAGTCAAAGATGTGCTCCAACAGAAGACCACTTCACTGTGGATCAAGGAGGGCCTTGCTGAAGAGAAGGAAGTAACTCCTTCAATGCCACATGAGCTGTCTTGGGCAACAAAGATTTTTGAGTCTCCTCCCAGTTAGATGACTGTTGCAACTTAAAACAGGCAAATCCACTCCTTTTTTTCCAAGCTATTGCAAAAGGCTGAAGAGGAGTTTGTGGTGGTGACAAATATCAGGTAGCTCAGAGACACGGTGTGAATCCTTGGTCCTGTTGAAAGGAGCAGTCCTTCACCACTGCCTGCATTGGAGCCAGGATTTTTGTGTCTGTGCGTATTTCACCATCTGTCCATCTCAGGAAGGGACTGGGAGGTAAAGTGTTGCAAATATTTTCAAACACAGTTGATTTGTCCATGGGCAGCTGTAAGATAAGACCATTTTTCTTTCATGAACTTTTTGGTCATTCACAGCTTTGGTGGCAGGTGATGGATGACAGTGTAGCTGGTAGGGCAGCCAGGCAAATGAGCAGATTTGGAAAGCTGCCTTGCCTGAACAGATGTTCCTTTGCACAAACACATTTGGAAGGCCCCTTTGAACACATAGTACGATCGGATCACCGGGTATTGTAATGGCTTTAACTTTCATGTCGGAGAAATCAACAGTTTTCAGGATGGGAAACTTCTTAAAGTACCTTTAATGTTGTTCTGATTTAATCAACAAGAAATATAGTAAGTACCCAATTATGAAATAAGTGACAGGCCTGTCACAGGATTTTATCCTATTTCTGTCTCTTTCTGAGCACAGCAAGGGGTTTATTTTAATGAGGTAATGAGTATTTTATTTTGCAGTAATATTTGGAATTGAGAAATTCAAGGAAAGATTGAACATCCATGCTCAGATGAAATGGTAAATAATGTACCATCATGAAGTCAGTCAGTTTTTTCAGCATTCCAAGGTTTGAAGTATTTCTATAAAAGCAGTCATATGCTGTCTATCTCTGAAAGTCCTGGTACAAGCAATGCCTTGCTGGCTGCAACATGCTGCCACTGACTGAACCTTTGCAGTGCGTTCTGACCAGCAGACCTCATCCCCTGCATCCCACAGATGCCCATGCGTGAGTGTAACCTTTGCTGATGTGCATGGAGACTCGGACTTGAACCCTGCCGTGTGTATTGCTGTCTATGCATATGCTTGTTAAACACCTGGCCTGCGGAGGAGGTCCTTCAATGTCTTAGGGACAGGGACAGAACCTTGTAACTCCTGTTGTTGCATTTCCATGAGCTTAATGGGATACTAGGCTTGAGAATAGTAGAGCAAGGTCCAAATATTTTATTTAAGGATTAAATATTTATACTGTATCAGGTTTTTTTAAGAGCTCCCTACTTAATTGTTTCCATATAAAACCTTAAATGAACCTGGCCATTAAGAAAAAAATGTTCCCTTAATACTGCCAGAAGATTAAAACCAGTATTTTTAATATATGCTTGATGTCAGAGAAAAAGCCTGCTTTGTCCAGTCCTGCCTTCAGTACACATGTCAAGGCAGTCTGAGGCTTTTCACAGATTCTGCCAGACGCAGTTATCCAGCAAAATGCATTTCTGAATTCTGGATTACAACAACTGTAAACCTAGGCATGGATTTTTTGGAGCGATTGGCTCAAGAGTATTCCTAGGTCTGCCCAAAGCTCAGCTCTGGATGAGGGATGCATCATGTTGAGTGAGTTTGGGATCAGCACCTCCAGAGCAGCTTCACTGGCAATAAATGTCAGGCTTTTCAACCTTCCTGAGTTTTCAGGTGAATGCTGTTGAAACACTTAATTTTTCTCTGTCTTGTATCTCCCCACCTTGCAGCCGGCTCTCCTTATCCTTCCATGCTCCCTGCCCCATCCCTGGCTTTAATGCAATATTGGTACTTAATGCTGCGCAGGTGGAGCAAGTTTTCCATCCCAATGCTCAGCTAAATTCATCTTGCTCCTCACTGAAGAGGGGAGCAGCCTCATAACAGATTTGATGCTACAGGTGATTGAAGGAAACATCACTCTGATGTCACTTTGCCTTAGTGGTTTTTTTATATCTACAGATTTTCCTTTTGCCACTATTCAATGAAATCTGTTTGTATACCAAGTATCTGGTAGTAACAACAACCTCCCTGAGTAGGAGGAGCTGCAGGTACAACTTTATTTTAGATGGCTGGGTTTAAGTGTGTGTAATGCTGTCTGAGTGTGGCATGTTAACCGGGACAGGTAAGGAAATCCTGTTTCAGATTATAATTACTCAGTGTAGGTTGCAGCTGAACACCAACCTCTGTGGCTGCCTTTCTACACTAAGTGTGGCTTTGGGGAAAGAATAGACAAACCAGCACATACCCTGTCCAGCTGCACTGGCAATTTTAGCTATTTCATTTCAAAGTTAGAAGTAGGGTACACAAGTCTCAGCCTCTACAACTGCAGAATTGTCATGCCTAATATTGGAAAGTCATGAGTCATGTTATCATCCTGTTCCTATTTTCCTCCCTCCGATGAGATCTCAAATGATAAGGAGCTGCATGCTTCATGACGCCTTTTGAGCTTATTAACTTTGCAGGACAGGCTCTTCAACTGGCCTTTGTACAATTAGAATTTTCAAGCGAACAGAAAAATTCAAGCACACAGAAAAATTTGGGTTTTTCTGAAGACTCCTCAGAGGTCAGTGACTTTACTTACCCTCCCTTAACCCCTGAGCTTCATTTAGTCTCCAGCAAGCTCCGGCTGCACTCATAGCCACCCTCTGTCCCCCTCCTCGCTCTGTAGCCTTCTAGCCTCCCTGTTCACAGCTCCCCCAAGTATACAGCTGGTGCGTTAAACTGTCTGCCCTGTTAACACTGCCTTGTCCTCTGCTTCTCACTCCAGATTTGTTCCTCCTCCACTTACTCTGGAAACCCTCCTTCAAACTGTATTTCTTGAGCACCAGGCTCTTTTTTTGCCCAAAGTCTCCCAGTTTCACACCGTGCCTCCCCAGTAGGATATTATCCTCAGTCCTTGTCCACACATTTTTTGTTTTCTGTAGTATCATTCTTTACTGCTGCACATTCACAGATCCTCTCACTGTCTTCTGTCTAGGCTGTAAACCGATAACAAGCCTGGATTTACAGTAACAGATTTTTCTTATTAGGGCAGGTTCCATCCCCTTGCAGAAGCTGTAAGGGAATCAAAGCCCATTTGGCCTTTTCACCAAAGGTGACCTCCTTCAATTGTATAGAGGAAAAAAAGGAAAAGGATACTGTGGGCATTTGGGACATATATGGGAGGAAATAATAAGCTCCTTCCTTTATTAATATCACAAATAATAACAAAAAACACTGCCTAAATTCAGAGGAGGAGATCACTACTGAGGGGTCAGCGTGGAGCTGATTCTACAGGCAGATCTGGAAATTTTAATCTTATCTCAGATGTCTTCTGTGGACCCATTTACAGCTGTAGTTTGGGAATAAAGATCTAGAGGAACACATTTACTTCAACTACCATCTTGTATGAGTTCTTCCTGCACTTTCCCCCCTGGCTTCCTTCTGTTGCATATGCAGGATGCAGCCTGATTTTATTAATTGCCATCAGAATTTTATCCAACAGTTCCTCAGCATCTTCAGCAACTCCAGCAGCTGTTTTCACTTTCTGTATTTTCTCTGAGCAGCTAAGAATGAGGATTTACTCATAGCTGGGCAGCAACTAAGAAATGGGTTTGCATATGTTTTGTAGAAGTTTCATGCTTTACAGTGTTCCTAATACGGCAGAGGGATTGCACTCAAACCCAGGTAGGTGCACCCTCATTCCAGCCTGAATGACTAGGCACTGAATGGATCCTGTAGAAGAATGAAATCCACCAGAGCGGATCGTTCCTGCTCCATTTTCTCCCATTTGCTTTCCAACTGTCTCCTGGACTATTTCTGCGCATCTTTGATCAGATCCCTTAATTTCCCACTGCCTAAATATAAATTAAGTACAATAGTATTTCTCTACCTTACAATGATGCAGGGAGCTGGAAACTGCTTTATATTGCTTGGATTAGAAAAAAAAAAAAAAAAAACAAAAACAACAAAACAAAAACAAACAAAAATACCCCCAACAACAAAATATGGGAGCTATAGTAAGATATAGTGAAAGTCACAAGCTTTTGTGGATTTGGCTTTGTGTAAGGTTGTCCAGAAAGTATGCAATGCATAGGATTAGAGCCCAGTTGTTGTCGGGTCTAGTCTGGCAGAGGCCATTCTCGAAGTAAAAGCCCATAGCATGAGGTTAAATTAATTACTACAGTGTGTATTTAATAAATACAGCCAGCTGTCTTGCATCTTTGACCATTCCAAAAGCAAGTAGTTGTACCTTCACTCATTCTTTAACTGTGAAATTCCTCATAATTTTCCTCAGTGGGGAGGTCAGAGGGTGAAAATTTGAAGCTGCAGAGTGATACAAAATAATTTGATGTAAATCGCATTCCAGTGGATACTGTTGCACTTCTTAACAACAAAGATGCATTTTGTGTATTTTAAAGTAATTTAATTAAAGTCTACCAAAGCTATCCAGGCTACCTGGAAACTCAGATTTCATAATTTATTATGGTACCATTTCTCAGCAGTCTTCTTTTGCTGAAAATCCAGTTCTGAGTTTCAACCGTACAGGTTTTCCACTGTACAGGGCTTTTAAATGTTGTGTCTTTTCTGGTTTGACTTTATGAAGACAAGAAAAAATGAAAGGAAAAAAAAAAAAGTCAGGTCATGCTGATGACCCAGGAAGCAGCATTTCATTGAAACTCCTATATAGCTGCCCCTGGGAATGCTCTAGGCAAGCAGCAGTTTCTCTATATTTATTTTAAAAGTGAAATATTAGAAAGCTAATGGAAAAAGCACTCAGGGAGAAGGAAGGAAATCTGCAGAAAAGGAGAAGCCCAGAGCAGCAGAAGTGTGATGGCCAGTAGAAAGACAGAGAGCAGCTAAGACAACTAATAAGTATTTCACAAAGCGAAGACAAAGTATCTTTTTGTTTATCTTTTGCTGGTTAGGAAAATATTTTCCCTTCAAAAAACTTCTCAGAACTACTCAGAAAAAAAACCTTGCTGATGAATACCTTTTGCTTTTGTTTTTTGACATATCAGAATATCTTCAATTAAGCCTCTTTTTTTGATTCATATAGTATCTATCTGAAACTCTTGTTCATCTCTAATCCTCTCTCTGCTCTAGGTGGGAAAAAAACTGATTTATTTCTTCTGTTAGCAGTTAGAGGTCAGTATTCCCTGATGGTTTTGTTGATAGTATTATCTTTATATAAAAGATTTCCCTTCTGCCAAATTCCAGGTGTCCTTTCTTCTGCTTCAGTAAAAGATCTTTCCTTTTTAACATTTTTTTTTAACATTTTTTTTTATTTTTAACATTTTTAACATTTCCTTAATAAATGTCGAGTGGGGAGCAATGGTCTTTGTTCCTGGCTCTTGGTGAGAAGCTCAGGCAGAAGTGGGGAGCCAAACCTCCCTGAATGTCCCTTGGCTGAAACTGCCTTTCCCAGATGGACTCGGGTGGTTTGCTGCCCCCCGGGGGTCCTGGTTTCTTACTTTGTGTACTCTTTTCCCTCTCCCTTTTTGACCCATTTTGGGCCAGTGTCAGTAACAGTAAAGTAGTACGATGTAGTCGCTCAGCCCATCTGAGGCACCTCAGTTAAGGGCCCAATAGTTCTTGCTCCTCATATATTCAGTGCAGAGAGACAGGATACAAGTATCCAAGTATCCAACAGATACCAGATGGAGAGTCAGAGTCTCTTCCCATTAGTTTTTGGGTCTTTTTTTTTTTTTTTTTGGGGGGGGGGGGAAGGGTATGGGGGGGAGCTGTCCCCATTACTGACCTTGGGGGAGCAGACAGAACTATCGATGCAGGCAGCAGCAGAAGGGAGAGCAGTTGCTGTGCATGCAAAGGGACCACTGCTCATCCCAGCTTCCCACACAAACCTGAACGGAAATATGACAGGAGTAGTAAGAAGACGTTTTGGGTTATCATTCTGATAAAACAGCACTTCAGAAAGATGTAAAAATCTGCTCTCAGGGTGAAAGAAATAGAACAAGCCAGCTGACAGGCTGTGGCTTCCAGAGGGTGAAGGCAAAGCCTTTTTCTTTCTGAATCAGTCTCCCTGCTCAGACACTCCCTGATTTTAGTCGTTCAGTAGCTATTTGGAGGCTTTCCTGATGCTGAAAAGATAAAAAATATTTCATTTGGGTTTTCATAAGCCTGTCATTAAGCAGGCAGTGAAAGGAATTGTTTTCTGGGCAGCAGGTTGAGGCAGGAGGCTGAGACATCTCAGGAAAGCCTCTCTGGCCAAAATAATTATTAGGCTCCATGGTAATCCATTGTTCAAACCCAGGATTTGTTGAAATAAGAAGCTAGATGTCTGATTAGTGCACTAAGAAAAAAATGTATAGAGAAGTTGCATAATTCCCTGAAATTCAGTGTTTTTGAAGGTATTTTTTTCATTCTGGAAAGAGTTCTTCATGTAGCTTGGAAGAATTTGCTGCGTTTGTGTCTGTCTATGGTGTCTAAGTTGGTTTTACTTAAATGACAGGATAACTTGTATTGGGTTTTGATTTTTTTTTCCTTTTTCATCATCTTCACAAGTGTTAATGAAGACTGTTTCTAAGGCCTGCACTCAGGGATATTGGCCAGAGGTCACCCTGCCCTTTACATCAAGCAAAACTGAATGCCAGCACAGAAAAACATCTTCAGCTCCCCTTCCCCCTTTTATGTGTTGTTTTTTTTTTTTTTTCCCTTGTCTTTTTCAAAGGAAAAGTGATATGGAATGTAGTTATAATCAGATTAATCAATAATTATAGAGACATAGTGTGGTATATCTTCTGCCTCTGGAAATCTTTTTCTTCTTGCCCGTTCTGAAGACGGTCTCGTCATTTGCCTTTTACTGTCCATGGGTCTGTTCTCAGTCTCCATGACTTTCCCATAACACTAGACTGTTTTCTCCTGGTGACACTGGCAAGCTTGTTCATCCCCCTTGGATGCATCTCGTCTGGTGCCACGGAGCTGTGTAGATCTGTTGTGCCTGGGCCCCTCATGCCGTATTCCTCTACCAGGGGTGACACTTTGCTCGCCCAGACTCTGCTATGAGACAGAGGCACCTGGGAGGTCTGAGGGCAGAACCTGCAAGTAAAGACTGTAAATTTGTATTTTCTACACACACTTAGTAGAAATTGAGAATATTTCCTCTACTGAAGTTATGGTTTGCTATCCAAATATCTCTGTATGGTCATCAGGACTTCAGTATATAAGTAAGAAACAAAAGAAGAAAGTGATAGAACCCCAGTTTCTCAGATCCCATGCATTAGGGTTGGTATTTTTTTGTAAATAACCTGAGTTATTCTCCTCAAACTGGACAAGACTGCCTGTTACTTCATCAGATGTTTTGAAAGATTGCAATTATCCTGGAATGTGATGTGTGAGCTGTCACAGTGTGTAAGCAAAAGGGAAGGAGAAGGAAATGGGGAAACAAAATACAAAGGTAATTAGAAAAAGACAACCTCTTATGTTAAATATACTTTCACATATTGTACAAGAATATGCAATTTAAAGTACTGTATTTTAAATGTAGACACCTCTGTGTGAAGTTGGTCTGAAGCTTGCAAAATTAAAAGTTTTATTTGACCTTTAGGTTGTAGGAAACAAAGTGGTTTTAAAAGGCTTGTGAAGCTATTTTTTTTTTTACTTCCAAGATGAAGACTTTTATCTTAATCTCCCTTTGCAGTTCTGGCTAATTTTACTTCCGTGATTGCACTATGCCAGGAGAGTGTGGTGCTCAGAGCATCTCCCGTGCTAGGACTCTCCAGTCTCTGTAACTTGCCTATTACTTGGTATGAGCGAGGAGACACTCCTCTGAGAGAATGAGCAGCCTAAACCCATTTCACTTCCCACACAGGCACTCCAAAGAAGTTAAAGGTTGACAGCAGGTCATAAAATGCGGTTTGGCTTTGTGGGATGGTGGTGAGAGAGAGGGAGCAGGGATGAGAAAAAGACGGATGCATCTCAGTGGTAACTGGTCAGGAGAAGTGCTCAAGCTACTGAGAGCAAATGTGAAATTGAGATGAACCCAGTATAGTTTCATCTAATTAGGGAAAGACGTTGTGATGCTTTCCCATGACAAAGAGCATGATGACCTGTCTGATCTATCTGTGATAACAGCAAACCAGAGAGAGTTTTTAAAGAGCAGCTTAAGTAAAACATTTGGCTGGGAAAGATATATGAGGAAAATTTTAATAGTAGAATACATAGCCAGCATTGATTGAGATGGAATGAGGAGGAGGAATAACTAGAGCTGATTTAAAACTCTGTGTTTCCTTCCCTCAGGGAATTCTGCTAGCTTCAGCATTTATCTTTATGCTGGATAGGAATTAAAAAAAAAAATAATCTCATTTTTGTGCTAGAATGGAAGGTTATGGAAAGTTTTGGTTTTCAAAAGGATGATAGGGGAGTTTTTTAAAAGACCATTTTGACACTATGTCTTCCTCCGCTGCTTTTGATGAGTCCTGGGAATGGCGATCCAGAGATGTCTTCTTTGATGACTACAAGCTGAGGTCTCCGGCCAAGCACTTTTGTCCTGGTGAATCACATTTATGTGCCTCTTTCTCTGCATCCAAAGAGGTCTAGCAGAGTGGAGGTCACAGCATACACCAGGATTTGCATGAGTGTGTATCTCTTGGGAGATGGAGAGGCCCAATTGATAGTGATAATGCAAACAAGACCTACGTAAGCTATACCTGTCATTTGGCACAGTGGCAATACAGGTGGATGCAGATCAATGTCAAAATGAGACAAGATTTGATGAAGTGACAGATCCCAGTTGATTCTGAGTGACCTTGGCTAAAGGAGAAACATTTTGCTTCAGGATTTTTGATGGGAAGAATCTAAATATTACAGTAAAATGACTGAAAATATGTTTGTAAATTAAAGAGGGAAAGGGAAAAAAAAAAAGAGAGAGAGAAAATGACCCATCAATTCCCAAGCTGGCTTTCCCACGTAAATATAGCATCATCAAAGTTATTGTATGTTGTGACATGGTGGAATGTTTTCATGTTACATGTAAAAGGTTTAGGAAGCTGTGTGTGCTCTCCAAGGAAAACTGCAGCATGTGGTGGTCTAGGGAGAAAAGGAAAAGTAAAATAGAAAGTTTATTGAAGGTTATTAAGATGAAAAGTAGATTTCATAGAGACAGAAGCAGGACATTTATGCAACAGTTTATAAAGTTCAGGTTGAATTCAACCATGTCATGCAGATCTATCATGTGTAGTTCATCAGCTGTACAATTGCTAAGAGCTGTTACCCTGCAATGAATACTTCTATGAAAGGGGTATTTATTCCTGTGGGATAGTATTTAATCAGGATGGGCTTTATGTAATTTTGAGGCCTCCATAATAGCTTGCACAAAAATTCTCTCTTCATTGGCAATCTATCAAACACCGGCTCTAGAAGTCACAATAACAGGAAAGAAATAATTAGCTTATTTCAGGTGTCATGCTGCAAAGATATCATACTGGTACTTGATATTTTTTTTTAGCCTGTGGACTAAAGCAATTCCTGCACGAGAAATGGATGTTATGGTGGATACCGAATAGTGAAGTGCAGAGGGGTCACAGCTGGCCCCTCAATACAGAGCTTTGCTCCGGTGGAGCAGCATTCAACCGGCTGTCAGGAGCCCCGCAGGAAA
Source organism: Falco punctatus (assembly GCF_963210335.1). Classification (NCBI taxonomy): domain Eukaryota; kingdom Metazoa; phylum Chordata; class Aves; order Falconiformes; family Falconidae; genus Falco; species Falco punctatus. The sequence goes on along the minus strand of NC_137585.1, from coordinate 11,177,278 downwards.
GAAAGGACCTTCCTGGGTCTCTGAGCAGGGAGGTTCCCCACACCGATGCGTAGCACAAAGAGGAGACCCAGGGTGGAGATCACTGAGCTCCTTTTCTTTTCGAGGTGGTTCATGCCCTTCTCCTCCCATCTTCCTCCCTACAACCCCCTGTGAGTCAAGGGAGGCTTGTTTCAACAGGACATTACGAGCTACTCGGTCTGTTTGCTTAGGATTGTGCTTTAAGGTCCTTATATTGAAAAGAGCTTGTCACTTCTGCTGTGTGGAATATTGCCCTTTGTAAGCAGGAGGACAAATTTTATTTCACTTGTAGTTTGCCAAGCTTTTCAAGAAAGCGCTTTGGACACAGCTGAGATAGGTGTATCTTCTGTGGGGAGATAAAGTAATTTTTATTTTTATTCTGAATTTCTTCTGCTTTCTTGTTGGACTGACTGGCTTTGCACTAGGATAGGGCATAAGGAAGAACTACAGCCTGAAATCTTTTTGCTCTGATACGTGGAGAAGAACTGAAAGCATCATATTAGGCTATTTCAGTGAAAATGAAGATATAGTGATCTCTGGAATAAAGTGGCTCTTTTTTCTAGGCATTAGGAAAGGAGTGCTAAATTATCTTAACAGATTGTGTTGTATGCGCAGTGGTTCTGCTCTCACAGGGTGAAACCTGAGTTATGATGAAGTCTTTTTGTGCTAACATGACTCATCTTTCCGTCCAACTGCAACTTAACAAAAATGCTAAGCCCATTGCACAAAGAACAGGCTATATCGTCTAGAAATAGCTGTCAAATAAAAACCTGGTCGTGTTACCTCATCTTAGCTATTGCATCAGCTTGTATGTAGCTGTTCCAATTCTCCTATTATAGTGTGCCATTACTCTCTGTGTCCAATATATCTTAGAGCCATTTCATTTCCTAATAACTAATGGCTTTTCTACTTCCTGAAAACCTTGCAGTACCTCCCTTATAGCAAATAGAAAGGAGGGACTAGCTGGTGCCTGTCCTATGCTATAAAGTTTCCCATGTTGCTAGAGAGTTTGGCCGACTTCCCTGACTAAACTAACTGCGTGCAGAGAAAAGTCTGTAAGAGCTGAGTTTTTCAGGTAAGCCATGTTCCTAAATCCTTGCTCTGTAAGTGATGCTAGACCTTCTCTTCCATGCGGAGTTGGGATTCTCCCTTCTAAGTGATCCCCACAGTTCTTACTTCTCCATTACCATCTCAGCTGGGACTCTCTCGTAGATGGGTTAAGGCTGATGGTGGCTACGAGGGTTTGGGGTTACTCCTCCTCGTTTGGTGGCCCTGGAGGATCTGTTCCTATTATAATTCTCCCAGTTCAGAAGACAGCATTGCAGGTTGGACTGAAGCATAACTGAGAGGAAAGAAAAGAAGGGCTTTGAAGGGGGATAGCAGAGTATTGGCAAAACACCCACAGAGTTGGAGGGGTGGCCTGATAGTATTCAGGTATGACTTCATGCACATCCTGGGGAAAGTTGCTTCTAACTGTTACGACTGTTAAATTTTAAAATTGGAGTACTTCCTAAGAAAGGGAGATTAAATGTTTCACGGTGTGAAGGCCTTGGCAATGACACAGGACAAACAAATTCTTGTTCTTTCCTGCTCCTACCTTTCATCCCACCACTGTCTCATGATCTCCTCAGTAGTGCTGACACAATTCTTTCTCAAGCCACATTGTAAACCAGTCCAGTGAATTTGTTTAACTCACAATTTGATCCCACAAGAATTCTTCCTGCACAAGTGAAGGGGCAAGAAAAATACAGCCTGAGTTGCAAAAGGTAAGAACTTCTAAAAAAAATGAAAGCTTCTGCCAAACCCTCTGTGTTTTAACCACAGTGCAACTCCAGAGATTCACGAAAGAGAGGAATTGAGCATCAGTGATGGTTTTTCCCTGTGAAACACACTGTATTGATTGTCTCAGTCTTATTGTCAGAACTGAAAAATGTTGCAATTAAGGCTTATGATTGTACACATTTATCAAATTAATCAGCCTAAGCTGTCCCTTGGAGTTAAACTTCAGGTGTTGTAGATTTGGAAGGATCAACCTGCTATAAAAAAAAAAAATTGTTCCTGTAGTGTAAAGATGATCTAAGAGCTTCAGTATCACCTATGGGCATCTTTGTGCTATATAGTGATTAGTGGCATGGAGCATTTGAAACCTGGGAAACCTGACATCTCACAGCCAGCTGGGAAGCCTGGCAGTGCAAAGGTGCCTCTCTTCTGCTTTCCCTTGCTGCTCATTTTTGTCTTTTAGATCGTAGTTTTCATTTTCTGTGACTGTTTCTAAGGATGATCTACTTGTTCTATGAAATACTCTTAAGTTTTCTCTCTCCTGCTAAACAGTATGACTTTCTAACCTGACTTTGAAGTTGACGTTTTCTAAAGTTCTTGAAAATCAAAAACAATGCCCAACTTTTATTTGTAAGCAACCGATCATCCAATCTCTTTAGAAGTGGTCATTTTATACTGTTTGAGTTTTGGATACACAGGATCACTATATTGCATTTATTCTTCACCCCCTCAACATGTATGTCTTGTCAGCAACATTTTTATCATCTGTGTTATTAGAAGATTTCAACTAGATCAAATTATTTGCAAGTAAGTATAATCTAAATTCATTTTTTCTCCAAGCAAGAATCACCTACCATGCCCCTACTTATCTATGATTAAGCTTTCTTCTGTCAAAAGACTCACATTCTATTTACAGGCCTGATTTCTTTCCTTTCTGGTTATTTAGGGCTGTATCTCTTGCAGGACATCTCTGCCTTTCGATTGTTAAGATCCAGATTTCTTGGGGTGTGTTCAATGTAAGATCAAAGAGGATGAACGTGGTGACAAAACCATTAAATCTCCCCAAACCCTACACTGGCTCCCAGTGCAAGTTAAGGGTGCCTCAGTGCATTGTTTTCTGTGTCTTCAAACACCCTTCTGATAAAACGAGGATCCTTGGGTCATACAGTTTCTCTGACTATCACCTTTTTTCTCTGGTCATCCTGTTGGAAAGGGGTCAAGAAAGGGAATTGGCAAAAATCACAGCAGAGCGCCTCTGAAGGCTGTAAGTACTCAGCCAGGGAAAATGCTCAGGAAGCCAAATACACAGAGGGTTGGGCTGGTTTGCGCTGCCAGGGGAGAAAAAAAAGGTTTCTCTGAAAATAGGACTTTATGCTACAGAGATTTCAAGAAATAGAACTTGGAGCAGAGTGAAACGCTTCTCCTGGTTGGGGTTTGTGGGTTTTTTTTTTTGCTTTGTTTTCACAAGCAGCAGAGTGGTACCACTTCTATACTATTACACTGGAGGGAAAAAATGGTTGCTACTACCTGTAGGCACGTTTGTTCCCAGCTACTCTTTTCCCTAAGAGATGTAATCGAGCAGCAACCTTACTCTGTGTGCTCGCTTTAGTAATATCTCTGTATTGCAGGAAGCGTCCTGCCTCAAAGACTGCTTTTTGGCAAGGCTAGTACGTTTTGGCTGTTAATAACACAAGCTTTTTCTTTTGTGTGGCAAGCCTTATGCAGATAACGCTACTTACTACATCCCCGCCTAGTTAAGCTGTGTATTTTGGCAAAGAATTTCCAGCCTGACTATCTGCATGTACCTCACTTCAATCGTTCTTAATAGGACTCTTATCTGGACCAGAGATTAGCAGTACAAAATTCAAGATGGGGGATATGCAACAAATGTTGCAAGGTTTGGAGGTGGATAATTTCTGTCTGCAAACTCGGGAGGATAAGGCAATTTTTGATACTTTCAAGAGGACATTGCACCTTTTGGCTACAGTTGCGAGGAGCAAGAACTGATAACATTTTTTTTTATTGAGAGGCTGCCAGCCGTGCATAGTAGTTGTTACACCAGGTCACTTGATATTTACTTTCACAGCACCTCTGGGGTCTGGGCTGAGGACAGGCTGAACCTGTGTGGGACTTTTGATGCGTTGCAAAGATCCAGGGCCTGAGAGATCTGACTTGAGGTGCAAATCTTTTGTGTTCTGCTTGGCACTAGTTGATTAAGAGAGAGTTGTTGAGCTTATTTGGAATATCAAAACTGTAAATACACAAAACTGGGAGATGTATGATAGAGTGAGGCTGTTTTGGGTGTCAGTGCGATGGAGCTAAAAGCACTGAAGCACCTTGGTAGTGTTTGAGTTTCAGAACTAGTAATGTTTGCTTGGTCTTTATAACTTCAGATGGTGAGCTTTGCCTCCAAGATCATGAGGTCATACAAAAGTAAAAAAGAGCATAATTTCTTGGAAAATACAACAAAAAATTATTGAAGCAGAATTGAACCATGTTATTTTTTCTTAAATGATATGGATAAATCCTTACTTTTAGAAGGGTCCTCAAGAGCCCTATATTTCTACTCTTATGTTTGAGCAACATTAGTGCTTGTGTAGTCACAACACAGCTAAATACCTTTATCTTGGAAATAACAATTTCCTGTCTCCACAAGAGAGGCTTAAATTTTTTTTTAACAAAAATAATAATCAGGAGTCACCAACACTGTACTTCCACCTGAGCTTGAAATCACTGATGCACAATAGTGCAGCATTTACTGCAGTGCTTTCTACAAGCATAATGTAATTAATTGAGCGACTTGCATCTATTTTGAGATTTTGCACTTCGTGTATATTTTGTAACTAACTTTCTGAAGCAGCAGTAGCTACGCTGATGTTAGGAGAAGACCATTGTCAAGGGAGAAAACTGTCACATTTTGATGGACAGTTAGCAGTAAGGCTCAGTACATCTGTAGGCTGTGTAATGCATGGAAAAATCTGGGAGCATACCTGACTTCATGTGAAGCATGCCATGTGCCTTTGCATGATTATTTCTGTGCTCTGTGCTACGTGGAGCTATGCTAATATACCACCTTTGAGTGGTCTTGTGCATTTTGAGGGCAGGAACATATTAATCAATCCAGAGGCGCTGCCACTGGGTAGGCTGTATGGCCTGACATCGCCCTGCTTGGGGGGCAGGGATCATGGTGGTGGCAGGAGACTGGCTGGATGCTGGTCCACAAGGTTGTGCTTCACGAGCTGTGTGAAATCAGTGCACATGTTTCATTTCCAGGATGTATTTGTGGCTCTGTAACCTGTTTTAAAATTATTCCAAAATTTAAACTGTGGGTTGACCTTAAGAAGACTGTGTGGTATTCCTTGGAAATAGGAATAATTTCTTTATCTTATAGATCATGGTAGGATGAAATCTGGGGGGAGGGGGGGAAGCCAGCATTGATAAATCAGTGGATATTTTTCTTTACCAGATAATGAAGATTTTAACTGTTAATTACTGAAGACAAAAAAAGAAAAGACAAAACTTCATTCAGTATAGGAGCATGTAGATTTTCAGTGCAGAGCTTCTTAAGGACAAGAAGGTAGTTTGTCATTCAGGAAAACACATGTGCACTAATTGGAACCTGGCACTCATCACAACAGTTCAAGTGCTTTAAACTTAACTCAATTTTTTCTTGAATGTTTAGAGCCAAATCAGCATTGAATGACTTCTTTCCTTTCTTGCATTTCAGTGCACAGAGGATGTATTAGAAAACATTATCACAGCCTGACTATCCTTTTGTGATGCAGCACTTACATCTCATTCAATTACAGGGTTTTTTGAACTTCTATAAATGTGCCTTGTCGCCTCGCATCAGCTTGTCTTCTAAATATTGGAGAAGGGAGGAAGAAAAATATTGGTCCCTGTATGTGGAAAAGGAGGAAAAATTTTCTCTGTGCCAGTATGTGCCAGCCAAGAGGCATTTTCTATTTACGTTTTATTGTCTCTTCTTTCTGGAGAAATGTGTTTCAAAAGTCCCAGTGCTGCAGATCTCTCTGCTGCCTCATTATTCAGAGCTGCTGATGTGCTGAGCAAAGTTCCTTAATGCAGCTTTCAGGAACTCCAGGGAATTCTCTTTAGATTCCTCTTCCTGCGGTTTTCCCTTTATCTGAAGAGTAAATGTTTGTGTTTCTTGGAGAACTTTGGGGGCAGAAATCTGCTGCCTATCTTCCACAGAAACTGAGTGAGGAGTCTGTGCGAAAATCTAATTTGGAAGGGTATTATTTTCATATTCTAGTTTGGCTTCTTCCACATATAATTGTTATTTCCTTCCTGAATCGACAATTTGGTCTGTACACTCTTAAGTGAGAGGAATAACTGTGTGACAAAACACCAATAATAATAATAATAAAAAATCAAGCAACAAACCATAACCCACCAAAATCAAGCAAAAAAAACCCACCCCAAACCCAACCCAACAACAACAAAAAGTTAAAGACTTTTTTATTTACATATGCACACGATACCAATGAAATAGCAATACTGCAAGAACTTATTTTGATAAAATCAATGTATCTTACCACATAGATGGTCTTTCCTGCTGTTGTGCTCTTTGGCTTGTGAAATGGCAGTTAATTCTGATCCCTGTTATAGTATGACCTAAGCAATTTCAAACAACTAAACACAACGCACAAAAAGAGCAAAGAAGTGGCTGCACCATTAACTCCAATTCATTAACAGCCTCTGTGAATTGCCTTGTTTCTCTGATCGTGGGAATTATAAAATACACATCTACTTTGTTACTCTGGGATATTCCAGAGATCATTAATTAATGTATATAAAACAGTGCATGAGCAAATACGCTAACACAAGAAAAGAAAGTATTTTTAACAGCGTAAGGGAGGGATAAACATTGCTATGCTGTGTTTGCTTTGTCCGTTTGCTGTACTATTGATTCACATACACAAATCCAGAAAAAAACTGTTTCTACTCTGGTAACTTCTAGGTGACTCAGCTGTGATCAGCGACCTTTTCTGACTGGTACTATTGCACTTGCTTGGTTCCCATCCCAAATGGCTTGGGATGTAGCAGTTCTGTAGTCTCTGCTGGAGGCATGTATGTTTCAGAATATTGCACCTCTCTCTGTATTTTTAAACAGCGCACTCAGACTTGCCTCACATTTGCTTTTTAGTTCATATATGTTTTCTCAGTCTGTTTATCCTGGTAGGATAGGGAGAGATGTACTAACTAGAAGAGTCAGAAATCCTTAAAGCTATCTGGTAAGGATCAGGAGGTAGCAAAACTACCTTCTGAGAGTAACTAAACTTTCAGAAATTAAGTAAAATAATATTTAGTATCAAGAATGCAATCAGTTGAATTGTTAAAGATTTTGTGAAAATATTCTCGCTGTTAGTAGAATGAGTTCTGCTTGCTTGTGGATGGGTTTCAAGCAAGGGAAGAGCTGATGGGGGATAGAAAAAGAATGTTTGGGATATTTATAAAAGCAAATAAGACTATGATTTCTGTGTTTTGTTGATATCTTCTTATGAACTGCACCTTTAAACTATGCCAAAATATTGTGGCAGTGGCTGCCATATGTCAAGACATGAGAGAGCCTAAGTCCATTTCCTACTGCACTAGTTCCTGCTTGACAAAAGCCTGCCTTCACTGCAAGCTGTGAGCAGCACCCATGTTAGCAGACGCTTGCCAGCTAGCCACAGCGTGCCAGTTGGCAACTTCTACAATAATATGAATTTTCCAAGGCACATGAGGAGACCCTTGTAAGTTGTTTTTAATTTCTTTCAGCTATTGGTCTCAGTCTTAAGGAAACTTTTTTTCACAAGAGTTCAGCTTCCATGTCATCAGTGGTGAAGATCACTAGGGTATCACCCAGGGGTAATTTGGCTCAGCGTGTGCAGAGGTCACAGAACTACTGTAAGTTTTTGGCGGCTGTGGGTAGTTCTGGGCATAGCACAGTGTGGAGGGCTTTTGCATTTGCACACCCCATTCATTGTGAGATGCAAGCCCACTGGTAGAAGCTGAATGGGAAGTACTCTGTAAACAGAATGACTCAGATACTAATCACAGAAAGTCCTACAGAATTTTCTCTTTGATGCTCTCTAGCCCTTTTTTTTTTTTTTTTTTTTTTTTTAAGAAGCTACATTTTGCAGTCTCATCTTTCTGTTGGTAGCAGTCAGCATCCAGGATATGTTCACCCATATTCAATAGATTTCCTTCAGTAAATTTCAGTAGATTTTCCTTCAGTAGATTTCCTTCAGTGTTCCACTTTGATCAAACACTAGTTTGTTCTGTTGAAAATCCTAGCAGCTACCTTGAAGCTACCTTTTAATACACACCACTCGTTTTCCTACAGCTAGTGAAGCTTCTGGCTTAGCTGGGGGTCTTCTGTACTCCCGGTTCAAGTTTCCAGGGTAGGAGGCATTCTCACTCATACTGCCCAAATGCTGTGGTGGTTGATGCCAAGGAAAAAAAAAACTTCCAAACTCAAACTCTTAATATTACATTTGCTGTTGGAAGGGGCAGAGGCAAAACTAGTGGTCTTGCTGTGCACATGTAGCCTCTGAAACTTTCATCCCCTGACCCCAGGTTATCCTGCAGCCTCAGGAGGAGCAGCAGGAATCAGCTCTACATTGTAACTCTGTGCTTCTCTTGTCTTGCTGGAAGCAATAGATCAAGGATTGAAGAGGTTGGAAGTGCAGCCCCATGGAGAGTCAGACAAAACAGGGAGAAAAGTCTACCCAGAACGGTGAGGTGTAATGCGAGGCAGAAACACTGCTGCATCTCTCTGAAGTGCCTTCTATCTCACTGACTTCTGTCTTAAGAACTAGTATGCTTTATGTTTTTCCTACATTATATATATATATATGTAAAGTCTGAATTCTTTTGCGGTTGCGTGTCTTCACCCTCTCTTCAGAAGCAGGCAAGCCCCATACCGCTGTCTCCATTGCCCCTTCCCAACGCTCCATACGTGGGTCCTTGTAGAAGGAAGCAGCCTGCTAGATTACTCTCGCTGGGGTTTCTCTGCATTTCCAAAGGGAAAACGAGATGTTTTGTCAGTCGATCACATTTGCGCAGCGAAAGTCACGACATGGCAGGCAGCAACCTGCCAGACAGGAGCAGCTGCACCTCTGCTGCTGTGGCTTCCCTAGCATCCATCCTTACACCGCCTGTGCGAGGGCGTTATCTTAGTGCCAAGGACTCTGGCAGCAAATTTGTCAGTGTATTGCGGTTCTGATGCAGGTAGTGCCAGAACTGTCTTCAAGAAAACAGGGGGTACAGGGAATGATTGGAGCACTGGTCACTGATGTTGATTTTCTGGCTTGCTGTGGAATAAGCCAGCTAGCAGCATGCACTAAGCACCACAAAACTCCCTGTGGACTTCCTGGAACAAAATATGCTTTGGCTGCGTTTCTTCCCTGTTCCTGGGGAGCTTGATCCTTCTCTGTCTGCTGAGAACTTCACTTGACAAGAGAATTTTGCATAGCCAAAGCCTGGATAGCTTCTGTCCTATTTCAGTAGCTGGACAGAACAAATGAGACTGCTGCTGTTGTCTGGGGGATTGGCAGGTGCCATCAAATGCTCTAAGTGGGAACAACAGAGAAATGTGGGAGAAATGAAAAAAAATGTGTTTTTTTTTTATTTAGCCTATCTGAGTTTTGATGCAGTGATGAGGTAGAAGGCAAAACTGTGGTATTTCCATTGATAATGCTGTCTTTTAGGTTTCCATATTAAAAGAAGACTTGATGGTATCTTAAATCTTTGGTTTTGAAAATATCTATTTGTATTTATATATGTTTTGCTATGAAATTGATAGTATAGACTGTCATATCCATCTGATCATCCTTTTAAAACGACTCCTCTTGGTGGGAAGTATTCCAAGTATTTTTGTCTTTCAGCCCCAGTCAAGGCAAGAGTAGTGCTCTGGGCTGCGCTTCTTAATAAAACCTGAATATAAAAATGCTCAGACTGCTGCGCTTAGCTTTTCATTTGAAAGAAAAATACAGTTATTTAATTAACCTTAAACCTGAGTCTGAACACAGCAGGTAATTTTTTCCACTCTGTTAGATCTGAGATCTAAAGTGTGAAATTTCATTTTAGCTCGCTGTCACAGGACTGCTAGGCTTAGCGTAGTCACCACATTTTTCTGGTAAGCAGCATACATGATGCTCCTGTATTGTCTGAGCTCATCAAGAGGTTTCACTGACAACAAACATGTCAAGAGTTTCTCAGCCGATACGTAGTTTCCTCTGCCTTATAGGGAAGGTATTAGCAAATTTAGACATTCATGGAGGAAAAGGAATTTTTGCTGTGTTACAGCTTGTAAAAGTTTACAGAGGTCTTCTGTAGCCACTACCATGTAAAAGTTAGTTGTGGTTTTGATGACCCAAAAATGGTTGTGACTGGAGGGGAAAAGCAGTTAACAGATTGTTGCATCTGCAGCCTAAAAATGGTTTTCTACATATGTGTGAATGTACTACACAAGTACATGCATACACATTACAAAAGAAAAGTCTTCTTCAGTAAAAGCCTGTGTGCTTTGGGAAATCCAGACAGATTGAATAGGGAACTCTGAGGTCATCAGAAATAGGAGAGGGTGTGTATGCTTGAATCCCTACAGATTATTTTTCTTTCTTTCTTTCTTGCAGCTAGTGTTATTCAGTCAATTATTAACTATTTTGCATTTGTTTTGAAGCTTAATCTAAACAAAAAATATGTATGTATTCTGATAAATCTGCACAGGATTACAGAGCTACTCATCTTTTCTGTTTACAGCTTCCACTGTTCATAGCTGTAAAAACAGTTCTAACAATAGGAAGGTAACATGTCTTAGCTAAGTGTTCGGTTTTTAAATACACGATTATTAAGGGGTCATCACTTTGACCATGTTCCTAGTACATTGTGCTCAGTTTCTTCCGTTGTTTTCTGCATTTTTTAGGTTTTGTTATGAAAACATAAATGCAGTTCTGTTTGATTTCATAAAGACTTCTAAGCATTGTGCTTAGGTATTTGCCTGGTAAGAGAGCTGCATGGAGTGATGGTAGAAGAGGGAGAATTAAGGGTAAAGGAGGAATCCCTTAGGAAGGTAGTATCTCCATTATTACATGACATAGATTTACTTGCTAGATAATGCTCTACTTGGATCAATATTGCTGCTGACTCAAAATCTGAGTGAAGACCATTCTCCTTTGTGTTGTGACTGCCTTTGTGAAGAATGTGGTAGCTGTAATCACACGAATATTTGCATTACTACTATTAATCACTACCTTTTTTTTTAATTTCTTACAGAAATGCAGGCAGTTTCTAAATACTTTTGGGTTTAGTTACCCAATCTATTTTAGGGCCACTAAGGAATGGTTTTCCATGGGTGCTGGAATGTGGAAATTGGTGAGGAGGTAGCAGTCCTACTGCTGCTGTCCTCCACACCAGCTGTGCTAGCTGGACTGTTCCAAAAGCGGGGCTTGAAAAAAAGTCCAAAACATTTCAGCCTCCTGTTACCCTCAAACTGTATGCAAGTATTCTTAAACTGGATGAATCATGGAGTCATAGAATCATTTAGGCTGGAAAAGACCTTTAAGATCATTCAGTCCAACCATTAACCTACCTCTGCCAAGTCTGTCACTAAACCATGTCCCTGAGTGCGAGGTCTACATTTCTTTTAAATACCTCCAGGGATGATGACATCCCTGGGCAGCCTGATCCAATGCCTAATAATCCTTTTGGTGAAGAAGTTTTTCCTAATACCCAGTGTAAACCTCCTCTGGCGCAACTTGAGGCCTTTTCCTCTTGTCCTATCGATTGCCACTTGGGAATAGAGACTGGCACCCACCCCACTACAACCTCCTTTCAGGTGGTTGTAGAGAGCGATAAGGTTTCCTCTGAACCTTCTTTCCCTCAGCTGACCCTCATAAGACTCACTCACTAAACCGTTCACCCACTCTGCTGCCCTTCTCTGGACATGCTCCAGCACCTCCACGTCCCTCTTGCAGTGAGGGGCCCAGAATTGAACACAGTGTTTGAGGTGCAGCCTCACCAGTGCCGGGGTGGAATGACAGGGGGACTGTCACTTTCCTTGTCCTGCTGGCCACACTTTCTGACACAAGCCAGGATGTTGTTGGCCTTCTTGGCCACCTGGGCACACTGCTGGCTCACATTCAGCCAGCTCTTAACCAGCACCCGCAGGTCCTTTCCCACCAGGCAGCTTTCCAGCTGCTCTTCCCCAAGCCTGTAGCGTTGTGTGGGGTTGTTGTGACCCAAGTGCAAGACCCAGCACTTCTCCTTGTGGAACCTCATACAATTAATTAGCCTCTGCCCATTGATCCAGCTTGTCCAGATCCCTCTGTAGAGCTTTTCCATCCTTAGGCAGATCAACGCTCCCACCCAACATGGTATCTCCAAGTCCAGCTCTTCCCACAAAAGCCATAAATAGTAACGCCACTGTTTTTTGGCGAGGGGCAAGAACAAGTGGTGGAAAAGGACAGAAAATCTTTGAATACTGTGCTAAGACATGCTGGATGCTAGTACAAAGTTATCAGCTGAGAGCTCTAAAAGAAAATAAATGTGCCAGACCACCCAGATATCACGGAGAGATTCACGGAACATTGACTTTATCACGGAGAGGCCCCCCTTCTGCAGTGCTCAGGTGCAGTGAGATTGGTGTGCAGTGGGTATGGCAAGGGTTTGGTTTTGGGGTTTGGGAGAGGGCTGCTGGTTGTAGAGATCCCAGCCACAGCTAAAGGAGAAAGAGCAAGGTGATAATGGCTGTGAAGAGGGAACTAGTGGAAAGAGAAGGGGAAGGATCATCTGCAGAAGTGCTCTGACTTAGAATGTCTGTATTTAATTATGCTGAGGCAAAGCAGAAACTCTCTTCTAGTCTTGATTTATGCACAGCACCTAAGCTTTGATCCTGTAACCTGCTCAATGGCTTTGCAACAGCCAGCTCTAAGTGAACACAGCTAAAAAAAAAAAAGGGTGAATGGTTACAGATACTGACCTGTGTGATACTGAAAGGAGCCTGCAGAAGCTGCTCCTTTGATGTCTCTGGGAGGTGCTGTTCCTACTAGTACACTAATTATACAGGGGTGAGGCAGAATACATCCATATCCGAGCTACTGAGAAATATTTGTTCTTGAATATCACTCACGTAGGTATGTCCTTACCACAGTTGACCTGTCTTAGCTCTAAAATGCTTACAGGCTCCTTTTCATCAATTTTAGAGTGAACATAGTGAGATGGAGACAGACTAACAGGTTTCACTAAAAAGTCAAGAGGCTCCTCCTGGGTTGTGTTACATTGGTGGGCCTTGTGCTTCGTTCACTCTTCTCTAATTCTTAATGGTGGCTGAACAGTTTGAGCTCCTTAGAAGAGTCAGACAATCTGTGAACTGTACAGGTAATGCTTAAGCAACGACCAGATCTTGAAATTCAAGTTTTAGCCCTGCATCCGATTCTGTGGGCAGATCTCTAGACCAGAAGCTACAACTCCCAGTGCTTTCCAAAGGAGATTCTGTCTGCATGTCATGTAACATTCAGTAGTTTGCAAGATCCAGCTGTGCATGCTGCTTGTTGTCTCTGGCTCTTAATTATGCTGTCACACTGCACTGTCTCTTTAGATTTAACTGTTATACACTAAATGGATTGCAAAACTGGAGTCATTTTTCAAGTCATGAAGGATTTCTGGGAGCAATGATAGTTTCTCCTTGCTTGTTGCTACTTGGGTGTGCTGTTATGGCAAACAAAAAATGATTTGAAGTTTATTAGCTGAAGAAAACTGATTCAACCTTCAGGCTTCTAGCAACAACATTTATATTTGGTGTAAATTGGTTGGAGCAAAATCTCTTTTGTAAAGAGGATTATCATCAGGAGTTCAGTCTGGCTGTAAATGAGCCCATCTTCGAACCACAGGATTTTCTTTCTTTGCACCATATTAGCATCTGTAGTGCCTGTACAAAGGATGGATTATGACCTTCCTTTTAATTCTGTAGCAAAGTGAGAGAAGGTTTACTGTTGCCAGTTTGTAATTGTTGTTAGGTTGTTAGTGCTATAAAATAATTATGGAAGTTTAGCAAATGGTAAGGATTTTTAATTTGTGCCTCTATCAGCCATTTTAACATCCTCTTTGCTTTATTTTCTAGCATTTTCTGGCATCAGTACAATTTCCCCTACCTCTTCCCAAACATCGTGTACTACACAGATCTCTATGTGCCTGGAGACCTTTGAAAATATATTATGTAACTTCAGTGCATCATTGTTGGTACTGTCTGCTTGTTTGTGTTAGCAGCAGCGTTGTCAAAAATGTTGTCAGTGTTGAAATGCAGCCCTTTTCCATTCTGAGTCACTGTTACTGATTACTGAGAAAGCAGAAAATATTTTAAATATAAAGGCTCAAATCTAAGCTAATTCATGTTAACCCTACCTGAAACATTGGTCATTGCAGTGGAACTACCCTGATTGTGAGTTTGGCCCAGAAAATCAAATCAGTGGAGCTGAGTGACGTAAGCTGGTGTTACCAAGAAGCCAGGACTTAAGTCACTGTGATGAAAAGCAAGTCACTACTTCAGCTATTGCTGGGCATGCATGGTTTGGGACTCTGCTCTGTGACTGTAAGGCCACAGCATGCTCTATTACTTCCAGATGTCCTGGGGCTAAAAATAAGCTGTGAAATCTCTGAAGCAGAGCCTGGTGCTCAACAAAACCTTGACATCCATATAAAGCATCTCAAATGATAGAGCGTGCACAACTAACGCACCTGCATACACCTGAGATTTCACTGTGAATCGACAGATGCTGTGATATCCCGTGTTTCTAGTGCCAGCACATAAACATAGAGATGCTTCTTGCATTTTTGTCTTTTTAATTTTTATTCTTTAAGCCTGGAATGGGAATGGAGCATTCTGTTACTCCAGGAATCAGAAGGCTGGGAGGTTGCTTTGTTTCAGACTGGACTTTGCTTCATAGGAGGCAGTGTGCAGATACTGAACTTTTAACACTATTCCTGCCTCTTCCTCCGTGTACATGCTGTCCTTGCTGTTTATACTGATTTGCTTCAAACCATATAATTGCTGTATATGCATTAGCATTGGAGGAAAACTGTTTGTTGTTCAAGTATCCACCTTTACTGGCCACTGAAGTGAAAAGATCAGGTGGTTCCTGCTACAGTCATAGTCATGAGATTATTTGCTTGATGATGATTAACTAACAAGAAATCACAAACACTTTCAAGCAAAGAACACATATTAAAAAGAAATGCTTTATGTATTGTAATTATGTGCATAGTTTGTGGAGTCTCTGTCACACATCCTGGGGCAAAAAATGAAAAAGAAAATAATTATATGAAGATACATTGCTCAGGCATCCCCAGTGTTCAGTCTATTTTAAACTCATAAAATAATTAATAGACTGAGGAAGCAAACTGATGAGATTGAAGTAGTCTGTGACCACTTTATATTGCTTCTTCTGGCCTCAGCTGTACAAGTTCTGCAAAGCGACAGAGGGAATTTTCTTTTTCTGCATGTGCCAGGTTAATTATGACTCCTCCAAAATTCTGATTAAAGATGACTGTCTTATGTATGATTGAATATTTGTACCCAAGATCAAAATTTTATATTCAGAAACTGGCAAAAATTACTTTGTCTTAAAGGAGCTTTGCTGTCTGTAGCTTTCTTAAAAAAAAAAATGTTATTTGTCATTAATTGTAATTTTAGTGAAGCTTGTTCATTACATTTAATATGATGTCTAAATGACTCATCTGAACAGTCCAACCCTCTTGTTTGCAGAAATCACATCCCTGCATAAAGTTGTGAAAATGCACCAGACATGAGAAAACTCATCAAAAACAGACTAAGTAGAAGGAGATGCCAGAGAGGCTGTTCGTGAATCTAGATGTATATTTACAGGCATACAGTCTTTTGCTTTTGCACAAAACTAAATATCTCTCTTTTTTTTCTTTTTCTTCATTTTATGCAGTTGAGTTGAAAAGGCAAGTATCTCAACAGATAAGCTTCTGAAATGGCCACTGTCCTAGTTGAGTAGGGCACAGAAATCTCAGTAGTGATCCAAACCGTAAAGAAATATTAACATGTTCCTGTCTACCCATCCTTCGTTGCTCGTGCTCCATTTTGCCATCTCTTGTTAGCACCCTGCAGCCACGGACCTGCTCTGGACAGAGGCAGGAGCAGCAGCAAGTGAGGTTCAGCTATGCATTTTCCTTCCCGCTGCCATGGCTCTGATAGCAGTCTAACTCCTGGCATTACGCCATTGTAATCTGAATGCAGATTTGGCATCGTTAAGGTATGTCCAAGATGAGTACAGTGTATTTGTTTTGTTAAATACCAGCTCAAGTGTATCTGCTCTTGGTGGGGGAAAGCTCTCCTTTTTCTGTTGAGGATGTGAGGGTTTTCTTTTGCAGGAGGACAGTATTATGTTGGTAGGATTCCCACCTTTCTCTTTGCTTGTCCTTTGACATATGCCCCTGGCACAAGATCATGGCTTTGTTTGTAACGCAGCACTGTAGACCGTCCTCTGTGTCTGATCCAGAGGAGACTGTTACAGGCATCAGCAACAGAGCTTTACCCTTAAAGCAGCTCGGGTACTTGTGTTTGCAGAGATGCTCGGTGTGATTCCTGGCTGACTATCCAAAAGGTGGGGGTTTTTTCATGCTGTGGTTGAAGATGAGTCAGCATCAGTGAGTTCCACACTGCTGCAAAGACGCTGCATTCAGTAATTCAGATGGCATCAGTGATTACTTTCCTGCTCCGATCAGTGCCTAAACCGTCAGGGTTGCCTGTAATTACTCACTTGAATTGTGCTTCAGGAAGCCCTTGTGTGGGCTTTTCTCCACAATTCAGTGGCTTTCTCACCTTCAGTCAGCTTTGGAAGAGTCAGGAACCTCAGGCTCTGAAACGGTCTTTATTCTTCTTTGCCTCAGTCGGGGTCAGCTCACTGCACCTGCTGTGAGACTGACTGGTTCAGACTTTGAATGGTTTTCTCTTACCAGACACTTAATGCCTTGCAGCTTAATTGACTGGGAAATAGTTAATGGCCAGTACTGACTCCTTATTCCTTAAAATGAAAAGCAAAGTATAAGCTTCTGCAGGAAACAACTTTTCTTCATTTGACTGAGAGTAAAAAGTCAGAGGCATGCATGTAGTTCTCTATATTTTGAAGCTGACATCCAAAGGGTCAGGTCAACAGTCATTACTTGCATCACACCCTTCAACCTTAGAAATCCTCTGGTTCCTTAAAATCTCTGTAACTTTTTCAGTACTTTCTTTACAAAGTCTAAGCATAATCAATTGAAACAGAGAAGAATAAATTTTGTTATAAAATCACACTCTTAAATATTAAAAATAAACCAAAGCTGGTTCTGAAAAATAAAGTCAAGACAAGACTACGTTGAAAGGAAAGTATCTTTAGCAATCCTGAATATAAACTGAAATCTGCTTTTGAATTTGGAACCTAGTAAAAGCCTTTTTAAATTTGCTTGGCTAGTGGAGATTCAGGGATCTGTCTGAACACAGCAGATTGCAGCACTGTGGCTTTTGTGTCATGACCTCAAAACATAAATGTGTTTGTGCACTTTAAACAAATACGCAGATTTTCTTTGCCGATAATTAGCAGGGCATCAGATGGGTACAAATTATTGTATTTTCTTCTAAAGCTAACTTAGGAAAAAGGAAAAAATGTACTGCAAGAAGACACAAATCAGATCCCGTAATAAGCAAACACCATCGCATTCCTTATGGCTTCTTATTGTGTATGAGGCCCTGAGCAACCGGATCCAACTCTGCAACTGGCCCTGTGAGCTATATGCTGCCTGACTTGGACTGCTTTATTATAGAAAATAAAAAGGATGTGACCCCCCCTATAGGGTTAAGCCAATAATCAAGAGGAACAGCAGATTGCCTTAGAAATTAAGTTCTTCTGTGGCTGTGTTTGGTGCTTCCATTTTTGTCATGCCAGAATGGTTCGGGAGATGCAATTGTTTTCCTGACTTTTCGGAGTCAAACATTCAAAATGGTCTTAGACTACATGGAGAAAAAACATCAGTTATGTGTACGTAGTCCTTGCCAGAAATACTTAATGAAATGTGGCTGCTCAGCTAATTTTAGGGATACTTTAAAGTAGTGTGATTTTTTTTTTTTTTTTTAAACTCTTCTACTAGGTATTGAATGTGTGGCCAAAACAAATGAAGCCCCATTTGGATAACTGAAACAGAACCCAAATGAAACAACATAATAGATTGATATCCACATCTGGAAATCTTAACAGTTATTTTTGCAGTAGTTTACAACTATCGTGCGAAGCACTAATGTTTTCGTGATGCAGGTTAGAAATGTTCTCAACTGCTGAAATGTGGGAAGGAGAGTAAATCCTGTTAAACACTAGTAATCTCCAGGTTTGTGGTGCAAAGTGCTTTATAAATGTACCGTTTTTCTAGCAGAATATTAGGTGAGGTTAGGTAGGTACAGTCTTCTGAATATGAGTTCAAAGCAAGTATGCAGTGACTGGAAGTGGTCTTATATTTCACCTTTTCATTTCCTTACGTTCAGTAGAATTTGTACGGGCTGTAGTGACTAAGGATTTCTCTGCTTAATTTTTCTGTTTTGCAGGGCATGTGTTGTACCAAATTTCTTAAGTCTTTTGCCATGTCCATCTTAATCTGGCCAAACTAACACCTGCTTTTGGACTCACACAGCCTTTCACACACTTGCAGGTTCTGCAAGTTCCTCTCTTCCAATGTCACTCATTTTCTTAACCTGAATGAGATGTGACATTTTGTTATGTTAATTATCTAATAGTTTAAACTGTTTGTTTAACTTCCCAAGTGGCCAGCTCTTTAATAAGAACAGGATTTTAATAGGCCTAGATGAGCCTGCTGCATTCATTTAAATTGTAATCTAGGCCATATCTGAAAGTAGGCTAATACCCAAATTCACTGAGCCAGAATACCCACAGCTATTAATTTAGAAAATAGTGTCCCTCAGAAGTTATTCTGCTTGACCCACTTTCTAAATTGGATGCACACCTGATGATTTGTTATGGATGAAGAAATTTGGGTTTTTTTTCATTTGTTTGGTCCTATGTACTGCGGTCCCAGGCAGCACTGGGAAAGAAGAGCAGTATGTTGTTGGGCTTCAGTGCCTGGTTCATGTGTACGTGTCATTTAGAAATGCACATTCAGTGTTTCCATGTAGCCGCACAGTGACTGTGAAAACTGGTGGATCGGTAGGGATGCAAAGTCAGGTCTGGGTAGATGCATCAGTTGTAGACCCAGATAATGACAGCATATCAACACAGACTGTGGATCACTTTTCACTGTTGTGAGAGGTAACACCTTGGGAATCGCAGTCTAGCTGAGCACATTGCTGGATGTTTCAGTGGACACAACCCTTGTAAGGGTTGACCCATGGTACTTCTCTTGATTCACATAGCTGGTGGCCAGTTTTCTGGGGTAAGATACCTCACTCCATCCTGAGGAAGGAGGGGCTGTAGGACAAGCTATATTTCTTTTATGGTCCCATGTGGTGAAGGGAATTTAACCTACCATCACATGTACCCAAGGTTCTTACAGTACTCTAAACTCTTTGGTGTTGTTCATTTGTGTTGGTCCAAGCCAAGAATTCATTATATAGCTTTCTGTATGAAGGCTTGTGGGTTTTGCTCTGTTAGACTACTTCACTGTCCCTGCATGGTTCTACTAGGTTTCAGAAATGCAAGTGTTGGTAACAGGGAATCTTGGAAGACTGCAAAAATGCAGCAAATACTGGATTTCTGTTTTGATGTATTTGCATTTTATTAGCATGCAGTTGAGTCACATCATGTTGAGAGATGTGAAATGGACAAGAGTGTTTCTAAAGTTTCTGCAGGAGGAAGAGGTTTTCTGGGGTACCTGCAGATCATTATCTTGTTCTCGAATACTTGATTGACAGCATTCTACACTTCTTGTTTCTTTTTGTTTCAAATTTACTAGGCTTTTTCCAAAACATTTATTTACACTCTTTATGAGCCTTTCCCTTGCAATGTAAGCAGTTTGTGTGTGCTGTGATCTGCAGCACTTCAAAGACAGCAGGTGTTTTTTTCCTTCCATTAGTCTCATAGAGAGAGGGGCTATTCCAAGAAGATTCAGCCCAGCTTTGTTTGTCATTTAATCAACTTAGAGTTTGAATTGGGGATGGCTGGGGACATGTAGGCCTGAAACCACTGTATCTAATTAAAACAATTAACTGGGACATTTTGTGTGGGAGCCTAGTCATGTCAGCCCCCTTATATAGCCGGTGGACCTCCAAAGGGCAGTTCAAACAACCTCAACTCTCCAGAGAAAGCATATGACATCTATGCTCCTTAGAGTTCAGTGGGATGAATTTTGGCCTTAACAGCCAGTAATGGGTGATGACCTGCACACAGGCGTATGGTATTGCAGTCTTGCAGAGCAATGTCATTGCACTGTCTCTTCCATGAAGAAGAGCTTTCTTCATGGTTGTATTTCAAGACAAGACAACAGGAAAAGATTGAGCGCATTGCTGAGTGATGGCTGACAACAAATCCAACAGCTTGGCACAGTGGAAATGAAGTGGGAAATGCAGCATTTGTACCTGCAGTGTTTGTGAGGAGATCTGTTTCAGCTTTGTCTTGTAGGGATAATAGCTGCATATCTTCATGACTGCCACTTCGCAGTGTAGGAGATAAATGCTACTCAACACCGCAGTGAGCGTCTAGTGCTGGGAGTCTTGGACAGCACAAGCTGTGCTCTAAACTGACTGCAGGGTGCAGCTGTGGTGTAGTGTGGAGGATAAGACAGAGCTTGGTTTGTTCAGCTTCTCTTCTTACTGTTTTTAATTTTTGTGGTTTATTTTCTTAATAAAGGCTTCTAAAAAAATCATCTTTAAAATTGCCATTGACTGAACTAATGCGAGCTGCCATAGCTGACTAGGAAGGGTAATCTCAGACTGGTCTATGTCTTGACTCAAAATCCCTTAAAACATTATTTCTGCATCTTCTCAGGTACATCCTGCAGGAAGCTGAAGGAAGGACAGAACAAGAAAACACCATGTCTTCAGTCTCAGCTTATTACAATGGGAAGACCGTACTTATCACAGGAGCTACAGGTTTCATGGGCAAAGTACTGGTGGAAAAGCTTCTGCGCTCCAGCCCTGAAGTGAAAGCAGTTTATATACTTGTCAGGCCAAAGGCTGGACAATCAATGCAAGAGAGAGTGGCCAACATGTTGAAATGCAAGGTAAGTTTCAATATTTTATTCTAGAGTCTAATCTAAAGTCTGTTTAGCTGGGTGAAGCAAAGGACTTCTGCTTTTCTTTAGTTTTTCTGCAGTTTAGAAAAGTTTATAACTTTTTTGCAGTTCATGGAGAACAAAATACCATCTTCTGCTGTAACCGTTATATATTTTTGTTGTGTCTCAAGCAAAAAAATTGTACATAAATGAACCTGGACCTGTCTGATTTTGATAGGTGATGCAGCAGTTCACATTGTAGTGATGTAATGGTTTTCATTCCTTTTTGCATTGCTGATTCTTGAGAATTAATTTTTTGAAAAGCATGTTACTTTAGCAAATTACCTTTTTGCAACAAGAGCGGCATTTTGCTTTCATGAACACTTTTCCTCCCCCACTTTCAAAGCTCGATATTCAAACATTACCATTCAAAAACAAAACTGAGTGTGAGCCCATCTCACCTCCTCCTTGCCCTTATTGGGGCATTGAATTTATTTCATAAAACAAAAGTGGGCTGTGCATTGCTGCAGTACAGTAGGGCATCTGCCACCTTCTGCTGTCAGCTCCAGTTTAACCTTAGTTATGAAGTAATAAAATACTGCTGCATTTCAAAGGAGTGTTTTCCAAGGTTGCTTGCAGCAGAACACAAAGGCTAAGACAGACCTGTGAGCTGAAGAACAGACCTCTGTGACCTCCACCCATACAGCTTGTTTCTGCTGAACTTTTAGCTTGCCACCCCAGTGAGGAAATCCAGATCTCTAGTGTCAAGAAGAATGTCAAAGCCCATTGCTGCATTTAATGCAAAGATTTGTAAGGAGAAACTGCTAGACCAGTTATTTAGAGTGGATTTGGCCTGAGGACCTCAGGGTCCTCAAGGTCCTCAGGAGCTTAGTCCAGTGGTGAGGTCATGAACTTGCTCAGATTCCTCCAGCTATAAGTGCCAGAGAGTTCAAGCTAATGTTTACTGCTAGTGTGGATTTGTACGTAGCTGATGTGAAATGAGGGGAAGGGACAGATCTGGCCTTAGTAGGCAAGGATTTCCTTGGATTTAATCTGAGAAATGTCAACATATCTTTAGAGTATTGGTCTAAAACTTTGAACAAGACTTGACTGGAAAAGTACTCCTCCTCCTTCTGCTGGAGTCGGAGGTAAAATAGGTCTTCAGATAACTTACTTAGAGACAAGTAGGTCTGGGAGAAAGCATGCATTTCCCCTTCTAATGTTCTGAGGCATCAAGCCAGAAAAATCTTAAGTATGTCCAACAACAGAGTTTGATTTTTGTGTGTGTGTTTTCTACAAAGGGTAGGTTATTTTCATGTTCAGGAAAATCTGTGAGTGATATAAAAGGAAACCATCACATTGGTTGCTTTTTGCAGTTCTGTCAAGTACACAATTTTTCATTACTTTTCCTTTGAATGAACATTTTTCAGCTATTTCTACAGCTTTATCACTGAAGACTGTGGATACTGGTTTTCATCATGCAACAACAAAATATGGTGTGTTTGCAAGGGAGTTTTGCCTTTTCTTTTTTTTTTAACCACTAAGAAAATGACAAACCTCACCATTTTTCAGGACTTCTGTAAGCTTTTTTATTTTTTTGCATTTATGTATAAATATTACTGGCTAATCTGTGCAGTTTGCCAGCACAGCTTGGTGCTGGTGTTAGCTCTAGGTGAGGTTTCCCAGTAACTGTTTTATTGTTGCAGCTGTACTAGGTGAACCCTTTTTTTCTTAGCATGTGTCAGCAATTTTAAGCATGCCAATGGCAAACAAGACTTGATAACCTCTCCTTGAACCTTCAGCAGCCTGCTTGGTGTGGTTCAAATGAACAAAAGGAGGCAAGTCTCTAAGGTGGCTGCAGCCTTGAAAAGAAAAAAACTCCTAGGGGTATGGTCGCAACTCATCAGGTCCCTTCAAGGAAGAAAGTGTCTTTTTGATACTGATCTTTTAAAAATAAGGAAAAAATACTTCCCTAAGGCAGAAACCTGACTCTTCGAAGGTTATTTCCATGTGAAAATGTTGACAGCCTTTGTTTTTTTCCTAGAAGTGAAACTGTTAATTCCAGTAACTGTTAATGTCACGGAAGATGAAAACATTATTGTTAACGTTTTTGTGGATTGTTTCCAGTTGTTTGCTGTATGTCTTTAAGACATAGTCTAGACACTACATTTTCATTTACAGTTGTGGTTTTCATTCTCCAGTTGGGGAAATCCCTGAGCTATATAACAAATAAAAATGCAGAAAAAGCTTATTCCTAGTCTTCAGGCAACATTTGCATTTGACATTCCTGATCATAATCTCTGATGAAGAATACACAGGAAAATTCAGAATAAAATCCCTTCTCTTCCTTATGTGTACATACAGAATTTCTAATCTCTACTGCATAATTATTCTTCTCCCCCATGAACTGTTGGATTTAATGCAATACAGTATTTGTATCTGGGTTTACGAGAAATATTTCTGCTTCCATATCCTACCTATATAATCTTCTTTACTGACCAAACACACATTCACTTCAAAGGTAACTCTTTTATTCTATTACGTTATGCTTTGACCACTTATTATCCTCTGGAATTTCTCATTTTCACATCCAGAAGGGAAGCATCCCAGGAATCAGAGGAATAGAGAAAAAGAGTTTGCCAGCTTCTAAATACTCTAGACAAACAGATAAAAATAGTATATGGGATGAAGTAAGTTGAAAGCAGAGTAGATTGGCAGGAATTAGTTGCGCTGCATAATGCTTAGGTTCTTCAGGTAAGGTCCTCTGGGCACTCCTGATTTTTGGTAGTACTTTGTATTTTGAAATAAGTGGCCTATAATTTTGATCTCTCTTCATATAGATCTGCAAAATTTTTGTGGTTTCTATCATTATAACTACAGGGGTTTTAAACTTTGAGGTGTCACATTTGTGAACTCTTGTTCACAGTGTGTACAAGTGAATATGCTGGAAGACAACTCCTGTTAAATAAAAAAGCAACTGTAATTTACAAAAGGGTGGTGGACTATGAAGGGGCAAAATATCTTCATTTGTACTTTTCAAACTTTTCAAATGTTTATTACATAGAATTTTTCAACTTCTAAGTCCAAGATGAAGAGTAAAATATAAAAAAAATTGGCATAAATCAGATTTCTTCCACTGTATTCTGGAGCAGCTGAACAGATGGCATGGAAATGTAATATAATGATGGTTTTCCTCAGATCCTCTTGTAAATTAGTTTTACGTGAAGACGTGTTATTGCGTTAATATGAACCATAATGAACGGATACTCAATTATCTCAGCTTCAACTCCAAAATGAGCATGTGCATTGAGGACCGTGTGGTGCATGGTGACCTTGCCTATTTATGAAAGGAGATGTTCTATTTTCCAGCAGTGAGTCCCTAAGGGAATCGGGCTATTACCCTGTGCTTAATGAAATGCCATGTCTGCATGGCACAGAGCACAGCTGTTACACAAAAAAAACAAATTTCAGTTTTGGCTTCACCCTGGTTGTGTCCGTAGATGTGGATCACAAGGCAAAGCTCGACAGAACTGTTTAATCGTTAGTTGATGGGAGGTGTATATTTATCAGAGGTAGGGAATTGTTTCAAAGAGTGTTTTTTTTGTTGTGTGCAAAAATAGGCAGGAATGCTTGGAAGAGTTGTCTCAGATTCCCTGGAGAGCAGTTACTGGGCTAACACTGAGTCACTGGTTGTAGCTTTCACGTTGTCCCTGGGAGAACAGAGCATTTTCCATGCCCTGTGTGCAGTGAACCCAGGCTCTTGCTGCTGCCAGGCTGTTTCTCCGATCTGTTTGTTCAGTGCTCCTAATTAGAAAGATCAGTCAAAGTGAGGAGTGGAAAACTCTTGTTAACGTCTCTTATAATTCAGAGGAAAAACGGGGAGGCTGTGAGGCTGCTGAAAATGGGGAACAGATATTTCTGGGTGTGATCAGAAATACTGTAAAATGCTACCGCATTTTCATATTGTCCAGCCAGTTAACCCTTTTAGTTACACTGGATGGTACAGATAGACCATCTCTTCCCTGCAAAGCTTTGTCTGGAACTACGCAGTGTGATGGGACTGACTACTGGAAACAGCAGAATTTCAGTGTTAGGAGACACTTTTGCCTCTTCAGTATTTCCTTGTCAAGTGTGCTATGCTTATCAGCAAACATACAGCAAGACCCTTTGTTAGACCTACAAATTTCACCAAATCATGCCAGATTTCTCTTTTCCTACCTCCCTTGACTATGCCTTTCTCCACTTTCTCCACTGCCTTGCTCATGCATCTTGCTCATCACCATAAGCAGTAAAGGTTCTCCATGCCAAACCAGTCCAGTGTCACTCCCTCTGGAACAGCATCCCCTACATCTGCTGCAACTACTACAGTGGTGCATGGATCAGTACCTGGCTCAGATTAATTACTTTCTGTGGTTGATGGAACAGAATCCCACTATTCAGTAAGAGGTCTGGAAACTGCTACTTGGAGCAAAACTGAGCTGAAGATGTTTTCTGTTTTATTATTTTAGATTTCCCTCGCTTTTGTCAGTAAATTATCAGAAATAACTCTGGTATTTGTGTACCAAAGGAACAAATCTCTCATTTTAACAAAAAACTTGTTTCTTACTTGACCTCATGATTTGTCATCCATGTGGTAGAGAGGAGCTAAATCTTAAGGGCAGTAACATAACTGACACGAATGCAGGCAG
This sequence comes from Falco punctatus, assembly GCF_963210335.1. Lineage (NCBI taxonomy): Eukaryota > Metazoa > Chordata > Aves > Falconiformes > Falconidae > Falco > Falco punctatus. The sequence goes on along the minus strand of NC_137585.1, from coordinate 11,151,572 downwards.
GGGGCTTGAACCATCCTGTTCCTCTTTCCTAAGCTAATGCCATCTGTTGCCTTGTTTCATTTCATTTCTTATTCTTCTCCAATTTGTGTTTCTGTTTGAAGAAGGCTGGTAAGATTTTGCTTTATATGTTAGCAGCTAATAGCCTGTGTCCTAAAGCACAAGGAAGGGCCAGCAAGACAGCTGGTGCTTCCAGCAAGTTAACCTTTCACACTGGACAAAAAAGAAGCCACCATTAGTCCTGAGCTCCACACTCACTCATGTTACTTTCTGCTGTTGGATGTTTGCAGCCATGCTGCTGCTGCTGCTCCTTGGCTTTAGGCTCTGCTGGCACATGGGCATCTGGAACAAGCAAAGTGCAATGGCATTGCCTTTTCTGGGTGCTGTGCCAAAGCTGCAGCCTGGTATGGTGACAGCTTCTCCTCATCTGATGGACATCCAACCCGTGTCATGACTAAGGGTGTAGAATCTTACCTGTCAGCTTTCAGCTAAGTTGGGAGATCTGGCAGACCTAACTACTCTTTCATCTGTTCTGCATGCAAAGCCATTGCTACCAGGAGGCTAATGGAGAAGCTGAGAAGCACAAAGGCCCATCTTCTTATCAATTAGCATCAGCAGAACTTTGTTTCCTATAGTTCCTTTCTCCTTTGCGCTTGCATGTCAGTCAGCACAGACAGCACAGACCGCATTCTGCAGAAGTGCTGGAGGTGCAGCCAGGTGGAAATGGCATGGGTTTGTTGTGGTTTTTTAATGCATACTCAGATGTCAGAGGAGAAACCATGGTGGTTGAAATGGTGTCCTCCATTGCATCCATCAGATAAATTCAGGCCGAAGTCTTCTGAGGAAGAAAGAATGTCTTTGTGTGACTGAGGCAATTTCCAGAGAAAATAGGCTCATTGCAGTGTTTCATAGTCATAATGCAGTTTCCATCACTACTGAGTATACATGGATGCTGCACAGTCATTTAGAATTTCTCCACCTGGTAAGTTGATCACAGATGCATTCAGAGTTACGGATTTAGAACAACCCTAAATCTTGTCTGCTATGCCTGTTTTGTTACACTTCTATGTGACTAATGTCAGTATTAGAAATAATAATAACTATACTTTTCTGTATATAATAAATTCCTTTGCTAACATTTTCCAGTGATTCTGATTCATCTCAGTGCCCTTTTGCAGACTGGTTCCCTTTGGGATACTTTAATTTAGAAATGTTAAAAATGGAGCACCTCAAATCAACAGTCAGTTTGAAAATGCTTGCATATTTGAAAATGTGTTGCTGTGTCCATATTCCTTTTTTAAAACCACAAACTTCTTCTGCAAGGTTCTACGTCCATACAAAAGCTCACATGAAAAAATGAGGGGAGGTATCAAAACGTAAGCCCGCATCTTTTTTCATGAAGCAAGAGAGAAAATGCAGGTGACAGGATTGTGGTGCAAATTAGACATCCAGGGACAGAGAGTGGAAGCAGTTAAATACTGAGTTGGTGATACTGCTGAAGCAAGGACTTATGTTTTGGTTACAATGAACATCAAGATATCCAAAAGGAGAGGTGTCCACTAAGTTTAGAGATGGCAGAGAGAAGTAGGTCAGGAACAGTAGAGTAAGGGGATAAGTTTATGACAATGGTGACACCAGTGCAGATCTTAGTAATGGAAGAAAAACAATACAGACAGAAGATGAAAGGACTAATAAAAGGCTGCAGTAATATGAAAATTTAGGATGAGATTCTGAAGAAACAATTGGAGGCAAAAAGAGAAGACAGCAGGTCTGCAGAGACTATCAGAGATAACATTTGGAAAAAAAGTTTGTAAAAAGCATCAGAAGGAAAGTGTCAGGAGTAGACATTATCGTTGGTGAAAGTCAGGGCAAGGATCTGCAAAAGAATGGGGTTGAGAGCTAGATGGAGGAAAAAAGCAGTGGAGAACTAGAAAAGGATGTTGGTAGGGATGAGGGAGAAGAGGAAACCTTCTTTTCTGCTATTGATATATGATAAAATTTATTTGCCTTATGTTGGCATTCAGGAGCCATAGCTATGCAAGCACAAAAGGTCCTTCCGTCCAAATGAAGAGCTTGGAAAGGTCGTGAGCAGAAAGGAGAGTAGGTTAGGGGATAAGAGAGCCCATGGGAATGCATACATTGAAACGCCTGCTCAGAGCAGGTCAGATAGAGCCAGCTGCCCAGGACCGTGTCCAGCGGGGTTTTGAATCCCCAAGGAGAGAGAATCCACAACCTATGTGGGCACCTGTGCTAGCGCTCCATCACTCTCACAGTAAAAAAGTGTTTTCTTATAATCAGGAAGAATTTAATGTGCTTCATTTTTCGCCCATTGTCTCTTGTCTTGTCACTGGATACCCCTGAGAAGAGCCTGGCTCCACCTTTTTCTTTACTGCATGCTGTCAGGTATTTATAAACATTGGTAAGATCCCCCTGAGATTTTTCTTCTTCAGGCTGAACAGTCCCAACTGTCTCAGCCTTTCCTCATAGGAGAGGTGCTTCAGTCCCTTCATCATCTTCGTAGACCCTTGCTGAACTTGCACCAGTACATCCACCTCTCTCTTGTGCTGGGGATCGCACAACTGGACACTGCTCTCCAGATGTGACCTCACCAGTGCTAATTAGCAAGGAAGGTTAATCATCTGGGCAGCGCTGCTGGCAGCTAAATGTCGGGCTAATCAGTTCTGAAGTGCTTCCTTCTGAGGAGGAAAACTCCATCCATGAAATCTGACCTCCAGAGCGCTCTATAGATTCTCTTTTAACAGTAGCAATGGAGGCAGAACAAGACTGTCCCCAGGAGTTTCAGACTATAGGCCAAGACAGAAATAATATTTTTTCTATCTCTATGTGTTCAAAGCACAAATTAGCTATAGAATCGTAGAACCGTTGAGGCTGGAAAAGTCCTTTAAGATCATCGAGTCCAACATTAACCTAACTCTGCCAAATCCATCACTAAACCGTGTCCCTAAGTGCCAAATCTACATGTCTTTTAAATACCTCCAGGGATGATGACTCAACCACTTCCCTGAGCAGCCTGTCCTAATGCTTGATAAAACTTTCAATTAAGAAAATTTTCCTAATACCCAATCTAAACCTCCCCTGGTGCAATTTGAGGACGTTTCCTCTTGTCCTATTGCTTGTTGCTTGGGAAAAGAGACTGACAGCCACCTCACTGCGACCTCCTTTCAGGTAGTTGTAGAGAGCGATAAGGTCTCCCCTGAGCCTCCTTTTCTACAGACTGAACAACCTCAGTTCCTTCAGCTGCTCCTCCTGAGACTTGTTCTCTAGACCATTCACAAAGGCTTCTCCCACTGGGAGAAGTTGGGTGCCTTATTACATGGATTCTCCTTGTACTCCTGCCTGAATGTCTCCCTGAAACACCAGGCTTTGGTCACTTACAGGTGCAGTTCTCCAGTGTCATCAAAATGGTTCCTGCTGATGTTGTCCCTTAAAAGCAGAACTCACAGTACCTGGAATCTCTAGGAATGATTATGGCCTGATCCTGTGATGCATTGTCTTTCATTACAACAAGTGATGCTGCTGAAATGCAGATGAGCCGTGGGGTCTGCCAGGGCTCTGTCTACTGGTCACAAGTGTGCTAGGTGGTACGGAATAGAAACTTCAGTTTTGTCACTGCTGGGGAGAGTTCACAGCTTAACGCTCCAGCTTTGCAAACTGTCTTTGGCACTTCACAGAGGTATTTGTATACCTGGAAGTATTTGCAGTAGTAAAGTCAACCGTGTTTCTTTATTTTCCAAGAGACTGCACTTTTCAGTTTACTCCAGTTATATATTACTTGCAATAGGTACGCAACAAATCTCAATGAAATCAAGATTGTTTAATTGGCATAAAATACTAAATGAAAAACAGACACACTGTTAAATGAAATTGTAGAAGCAAGGTGAATTATTCTCAAATGATTAATTTCTTGAAAGCAAAAATGCTTCACAGTTCATTTCAAGAGTGTTTGTCTTTCATTTTGTGAATTAAAAAGTTTTGGTGTCAAAACCTGGTGCGTCACTTTCACTCAACAGCCATTAGAGGTGTTGATGTGGCACGTCTGCTGAGACCAGCAGAACGACAGTAACACTGATGCTTGTCCAGGTGCTCAGGTACTTGCAAGACAAACCCAGCATATGAAGTATGGTGGCCCACCATCAGGGTCTGGGCAGAGATGCCTGCCTGGCAGGAGCTGCCATCTCAGCAGAGCACTGCTTTGCAGCCCTGCTGTGCGGGAAGTCCATCTCTCTTTCCAGCCTCTTATCACAAGGTGCATGTGATCTCTGCTAGGTGCATGCACAGAAAATATGTCTTCTGCAAAGAGTCTAGCAAGATCTTTTTCTCGAGCTTTCGATGCGCCTACTTGATTGGCTGCAACAGCAATGGAGTTAATGGTTTCTGTCTTGCGTGTCATCCTACACAAATACCCACCACCTACAGAATGATGTTTAAAAGCTGGCCTTAATTTTTGTCTTTACTTCTTGGTTTCTTACGACACTTCACCAGCCTGGACTAGAGTCACAATAAATCATCAAATTTCAAAAGGATTTTTTGATTGGTTGTTTTTTTATTTAAAATCACTTCACAATGTTCAGTAGATCATGGTCTAAACAGGGACGCTTACAGGGCAGAATACAGAGCCTCACATATAAATGTTTCAGAAAAATCCCTCTAGCCAACTCTATGCTAATGTATGTGTTGCTAATGCAATGTAAGAAAAAAACAGCTGAAAACAGAGGAGAAATCTCTCAGTTTCACATTAGATAGCTAACAAGAGACTTATGCACAAGTTTAAATATAAATATTCAAGTATTCTGCTAAATTTATAAAGATATGGTTAATTTTATGCAATTCTTTGAGAAGATGGTCAGGGACCTCCTTTTATCTAAGGAACATTATGGATAAACCTCTTATGCAGTAAACACAGAACTGTGCTCTGCAGTCCAATTAGTCTATACACATTTGCACACATACAAACACACATATATGTATAAAGGTACTCTCTTTTAAGCTAGCCATTTTTGGCTTATTTCACGTGGGGATTCACACACAATGGACTCATGTTCTGCAGTGACGAGTTCTGACAGCTGATAAATGACAAAATAAAAAAAGGTTCAGCCCTTGAAGCAGATGAGCAGGCAGTACATTTAGGATGTTGCAATTAAAAAAAAAAAACAACTCCAAAGTAAGATTTTCTCTTGTCCGTAACAGCCAAGAGGTTGCAGTCAGGCTGCATTTGCTACTGTATGTTAAATGAAATGCATTTTTACTTCTCTATAAGCTGTGATATTTTGGAACACTTGTAGCCTGTATCTACTTCATGATACTTTTTATTTAATGTGCAAGGGTGTCTTACAGAAGAAAGTGAGATTCAGGGAGTTAGCAAACTAAGATTGCAGTTTGAGTCACAACTTTAAAGGATCTTCACAATATTGCTTGAATTTCCATTTGTGCCTGCATGCTTTCTGGTTTGTATCCAAGGCCCAGTTCCTGAAATCAATAGAATTTCTCTTGGTATCTTCATTTAGCTTTGGTTGAGTATCTCGTGAAGTGTGGATTTTGAAAAGATGATGGGCCCAAATAAGTAATTTGCAGTTGTCCTTTCAGTTGTATGTTATTGTCATGGATTTTCTTTTTGCTCTGGATAATTTTGTTTCTTATAGAAAAAATGTATTTATGAGTTTGATTTCTCTGCCAGTGTTTCAACTTCAGATGGCAGCAATTTAAACACAGTAAGAAGTGCTTGATACAGGAATGCAAATGCAGTTAATCACTCTGCTGTATCTAGGAAGCCAACACTGTGTGACCCCAGCCTAAAAGCCTTGGAGGATAAGCAAGCTAGGTAGTTTCTGAGTTTGGAAGCTACCAAGATGCAGTAATTTTATGGATACTGCTGACTCCCATCTTTTGCCCATGTGACTGCATCTGAACTTGACCTTATGTGTCAAGTTGGAAATGGAAGTAGTATCCTAATGTTAGAATTTTGCAAGTGAGTAGAAGGAAGATTTAGATTCTCTAACCCACAAAATTTACTTTCGTGCTAGTCAGAAATCTGTCCGTCCAGAAAATCATCCCTTTTTGAATGTCAGTCTCCTTGCAGAGAGCTTTCAGCTTCACTACCACTACTGTCTGTATATCCAAAGTGGTAAAAGTCAAGGAAGTGGGAGAGGATGCATTAGAGGTATGGAAGAAATATGGTGCAGGGGAGAATAATGGTAAAGAGTTCAGCATGGCATTTTCAAAAAGGACAGGAAAAGTACAAAGAGCATTGAAGAGAAAAGCTCCACTCCGCAGGCTCGAGATTTTACATCAGTAACAGAAAACAGAACTATTTCCCAGCAGCTTTTGCTAGTATCAAGGCCAAGGAACAACATCATTAGAGAAGTCCTGTTGGGCATCCTTTGTAACCCTCCGATTTCTCCTATATCCCAGTTTTGCTCGGGTACACAAGAGAGCTGAGCTTTTAGGCAGCTGCACAGCATGCTTTGTGTTCACAGTTTTGCCAAGTGACCCATTCACCAACAAGGCCTTCAGCAAATATGTTTTTAAACAATATTTGTCATTTTGCTGGAGCCCATAGCTTGGCTTTTGACGTGTGTGAGCTGGCACAATTTCTTTTTGGGCTGTTGCACTTCAGAACTGCTTTGGACACCAATGGAGCTGCTCATATACTAAGCTCATATGTGGGCTTGGGTTCTTTGTTTTGAATCGGGGCTGAATAAGGACACCTATCCTCAGACAACCTCTGCTGGGAATGTCTTGGCCTGCAGTGGGTCAGTAATGGAGCTATCAGTCAGCACCCAGAGAGCAGAATTGCTATTTAGGCATTCAACAAAATATAAAGTTAACTCATGTTTCATCCTTCATGTCTAATTTTATTACATTCTTTCCCCAACTGCTTATTTCATTTTTTTCTTAAAGAAAGTTTTTCTGTTTTCCTAAATTTGACCCTGACCTTCCCCACCTGTGGTTTTTCTTATTCAGCTGTAACTGAACGGTGGATGCTGAAACCAATTTTATGTCAGAAGACCTTTCAAAGTAAAAAGGGTTTTGTGAACAAAACACTGCGATTTAAGAAGAAATCCTAGGTATAGTGGGCCAGCATCTTTAATCTTCTGTTTTGAAATCCCAGTCAAAAACTTCAGACCTGATCACGGGGTAATACTTTCTACAAAAGAAGTTGTTAGAATATTGGGGCGATGAAGGGGAATACACTGAGCCTTAAGACCCTTAAGAGAGAGCCCCCACCTGCGCCACAGTGGTACATCTTGATACGCACAGCCCAGCACATTCGACCTTCTAGCTGTCCTGCCTGCAAAGAAGAGCAGCTGGCCCACGCATCATCCTTCTCCCACTCTCTGGCATTGAGCTGTGACTGGAGAAATGGAAACAAATTCAAGGTATCCCTAGACACCAGAATGCCGTGATTGCCAGGAGGCACTTACAAGGCTGTCCATACAGGTACTGATCACTGTATTAGGCACCAAAACATTGACCCTAAAATCGATTCTCCAGAAAAGACAGCTTTAAAGTTGGCGGAAGGTCACCTTTGACTCCAGTTTACCCTAGCAAATCCAGCCTCTTCTCTTTATTTCATTTACCAAACCCATTAGGACTGCCAGATATATGAGGGAGAATGTTTTAAAAATGTGAAGTTCTGAATCGCATCACTGCATGCACAAATCAAAATGTCTGAATTGTGCCAAGGAACCCAAGTGTGAAAACTGGGTTTTGGTAATTTTCAGGGGGCTTGTATAAGGCCTTTTGTTTTCTTTTAAGGGAGCTGGGGGTAAGAGCATTATTAGTGTTAGCCCGTTGTAAATTAGTTTTGCTTCTTGAAAGAAAAACTGCTGTGGCGAAGCAGCTCTTCCATTCATAATTAAATGTGAATGATGGTGCGATTAGGAGCAGCAACTGACTGACTGCAGCCAAACACTCAGAGTGAGCTGGTCTGATTTTGCAGAGGAGAAAACGGTTATTTCTGTGAACAAGATGAATCACTGCCACGCTCTGGACCGTGGAGGTGGCTGTCCAGAGCCTGTTGTTTGTGACGACCAGTCCTGTGTTTGATCTGGACCTGGCATAAGGAAAGAGTTACTGGTCTAGCTACGTATTTTTAAAATCAAGGCGTGCCTTATGCACTCTGTCAAAAATTATCATTAGACTGATTTTTGATCCTGTATTTGTTTAGTTACTGTAAGCTTCCACTTTAGAAATCCTAACTGTAAGATGACTGCTTCCAAGACGTGTTTTTGGGATTGAATGTTTCCCTACATAACAGCACCTAGTGCCGTGCCATGCCCAGTGGCACTTCGTGTCGGTGTGATGGGGTTTTGTGCATCTCTGTTCCTGCCTGGATGTCACAGCTTGTGCCTGTACTTCTGAGACGGAATTACGTGATTTCCCATGTGTTTGTTGTCCTGTGTATTTATGTCACCTTATCACAGAAAGTTAAAATACTTGCAGATCTGCTGGGAACCTGCAGCAAGCGAAGTGACGGTGGTTTCTAAGCAAGTCTATTTTACTAAGCAACCACTGCTGTGGTTACTGACATGGATCGTGCTGGTGGAGGCTGTGATGCTGAGAGGTACCTAAAGAGTCTGGGTTATGTGATGACAAAAATTTTACGAGCCTTGCAGTATTCGTTTTCTTTGGAGAAAGCTGGTGTATCTTTCACTGGTGCATCAGTCTTGTGCTGTTAGTTTGGCTCTGGTTTATCCTAAACTTGAGGTTTTGTTGAAGTGGGTGGCACTGAAGAGTTAACAGAGCCTTGCCTTGCATTGATACAGACTGAATTGGGTGAGTTTTGCCAAGTGTATGGCTCATTACTTATGGGCGTAATTTAGATGAGAGAGAGAAAATTCAGAATTACCTCCTTCTCATACATTAACCTTTGGGATAATCACTGGATTAAGTAACTAGTTTGCCTGACAGTTCCTAAAATATCCCAGCAGGCATGTGATGGGCAGCAGTGTTGGAAGAGTTCAGATGTGCCAAAAAATAAATTGGTAGGGTCAACAGCCTGAGCTTGGAGAATCAGTAGTTTGTTTAGTGCTAGGTACAGTAAGGAAAAATCAAAGCTGGGAAACCAGCTGATGCCAGTACTAATCTGCTCCCACAGTGGTAGCACACTGCAATGCTTAAAAGAGTGCAGGATTATAAAGACATAAAACTGGAGAATAGCAGAAGGACAGAGGGTGCACCAAGGGGAATTAGCAAAAGATAAAGGCTGTAAACTGAGACCAAGGCAGGTGTATACCTGCAATGCACAGCACATGCTACTTGTAATAACAAAAACCAAGGCTGGTCGCTAGAATGGCAGAATTTATCAAAAGTCTACAGTCATCATTTTTCACCCAGTCTGTTGGAGGTGTACATTTGCTAGGAGAAATTACAATTCTAATAACTTGCATTTGTCCATGTCTGATTGCAGCAAGATGTAAAGGCAGGGACTGAGCTTGGTGTGTCCAGGTAATAAGAAAACCAAAGAATGACTTGTTGCTTGTTTAAAAACCAAACCTTTGATACTAGCTAACTGTGTGTGCACATTTGATCTGCATTATGATGTGTTTTCTTCTCACCTCTTTTGTCTACTCTTCTAGTGTCTCCTTTTGTTGCCATCTTGTCTTAAAAGTGGGATTTCAGGGCTTAGTTTAGGGACAAGGTCTCTTACTTTAGTTTTGTATCTGGAAAACACTAAACTCTGTTTCCAAACCTTTTTACTGTTGCTGAGCTCAGCAAAATGGGAACCCTAATCTGGCTCCAAGCTAGGTATTATTGGGCATTACAACTGTTTAAAATGCTAAGAGTATTTCATATATATAGTCAAATATTTATGGTGAACAGTCAGTATCTTCTAGTAGGGAGGGGGAAAAATTCCCCAAAATATTTTTCAGCAAAGTAAACATGGATAAGGACAAGCAAAATGCGCTTTTGTATTGAGTTACCTGGATTGCTTTGGTGGAGCTAGAAAGATTTTCCTAGAAAGAGGGGGGAAAAACCAAACTGCGAAATATTTTGGGATGATCTCTTCTAAAATAGCAATTCACTTTTTTGAATCAGAAAGATTTTTTTTTAAAGTTCATATTTTTCTTTTTAAATTGCAGAACCAGAGCTCAAAATTACAGCAAAATTTTCTAGTCAGTTGACAGGTTTTTTTCATGTCTTTGAAAATTTCCCCTTCAGATCAAGCAAGAATTAAGTTATATAGGTTCTCTTTTTGATAGTGAAAGCATCTTGAAAAATAAAGTGTCCAGAGGACTCTGTAGTGGTCTCAAGTTTAAACTAATGTTTTGTTTATGAAAGATGTATCAAAAACTGGTAACACACTATAAGTATGTAGTTAGACTCCTCACTCCAAATGATCCTGTCTGTAACACATCTTAGTCTAACCTCTTTAAACATTTTTAAAAGTACCTTGCTTACTATTCAAGATATTCAAGTGCAAACTAGGCTGTAAGAACACACAATAGGTATGCAGTAAGGTAACAAAAGGTTTTATCGTACTGTTTTTTGCATGGTTACCCCTGAACCGAGGGGTAAGGCCATGTTTCAGAAGACCAGGTGCATACAGCTGTACTACTTCTGGCATTGCATGTGTACTCACACCAAAGGAATTGACCACCTGAACTATCCATCCACAAATAATTTGAGCGCTGCAAAGGGCATTTGATTACAAAGCGTGACAAAATTTTCAACATCAGATCAGTGGAAAACATTTCTATAGTGGGGAGGTTTCTTGCATAAAGGAAACAACCTATTCAGAAATCAGATCTGTTGCCGACTGTGTTGTATCTGTGCTTGAAGGCACTCTGACTCCCTGATGTTTGACTCCCCATTGTACAAGGGCGTTTGCCAAGCTGCTGTCCTTCTACAATCTCCAAGTTGACTATTAAAAGTGTGCATGTGTGTATGTTTTGCAGCAAATTTCTTTGCCACAGGGGCAGAGTATGAAAAACTACCTATTTCATTTATTTTGGAAGCCTCTAGGATTTCTAGGTCCTAGGGGGCACTAATGGCTGGAGAAAGGCAAATGTTGTACCCATCATCAGAAAGGGCAAGAGGAACAGTTCAGGGAGCTGCAGACCAGGCAGTTTCACTTCTGTCCCTGGAAATATCGTGGTGTGTTTTCTTGGAGCACATTTTGGGATATGTGAAGAAGGTGGTGACCGAGACTGGTCAGCAGGGATTTACCCTTGGTACCTTTGGCTTGACCAACCAGATTGTACTCTGTGACAAAATGACTGAATCTGTGGGTGATGGGAAAGCCATGGATATAATTTACCCTGACATTAGCAAAGCTTTCAGCATGTCTCCAACAGTATGCATCCAAACTAGGATGTTACAGTCAAGATGAGGAAAAGAAACCTGGCTGAACAGTCGGACTGCATGGGCTTAATGGTTAATGCTCTGCCTAGAGGCCAGTTATAAGTAGAAGTCCCTAGGGGTTTATCTGGGGACCTGCCCTGTTTAATACCTTAAAAAAAATCTCCAGGCTATATATGCGTTCTCTGTGCTATGCTACTGGCAGTGCTTTTATAAATAATATCTAACTTAGGAACCTGGAGAAGGGAAACAGACTAATAACCCTATTCTGCATCTCTGTGCTCCTGAGAGCTGGTAGCTTGCCCTGGTCTTTTTGTACATCTCTTGGCTTCTACTTTCTTGCCACTGATGGGCAGTGTTCAATTCAAGGAAGTTGCTGAGTGCAAGGGGTCACTCGCTAAACAGATCTTAGTCCAATAAGTGCTTCCAAGTGCATCAGGTGCATCCTGGCGGGGTGTTTTAAGTCACAGGAATTACTGCAATTCGTGAGTGAAGCGAGTGAGTGGCTGGCAGCAGATTAAAACAGGCGCAGTGCCATCAACAATACTAATGTGGAGCTTCCAGCCAAAGGTGTCAATGGCACACCGGGGGGCTGGTGGTATTAAGGTCTGACTCCGTGAAGGGACTATGCACCTGCTTTAATGTAGATATGTGAAAGATACATATCAGAACTTCATATTCTTCCTTCAGGACAACTTTTAAATATCTACGTGCATCATAATTTCAGTCTATCCCTTCTGTCAAATAAATTAATATTATTTTCCCAGTTTTAATGAAGGGCAAAACAGATAACAGCTTCCAGCATATCAAAAAGCTGACCTGATATGAAACTTGCAGTGAGTTCCCATTACAATGAACACGCTTCAAATAAAATACCTGCTTAGGCATTTTCCTGAAGCAAGGTTTAATTGACCTGTGTCAAGCTTCACAGCCGGTCAGCAGAAAGCAAGGAAGGGAGCTTCTGTCTCATGAGTTCTGAGTTGTGGCTTTAACCTAAAGACCTTTAAAAGCAAGGTTAATCTGCCCTAGCTTTAGCTTCTAAAAGAGGCATTTACTTAAAGGGTGCAGATTCATGATTGACCTAAGCCAATCAAAGTTCCTGCTGACTCCACCAAAAAGGATGGCTTCTCCATGGGCCACGTGATCTGGCTACTTCCCATAAGGTGCTGTTAGCCTTACACACAGCTATAGCAAATTGGGTAAGCAATTGGTCTGGCTGAAAACCCACAGGCAACACTCTCCATCCCCTGAACAAAAACCAGCCCCCAAACCTGGCAGCAATAACGAGAAATACCCACCCTCTGGCTGAAAAGGCAGTTGCTGCCTGTGCTGGTTCAGCTCCTGCTGTGGCCATCCAGCGCTGGCAGCAGTCGGCGGGGAGGCAGGGGAGATGCCCGGGCTGTCAGTGGCAATGTGGAGTTGAACTTAGGCTCTCATGGAGAATCGGTAGCTGAGGTATACATGCATTTACTCTTAAGTCTTTAGCCTGATCTGGGCAGCATTTTAGGCTGAATGCCTAGCTTTTGGATACCAAAAGCCAGAAAAGATGTTACAAGTGTGAGAGACATGGAAAAGAACATGCCAATGAAAGAATACTAAGCTGTGATATCTTTTCCTGTGCTGTGGGTAGAAGCTCTTACCCAGCCACAGAATTCCACATTGCACGGTCAAAGATAACCAGAATGTGTTTCAGAGCGTGTTCGTGTGGCAGCTTGTTCAAATATGCTCTTGCCAGCTGCTTTCTCTATCAAACTTCATGCCCAAGATGCAGCTCAGCTTTCTAAGTACGCTATTCAAGATACCCAAGTTTCTAAGAATGTGGAGGTGGAGCTAGTAACTTCTTGTAAAATACTGCCATTGTTACCACTTCCCTACCTACTACCTCACGCACTTTCCACATACATGGTATTAGGAGAATGGTGCATCTTTTGGGGAGCTAAGTCCTAAACCCACAACACGCCTTCTCTGAGATACCTGAGATGCCTCTGTGAAAGCAGGGCTTGCTATTTTGTTATTTTCAAGACAGTAGAAAAGCTGAAGTGGGTTTGGGGGTCTTTTTGTCAGAAAGGGCAGAGAACCATGAATACATGCACATGTAACTGTTAATGGTCCTTGTCATGAAGAGTGGGGGTAAATACAGAAATAGCCCACGGAGATAACCTGTATTGTAGATAAGAATTTTGAGAAGGATGTGTAACATGACTAGAAATATCCAGAAAGATAAACAGAGAAAATACAAACTTGCCCAAAGCACTGAGAGACAAGACTGTCTTCTTCATCTCCATCCTTTTTGTTTCATCCATCTGCTGCATGTTGTCATCGTAACAAGTTCTTCAAGGGATTTTCGCTGCACTGGGCTATGTTCATTAAAGAAAGGACAGTCAGGTTTTGGTTGTTTTCTTTCCACTGATGTAAAATACTAGTCCTTACCATTTCATATCATTATCAAAATATGTGACCATCTTTTTTTTTTTAATCTGTATGGAATAAATAGAAGATTTTAATCACTTTATAAATACATGCCAAAATACTACTTTAGCTTCTCTTCCAAGCGTCAAATACATAGTTGTTTAAATACAATCCATTTGAAGGATTTACACTAAGAAAGGATGCAAAAAGAGACATGGAAGTTCAGAGGCAAGGGAAATTCTTGTATGTGAAGACTTACATGTGCTAAAAATATATTGTTGCATGTTCTCTGTAGATATTACTTTCATTTTAATATTTCTAACTCAGTATACCTGATTCTTTAAAAGCTTGATGTCTGCTGCAAATCCTGAGTGCTGATTTTGCTTGCCTCTGTTTCAGCACCAGCAGAAATACAAACTGTGATCAAAGTCAATGTGCTAGTTTTGGTAGCAACGTCCAAAGGGCATCGAGACTTTGTATACTGTAGCCTGAATACCAAAGAATAAATCACATTTTATTGTGTGTATATATATATATATAACAATTCAGAATTGTTTATGTAGTGCCTGTATGATTTTCACAGAGTTTTATCAGTGGAGAGTCTCTGAGCCTTTAGGGAACAGTAATTAGATTCTTCCTTGTCACATTTTTCCATGTGCATGGTACACTGGGTGAGAGGGCAGTAACCATTCTTGGCAGCACAGAGACCTTGAGCTTCAAGAGGGCATGGAAGCAGTAAATCATTTTGTCATCCTTCCAGAATTCTTCCTTGCAGTCCTTCCTTTTGAAACTTGGAAGATTATAATTCTTTCTGCCCTTCCCCTACTGCTTCTTTCGTTTCTTTCCAACAGCCAAGGTTAGCTGCTTCAGGGACTAGCAACCCATTTCCCTGCTTTCCACTAGCCCTGGAAATCTCCAGCGAAGGTTTTGATCACGTCACTTCCCATCAGCCATTCTAACTGCACCATTACATTTTGAAGTCAACTCCGACCCAAATGTTGTGTCCAGCTCTACTTCTGTTTTCTGTTTAATGTTCTGTAGAGCATTACAGCCATCCTCTGCTCGGTTCCTTCTTCCCATATCTCCTGCAGCTCCCAGCATTGTCAGGTCACCTGTCCCTCCCATATATCTCAGCAAGTATAGTCTACAGTAAGTTCGTTCTTTGCCATTTAGCACATCACTGCAGGTACAGAAAGGGGAGAAATCAGAGGTGAATTTGCTGAGATTCAGGGCCTGCCAGCTGTGTGTTCCTGCTGAGAGGGAGCCATCACCACATTTGGGTGATAGCCAGCAATGCTTCCCAGTTCCCTTTCCTCACCAACCTACACTTCCACAGCTCACTCTCCCTGCTTTCAGAGGTCACCCTTTAAACAAGGTGGTAGAGCTGTGCTCTTTCCTACCAGCAACCTGGAGTTTTAAGGGTTGTCTTTGTGAAAGTTGCAGGAAATGAATGTACGTCTTGGATTTGGGCTGGAGAGTGCTGTTCATTATGCACAACTGATAGTTTCCACCTACCTGCTTCTTCTGAAGAACTGAAATAAAGCAGCTTGCCTGAAGCACTGAAGGCTAAGACAGCTTTCACAGCCACCGCTGGCTCGTTTAGGGCTGACGTGTCAGTCTGAGTGTGCCAGCCCCAGAGGGCTCCCCAAAGAACTTTCCTTACACTTCTTACGCTTTGATATGATGGAACAAAGATGCTTAGAAGGAGGATGTTTGGTTCTATCTTAACTTGGCAGTTGTTACAACTGGTGCACTGTGTGCATATGGCTGGACATATGTCACATTTGAAATGAGGCAGCTGAGTGATGGCACTAACCAGGCAGTGTGCTGTCCCCTGGTCCATCCACGTTACACATCCACCTTGCTGAGAGGAGACTGCTGTACTGTTTTCTTCGGCTAGTTGCCTATGCCCTGGCAAGTGTCAAATAATGTTTTTTATAGCCTAGTTTGCAATTCAAGAGGCAGCCATTACCATCATTGATATCTTTGGAGGTTTGAATAAAACAATGCATTTCATAGAGGGCGAGAATTATGTCAATTGTTCAACAGCAGTCCCTTGTTAGAAACAAAGTCTTAAAATAGCGTTTTTACAGCTGTATCAGGCATGTTCTGTAACACAGTGCTAACTCATCTCATGCTTACTCTCATGGATACTGATCAAATATATACCCAATAAGAACGTGTCCAGGAGGACCTGGCCAGTTGACCTTAAAGGCCATGTCCCTTTAGGAAGCAAAGAAATTTATTCCATACCCCTTTGTATGTAATTTCTCCCTCTCAGCATAATACGCATCCCTTACTTCTGGATGCCTACCCTTTTTCCAAATGGGATTAACTACTTACTATCCTTTTCTCCCTCCCTCAGGTAAGGAGTTTTCTGCATGCCTCTCTTCCTGGTACCTGGACAACATGATAGAAACTTATTTCTTGTCTTCATTTTCATCCTTCTCTTTGAGTTCCTATTTTAATTGCTGTGGCTTGGGTCTGCCTAACCTGTATGCACTGGTTATCTCCTGTGTTTCTGTATTGCACTACAGAGTACAAACACCTGTTTCAGAGTAGAGTAAGATTTCAACTAGCATTGTAATCACAACAGGTCAACCAGCTTAAGTACATTTATATTTTCCAACTGCAGCTGCAACAGAAACCCCATATTCAACCGTGTCAGAGTTTGGTATTTCACTGGGACAGAGGATAATCTTATGAGGTCATTTCCAACCCTATTTTTCTTCATTTAGACCTGTAAATGATAAAAAATGCTATTTTTCTTTTGGTACACTTGCCCACTGAGACCACAGTCTACCCATGCAAGATGCTGTGTCACTTACCTGAGTGCCATAATATGAGTCCAAGAGCCCTTAGCAGTTCTGGGGGGAAAAAGAAACTAGAACTTGTAAAATTTACAGCCCCCTAGAAAGAAAACAAGATAGTCAAATAGTCAAATGCATAGCTTAAGTGCACTGCAGGTATAGTAGCCATGCAGCCCATCTATACTAACCAGAGTAAATGGTATGTGTTTCAAGCTTTTTCCAGTCAGGAAGTCTTCCCAGTAGAACTCCATCAGTATCTTAATACACTGAGCTAGCCCCACATGGGGGCCTAGAACAACTTTTTCACTTCTACTTGTGTCTTTCCAGAAGTGGTTAAGGCAGTATATATCTCTATAATTGTAGTTGTAGTCATAAAGATATAGATCAGTTGTTAAATTGCCTGACGGAGACAGTTCTCAGTTTTTACATCAGGCAGCTGACATGTTTCAAAGGTTATCATTTTACTGGGAGCCTTGAAAGAGAAGGTGTTGCCCTCAGATTGTTATCTTATCAGAGATGAATGTATTTAACGTTAGTTTGCTGTAAAATATTAACCATAAAGTGGTTCCACTACAATGGAATTTGTTGATGGGCATGCTCCCATCTCCTGAGGTACACTGCAAATATATCTCTGGATATAAGGCATATCACACTGAGAACTGAAACGCATAAAATAAATGAACCTGTGTAATGTTCACTTTACTATTAACTGAGCAAATTTTGCTGCAGGCTTTTAAGCAAAATGACAGCTTTTTATTTCTCTAGCAATTTCAGTGCTGATTAGTATCAAATGATTATAGTGCTCTGCAGCTATCCACAGTTTTTCCATAATATCATAATAACTCCACCTAGTTCAGTTCAGGAGAGGAACGTGAGCCCTTGTGATGTTCTGACATTCCTGTTTAGATGACCTAATTGGAATAGTTTCACCTTTATCCCAGGTGATCTAAATTGGCTCAATTTAGGTGGATTCACACTAGAATAAAATTAGAGCAAAGTCAGAATTTATCAGGATCTCCATTTTTAATTATGCTGCTAGGACATTGTGTCAAAATTTGGTAGATCAGCCCCCAGACCCACACAAATTACTTAAAATTCATCGTGCAAATAGGGGCAAATCAAGCATTAAGCACTGCCAGTGATAACATTAGGATGACAGTTAAAAGTTTTCTAAGCAACATCTCAGTGAATCATAAACAATCGTGTCCATGGGACACGATCCGTTGCCTTTGTCTCCCTCAAGACCATATGCCTTGAAGTCATGGGAGCAATGTGATGGGGTTACCCACATCATCAAGTGGTCCATTTCTCCCGCATCGGTGTCTCTTGTGCCTTCCCAGCACCATCACACACCTGCTGCAAAGGAAATGAGTAATAAAACAGTGTTTATTACCAACAAAACAAAGCAGTAACAAGGACAGTAAGGGAGGAGTATCCTGGAACAACAAAAAAGCTGCAATAACCACCTGGAAATAAGGGTACTGGTTGCCTCAGCATGCTGTGCTGCAGGAGCTGCTGGCAGGTACCTGGCTGGGTGGCACTGGAGAAGTGCCAGGAGCAGGCTGGGAGGGTTAAAGGTGGAAACAGCCAGCATCCAGATCATAAGCAGCCTCCCTTCAGCACTGCCTTTGGATATGGGCTCTCTGCTGTCAAAGTTACAGTGATGCGCTAATTATGTCAGTGAAACAAAGTGCCAACATCGGGCACCCCCGTGACCCCTCCAGCCTGCACTCCTCAGCCATCCCCCTGAGATGTACCCATCATTTCTGTTTGCATTTCCTTTGGTATCTAGCACCACATCTTCAGAGGAAGACTCCTTTATCATCTTTTTGCAGAAATGAAATAGTATTATCCTTTCTCCCCTTCCAGTCTTTTCCTAATTTCAGTGTAGACCACAGAGGAAGGAATTAACTCTGTTTACATATAATAGGAGGGAAGGGATAGAACATTAGATCCCAAATTTGAGGGAAATTGAATGTCTTGAATTATGAATGTCTAAAGGGAAGATTCACAGAGTACATGTTGCTCTGTAGGAAACAAGGTGGCCATTTCACAGGGGCAGGTTCAGCTCACAGCAGGATTGTTGCATGTGCTTTTACACAAGCAGGGCATGTCTGGCTGCAGTTTTGAGGCTATTAGTCCTAATTCGACATCCAGTTATTAACATAATAAAGCACAGTCCTTAACCTCCTGGTTGCCATAATCATTACAGGGTGCATGAGCTGAAAGTATCCTGGAAAGTAGGATGGAAGGACACTGGAGACATTGTGTATGGCCAAGAAGAGAAATTTTGAGCTTTTTAATCAAACGTAGGTAGAAGTGTACTATGCAGAGCAGAGGAAGATGTTCACTAGTATGCTATTTAGATGGGAGGAGAGAGGTAGAGAAAGCATGAGCTGGGGCAATTGCTGCGCAAGGCACTTAGGAGAAGAGCATATTGCAGTCCAGGAAAAGATTGAACTATAGCTGTTGAAGTGAAACCCAGCACCCACCTTTATGTCCATACTTTATGACTGATGGGGCTTGAGGGGTGACTGGATGTTACTTGGGCAGAGAGGGAATAGCTCCTAGAAATCTTCTCTAGTGTCCAAGGGGTATTAAGTGTCCTTGAAGAAGAGCCATACCAGCTCTTCTTCTGCCAATACAGAGCTTTTGGAAAAGGTAAAAAAGAGCAAAAATACTGCAGACTGAGCTCATGGGAACATCCTGGGAAGAAGAGGAGAGTCTAGCCCCCTTCCACCTGGGAAGAAGAGGGGAACCACCACAATTCCCTGTGTTTTCGCTTGCCAAGGCACAAAGAAAGAGTGAGCAGAAACATGAGTAAGGACAAAGGTAGAAACAGCAGCAGTGATAATGTCTTTGAGTCTGTATAAATCCATTAAGCATTACAAGCAACACTTCATTTCTGCGTGCGTGAAAATATCCAGCTGCCCTCTCTTCCTCTGTACCAACCACTTTTTTAGTAAGAAACAAAGCTAGGAAGGGACCGGACTAAGGCAGCGTGCCTCCAGGCCAGGTCAGTGCCTGCCTGTGGGGCTGGGACCTGTTTTCTGTCCTAAATATGCACTCCAGTGTGTATTGCCGCTTGTCTTCAAAAAGCAGTGACATTGGTGATTGATTTTCTGCGGTCCTCACCATCTGCTAATGCTGTAATTTTAGCAAATGCCAGTATCCTAAAGGGTTATGAAATCTCACCTCAGTAATGGTGTGTTGGGTTAAAAACCTGTATACATATTCTTCCTTGTTTTGTTTTTGTTTTCGGAATGTGTTTGTACTCCTGAAAATGGCAATGTGGGAGCCCATCTGCTTGTTAGGGATAAATAGTAAAATTATAAATGATCAACATTGCGCAGACTTGTACATATACAGATCTGGATATCACGTTTGAAATTAATTCAAATACATTCTTTTAATTTATTCTCCTTAAATCACTGCTACTGTTTTTTGAGTGTCTTTCTTTCAGAGAGGCTGTTTGGGAAATAGTGATTCTTTTGTATGTATTAAGAAACCCTTCCCCCTATATTAGCATGTACTTAAGTACAGAAGACCAGATGATAAAAGAAATCAAACTGATGCACCAGGAACAAAGGAAAACATTGGCTTGACAATCAACATGCAACCTCCACCAGTAGTAGCTGGAAATGTTTCCTTGGCAACCAGGCTGAAAACCAAATTCTCTCATATTAAATTTTCCATTTAACTGAAAAGCCAATTGTATGTGATATTAACTCTCTATTGTGCCATTGTGTATTTTAAATAGCAGTGAATAACCTAAAGTAGGGGTACATAACTGGGGCATGTTTCTGTGTTTCTGTGAATCAGAACATTGTCTTTAATTCAAAGGTGAACATTTCCCCAGTGACAGTAGGAGAAAGCAAATAATTTAAGTAGAAGCTACAACTTTTACACAGAAATACATGCTGTTAAATTGCCCTTTGTCCTGGGCTGAATCAGTTGGAGATGAAATGCATTTTTATGTAATTTGTCAAAGTTAAATATGCTGTTAGTTTCCTTGGGAGGTTCAGAAAAGGTATTTTGGAGAATGTGCTTGATTCGTTATTTAGCATAAGAACTGGGGAGCTGAGCAACTATTGCAAGAGTGAGCAAATATTTTTGATGCTGAAGGTCCAACGATATGGCTAAACCAAAGCCTTGCTTCTGTCTGTAATAAAGTGCAAAGGTTAACCTCCTGCTGAAGGGAACACGAAAAAACAAGCTGTAGCAATTTTAAGGCATCAGTTCCCTGCTGGTGTTTATAGCAGTGCCATACATCTAGCCTAATGCGATTGAACATTACCCATCCGTTTACACAAAATGGGCAACATGAAAAGCTCCTGAAGAGGTGCTTTTGATACCTGAGATTGTTTCTGTAAATGTTTTCCATGTGCCATTATGCTCCTACTTCAGCGCTGATTTGGCATCCATACGGTATCAAACGAGAGTTGACACAGCTGCCTCTGTGTTGATCTGTGAGTTGCAGAGAAAATTCTTTTGATTTTCTTCCGTAGTTGCTGTACATACGTACATGTGTACTGTCTGCCTCAGTCACACATCAGTCACTCGTCAGTCCCTCTCAGACGTGTCCTCTGAGGACAGTTTTTACCGCTTTCCTCTTCTTTAGGTGAAACTCCTGGATCACCAAGTGGCAATTTCCACATCTCCTAACAACGTTAACTGTGCAGAACACACTAGGATTGGTACCTCTAGGCAGTTTTCCTCCACATAGATGTTAGCTCCTGATTAGAATGGGTCAAAACCAGCGCGGGGGAGACATGACAACATGACACGGGGGGATGATGTGGCGACAGCTTGAAGAGCAAAGCAGTTATTTGTACCCTGTTTCTTTGTAAGCTTGGAGCTGGAAGGAGTGATCTTCCCAGCCTGCTTGGAGGCAGAGACCTTCCGCAGTTAACATCACCTTTGACTTTTTCCCCAGGGGCTGGTACTCTCTGGGCTGGCGTTTCTCTGCCTTACCTATGTGCTTCCACCTTCCTTTTCCCTGGGGGCCTGTGGTCTCCCTGCGGTCAGGCAGAAGAACAATGAGCAGGGACAGAGGAGAGCACGTGGTACCTACAAAAAGAATAGATTCACAGGCCTGTCACCCAGGTTTGTTACTGTTCACCCCAATGTATCCTGCCTTTTATTAAACACAATTTTTCTTATGCTCCAGTTACAAATAGACAATATTCCTAATCCTAAAATGTGTGTGCTTTTTTCTTTTTTTTTAAATGTAAGTTTCACTTTGAGTCAGTGCCGTAATTTTCATGTAAATTTGGCACTCAAATGGCAGCTCTCAGGAAAGAAGCACTTAGTTAAGGAAGGAGTTTCACCTCTTGAAGGGCTTGAAAATAGCTATGTTCTCCTTCCAGTTCTGCTGCTGCTTAGTTATGTGACCTTGGGTAAATCACCTCAAATCTGTGTGTCTGTGTCCTTCCCTGAAAAATTATGTCTCTCCTTTATAAATAACTTACTGAAGAAAAAGGCTATGTGATTGTTAGGTATTAATGGGTTATTTAATCAAAAAAACTATTTGCAATCCAAAAAATATGTTTGGGGACCTTTAGTTACCTTCCTGTAGCTGCCTCAAATCTAATCTGGAAGGTTCAGGGATATTTAACCAGTATCATTCCCTTTCCACTCATGTAGCTTTGAGACCATCCTTCAATTTGCCTTCCATGGGCTGCGTGCCTATGGAAACAGTGAGTTCCTTGGAATGCAGATGCTCTCTAGGAAAGCAGTCAGCTTTGTAAGCTTGGCTACAGATCACTCGTGTACTAATAGATGTTCAAATCCCTGGCATCAGGAGAATCAGCAGAATGTGAAAGCAGAGTGGCCAAAGACATCTATGCTAAAAATAAACAAAACCAACATAAGATAAACTTGGTGTCCAGAAAAGGGGACATTCAGTGAAAGTAAAAGCAAGTGCTGAAGAAGGAAAGACTGTTACGAAAGAGTAACTAAGTTTTGAAGGTAATTGTGTATGTTGCTATTGAGGCAATGAAATGAGGCTTTAAACTGTACTAAACATTTATATGGATATAAAATATATTACAAGGAAAATATATAGAGAAATATAGTGTTGTAACTTGCCCACATAAACCAATCCCTTCCTCATTTTAACCATGATGAGACCTAACTGGGAAGAGGTGATTTCCCAGCTGCTTGATGCAGACTACTTAGATCTTTCTTTGAAACGTCCCTTGTAGCTATTTTCAGACGGTGGCCAAGAACAAATACACCTTAGGTCTGCTCCTGCACGGTGGTCCTTGTGCCCCTGGATAATTTCTCTGCCTACACCTTGTTTTGTGCTCCTTTCCTCCAACAGGATCTGCATTTAATTTACTCAGCGCTCCTTTTCCCTTCTTTTCATTAGTTTTCATTCTAACAGCAAGGCTAGATGGATTACAGCTCCAAAGGCATAGCTGAGCCCATGCACTGGTAAGGTGCCAGGGCTCCTCAGCTGCAACACTGGAAAGAGAAAATGCCAAGAAATGCCATTTCTATTCTGAAAAAAGCTAACATG
The DNA here is from genome assembly GCF_963210335.1 of Falco punctatus. NCBI lineage: Eukaryota > Metazoa > Chordata > Aves > Falconiformes > Falconidae > Falco > Falco punctatus. Next base: position 11,128,511 of record NC_137585.1, on the reverse strand, counting down.
TTGTTACAAGAGATTAGATTTCCTCTAAGGCCAGCAGCACACCCGGGGGTTGGTTCAGCAGGTCGCTTTAGGGACTGAGTAAAAATACTGTATAGGTAAAGTGGAATGTAAGTGCTGTTTCTTTGATAGTATCCCCTTTAATCTGAAAAAAAAAAACCCACAATTGTTTTCCTCACTCCTTCCCAGTTGGTTGAAGTTTGTTGAAGGCATGGCATGTATTTACTTACTCACTTCTCCACTGCAATTTGTCTTCTTGCTGGGGCGACATAGATGAAGGTGACAGCTACCCAGGGCGCACTTGATGCTGGTTTGTGGTGAAGCGTGAACACGTGGAGCAGGCTGCAGTCTAGCTACTTGTCTGTTGTCTTCATCCTGCACTTTGGATAAGGCCCCCAAGACAGGGCCCACAATTTATTGTTATTATTTGGCAGATGTAATGGATTTGACATGAGATGATACCTTCATAATAGATCTATGAGCTCTTTCAGTTTAATCTGATTAAACTCTGCCAGACACTTACTTAGGTAAGGTAGATGGGATGAGTCTGAGTCAGAAAGATTAGGTGACTTCTGCATAATCACAAAAGGGTTGGAGGCAGAGGAAGGAATTTGAGGGACATCACCCTTAACTCACATATAAACACACTCAATGAAATTAGGGCGCAGGCTGTGGGAGGGGAAGGAGCGCTGGTGCAGCATCACTCGCTTGCTACCCATCCCCACTTCTTGCACAGATCTTGAGCTTTTAGTAGTATAGCAAGAGAGTGGGAGCTGGCGATCAGTACAGAGCAGGGAGCTGAAGCTGTGAATGGGTATCTAAATCGCAGGTCTGTGTGTTAACCTCGGGGCCAGCTGCCCTCTCTAACTGAAGTGTGGATATTTTACTGCAGGGAAACCTTCAATATGAACTTTCACATTAAAAAAAGTAAGAGCTATGTCCTCAGTTCAATACATGCTCTCAATGAAGCTATTCCCATTTGCGCTGGCCGCACATTGACACAGGCTGTGTGATCAGACTGTCTCCATTATGCATGAAGAGGAAGACAATCAAAACACAGTGTTTCCTCTCTTAAATGTTTCTCAGGTGACTGACAAACAGAAGTTGGACAGATTTCCTCATTCGTTGCTTGTGATGATAGCACCATGGCTTACAGCATCATTTCTAGGATTAAACTCTTGACTCTGGGAAGGAAGGGTAGGCAGATCCACTTACCCTCCAGAGTCAGTCCTTGAGTAATGGGTGTTGCACATAAATGCTTTATCATGATTATGAACAAAGACATTAGTCCTTGTGTTGTCTCCCTAAGGACTCATGTCATCCAGCTTGTTATAGTCATTTCTTTCCTAATGGAAGAAACTCATTGTAGGCGTAATTCTGCCATGGTGTGTGGGAGGGAAATCTTGGGGAACAGATGGTTCTTGGTGAACAGACTCTAGTGACTAAGACCAACTCTCAAAAAAGAATGAATCTATCAAGCTGATTTGCTGAAGAATAGAAATACGAAGGATAACCATAATATAAATACAAAAATGAACTATGAAGCAAGGCTGCCTGTTGTATACATGACAGTGGTATTTCTCCCTTGTAAAGAAATTGCTTTTTAATAGCTCTCCTATGGAAAGGATTCTCTGAGCTGTTTCTTTTTAAAATGCTGATGTATTTATCATTGAGCACAGGAGGGCAGAAAACCAGACACTTGAAACTCAGAATGAAAATAAAGAATTTTGTGCTAGCATAAATTTTGCCTCTACAGATTTGCATCTATCTACTTCAAGGTGGTATAGGAAACCATTGAGAATTTCTGATTGTGTGGTTTAACCCCAGCTGACAACTATGTACCTTGCAGCTGTTCTCTCACTCCCCTGCCCTACCCCGATGGGATGGGGAGAGAATTGGAAGAAAGTAAAACTCATGGGCTGAGATAAGAACAGTTTAATAACTGAAAAAAAGTAAATAATAATAATAATGAAAAGGAAAAAGAGAGGAATAAACCCCAAGAAAAAAGAGTGATACACAATACAACCCCTCACCACCCGCTGACTGATGCCCAGCCAGTCCCCAAGCAGCAATCAGCCCTTCCCAGCCAGCTCTCTCCAGTTTATTCTGTGGTATGGAATATCCCCTTGGCTAGTTCAGGTCAGCTGTCCCGGCTCTGCTCCCTCCCGGCTTCTTGTGCACCTGCTCACTGGCAGCGTGGGAAGCTGAAAAGTCCCTGACTTGGAGTACGCACTGCTCAGCAACAGCAAAACATCAGTGTGCTATCAACAATATTCTCATATTAAATCAAAAAAACCATAGCATGGGACCAGCTACCAGGAAGAAAATTAACTCTATCCCAGCCAAAACCAGGACACTGATGGAGGTCAAACATAAGTCTAGTTTTTACATGATATCTCCAAAGATCTTGAGAGAATAAACAGCGATAAATCATACATGGGATGAGCGGTAGGTACCTTTGAGCCACTGGTAGTGATTCAAATGTGGTTGCCTTGCCTGGGATGCCTTCTATGACCAGCAACACAGCTCCATTCACTAGACAACTGCCCTGTTGTGTGGATCCACAAACACGGGAGGAATTGAAGCAGCAAGAGACTGTGCTGCGTGTCTGTCCCAGATGAGTCCTGCTGCAGAGCTGAGAACTGCAAAGGTGGGATACTAATTGCCTGTCTGTGAGGCTAGAAGTGTCCCTTCCTGCAGCTCCCCAGGGGAGTGGTAGTTCGCATAAAGAAGGATTTCATAAAACATCATCCTGTAGACCCACTAATACGTACAGTTAGAATGAACAGATTCTTCAGTTAAGCTCATTTTAGTCCACTAGTGGTGATAAAAACATACTTATTCCTTAAAGGTCATGGTTTAATTATCAGTGTTGGTAATTAATTTAATGACCAATACAGAATGATTTCTGACACCAGGTTGCTGAGTGGGTGGGTTAAAGTCTCTCCCCATGAAAGAGATTTTCCTCTACAAAAGAAGTACCCAATACTGTGGGCTATTTGCTCAGTCATGAGTAATCTCTTAAGAGCTCCTTGCCAGCCATTTGATATGTTGGTGTTTCATTTTCAGGGTGTTTAACCATCCCACCAGCTGAGAATTAGATAAACAGCTTCTCAATTTTACCAGTGTGAGAACTGAAAGCGGTTAAATAAATGGCCCCTTCGTACTTGGCAGTATTTTTTCAGGACTCATTTGATCACTATATTGACTGAAATGCAATTTGAAATCTATTAGGCCTGCAGACCTAGCACAGCTCAAGGGAGGTTATTTTAAAGTCCATATCTACAGCAATTTTTTTCATTTAGAGATGTTCACAGTGTAGTGGGAAATTCTCAACCAGACATAAACCAGTTGTCTAAGATACTCTGCTGCCGCTACTAAATATGAAGCAGACAAGGCAGAGTTTCACTTGGGTTTAATAGGAGCAGTACTAAGCAGTCTGAGACTTAATTCTACTCTCCTTTAGCATCACAGTAAAAATGTCCATTTTTAAAATAAATTACTGTATGTGCTCTGAACCATCCTTAGCTACAATAACTGGTGTTTAACTGCAGAGCTAAAGGCTATCCATACAAAACATCCTGCAGTAATGTTTTAGAATTGGCATCTGGCCTTGTAAAATCATATCTAAACTGGCAAGGTCTTTTGAGCAACGTGCAAGGAAATGCATATTTCCATGGCTGCAACCTCTACCATAGATTAGCATCCCTTCAGAAGTTGACTTCAGTCTTGGAGAAGATCTCCTGAGCTTCTTTTTTCTGTAATGGCACGTTGCTGATCTCTATACTTCATAAGACATAGATGGCTCCGGCATTGCCAGTGTCATTGTTCATTAGTTCTTATTTTTCTTGGTTCAGAGAGCAGTGATCAGATATTACTATATAATTTGAGCCTCTTCAGGGGATGCTTTTAGGCATGTGGGAGGGAAGGAAACACAGAGTTTTGGAGAGTCATCTCTTCCAATGTAAAAGGGAAGAAGATATTCTTGGTTTTGTACGATTTTACTCTCTGAATTAGATAAAATTGCCGTGCTATGAGTGATGAATTGAGTAAATGACGGGGAGATAATAGCTGTGCTATTATCCCTGGAGAGAAGATGCCAAAACTGAATGCCTTTCATTTGAAAGGGATGAGCAGTCATAAAATGTTCAACATAAGGAAAATTGCACAGACTAGGATTTTCCTTGTTCTTTCCTCAGAGCCCCACTAACCTGGTGAGTTAAAAACACTTTTGCTGCAAAAATGAGTCTGAAAACAGCAGACCTCTGAAGTCAGAGAAATCCATACATGAGCTACTTGGCCATTAGTCCCCATACTACTGGAGAATCCAAGGCACAAGTTCACCATTAGGGCATGTGCCACCTCAGATATAACTTCCCACAGCTGTAACAGAGCAATATTTCCACTTTCCTGCTTGGGCACCCCACGTGGCTGCTCAGGGGCTCACAAATTGCATGTGGTACTTGGTGTCCCAAAGAGGTGGAAAGGAAGTGATATTGCAGTACAAGAAAAAAGTACTGCAAAAGGAAAGCATAGGGGAAGGCATGGGACCAAGAGAGTATGAGAGTCCTTCCATCACAGTTACGAGTTCAGTGGGGAAGATCTATTCACGCAGTCATGGTTCCCTCAGGTTGACAGGGATGACACCATGAAGACACTGTTGGGTGCGAGTCTGAGCATCCATCTAGAGGTGGGGTGAAGGCTGTCTCTGTTGGTTAATGGATAGAGCTGGCCTTTCAGGCTGGTGAGCCAAAGGTGGTAGCTATATGTTGCTTTGAGTCTGACTCTCCCCTTCAGGTTGCAGGCTTGAGGCATAACTGAATTAAGAGACTATAATGTCTTTAAATTAAGCAATACACTACTGAGAGACTAATAAAGCAATTAAATTATAATTAATCTATAAGCACACTCAACTATAAAGCTACTAATTATCATTCTTAAGTCTTATGAATCACACCCAACTATTATTGAATTACAATTCTATTTCCCTTCCCTTCCCACTAGAAGTCTATCCCTCCTTTTTCCACTCTCCCACACCAAGTCTTTGAAAGACATGATGGACGCTCCAGCAGGTTGTCGAATAGGGGACCCTCCAGCATCATCGTGGACTTGGATTCAAAGATCAGATTCATCACCATCTGTACATGTCCACACTCCTACCGACAAAAAAACCTGTCCTTTATTCTGTATGTGATTTCATATCTTACCTCCAAGTTTTCTATTTCTGGATGCATCTTTTCAGCACCCTTGCACCTCTGTTTCTCCATCCAAAATCCTCTCAAACAAAGTCTGTCCCCAGTTACCAAGTTGGGTGGGTTTTTTCAGTGCTGTTACTTAGGCAATCTTGAATTTCTATGGTATTACTTATATGGTTGCCTGGGTACAGGTGTTGTTGGAAGACTTTGCACCCCAAAACTCCCCTACCAGTGTCCAGTTCATACAGGCATCATATTATTTACCATATGCACTCAGTAAGACAAATCTTTTTATTTTAGCCTTGACTCCTCTACCTAGTTCCAACCAAGCACAAGCAGTTTACCTCGTGTGCAGCCTGCATACCACAGCACCAGGGTAACATGTGTTTCACGCTCTGGTTTTGTGCTCATGCAGCCTTGTTGTCCTTAAAACTCTTTTAATCACTTTCCTCATTCCCAGTAGAATAATAAGGTAGTAGAACAAAGGCTTGATGCTCCATCAGGACCTCCCGCTTAGACCTTATCACTCTCTAGTAGTGTCTACAGAAAGCCATATGCCCTAAAGATGCTGACTTTACAGGCTGTCTAGTTTGGAGGAGATCTTTAAGTATTGGTGTGGTTTTTTCTCCAGGGAATCTGGGAAATTGGTAGGCTGCCTCTACCAAATATGGTGGAACAGGTGGCTTAATGCAGAGATGAGTTGTACTTCCCTCAGTTAAAAATATAGTTAGAATGTATAACCTCATGCCAGTAGTATTTGCTGAATATTGTGTATTTCTTATTTGTGAAATCACTATGTGGGATAAGAGGTGCTTTTCACTGCAGGTAGTTGGTTGTGGTGTGTTCTGCTTGTTACTTCTCCATTCCTTCAGCCAGGGGGGTTTGTTGGTAGATTAAAGCATTAAAGTAATTTATAACCTTCTAGGACTTAGGCCAAGGACACAGGCTCATTAACAGTAATCCCTACCCAGACGGATGGGGAGACTTTTGTGTACAAACAACTTTTTGTTCTTCAACCTGGTTGGGAACATTGCTCATTCTAGTGACACATGGGCAAGTGCTTTGTTACAACTGAAGCATAATTAGCCCAAGTGCTAACTTTTCTGCCTTGTGTGGACTGGGTGGCATAAAATTAATTGGTGCAATCTCAGTCTAGAAGCTAAGGGCAGGACATGCAGAAAACAGGAATTCCATTTCAGTTTACATGAATTCTCTTTGGTCTCCACTGGAAGCAGTATGAGCTGAAAATATACTTGCAGAGAAAAGTAACTTTTCTATTAATAGATGTACAGTATTTGGGGTATTTTGTGAGTGGGATAAAAACTGTATATCTATGTGAAAGATGTCTTGAGTCACATATCCTCTGATCAGAAAGTTTGAATATTATGGCTTTAGCTGGAACAATTGATAGGAGTGCCAGAGATGATGAGTGAGGCTTGTAATGGTTGATTAGCCTTCAACAGTCTCTGAGAGATGCCAGAGCAAGCTAAAACCCGAGCCTGGCTTAAGGACACTTGATAGGGCTTTCCTGATCCTCACAAATGCATGTGTGTTTCCTTCCATATTAAAATATCTGGATTTCTCTACCATTAAAAAAAAAAAAAAAAAAAAAAAAAAGATAAACTCCTACCTGATTGCAAACAAAACTCATTCTTATATTTTACTGCCTTAAAGAGGAACAGACTGGCAGGGTGTGTGAAACATCGTCTGGCTTGTCTCTTGCCATCAGCCCTGTCAGAGCATTCTAGTCAGGTACAACTGCAACGGCAGGGTAGGGAGGAAATTTTCACGTGGTGTGACTAAGCCATCTGCAGCAACGCTCTGATCTTTGTACCGGGAAGTGAGCAACATCTGCTCCTGGTAGAAGTGTTACTATCACAAGCTGACGTTAAATGGCCCTCCTAACAACAGGTATCTTTATTCCAAAACAAGACTACATCTCCTGTTGGATGAGACCCAAGCTAGCGGAAAAGGGAGTACACGTGCCAGAAGGCTGCAATGGACTTCATGGACCAAATTTACCTTTTCTTTATATCAGGATGATTTGATACGGTTCAGTGGCACTGCTTATATTTTTTTATACCTGTGCCAGAAAGAGGTGAATTTTTAGAATGTTTATTATGGGTAGAACTAATTTATCCAAGCACTGTCAAAGAAGGTCTCAAATATAGAAAAGGGTCCATGTTTTGTGTACCGTGCAGAGAAGTTGGATTCGGAGAGAGGGACTGAGCAGCGAATCCAGTTGTCGGGCTTGCATGTGGGCTTCTTCAACCATTTCTGAAGGGTTTCCATGGATTATTCTGAGAACTAGCCGTAGTCAGAAGCATTAATTACAGCTGGTGTCCGGTAAAAGCGGTACTTGCAGAGCTACACTGCATTGTAAGTAGCTGGACACTATTTGGACAGATGGTTCTATCTTCTTAAGGAAGTTTGAAATCCCCTAAGCTGAAGGCTCCTTGGATGGAAATCAAGGATTACTTGTAACTCTCTACTTCCTTGCTTGCTTGGAATAGTGACACTACAGAAAATCGGATTATAACGGTTAAGTCATCCTTTCTTAGATGTTTTCTTAGAATCTCAACTGTTTTCTTCCTCACTGGACTTGGTCTCTTTTTCACAAGTGCCTTTATTTCTTGTAGTGTTCCTGCCCTTCCTCTTAGTCTCATAAATTGCATTACCTTCTGATCATGTCCCAGTAATTTTCCAGTTTGTTTACTTGTGGTGTGCGCTGCACGTAGCCTTACTATGAGAATATGATTATAGTTAAGTGACAGCACAGAAAGGAAGCAGGTATTTGACAGGCTGAGGTGCCTGGGCTTAGTGCTTTTCTTTAACCACCAATGAAAAAATTACATTGTCATGATGAACATAACAAAAATATATGTAGAATGGCATAAGAAGGCCAATATATTTGTATCAGACATGAACACAAAAGAAAAATTATGAAATTGGAAATTGTCCTAGGTAAATAATAGAATCATAGGCTGGTTGGGGTTGGAAAGGACCTTAAAGATCATCTAGTTCCAACCCACTGCCAGGGTCAAGGACACCTTCCACTAGATCAGGTTGCTCCAAGCCCCCTCCAGCCTGGCCTGGAACAATTCCAGGGATGGGGCATCCACAGCTCCTCTGGGAAACCTGTTCCAGTGCCTCACCACCCCCATAATAAAGAATGTCTTCCTTAAATATAATCTAGATCTACTCTCTTTCAATTTAAAGCCATTCACCCTTGTCCTATTGCTACATACCCTTGTAAGAAGTCCCTCTCCAGCTTTCCTGTCAGCCCTTTTAGCTACTGAAGGCTGCTACAGCATCTCCCCGGAGCCTTCTCTTCTCCAGGCTGGACAACCCCAACTCTCTCAGCCTGCCTTCATAGGAGAAGTGCTCCAGCCCTTTGTGGCCCTTCTCTGGACTCACTCCAGCAGGAGTTGGGGGACCCAGAGCTGAATGCAGTTCTTCAGGTGGGGTCTATGAGAGCAAAGTAGAGGAGAAGAGTTGCTTCCCTCACCTGATGGCCATTTTTCATTTGATACAGCCCAGGATACAGTTGGGTTTCTGGGCTGCAAACACACATTGCCCAGTCATGTTGAGCTTCTCATCCAACACCCCCAAGTCCTTCTCCTCAGGGTTGCTCACAATCCATTCTCCACCCAGCCAGTATTTTTGCTTGGGTTCAGGCCAAAGTTGTGCTAAGACCCCTCTAACAGTGGAGCAATATAGATGATTGAGTTCCAGTGCCCAGGGCATAATGGGACACACAGTTAAATTTCCAGGAATAGATATTTACACAGAAATCATTGGCTGTCTTGGGTGGTGGAGGTTCAGCACAAGGCTCTTACCATTTGTTGACTGCCTGCTCCTCACATCCCAGAAACTTCTAGCATTGTTCATGCTAGAAGAGTGACTTACTCTTCTACTGTACTCATTTCCCAGATGTTCAGCTCTCTACGCTCGAGTACCATCTCACTACAGTGTTTACAAAATCTTTTTTATTTGATTAGCTTTAAATATTTGATGTGTTTGCCTGGATTTGTTCACCTTCTGTTGTGTGTGGCATGAAAGGATTTTTACCTCCCTTACACTTTTAATCAAAGTGAACCTCAGTACCCACGTTACCTGTGAACCTCTTCACAATGACATTCTCTCCTTTATGCCTCAGGAAGAGGTCAGGATCTTAAATACGGGTGTATGGAATTGCAGGACATCCACCCTATGCTGCCACAAATGCTGCAGTCATTCCTTTGGAAGAGCTTTTTGGAGGGGCCCAAGTTCAGAGCAGTGTATCTCAAAACTTTCCCAGATGCACTTTGGGGAGTTGTAGGGCCCAGATGCATCCATGGGGTTGATCCTTGAAACAAAATTTTGGTTTGCATGCTGTGTTATACAGGTTATGTGCTGGTTGCCTCAGCTGTATCTGTGTGACAGCCAATGCGCCTGGCTATCCTCTTTGGAAACAGCATTTTAGCAGGAGAAATACCCTCAAGGTCTGGCTGAGATGAGGTTGCCTGAATGTCTCTAGTCATGGGGATCCCTCAGTGACTTTTCGGCACAGCTCTTTTTTCACTAAAAATGACACTGTGAGTTACTGTGTGGTCTAACACACAGAGACACTGCCAGGCAGACCCCAGGATTTCTGTGGGGCTCAATCCATTCCAGCCATCAGAGAATACGATTGTTTGTGTAAACAAGGCCTGCCCTGCAGAGCTGGTTGTGTTGTGCTGGGTCAGCGGTTTTGCAGCTGGCTGAGGATGCCACCCTGCTGTATTTCATCTGCGATGGTCACCTTTTTCTCACATCCTTCCATCCTGTGAAGCTTCACAACTGAGAGTGACTCTGCAGACAGGACTGCATCTCACTCGTCTGCAGGCCGCACCGTGTCTTCTTTCCTTCTGTGTGATCTAATGAGCCAGGCATACCTGGTCGGCCAGGTGTAGGTAGCTCTGTCTGGCCTGTCTCCTCTGCTAAGGCTCCACCTGAAAGGGAGTCATATCTAAGAGCACACTGCAGCTGCTGCCTACATGCCATCCTCTCACTTCCCCGAAACACAGCTCCACACCATCTGCATGACTATACACATGAAACTTATATTTTCAGAGGGGAGGAACCTCAGAGTTCTACACCTGCGATATATAACATATTTAATGTAATTATAAGTGGGAATGCATTAGAGATCACACTGTCTAGCTGCTGTGCCAACCTCCATAGACTCCTAAAAATCAAATTGATTTTTGTTAGGTACTTTCAAAAGGAAAAGTAATTTTTGGTCATTTCTTTAAAAGTCTTTCAAAGTCTTTCTTGGTCATTTCTTTAAACGTCTCTAAGAAGTAGGCATCTGTGTTTGACACAACCTTTACTCCTTGCTGGTTAGCCTTGGGGACTTGGCAAACAACCCTGAAGTTCCTTGGTGCCCAAGCAAATCCAGCAGTGAAACTTCAAAGATCTGTAATTAAGGCAAGAGGTTTGGAAAAGCAGATTGAGAACTTATGCCTGGATAACTCCTTATTTATTAACATTTTCAAGTACATACAGTGATTCTCTAAGTAATCAGTAGTGAATTCTGCATGGCAGGAGTTGAGGTAGGGGAGCTGCACAGGACTCTGGTTGTAGCCAAGTGCTCCTGCCATCCTTTCGGCAGCTGACTCCCCTTGTACCTATGCCCACATTGGGGCATAGCTGTGGAGGAAGGATGAGGAGGAAAATAGCTCCTGAAAATGCATGGTAAGAAACATGTTAAATGGTCTGTGTAGAAAAAGCTCCAAATGTTACCATCCTCTTTCCCTGCACTTCAGTTCTTCCCATTTTAAATGTCAAGCATACGATCAAATGCTGGTAGCGATACCTGTTTAAGTACCACACAGGGGCAGAAGAAATGTCTGTGATGAATGTAAGAAAGCTCCATATTCTGTCCGTGACTTGTCCACCCACTTATAAGATGGTACTAGAGACCACAGAAAGCTTTTCCATGTCTGTCAAGTCCCCAGCGCTCCTGTCTACAGTGCCTGTCTCTGAAAGAGCTCCTTTGCCTGCTCCAGGTACACTGACACATAACCCAAGTATTCTTGCTAAAGAACAGTGGGCTTTGTCAGCAGCCAATTTTCAAGGAAATTGGCTGTCTAAAACCACATCCTAAGTAGCTGGCTATACATATTAGCCTTAGCTGACCTATATTGAAATTTACTGTCTGACATCTCTTTGTTTCTGTAGTCTTTATCTTTAAATAATCAGCTGCTTTGTTTACTAGATGTTGGTTATGGGTACTGTATTTCCACTACATTAGCTCTACTCAGGGGAAAGTAATAGCTCTAGATTGAAGCATAAGCCATTTGTTTTCCTATAATGAGGAACACTCTGCTGCATGCTTTCTAACTGATTAGATGAATTATGCTTTATTTGCCTTGAGAAGAACCATTCTTAAAAGCAACTTTCTGAAAAAGGAAATGAGGCAGAGAGTGCATAAGGGGGAAAAAAAAAAAGGCTCTATCCCAATTAAAGCTTCATGAGCTGCATTTTCACACATTTCTTGACTGAACAATCCTGATGCTTATTGCTGGAAATGTACCAGGCTAAAAATTAATTGCAGGGTAATTACTTTATGTCAAGAAGCTGCCCAGTTATTTCTCAAATTTGCTACAGTGGCAGTTCTAAAAGTAGTTAATGTACCTTCCTTCCTTCAAGACTGTTTTGGAGGATTTTATCAGTGACAAACACAACTGGGATAAGCCCTTTCATCAGAATAAAACTGCAGAGATCAGGTGTTTTTAAGGAGTTATTTTCGTCACTTTGGTACCTTCAGCATTTGAAATTTGTGGTGGTCGCATATCCATTTATGATACTGCCACTGAAATCACAGAGGCATGGATATACGTGGCAGGGTGTTACGTTGTGCGTATATATAGGCTGTTCCCTAGCATTTATACACCAATGCTCTGTTCAGAAGAGGGATTTCAAACACCTCGTTTTTAAAGTTATTCCACACACCCAATTAACACCTTGTTCTTCAAAGGAATTGTTGCCACAGTGTTTTACCCCTTGGCCTATGTCTTGCTTAGAATATATTGTATTTCCTTTACAGAAGCAATTAGTGCTTATGTTCTCCTGAATTATGCTAAGCAATCCCTTCTGTTTCTTTATCTGAAGAGGCAGAAGCTTTTTGCTTTTTTTTTTTTTAATTGAAATCTCTCAACCTTAATTTTTTCAGTAGTTTCTCATACATGAGATTCATTTTCTGGGAATTCTCTGATTTTTCTCCATTTTAAATGTTCTCATATAGTAACGATTTGAAATGTGCATACTATAATGTAAATTACCATCTTCTTCTAATCCTCCTAGAGAAGCCAATATCCCAGTACCCATTAAACATACCTGGCCCCACTGTGCACCAGAGAAGACTGTTTTTTCATTGGTCTTAGAAAAATAAAAATAAAAAGCTGACAACATCTGCTTAAAGTAGTGTAATTTGGATGCCTCCATTGATCATTGGTTTTGTACCATAGGAGGAAAAAAAGTTACTGTTCTAGGCCACACTTAAAAAGTTGATGCTTTCTGGGTCAGTCACCAAGGCGTTTGACCCTGCCATGACAGAGGAGAGCCGTGAATGCTGCCGCTGAAGAGGCAGTTTGTTGCAGAAAGGAGGCACAGCAAGTTACAGGCTCCATTGATAACGGGATGAAGAGCCGTAGCCCACCTTCACCACAGCTTGCGTTGCTGGGACATATTTATTCAGCACTTTGGAAGATGAATTTAAAAGTTCCTTTTTAAAGTAGACCATGGCTTAAGCACTCTACTTTTCATTATTTTGTATTTGCTTCAGTGAAAACATCTCCTGAGGAAGATATGAAGCCTTTGGCATTTTACATTGTTCAGTGGTTCCTTTATTTTTCAGCTGTGCCGTTCCATAGATGTGCAATTTGCCCTGTCTTTGAGATTTTTTTTCATCTTTGTGGTATGGAAAAATTTCTGATTGAAGGATTGATGAGCAGAAATTTCTCTGAACTATCACACATTTTAAGTCAAGAACAGAGAACACAGAGAGTTACAGATGTCCTTTGGGAAGGGAGGTCAAAGCTTAAGTGGGCAGGAATAGGGCTTTCCCATCAAATAGAGGTGCCCATCAAACACACTCAAATATAATGTTGGAAGAAATTCTAGATGTCCTGGCTTTGTAATAATTGCTTGACAATGTCATTTGAAGTCACAAAGATTGGATTATTATCAATGGAATTGCCTGGTTTTAAAATAAGAAAAATTCAGCAAATTTCAGAGTGAAATTCTCCCCTCTGTCGAGGGGCAGCACAGCCTATGCAGAACTTGCATCCTATTTTGAGATTTAAAATGAGAGCAAAAGGTATTATGTTCATGTATGTTCTTTTGGTCAAGGCAAGCAGCGTTGCCGCTTGAGTGCATTAGGATGCTCAAAAAGACACCGAAACCAGGATACATTATTCCTGATTTCCATCAGGTTCATTAATATTGGACAATTTGAAATTAAATAGCCTTCCTTTTCACCATAATTCTGTGGCAATTCATATATCACTTCTGGAGTATTGCTGACTTGGCCAGTGTTTTCATGCGGTTCCAACAGTACAGCATGGCAGCCCACTGCTGTCCATTCAGTACGTTTTGTATTGGCAGGCAGCTTCTAAAAAGGAACGACAGAACTATCCTTAGGCCTCATGCAATTATTAGGAATTTATTATATATGTCCTGGGTGAGTTAATCAGAATTTAGAGATTCAATTATTGTTTCCCTGCAGACTGAGCATCACCTTTATGTTATGCACTCCCTGGACTGTAAGAAACAGTGTGAAATAAGCTGCATTTGTTTTGTCTTTAAATCTTCCTGCACTTCCCTATAAAGCACTGACAAGTCTGAAATCTTGAGATTCCATAAAAGAGGCAGCAGACTTTGATTAAACAGCTGCTCCTGTTATCTGATTTAATGGTGACAATGAACTGAATGTTCTTCTGATCCAGAAGCTTTCCAAAGCAGTATGCTGATTTGTGAGCTTGCGTTTAGAAATTGCCTTCATCCTTCAGAGAAATGTAGTGAATCATTGGAGGGGGTGAAAAACTACAGCTGTTGAGTGGCACGTGGTAGTAGGCAATACCTAGCAGTTGGCACAGAAACTGAAGGGGATATTATCTGCGGTGGGAACATCAGAAGGAGATGCCATGTTGGCAGAATATAACTGTTCAGATTCGAGCAAGGCTGGCACTGTAGAAATACTACTCTCCTTTTTATATGCCATGACTGAAATGGAGAAAGGGCTGATTCATTCTTTCTCTGCCTTTGCATTATTTATGCCAAAGTAAAACAAGTATAAAATAAGTCTCATCGGGTGGAGTTTTACATTCTCTTTGCAGTAGAACAAAAAAAAATTTCCTAAAACCTTTCCATTTTGTTTTGTCAGGGTTCGCTCAATGTGCAATCTCTCATGAGATGATATTTGGACAGCCAATCTAGCATCCTTTTGTTAGAAGACAAGCTTTTTACAGACATTAATGCTGCTGGTACCCGGTTCTGAACATAAGTTGTTGAGAATGCAGTTCCTACAGCCCAGCTGGCTCTCACCAATGTCTTTGCCCATGATAAGCTTTCTCCATCTAGAGATCTGTTCTCTGGCCTGGACTACAGCACTGAAACACACATGTAATTGGGTGCAACTCTCATGAGAGAGATTGAATGACATTATCATGTCCTAACTTCTGTTAACTTGCTCAAGTTTCAGGTGTATGATGGATGTGCAGCAGTGTGTTAAAGAAAAATACATGTTGTCAAGTGCATAGTGGGGAAGGGTAATGATTTTCTTGGCTCTTCTTTATGCCTAAGAACATTGAGGTTTATCCAGATTGATTGTCAGAGAAGCAGCCAAAAAGCCAAACAAGAAAATACTGCTATTGGTATCAATGGAATGTTTCATATGTCTTTTTCTTTTAGTACGTTTATGTCACACAATTTCCACTCATACATAAACACCGGGCAAATCAGAGACACAAAAATCTCTAGGAAAACAAGAGGCCATGATAGTAAAGAGATTTACAAACACAGTGTACACCGAAAAAACACAGAGCTACTGAGAAGCCAGCTGGCCCACGCTCCTGCCCCAAGGCAAGTTCAGCTGTTCCCTGCCTTTCCTGGCAATCCTTATCGAGATGATTCTTAAACGTGTCCAAAGGCAGTGGCCCACAGCATCCACCAGCAATCTGTCCCAGTACTTGGACATTCCTGTCAGTAGGCTACTTACCTTTGAATCATAGGATCATAGAATGGTTTAAGTTGGAAAGGACCTTAAAGATCAGCTAGTTCCAACCCCACTCCATGGGCAGGGACACCTTCCACTAGACCAGGTTGCTCCAATTCCCATCCAACCTGGCCTTGAACACTTCCAGGGATGGGGCATCCACAACTTCTCTGGGCAACCTGTTCCAGTGCCTTGCTACCCTCACAGTAAAGAATTTCTTCCTGATAGGTAATCTAAACCTACCTTCTTTCAGTTTAAAACCATTACCCCTTGCCCTGTCACTACATGTCCTACTAAAACGTCTGTCCCTTCTTTCTTATAAGCCCCCTTTAGGAGTGTGGCTATCCTTTGAAATCTAGATTTTACCTCTTCACATCCCACAGCCTCTCTATTGTATTTATTCTTTCCATCCTTTTTGTCACTCTGCCCCCAAAAGGGAGGAGCTTTCTGGACTTACCTGTTACTATTATTTCAATTGACATTGCTCAAATAAACTAATGCTGGCCAGCAATGCAAACCCCTTGGAACAGACGCTTCTAAAACTTAAGGCGATTTTTTTCAAATCGTACCCCAGCAAACTCGCGTAAGTGTTTTGAAATTCAGGCTTCGTCTTCTTTGCCTGTGAGATTTATCAAATAAAAGGTCTCCAGGTGGAACCTGCAGCAGCTGCCTGCTTTCACGGTGCAAGCAGAACTGCACCCAGACCTGCTGTACTGTTAGCAGTGACTCTGAGCTACTCACAGAGTAAAAATGGGAACGGAGGTAACTGCTGTTTTCACATAGGCACCTTTCAGGTGATGGCAGTATTGATCCCCTTGTCCTTTCAGAAGCTTTGTGCACAGTTGTCTTGCTGTCAGGGTACCTGATATTTGCATCTTAGGCAAAGCAGGGTGCCAAATGCTGGGTTTGAACAAGTCACCAGGCAGAACAGTATATGGAAATGTAGGGATCTTTTTAGTGGATAGATGTACAGTCTTGCATTCTGCAGAAGGCTGGGCAGAAAATGTGTATTGGAAAGAGATGAGGATCATAATCACAGGAAAAGAAGTCTGGGAGACAGGTTGACAGGCCAACTAGCTGCACACTTGTCATCATGCAAAATTGCTGGTGGCAGTTAAGAGCTTTAGCAGCGTGGGTTATTGAGATTCCCCATCTTTCCATCCCAAAGGCAGTTCCCCACAGGATTCATCTGACATGAAGAGTGACAGCAGGCAAGGAGCAGCAAAGGAAGAGGAGGAGCCAGAATGTGCCCTGTTCCCTCCTCTCCTCAAGTCCTTTGTAGAATTACCAAGACAACCACTTGCATCTAATGCTTCACAGGCTTTCCCACCCCATACTCTGCCCTTCTCCTCTTTAGCTGCCTCTGGTCCTACAGGCAGCCTTTGAGGTCAAATAGCAAGTGGTTGCAGGAGATGCGGGGGTACAGGAATTTCAGTGACTGTCCCAGGAAATTTGTGGTGCAACGAAGATTCATTCATCTCTTCAGCGCAGTGTGTTACCTCCTACATTTTTGTTCAGTTTCCCCTGTGAGGTTTTCCCATTGGAGGGAACAAGTGAATCAACTATTTTATCATCTCACCTGTGTCCTCCCTCCGACAGAACCTAGCGTTCTTTTTTGTGCCAATTTTATTGATTGATATAATCAGACTGGCTACTAATCAAAGTGATCTCAGCAGCCTGATTCTGTATCTGATCTCTCTCTCTGTTTGTGCTTCAAGGTCTTTGACAGGGTCCGAGAAGATTGCCCTAATTTCCATGAGAAGATTAAGCCTATTAATGCTGAACTCACTCAGCCCAAGCTGGCCATCAGTGCTGAAGATGAGGAGGAGCTTCTGACCCGGGTCAATATTGTCTTCCACTGTGCAGCAACAGTTCGCTTTGATGAACCCCTGAAGTATGTCCTGCTTTCTGTATTTGCTAAGCGTGATTCAGAACGCACGATAACCCGTAACACCCCGTTCAGTGAATCTCTCGTAGAACTGCGGTAACAAGTCCCCACTTGGGTTCCCATGCTACATGCGGTTCTGCGCTGAATGTGCAATGTAAATGCTCTGAAAATGTCATGTGCATATGCATGTCAAAAGTGAAGTATCTTGGCAGATTTTCATGGGAACAGAAGGAAGTACTGCAAGCTTGGGTTGTAGTGTAGTAAGGGAGTGAAGTATGACCTAAAACTGGAATAGGAAGAAGTGTGTTTTAGGTCAAGAGGGAGATGTTTTGGCAGGACTAGCTGGAGACAGCTTGAAGTGAAACTATGTTGTGTCTGTCTCTAAAGCTAGTGTTAATGGCCTTTCTTTGTCACTGAGTAACTGAAGAGGGAAATGAGATGTTGTTTAAGAAAATAGCTAGGAAAATAGCTTTAAAATACCCATCACTTTGTGTAATTAACCATTTGCAATAAATGCTTAGTGTCTGAAGGAGCTCCCTTGGGAGTGCCCATCTAGGCAGACTTTCTATTAAGAAAGAACAGGAGAATTAAGCCACTAAACCAAGATTAGATGTGTAGGTCTTCTGTGCAAACCAAAAAGGTCACCAAAACGAGGGGGGTGATTTGGATTGCCAGGTCTTCACAGTTTTTTGAAAAACACCAAAGCTGTGAGAGTAGAAAACAGAGTTATTAATATCAGTCTCCATTTACTCATACATAGGCTAAATAGATACCCACTGTGTCCACCATAAATAATTTTTTTGCAACAATTACAGTCACCAGAAAGGAAGCAGTTCTCAATTTAATCTTGAGCAACGTGTAGAACTTGGCTCAAGATAAAAGTAGTAAATCACTGCGCTGTATTAATAACCATAAGTGTTGTTAAATCAATACACAAATGAAGATGCTATGAAAATAGTCAGTGGCATGTAACATCAAAAGGAAACTATGTTTTTAATAAGGAGAATTAACTAGAAAGAAGTTAAAATAAAAAGTTAAAATGGTCAGCTGCTTGCAGGCAGTGTAGAAACTGTTTAAAAGCTGATAGCATGCGATCTGTCAGCATCTCTCTAACAGAACAAGGAAAATCCAGTATGATTAAACCGCAAAATACAAGAAGTTGTTAAAATAAAATTATTCCTGTCTAAATAATAAAATATATCATATGGGTAAAAGATCTAGCAAGTTAAATTTGAAAGCACAATATGGCTGCTCAAATAAGAAATTTGAGCAGCAACTTGCTAATGACACAAAAAAAATAAAAATATTTTTAAAACGTGGCAGAAGTCCAAAGCCTACCGCAGAACATGTAGATCCGATAGAAAAGGGAGGTGCAAAAGCAGTGCTGTGAAGATACTAGAAAAGCAGCAACAGAGAAACTAGATGAATTATTGGCATCAACATGCAGTACATTTAGGGAATTCTCCAGATGGAACTCTTGAGGGCAGAAATCTGAGAAACTGTGTTATATTGAAATATTAGTAGATGTAGTTTTAATCTAAATAGAAAAAATAAAGACTAACAAATCACCGAATTAGATGATATTCCCCTAGAAGGCTAAAGGAACTCTGAAGTGTCAGGAGAAATATGTTCTGGGCCTGTATTCTAAGTGCAATTCTGCTCATCCCCTCTCAGAAGGTATACAATCAAACAGAAATATACACGGAAGAGTAACTTTCAGATGGAAGGGTAGCTAAAGTAGAAGTACTCATCCTGCTAGGAGGGCAGGAGGAAATAGAAATATATAGAAAATGCTATTCTATAATAGTAGGAGGCTAAAAATAATAAGTACCTCTGGCTTTAGATATTGTGATCCAAGCATTAATCATATTCTTAGCTTCTGTTTTCATTCATCTGGACTATTTACAATTTCTCTTCAACATTAGTGTAATTAATTTCTTTCATGTACACTGTATTGATAGCATTATTCATAATCTTGTATGTGTTGTTGAAAGCTTCTACTCCTGGGCTGAACAGATTGCATATTCCTTAGCCTTTCCCTTCTGTGCAGGAAAGTGTCTTTCTTCCAGTACAAAGCGTGCAACAAAGTGGAACGTCTGTTCACTGAGATCCATTGCAGATCTTCTAGCTGTGCTGGGTGCATCAAGATCAACCTTGCTAACCAGGACTCTTTGTCTCTTACTCTTATCAGTTCTCTCCTCCATTCCTTAGGAATTTAAGCTGTTGACACAGCTTTAGACACCTAATTCTGTCTTATTTCAGTATGAAACTGCTTTTCTGGGCCCAAGGACCCTTTGCTGCTCACTGAAACCGCATGTTTATCTGGTGTAGCCGTGGTCCCTTGAGGAGAAGGCTGAATGGGTACTGTAGGAAGCATGCCTCAGTGGTCATGTGTGTTGGAAATATTTATTCCAGGAAGGGGTGGCAAATAGGACAGATATTGAGACGTTAGTGAAATGTTGCCTCTGATCCTTTGACTTGAGTATCAAAAAATATTTGAGAGACATTCTGTGGCCAGAACAGTGAATCCAACAGCATTGCTCTGAAGGCTGGTTTAGCCCTTGCATTCCATTGAAGCTTTCTGCTCTGCAGTGATCCCTTCCCTTCCTTCCCTTTTCATTATTTGGGGTTTGGATAATGCTCAACTTTTGTATATTCTTTCCAGTGAAATGCATTTTCTTTCTTTCCCCTGCCCTCTTCAGGCATGCAGTGCAACTGAATGCCATGGGCACGCAGCGGCTCCTGGAGCTGGCCCGGCAGATGCAGAACCTGGAGGCCTTCATCCACATCTCCACCGCCTATGCAAACTGTGTGCGCAAATGCATAGATGAGGTCATCTACCCACCCCCAGCTGAACCGAAGAAGCTCTTTGATTTAGTAGAGTAAGTAGGAACCGTGGTGCCTCTTCTGATATTGGTTCTGTTCCATTCTGCAGAAGACCTCTTAGTTGTCCATGTAACGTATCCAGTGGGATTTCTGTGCGTAGTTGCTGTTACTGCTGTATGATCTTGCCCACACACACCCATACCAGCAAGAAATGCTGTCCATGAGAGTGAGACCAAGGGAAGAGAGAGCTTTCATTCAGAGTGGGTTTGAGGGGTACTGTCCACGGAGTGTCATCCAGTAAGTCTGTCCTTTCTGGATTTTGTCTTGAAACAAGCTTTACTGAGTCTTTATGAAAACAGAAGAAATAGACTCTGTTCTGGAGCCTTTGTATCCAGAGAGCTGCTGAAGTCATGCTTTGTAAACATTTGGTTGAGCTTTTTTCCAAATGCAAAGGTATTGGGCAATAGCACAAACCACATTTAATAACCCTGTGATTTCAGCTCCCTCTAAATTTTTTCACACACCGTTTTTAAAAGGACTGTGATTTCATGAAAGTCCAGCACTAAGTTATGTGCTAGTGTATTTACTATGAGGAGTGAAGGCTGTGTCGCTGCTTCCTGTAAGACTCAGCTCTGTTGCTTGCTACCTTAGTAAGGAATGAAATTTTTCGTATATCTTATATTTGTTTCTTTATCTCTTCAGCTTCCCAACATTGTTTCCACTTATTTGAACAGTCCTGTGATATTAAACAGAAGATGAGTCAAAATCAGGGTGGTTTAGAGACTCCAGTAGGAGGAATCCAGGACTCTGAAGGAACAACAAAAAAGCTTGGTTTAACAGAATTTACTTAAGACTAATTAGAAAAAATAACAAAATCTGCTGATAAAGGCCCTTAGAAGAATTTTCCCACAGCTGTAACTGTGTTTTCATTTATTTTCTAGTGGTATTTCTCTTGTGTGATATAAGCAACTGACCTGTGAACTAGTAACCCAAAGATCTGATTAAAATCTTTTCTTCTCCTTGATACAGGGTAATAAGAGATGAGATTAATTAATGTCCCCTTGGAGAACCACTGGGTTTGTATTTCAAAAAAATATTTGTTTAAATGAATAATTTCACTGAGTGCTACTCCAGAAAGTTTAGTATAAATTTGAATTTCTCCAGTAGCCCATATTCTTGGATATGTTTACTTCCAGCTAGTAGTGATCTATCATTTATCATTTATTCAGCAAGTGGAGCATGATAAAAACATAAGAAATGCCATAGTGCATTAGAGCAGCGGACTGTCTGGCCCAGTATTTTGCCCTCAGCAGTGGCACTGGGAGATGCTGTTCTGAGTAAGTACACCAGGCTGGATACTTTTTGCAATCCGTTTCCCTTGTAGCCTCCCAGAAACCGGAACTGTTGTATTGAGGGGTGTTAGGTCCTATTCTTTTCTGATCTCTTTTTTAATCCACTACTTTGTTCAATTCTTTTTGAACTTTCTAGTACTGTGCCTCTGCGACTGCCTGTGGCAGCAGGTTCCAGAAGGTTACTAACTGCCGTGTAAAGACAAGCTTTCTTTTCCCTGTTTCAAACTGTCGTGCTAGCAATTTCATAGCATGTTCCATAGTTCTAGCATTGCAGTATCTGCAGCATTTGCCCTATTCTCTGCCTCTCCGGTTCTGTAAGTTTGTATTGCATTCACCCTGGACCTTCTCTTCTGGAGACTGAAGAGTGTCAGCCTTTTTAATATCTTCTCATATGCCAACATATCTGTCTGCTTGATTTTAGTTGCCCTTCCTCCCTGCCTTTTTTTAACTCCATTTACTCCCTGAGGTGCAGGGGCCAGACAGAACTGCATGCAGTACGCAAGGTGTGGTCAGTCAAAGTTTTATTTAAACAGCTTCAAATGACACCATTGGTCTTGTTCTCAGTATCTGATTATGTCCAACATTTCATTGACTTTTTTTTGTCTGCTGCTGCTCATTGACTTGGAGATTTCATAGAGCTGTCAGCCGTGCTTCCAAGAGCTCTTGCTGAGCTGCAACTGCCAGTTCTGAGTTTAGCAACCTCTAAAACCACTTTAGACTGCTTTTCCCTAAATGCATTACCACATCTTTATTTACAGTGACGCTGACCTGCCACCTTTTTGCCCACTGATTCAGTTTTACAATGTCCTTTGGAGTTCATCACTATCAATATTACATTTCACTGCCCCAAAAAGCTTACCATTGCTTGCAACTTTGACAACAATTAGGGTTGATGACTCCAATAAAAATAGACTCCAGGGAAGAACTGAATGCCAATCAGAAATGTGCAGTAGTGCCTGGCTACCCCAGAGGTTTCTACTCCAGCTGCTTTTGTATAAGACACTAGAAATTTATTTATCATAGCTTGCATGTGCAGCAGAGAGAATGTTTGAAAGAAAGGTTGAGTGACAGAAGATGGGCTTTCAGATGTGATTATCTTGGTAGTATGTTTGGTTGGTTTTTCTTACCCACATTAGACATGGGTTTTCTTGCTTTTTTTTTGACCAGTTATTTCAATTTGTTTTGCTGCTTGTTCTATGTCCCATACTCCAAAAATTCACCACCTCCCAGTACTATCAATAACATAGAAATCACAGCATACCCTCAGCTAGGATGGTCTGTGTTTCTTTACTGTGGTTGCAGGTAGCATTATATTTGCTCACAGCAAAGGCAACCACTGCTTTCCCAGGCATTGAAATCAGGTGGGCCTTATTGAAAACCACTTGTCTCCAGGGTCACTGATTTGGAAGGTAATCTGCAAATCAAAGGCAATATATGAAACAGCTGTGTGGGGCTGCAGAGCATATGAAGGAGCAAGATTGGGAAGGTCCCTGGGATGGGATGACATGATACAGGCAGAGTGGGATAGTGAGAGGTAATGAAAGGCAGAGGATTACTTGGAGGAAGAGTAAAAGAAGACAAAGCAGTTGGGAGAAGATGGGAGATGCACCTTTTATTATTCACCATGTAAGCTGAAGAAGTAATATGTGGGTATCTGGGTACAGAAGGTTTCAGAGAAAGGAGATTAACAGGTACCAGAATTTTACCTTCAAAAAGGGGAGGAGGGGAAAAAGCAGACAAGGAAATACAAACTCTCTTCAAAAAGGGGGAAGAAATACAGGTCATGTTTTATGTCAGCCAGCTGTGAAAGATTCATTTCACAAACATCCCTTGTTTTAAAGCGCTCTTCTGCAAGTGCATTAAGAGGCTTGATCACACAACTGGATGCAGTAACAGATGTGTTTAATGATGCTTTTGGCCATGCACTTGAAATATGCTTATGATTCTTTATCCAGTTGAAATCCCAAGCAGGACTCCCAGCTGTTTCTTTTCCTGTTCTTATCACCCTATTATATTTCTGCTTTCCAGTATTTTGATATTTAACCTGCAAGTAAAGCCTTAGGCTTAATCTGCGTAAACCAAAAGTCACACTTCTAAGTGCTGGCAGGCCAATAGAGGAAACATATAATCTGCCACATCAAGCAAGGTTTGCCTTAATCTAAAGCTGAGGGAAATCAGCTTTGAAGGGTGTGCTGAGGTAAGGAGCACAGCACACAGTGAAGTGTGGGCTGAAGCAGAACTGGTTTTGTTATTGCAGAAAATGTAGATCAATCACCACTTACAAGAGACTGTTTTATTAATACAAAGCGATTAACAAAGGAAATTATGTTTTCCTATGGCAGAGTAATTTGGTGCATATATGTGGTGAAAGAAGAGGTTACTAATTGCGTCTCTTGTTTCTATGGGGCAGTTGCAGCAGTGAGCAAAAGCAGTAGCTTTGTGATTTGGCATTTTAAAATCTTCAAAGTAGGTCACAGAGGAGCAGGAGCGGTCTGCCTCGCTGAACTGTCAGCTCTGCGCTGCTGTGATTGTAATGCTGGTGGATCCGATCACCACATAGGATGGTACCCTTAAGATATGCAGGAGTATGGTCCTCTTGATGATCACTTAAAGTGATGCAGAGGCCTGTCTGGGAGGATGAGGGCAAGGAGAAATTGCTTCCTCTTGTACTTCTACCCCTGTCTTTGCTTTGTGAGAATGCTAACCTGTAAGCCCCTATTATTTCAACAAAAGTTAACACACAAAGAAAGAGAAGGGGAAAAATACTTGGATGCAGCTTAATCTGAGTTCCCAGATGAACCTAGTCTTCCTCCAGGCTCTGCAGAAACAGACATCTTCTTTTGGTAGGCTGGTAATTAATTACACGACAGATTCAAACAATGGCAATTTAGCTGAGACCCTGAGGAAGCTGGGTTCAATGGCTGCCTAAATGGACTTTGTAAATTAAGTCAATATTGTGTATTGTAGAATTATGCTTGTAGCCTCTGCGTAATTCTACTTCATATTTTATGCTTAAATAATTTTTCTGCCTTATTTCTAAAGCATGGGACCAGGGTTGCAAAGGAAAGTATTTGTGCCTCTATAAGGCTTATATATATATATATATATATATATGTAAAAATCTATATACTAAAAACTGTCAGATGCCTTTTAACTCATTCTAAAACTGATTGACTGATTTTAACCCTCCTCTGCAAACTGTTTTGCAGTTTCAGTGAATCAATATTTTCTCATACAACGGTTTTCCTGAAATGCTTCCATCTGTATCTAAGGAGAGTCATCTGAAAAGCAGTGTGCCACCTGAGCCATCAGGTGTTTGCACATTTAAGTCAATATGATTAATTCTTCAGGTGTGACAGTCTCCACCTTATTCCTCTCCCCTTGACCTCCATCTGTTTCTGAAATTCAAGATACGGAGGGGTGAAGCAAGGATCCACAGGAAGCAGTATCCTTATGATGCCCCTGGGAAGAGTGCACCCGTGCAGTCTGGGCTATAAATCCATTGACTTAATTACAAATTGGATTATAGGAGTTAATCTTTGGTTCTGTGGTGTAACACCAGACTGCTGAAAGCCTGTTGGGGATTGGCAGCAGCGTGCAAGGGCTCTGGCAGTACAGCCAGTTCCTGTCCTTTAGACCCAAGTGCTGGCAGGACCGGCGAAGTCTTGGTGGTGTGCCAGGGAAAAGCCTTTGAGCCCTTGCTGCAGCGCCACAGTGGTAAGGGCCACCTTTTAGAAGGTATATGCAAAACTACTTCTGATGGATTACATACTTGAATACCGTTTAAAAAAAAAAAAAAAAAAAAAAAAAAACAAAAAACACACACACCCCTCAGTGAGGTCTTTTTGGGTTGTTTGGGCATTTTTTTAAGCAGCAGCACTGAGTTTCCTAATTTCTTATGTGGACAAGCCTGTGGAAAACCAGTTGGAAGGAACTTTTAACACTGTAAATAGTCCTACTAGAGTAATATCTCTGTAGTACATTGTTCTAGCATTTGAGACCTTTGTAATCCTACTCGACTCAGTAACTCAAGGTTACCAAGAATCTCCTGAAACCTATTTGGGAGTATATAGGGACTGTGTTGGCTAAGGATGAGTGCTATGTAGTGAGAGTGCTGGGCTGAAAAGCTCCATCAATCTGTAGACCATGGCTATATTTATATCACAGATTGTAGTGAAAAATAAAGCACATGAGATTGCTTTAAAATGAGATTGTGTAGACCTGAAGCTGATCTGGACATCATAGCGTGAAGCTCACCAGGTCATCCGTGTTTTGCACTTTGAAGATAAAAGTAATGTTTCTCCCAAAGAGATGTTTTAAATCCAAACCAGTTGCTCCCTGCTTTGTCTTAAACGGCTTTGACTTGCTTATTCTTTGTTTCAGGTGAGGATTCCTGTCTCACTGGTCTCTTTTTGCCTCAGCCTTTTCTCTCTCTGCACGGCAGATAATGACATTCTCCTTGTTTCCTGTAGGTGGTTGGATGAATCCATCATTCAAGACATCACACCCAAGCTGCTTGGGGACTGGCCCAACACATACACCTACACCAAAGCCTTGTCAGAATACCTGATTCAGCAAGAGAAAGGAAACTTGAACATTGCTATCATCAGGCCATCCATCGTGGGAGCTAGCTGGCATGAGCCTTTCCCAGTAAGCATGAATACATAGCACATCCCTACCGAGAGCCCTTTGATACAGCTGGAGCTGCGGTATTGTCGGGCATCTCTCCCTGCTTGTAGCAGAGTCCACTTGAGAAACAGGTACTCCAGTCCATAGGCGAGTGTGCGGAGGAGGTGGACCAGTGCTGGAGTAGAACAGGAAGCCTCTATCAGCATTTTCAGGAAAGACTCTTGGCTCCAAGTGAAAAGAACACATTTAAGCAATAGTAACAAGAGCTGGGATAATAATGGTGCAAAATGCTGGACTTGGAACTGACAGTCTTACACGCAGAGGATCGTGCCCAGATAGACACACAGGGGAGTTTCTGTGCTAGCTGGGGAAACACAACATCTGAGGGTCAGTTGTAGTCCTGCTGCATTCTGGTTTGAGTCTTTGTGTGGTTTAGGCATTCTATTAATAAGGTCCTGATGAGCACCCTAGACCTCACATGGTCCGTGAAAGCATTTGATAATGTCATGTGCAGTTACCTAGTATCTCTGTCTTATGTTGGCAGTCATTGGATTCACTGGACTGACGCTCGTATGGGCCTGTTGCAGATACAAATGTCGGCCACACAGTAATTAAATGCAGCTGTACTTTTGGACTGAAATAATTCACTAAGCTAAATATACTGGTAGGAATAGTGTGCCCTAACATTGCAGCCAAATTGGAAAGGCAACATAAAGTTACCCTTGGCTTTCAAGCTCAAAGCGTGCCAAACAGGCTGAGATATAGCCAAGGCTCTGGGCCAAGCTCCCCATCTTTGAAAGACAGAGTGAACTCTGTCAGGTGTCATAACCTGCTTCAGGTCAGACAGCTCATCACTGCTCTTAACTCCAGCTCCCACAAGTGGCGGTTTCCCTGATGTGAGGTAGGATGGGATTCAAAAGTGGCGTGGTTTTGGGGTTTGTTGTTTTTCCTTGCCTTAGAACTTGGCTGGAGTAACCAAATCAGTCTCAGTGACATCTGTGTGTTGTATGTCGGAGGGTATGTAACACGCTGCCTGTTTTCAGCAAGTGTGACAGCACCAAGGCACTGCAGTGTTTAAAGCCAGAGTTTATTCCTGTAGCCAAGTCATATAGGAAAGAAGTGGTTTCTAAAAACAAAATCAGATTCTGTTGTTGACGGGTAATTGCAGACAGAATGAGGTATCATACAATGTCTCCACTATTTAAAATCAATTAGGTACTTGGTACTGGTTAGCTTCCTGGCAGCTGTCCCAGATAGGCTGGCATCTGTCTTAACTGGTGTCTCATTGCTTCTTTGTCTACACCACAGCGTTATAACCCTTTCACCATTTTGAAGCCTGTGTAAGCAATATCTCATCAAAAGAAATAGTAATCATTCTTCTTTCTTGCAGGGTTGGATTGACAGCTTCAACGGGACGAGTGGAATATTTGTTGCGGTATGTCTAGTTACTATTTAAGCTCCCCTTAAAGCGGAGTCTGTTACTAAAATAGCAACTCTGAAGTTACTCTACAGCCCCTCTTAGAAATTGTATGCAAAAAAGAATCATAGTGATTTTCTGAATCTGGTAGAAAGATACCACACACTTACCATACATCCATGTGCCTGTAGGACCCAGAAGAGTGTCTGTTTATGCTGCACTCAAAAAAGGACACTGAGGGAGTATTCATGTTGCTGGTTCACTAAATGTGAATTGCAGTTTCTAAAAACTCTAAAAAACCCTAAAGTTTTGGATAAATTTGGCCAAATTGTCAAAGAAAATGCAAAAGAGGCATTCTTGAAACTAGGATAACTCACTGATGTCAAAGCTTGAATCTTCTAATAGAACTTAATTTTCTAGGCCAGATTACCGTACTGTCAATAGGAGGCAGCTTCATTTATCCTTTCACATGTATTGTTTCTAAGTCCACTGCTATAGTTTGTGACCACTCCTCAATAACAAAGATTCTGCATCTCATTTGCCATTGCTATATACAGGATTTCTGCATGTACAGAGTCCACCTAAATAATGCGCGTAACCATCAATACAGACTCTGCCAGTTACATCAATAGTTCACCATATTCTTGCTTAACACTTGTGTAAATAACTATGGTGAAAAATGGTGACTAACAAACCCATAAGATAAATAATGAATAACTTGATAAAAGTTTCCCTGTAATATGAAAACAATCATTACAGTTTAACAAATGAAATCAGTAAAGCTGCATACCTTTTTCTCTTGGCTTACATTTCTTTTCTGAACTCAAATTGCTGCCTTAGGTCCATCTGTCAATGCTTACTGCTGTATAGCTATGGGCAGATATTTTTGTTCATGTAAGATTCGTCCAACTCGATTACTTTGTAAAAACTACATTGTAATCGGTGTGATGCAGTGTATAAAAGGATTAGTAGTCTACAATCCTAGGAGAATAGAATAAAACCCAAATATCATCTTGTTAGAAAAGCTCATTTATACCTGAAGTAGAGCTTAAACAGTAACTATTACAGTTACTTCTGGAATCCACAGGACCAGTGAAAGTAGTGGGTATATCCCAGCTAATGCTTTTTATCTGAAACCATAGTTAAATGTTTCAGAGAGATTCAAGAGCCCCCAAACACATCACTTGTGTTCACAACGTGTTATTAGCTTCTCTTCATGTCACAGTTTCTTTAAAATAATTATCAACCTCTTACTCATTGCTGACTGCTTATAAAGCTTGTACCGCCTCTCTGCTCTACTCCCTGCATCTTGTGCTGTTTTCTGTGTTCTTTCATGATGTCTTGTCATCATCACGATAAAGAAAGTTTTTGCAGTTCCTTAATTTTGCAGATCCACTCCTTAGATTTTCATGTGACAGGTTCTAATTTTTGTAGTGGTATCTCTGATTTTTGGTATTTTTTTTTTATTACTTTTGAGCACTAAAGATGTCCATCACAAAAATTTGTCTAGAATTGATTTGCAAGGAAGATGTTATACAAAAAAGTTTCATCGCATTGCTTTTCATTCACCAGAAGTGAATTACCTAAGTAACAATTACAGCAGCTTGCTGTCTGTCATACGTGTATCATATGCAAGTATGTTATGAAACAGAGGCCAAATTCATATGCTTTCAGCCATATAAAAACAAGCCAATTAAATCTTTAATTTTTTAAAAATAATTTCCCCCCCCCTCCTTTTTTCTTTTCTTTTAATCTGCCAACAAGTATATAACACTAATGGTTAAGTATTGGGAAATTTTGCCCCCTTATCAGTCTTTTTTCAATAGTGTTCACTTCAGGAACTTACACTAGAGCTTGCATGTTTTATACAGTTATCCTTTGCCACTCATACCAGTAACTAGTATTTTCTACTTTTCAAAGCAAAAAATTTCTAACCTTACCAAATGCAACAGCAAACCTAACGGCCGTTTCACGAAGGCCAGGTTTCACATGCAGATGCCAGGTTGTGTCTTTATTTCCAGATTAACTCTGTGGAAAGGAAAGATTTTGAAATTCTAGGATCACTGTAGTGAATAACTACCCTTTTGAGTAAAAGCTTTGACTTGCACTGGAATAGTTTTGAAATAGAGGTAGTATTTTTGGTTCAGGTTTGAAGCTCTGAGGTTCTTCAATATAGGAAATAGAGACAAGGAAATTTGTGTCACCTGCACTGAGCTCTCCAGTGATGAAACACGACAATTTGATATGTAACTATATCAAGACTTAACCAAAAAAAAGACAAAAAGCAATGACAATAGGTGCAGGGTGTAGAGACTTTGTAGAGTCTGTGTCCAGTAGCTCTCTGTCCCTGCAGGCAGCAGTGCTGGCTGGCACCAGTCAGGAGCAGAGACCCTGTGGTGTGGAGACGTGAGGGGGGAATTGCCAGTGCTGACACAGCATTTGCCTTGAACTGTCTCTGGATGCTACTGATCTTGATTGGACTGATGCTAGGTTTTTGGAAGTGAAAAGTATTTATTGTTAGGGAGCTCAAGAGATGCTCAGTCATCTGAGGGGAAAAAAAAAAAAAAAAAAAAAAAAAAAACAAAAAAACAAAAAACCCAACACATGGTTTGAATTAATGTATTGGTATATGGTGAATCAGTAATTCCTGTTTGGCAGTTTGAAAATTAGCCCTTGAAATCCAGGTTATAAATTAGTTTGATTACCTGGAAGTTGTGTGATTACAGCCAGCTCTCACGGCCAGCTGTTATTTCAAACTGTATTTATTAGTCAAGTAGCTTTATTTGCCTTAATTAAGGATGGAAAAAGTGAAAGGGAAGTGTTTTGGTGGTTTGGTTGTTGTTTTTTTTTAATAGTGTCCCCCCCAGTACCGAAGTACTGGCTTTCAACTTCTACCCAAAGATCATCCTATATGGGGAACAACCTCCAGATTCAGATTTGGTTCAGATGATCTTTGGAATCATCAGGGGAGAATCCAAACTCCAAACCTTGCAAAGACTTCTTTTTTTTTTTTTTTTCCTCAGCCACCACTACAATATTTGACTGATCATTTCATTCCATAAATAGATATATTTCCTTTAAATATTCATGTCGTATGGGAGTTCGGGTTGTTCTTGATTATATAATTATTTCCCCTACAGTTGCTCCAGCTGCTGTAGGGAGAAACTTTGTTGATTTAAGAACAAAATTAAATTAATTACATTTTCACTGGACTGTAATTGACGCATTTTGTCTCGCTGCTCCATATGATATGTAAAGACCTTCCTCCCTGCAAGGCAGTGAAGCTGTAGGGCAGAACCGTGGTGTAACTCATGTTCTGGACAGTGGCTGACATCAAAGTGCCTCATCTGGGAGTCTGTCCAGAAATGTCAGACTCAGACTGGGAAATGATTTTGGAGGCTTCAGCTACAATAGCTTCTATTTCACTCAAGAGAAAAAAGTCGGCAATCATAAATAGAAATATTTACCCGGTAATTAAGTACCAAACCATTTCCAATGTAAAAAAGTAACTTAAAACACTTAAACCTGAAGTCTTTACTAAAATACACAATATGTTAAATCTCTAATTCATTCATGTGTACACAAACATCGCATGCTTCTCTGAATACAGGCAAGTTTGCAGCACATCCATCAGATTTAATAGTTTTGAAGACCTCAAAAATGTCTTTCGTGTACCTGTGAACACGTGATAGTTTATCACGCAGTGGTGTCTAGTGGGCATGTGTACACAGCAGTGGAAAAGTCATGGCTGAGCTTGATTACCACCTTTGATTCTACTTTCTTTTTTTTCTCTTTAAAAAAACCACCAGTCAGAACAACAACAGAAAAATCATAGTGTTGTTGCAAGTTAAGGTTTTAATGTCTTAGCGTAACTGTGGTTGGGCTTAGGACAGCAGAAGTTAAGTGCATGCTATAGGTGTGAGGAGGATGGAGTTGTGTGGGGAAGCTTACACGGCTGCCTGTGTCTCAGTCTATGATCCTTCTGCCAGCTGCACCAAGGATGAGATGTGACTGCTCAGGAGTCTTAGCTCGTGAAAATTAAATCAGTCGTAAGTGGTATTGCCTTACTTGCAAGCTATGAAGTGTAACAAAACCGTCTGATTATAAGAAGGGGAAAAGAGGGGGAGAGAGACAGAACGACAAACCCCAGATAAACACCTCCCAAACAGGGGGATGAAGTGTCCCTTAAAATCCCCCAGTGATGGTGTAGACAGTGGTGTGTACTTTACAAGTTGATATCAAGTCTGAAATGCTTTTTCCATCACATCTTTCTTCTCCCCAGACTTCAGGCAAGGGTTTTTCCACAACTAGGCATTTCTTGTCCAGTTGCTGTAGTAAAACTTTAACTGATGGAGAGCTATTTTATCATGAAATGGGAGTCTCGGGTTGGAAGAAAATAAATGCTATAACATTTCCTTTGCCCTAACTTTTAAATATTCGTGGATCTGTAGAGCATATTCTTTGCCCCATCACTGAGTCCTTCCCTCTGGCTTTGCATGGATCTAAATTATAAGAGCGTTTTTCCTTCCTTGCTTCACTAGTGCTTGTATCCTCCTAGCTTTTCCACTGGGTCCTCAGCATCATTGCATTTTATTTCTCACGTGTTAGGTAACTTGATTGCAACCTTGACTCTGCCATTGGAGGTTTCTTTTCTTATTTGCTCCCTTCAGCCCTCATACCTGACACTAGGTGAAGTTCCTTCACCCTGTTTCACCTCTACATTTCTGTATTATTGAATTGTCCTCCCTGATTTAGTCTGCCATGTTTTTGCCATCTGTTGCCATGTCTCTGCTGTGGAATCTCCAAAGATTAATCGGTCATCAAGGAAAACCCTTGATAAGCATTCAGGTTAAATATATATATTTTGGGAGGCCTGATCCCCTAACAAATTTGGTACTTCCAACCAAAGCAAAATGAAAATCTTCTATTCTTTGTTGTTGTCTACCTCTTCTCTTTGGTTGTCAGTACTCTGTATTTTCACTCATTAATCTCCTGATTGTCATTGGGTTGCAATCTCTTCAAGGCAGGGGCCGTGTCTCAACTGTATCTTTGTGCTTAACAGACACAGCTTTGTAAAAGAGGAGAGTGTGAATACATCCAAAGGAAATGGAGTAAACTTTTCAAAAAGCCTATTGGTATCATTTCCAAAGTGACTGCTGTCTTTGAGGGACACTCAGACCTCTGTCTGCCTGTGTCACTTATGAAAATGTAACTTCAGGTATCACTGGGAATTTTACTTTAGTAAATTCAAATACATTTTTTCCTAAAGTATTTTTTTCATATTGAGTTAAATAAGTCACAGCTTTTCTTGTACACAGCACAGATGTTATCATGTTTTAGACATCCTCTGAAAACGCAGAACAGTGGGATCTGCCTGAGATCCATCTTTGTTTTCACAGAACCCAAATAATCTTCTGCAGCCGGTGCCAAGCTGAAAACTGCTAATGTGATGGTCTGTCCTCAGTCCAAGCCGATCAAATCTCACTATGGCCTTACGTTAGTGACCGTTTTCCTTTGTCCCACAGGCAGGCAAAGGGATTCTGCGGACTGTCATCGCCAACAACGAAGCGGTGGCCGATATGATTCCAGTAGACGTCGCCATCAACCTCACCCTTGCGGCCGGGTGGTACACCGCCGTGCACAGGTGGGCAGCTGCTGCTGTTTTGCGGGGCTTGGGCATTTCCTGCCTGCACCAGGACTTGAAAGGGAACCAGAAGCTAATGGAAAACCTGTGCAAGAGCCTGGCCGATCTGTTTTCTGGTTCAGGTTTCCTCCTCCATGTCGGCAAGGGCTTAAGAGCACAGCAGAAGCAATAAAGGCAGGGGTTTAGAGTTAGGAAATCTCCAAAGCTGCAGGTGAGATCTGTTTCTCAGTACAACATAGGCTCAGCTGACAAGTCTGTCTCTCAGAAGTGACTTTTCTGAAGGACAAGAGCTTTACTGTGGCTTTGCAGCAGCTACTTTTCAGGCCTCCTTTCTCAGGCAGCTGCATTAAGTCATTTTTCCAGTGTCTTCCAGGGTTTTCTTGGTGAAAATGCTCTGCCTGTTTTCCTTGGAAAATGCTGCACAATATAAATATATTATGGGCTCATATGATGGGGAGAGGATCTAAAACTTATTCTTTGCATTGTGGAGAAGGGTATGTATAAGTGACATTAAGGATTTAAGACCTTTCCCTGTGAACCTCTAGCTCTGATCTTTAATCGTTAGGTAGGAAGCGGTAGAGTGTAATCCACATGAATTATTCTGGAGGTGTATGTCATTCTGAGAAATCAATACCAGGCAAATAAAAGGCAGAAATATTTTACATGGAAAAGACAGAATAAGCCCTCTGAGCTGAGAGTAGGGAAGAGCTGTGTACAGTACCCTAAATACAGGGATTCTTAAAAGGCAGCTCGCCAGCTCTTCAGATTTATTTTTCTCATCTTTTTCTCCCCCTCCATCAGCATCAGACACAGCAGCACAGGCTGGGAAAAAATAGATACAGCTTCCCCTTACCCACATACCTCTGAGAGCCTCCAGATGAAGAGGGCTATGGCCTGTCCATAAAGCTGGAAAAGGAGAAGAGCACATGTTGATGAGCAGTATATCAGCCCACAGGTAGAATTCCCAGCTCTGGCCGTGGTGGGAGAAGGGCCATGTTTTCTAACTTTTCATTGGCAAAAGATACATAGCTTTAGTCTGGTTCCCACACAAATAATTATTAGGCTAAAGGAGCAACTGAGGAACTTGATTTAAAGCTTTGTCTAGCTGGGCACAACCCCAAGATCAGCAATCTGTATACAAAAACCAAGAGCCTGAGCCTTCTGTAAATTTGATTTCTCTGAGAGAATTTTGGATTTAGGTGCTGTCCTGAAGAACATCATGTGTGGTTTATGATTTTTTTTTTTTCAAATCATCTAATAAGAAAGTCAGTGTCCTTCAGGGCAGCTGACATTACCCACAGAAATCAGATTCTAAAACTTAGCAGAGAACTGCAATTTTCATTACATAGCATAGAAGCTGTACAAAACCCTACACTACCAAGGCCATCAACTCAGCTGGAAGGTGGAGAATGGGAAAAAAAAAAAGAAAAGAAAAAAAAACAGCAAGGAGAGACTCTTCACTAGAAGCTGGGAAAACAGAGAAATCCTCTTTCTTGGTGTTTAATGGGCCTGACCCATGGGGCAAGTGGAAGCCTGCACTTTCACGTCAGTGCGCTTTCCATCAGGCCATGGGCGTAGCTCAGCACTACGTGAGGTTTTGGTATGGGTACATATTGCAGATTTAGTCTGTAGTGAGTTGCTGTATTGATCTGCATAACGCAGTTTCCCACATTAAGCACTATGGGCGTTTCTATGTTCAACACTCTATCAGACTTGCACTCAGCAATTCGGTTACAGGAGATCATGGATTCAGAGCTTGACACATGTCTTTCAGTCCTAACCATCCCTAGAAGTCTGCTAGGAATTAGTAATAATGACAATATACAGCCAAATGCCATGAATTCAAAGCACTATTACAAAAAGCACCATTAAAACTGTTCACTATCCAAATGCCATTTTCAAGTTTTGCTGTGTGAGATTTTCTGTCGCAGGTTTAGGGGTTCTGTCTCCCAGTCTCTTCAGTCACAGGAGTTTGTAAAAGAGAGGTTCCTCATGGGCAGCCTCCTCCGGTGGCTCCGGCTCTGAGCACCACGTGCACCCTAGAAGCACTGAGGTGCTGTATCCTCCAGCCACGCTGCCAGCCCCTGTTCAAGGCCAGATCTCACTTCTTTTAGCATTTTGGCAGATGGCTCCAGATGCTAATGTACTGTAAGAAAAATGCTGTGCTGATGGCATCACTTGCACCCTTGGCAAGGCAGGCTGCTGGGGTCGAAAAAGCTGTTTGACTAATTCTTGCCTTATATCAAAGGAAGAAATGAAAAGCAGTATGATCTACGTTAAGTTCCACACCCAAATAACATCAAACTTTATTTGGTATTAAAATGAGAATTTTGTTGAAATGGATTCGTAATCACCACCCTAACAAATGGAGTTTGAAAGTAGCACAAATCATATC
This sequence comes from Falco punctatus, assembly GCF_963210335.1. NCBI lineage: Eukaryota > Metazoa > Chordata > Aves > Falconiformes > Falconidae > Falco > Falco punctatus. The sequence goes on along the minus strand of NC_137585.1, from coordinate 11,092,928 downwards.
CTTTAAGTAAATGACTGTAAAATACACAGTGTGTCCCTGAGGTTGCCTTGGGCCTATTATTTACAATATATTCAGATAAACTATTTTTAAAAAACCCAGAAATGTGTCAGTATGCATGCTTTCCTTATTATTTTTATTTTTTATAAGTGATATATGATTTTTCTCAAATCACATACGCTTTCCAGAATCTGACTGAATGGTATAAAAAAATTGTGGTTTATACTGTATTTTCATATTTATGAAAAATGCACTTTTCTGCATTTCTTTAAATGAGCTGATGTTACTGTTTCTTGGGCTGTTAGATTTCATGCTCCATTAATAAAGCTTTCGGTGCTTTTCTTCAAACCTTAAAATAATAATAATAATTTCTCTTTTCCAGACCAAAAAACCTGTTGGTGTACAACTGCACAACAGGCGGAATCAACCCTTTCTTCTGGGGAGAAATGGGTAAGTTCTAATTTAAATCTAGAACGTGTCAAACGTCAATAGCATTCCCCAGCCAGGCTTTGAAGTGGTGGTTTCCTATATTTAGGTGGCATTCAGCATCTGCCATTCAAACTGCATGTGGGAGACCCAGCTGCAGTCAGTGAGGTCCTGTGGGCAAAGTTCCTGGCGCTGGGCATTCAGCGCAGGAAAGCATCGATTTGCTTTTCGTTGTGGGCGTAATCACAGAACAACCCAGCAAAGTGCTGCACTGAGGTGTTGTGCTGGTGGGAAAAGGAATCGAGAACCAGCCCCTTAATTCTATGAGAAGATGCTCTGTGTAGCCCTAACACAACATCTTCCTTTTCTGGCTGCTGGGGTTGCTGGGTTTGAGGTTGCTTTTGTGCTTTGAAATCACTTGGAGAACCTTGATAGTAAATCAAAACTAGTATATTATGGAAGCAAAGTAGCATTTCTTCCTCTTTCTGTGCAGAAAATTCTGAACAGAAATAATTGGTGTAGACTTGAGAAGGCAAACCTTGAAATGACAGGTGCGCTTCAAGAACAGTTTCCCTTTTGATCATGAATTTTATCAGCAGAAAAATTCAAATTATTTTTGTGGCTGACTTTTCTTCAAGTGGATGTGCTTCTGAGGCAAGGCAGAGGTGAAAGAAAAGGAGACAAATCCTGACACCTTTACAGTGGAAAACATGTTGAAGCCAAGCAGCAGAACTCTGCTCAGGTGTATACTGTAAAATAATACATACAGTGCATGGACTTCTGACTTCTAAACAGCCTTTGCTTTACATTTGTCTTTGCATTATTTAAGTGGCAAACTGTAAGTCAGTAGAGAATCAGACCATAACTGCATGTTCAGAACAAAGCTTGTCTGAAAATCCTATTAATGTCCTAACCATGATATTGATCAGTGATCGAGCAGGGAAGACGTTTCAGCAATCGGCTGAGCAGTGAGAACGTCACACCAAGTTCCTGGCTTTTTTTTGGTGGGAGAGATAATGTTGTGTTTAGTCACAGATCTTCTGTGGCTTTTTCACAGGAGTAAATGCAAAGCTCTTCACAGGCTGCTACTTCAGGCAACAGCCACCATAGTACTACTGCCTGAGGTCTGCCTTTCTTAACTCATTTTCAATGTAACTTTACTGATGGAAACAGCAATGTATTAATGCATTGTAATTGATTTTATTCTGTTACTTCGCTTATAGCAGTGGATTTAGCAATGAAATCACCCGGGTGCAGCAGCAGCTTGCATAAGCAGTTGAGCTGTGTGATGGAACTGAAGGCAAAATTTTCTCCTTGGGTGACACTGTGGACCTCTTTCTACCACACGTACCCACAGTTTTCCTGAGAGCAGCAGGCCACAGAGAATTAGGATAGAGTATCAAAGAGCAAAATTTTGCATATTTTTTTGCATGATTTAAGAAATTAGTTTGGGAAAGTTTTATCGCATTGGGATGTTACGACTGCAGCCATCCAGTTTGAATTCTCAATTCAGTCTCCTAGCAATTTCTATTTGGTAAATACATGTAATTCTAAAATCTTCTGTAGTCATTCTGTAGGAATGACAGGGAAAGACAGCAAAGTAGGGATTCTGCAGGAGGAAAGGAGAGAAAAATTGAACAGCGAAATTGAGACTGAAGTGGGCTGAGGATGCCCTGGGTAGGGAACAGAAATGACTGAGATGGGGACATTTTGAGTACAAAGGTGATGAGTTTGGAGGGAGGTGAAAGAGCTCGAGAAGATAATTATTTGAAAAATATGTCTGCTTAAAAACTCATGTTTAAACGTCCATTGCAAACCAGTTTATTCTACAGATCTCCAGATACAGACAAACCTCTAGTGTTAAAAGGAACATTAACTGACTTCTTTCTTTTCCAAATAATGCTATGCCCTGAGATTTTTTTCTTACTTTCTTGTTATTTTCCTTGCTTTTTTCTGTGGTCAGACAACTGAGTATTAATCTGAAGAAGCGTATTTTGCTTTCTTGCAATGTAAGTACTCGTCTGACTTTGTGAAGTACATTTTGCAATTTCTGCTCAAAACTGAACCTTAAAGCAGGCTTTAAAACGGTGTCCAGTGTGGGAAAACTTAATTCAAACTTATCCTTGACAGTCTGCCTAGGTGAGACTACTGTCTGATTCTCCCTCTTCTAAATCTGCCTTTGGGTTGTAGAATTTGCTGCTGTGTTTTTGTGCAGGGGCAAGACCACCCACCCGCTAAATTGGTTCAGTAGCTCCTAGAGGTGATGTCTGTGGTTTGGGGTTTTCTGCTGGCCTGACCCATCTGTCTGTCTGATTCTTTCTCTCTCCCTCCAAAACAAACTGTTGGAGCGTAGGAGATTTGCTATGCTTGTGAAGTTGAACACTTCCCAGAAATTAGAAGACAGAGCAGTTGAGCTGAGTCGGTGCAAGTCAGGTTCGTAAAGAAAATGCCCGTAGCATTCCAAATTCCATTCCATACCAGTCCCAAATTACGCAAAACTGGTGTTTTCCTGATGTCCTTCCAGTAAGTCAAGTTGGTCTCATTGCCTTTTTATTTGCATTCTAGAACAAAACCACTGTCATTCCTGACTTTCAGAATTTTTCTTAAGTTTTCAGCAGATACCTGCTCTTGACATATGTGCTTCTCACACCAAGTAGTATCACAGCATAATACTGTCGCTCCTTTACTACAGCTGCATTCTCTGCTACAAGCCTGAAGTAACCAAGATGATAAGGGTGCTGCTGATTTGTGTGAATCTGGTGTACACCCAGTGGTCTGCATTTTCCACTTACTGATCAGTTCTTTCTTGCTATCCTGGCCAAAGATGCCAAAAATGCAAAGCAAAAAGAAAGGCAGTAATGTCTTTAACATGTTTCCAAAACGAAACCTTCTCAACCGATTTACAGCTGAAAACTAGATTTGCATATATTAACATCACGATTTGAGTAAACAGAGCTATAAATATTTGCTGCAGACAATATCAAAACTATCACAATGCCAAAATATCAGTGGTTCCCAGTTACACTGATAGGTTTCCATTAGGAAATGAAGTGACCAAATGAAACTAAATGAACTTAAATATTGATAAGCAGATTAGAGTTTGTAAATAAACTGGGATTTAAAGTGCCTGTTGGAGAAACTTCCTTAAGGGGAGAAGCAGCAGAGTTCATGGGATTGCTCTCCTGATTCATGAGCTACTTGAATGGGCAGAGATATACAGCCCTCTCCAACCTGGAAGCAGATCTATTTGTATTTAAGTCAGCTGTGACTTTGTCAAAGTGTAACTGTAGTAAACGGCCACGCTGCTAACACAGAGGAAAGAAACTCCTCACGCACTGCCTAGACACAAACTGTGCCAAGAGCTGGGTCAGGACAGCAGCTTCCTTCTCAGTTAGCCCATCCCAAACTGCCTATCGCCACTCCACTGCCAGGAGTAAACACCTTTCCAAATCTTCACTGAAACTGCTCCAGCAAGCCCTCCCTGCCAGGCACAACTACAGGGGAAAGACTAAATAGGATGTTTTTTGCTAATCCTTGCCATTTTGAGAGAGCGTGCTGCAAAGGATAAGATTTCCATACCGCAGCCCACAAGACGACCACAAGATAACCACATCATTGCAGTGTGGCCACGTGAAACAGAAAGGATGGCAGTCAGTTCCAGCTATTCAGATGCAAGATGAGTTTCAGGGGAGCTGTTTATCAGCCACTACATTTGCAGCATATGGGACACAAAAACAACAATGAACTTGCACTAAAACTGAATTGTATTTTGTAAAATTCTTTGTTGTCTAAACTTAGCAGCTAAGTGGCTAACAAGTGTCCTCTAACTGCTGTTACTTAGAATGAGTACAGCAAAAGTCACTACTTGAAGTGCAGTAATGAGCCGACCACAGATACATGACAGTAACTGTCTGAATATTATGATTGGAATCTGCTTATCTGAGGATGATCTGGATGTTTCTTGTGACTTGCAAATTCTCATCTGATTTTCTATTTGTAACATAAGCTTAGAAAGTAAACTATAATATGAACACAGATAGATGTCATAACTCTCAAATTCATTTTTAAAAAAGTAAAGAAAGCCCACATACTCTTCTTTGTTGAGCTCACTGGTGCTCAGAAATAGGAGCACCATCTGTTTTTCAGTCCCTAGGATGATAGCCTTATATTCAACTACTGCATTTCTATTAAGCCTCTGCAGTATGCAAATGCCCCAGATATGCATGTCTAGATGCCACTTCTGTGGCACAGTTCCAGCAAGAGCTCAGAATCAGACCAAACCTATTTTGTGCCTTAACATTCAAAGGGAATGAAAGATTACGGTCCTACCATTAGTTTTCAAGTTAATGCATGGCAATTTGCTGCTTTAGTGCATCCAGAGCTCCTCAGAAAACAGGCTGAGGTATTTGGTGTTGTGGGTCAGATGTGGTTTGAAAGGATATAACAAAGTCTTTCTGGAAGCAGCATCCTGTGAGTGCTAGCAACCTGTCCCTGACTCAGACTAATATTGACATCAGCCCTTTTGAAAATTTAATGAGAAACTAGAAATGTCATTTTTGTTTTATGCTAGCGGATAAAAGTTTGCCTTCAGTGATCTGAAGATATATTAGTACTTATCAATTTCTTTTGCATACACTGCAGGTGAAAGCAAAACTGCGGTTCCTTATTTTGAAGTGTTTCAGGCTTCCACTGCCTGTTGTTCCTCCGTTATGTTTTGGTGTTTTGATAAGGAAGTTTTTGTGTGCCACTATGAAGTCTAGAGTCGGATTGTGTTTCTAATAGGCAATAGATGGCAATCAATTTTAATGCCATAAGGGATCATGAGATGATTCCAACCGGTGGTTACATAGTTCGCAGAACTCTAGGTTGAACATATTAAGCACTGTAACTTGGGCTTTACTGCAGCACGTTGGTATGGTTTTGCCCAACTCAACTGAAATTAAGTGCCTGACTTTAAGTTAAATGCCTGTTCCTTTACAGAGCAGTATGTTATGTCCACATTTAAAAGGAACCCACTGGAGCAGGCCTTCCGAACACCCAACACTCATTTGACTTCCAGCTACTTGATAAATCAGTACTGGATAACTGTCAGTCACAAGGCACCGGCCATCCTCTACGACCTGTACATGAGGCTCACGGGGAGAAAGCCCAGGTAAGAAGACACATGCTTTCAGCCTCCTGCACATCTGCCACTGTCATGGAGAGCAGACCTCTAACAAGTTCTGAGACCTGGCTGCCTCAGCCTGGAGTCCCTGGTCTTTTTCCCGTCTCCTCATCTGGAGGAAATTGCCAAAAAAGAAAAGGAACCGCACGGCTGTAGCTAAGTGTAGTCTAAGGTTCCCACCGTTTCCAGTACCTGGGAAACAGCACATCTTTTAAATTCAACTTTATACACCTCAGAGGTTCCCAAGACAGAAGAGGAGGACTGGTAGTTACGCTGTCCTCTGTATAGCAAGAGTTCTGCTATTGCAACTTTCTGATGTGGTTGCCTCTATCTGTCGTGAGCTTGCATAAGGACTTGAAACCTGCAAGGTTTAGAACACTCCAGCTAATATTTTTTTTTCCCCATAAATCAGATGCATTATTATCATTTGGCAGCACTGGCTCAGCACCCTGAAATCTAGGAAGCAGTTGTTTCTGAGTGTGAATAAATCCTGAATTGTATTTACAAGGGCAGTTTATCATTGCAATTAGTATATTTGAGCTTTGGCAATGTCGTGGCTAGGAGGAACAGGCAGCACGCATGTCCCGTGTGGGTGGAATGGATGCTGGTGTAAGTAACTTAACTTGGCCAACATCCTCCTTTACTCCCTGCCACCACAGAGGAGAATTTATTGTGCAACACAGGAACGGTATGACAGCACTGTGTTGATACCAGCTGTTCTGTGCTCTTCTGCTAGTTAGAAAGCTGGCTTCAGCTGTTTGCAGGGAAATCCCTGGCGATGTGTTACTCTGATTTCTCTCTGACATTCTGCTACACAGGGGGATTGGTCCATAAAAAAACTTCCAGTTATCCAGGAAGCAAGAATTACTCTAGAAATAGAAGTAAACTGAGTATGAGCAAAAACAGTTTGGAATCTGCTAACTGTTGAAATAAGCAGCAGTTAGGTCTTGGCGTTGCCATTACTATTGACATTTGTTTTCATAAAGTTGATTGGCATAAATAGCCAAATGGACATTGGCTGTAATACTGTACTTAAACTTCAAATAGAGCTCAGCATGAACTCATGCTGAGAAAGATATCTTCTTCTGAACTTTAAGATTTGCAACCTGAGCGAACATGGCTCAGCAATGAACTTGTGAGCTCACCAAGTCTTTTATCTTTTTTTTCTTATAATTCCCCTTTTCTTTTTACATGCTACATAAGCTCGTCCAGGTACTGCTGCAGTGTGGTAGAAAGCATAGTAGCAGCTCATTCATTCTTTTCTTCACCGCTACCTATAAGACATCTGTGGTCTAAGGCCACATCAAATGAAAAAAAAAGTTGAATGTGTCAATGAACCTGCTTTAATATTTCCCTTTAATTTTTCCCTCTTCTTCAGAGAAAGCACCTAGGCTTAGCTTTCTTCCTATTTATCACTCCCTCTATAGAAGTACGAGCCATCTTCATGGCAGTTTCTTGAATTGTCTCCATGACCCTGTGCCAGGTTTGCAAGCAGAAAGGAGAAAGTTCTTTGCCAGGACCAAGACCCAAACTTCAGTTCTCTACTGTATCCATACTCAGCTCATCATAAGGTGATGGGTTATCATATAGAATAGGCTATCTGGGAGCTGGTTATGGTTTTGCAAATCTACTGTTTATTCAGGACCAGCCTATGACCTTCAATAATTTGAATTGCAGAGTAGTTCAGAGGACCTTGGTTGTAGTTCCTCCTGTAGTAACCGCATGCAGTACCCCGTTTACCAAAGGTTAGGTACAAGAGTCCTCTCCTTCAGCTTTAGCCTTTCCTATAATGCCTCTCCTGAGAAGTTAACTTTAAGTGTTAGATCATTTCAGTAAATTGCCAGATGTCTAGCAAAATTGCCCTAAACGGCTTACTGTTATTGCTGCACATCCATCCATGACTTAGAAAATAATGTGGTTTCTACCATTAGTAGTCTCCTGGGGCAATCTGTCACACCTGAGAATCTGCGCATGCAAAGCTCAGTATGGGAGCAAATAAAGCATTGCTGCAAAGAGTTTTCTAGAAAACAAGATACATTTCTGAAAGGTAATTAATCAGGCTATCAATGACAGCTAATACTTGATTTCTTCCTGTCAGTTCCTCCATAGCGGAGAATAAGATTTTCTATAAGAAATCTGCAGAAAAGCACATTTCTACTCAGTTGATGTTTTTCAGTAGACCACTCCTTCATCCAAAGCAGTCAATATTTTGAATGTGGTCATAACATTTGAGCTCAGTCAGTTAACATGAAACACAGTTTTCATACATGGCTCTTCAGATGCTTCACTTCTCTATTTGACCCATACTTTTAGCCACCCAGATACATTGCTTTGGGTAGATCTACAGTCAGAGTTTATTCTGCCTACATTGACAGGAGGCAACGTGGATAGTCTATTTTCAGAACATAAGTAGGGACACACAGTTGATTCTCTTATCATTTTTTTCTGACAGATTCCATTAGCCTTAAGTGCTTTAAAGATACTGATGGCTTTGGGGAAGCCAGTTTGAGGGGCAACTTCAGATCTTTGCAATCTAGCCATATACGTTGTTTCCCAAGTTCCTAGAAAGTACTAAAATATTTGCAAAGCTTTGACCCGTAGGACTTGCCTACACAGGCACAATCAGGGAGATTAATCTGAAGCAATTTTAAAGTCGTTTAGATAAACTGCATTCAATCAATGTGCACATAATTATTCAGAATAAAGGTTCCCTTAATCTGATGGTATGCTTTGCTTCTAAAATGAAAACCACTTTAATTCTGAGTAGGAGTGCCTGTGTAAGGTTTTAGTGCTTTTTCAATTCGCTTTGGGTAAGCTGTGCAGTTCTCCTCTGAACTGATGTACTCATTGTGTCTTTTTCTGCTATGCTTAGTGCTTATGTCGTGGCAGTCACATCTGCAGGGGGAGAGGCCAGCCTGGCACCATTCTTCCCCAGACTGCTGCCTTTTATTTGTCACAGCAACTGTGTTACCCTCTGGGCAGCTCAAAATTTCTCATGAAAATAGCTCTGTTTTCCACAGAAATCAGCCTTTTAGTGCTTTCTCTTGCCCTTATCTAGTCTGAGAGAACATGGTGTTCTCTCAAAATGGACTGAACACTGTACATCACACTTTAAAACAACTGCCTCCCGCAGGCCTTTTGTACTCCTGACTATTGGGACAATTGTAAAATAATCCTGCAAGGTAGGCATCCCTTTTATATACAAAAATGAGTAACAAAAAAAGGCCAAGGCAGATGAGAGATGTGAACCTACATTACCAAAGTCACCGTTACAGTAGCTGTGCCCCTGAAGCAGCTTTCATCTTTACTGGGACACTCACACTCCAGGAAGACATTCAAACAGCTCCCCATCCACCCAAAACCAAAGCTTATGGACTTGGCTGATTTTCAAGGTCATCCACCAGGAGTGCATGCTATGAGACCCTTCCTGGATAAGGAAGGACACAAAACCCACTCCAAACAGCCACTGTATTATACAGGGAGAGGAATGGCTGAGAAAACAATTTTTTTTGAGAAAGAGAGATCAAAGAAGCCCAGAGATACAAAAAGCATGCCACCAAGTTATGTGGTGTGGTTGATATTCTAGAGGGAAGGGATGCTGTCCAGAGGGAGGGACCTTGACAGGCCAGAGAGGTGGGTCCAAGCGAACCTCATGAAGTCCAATAAGGCCAAGTGTAAGGTCCTGCACTTGGGTCAGGGTAATCACCCAAACTGGCAATGTGCACTCGCAGCCCAGAAAGCCAACAACATCTGGGATGCATCAACAGAAGCATGGCCAGCAGGTCGAGGGAGGCGAGTCTCCCCCTCTACTCTGTTTTGGTGAGGGCCCACCTGGAGTGGGTTCAGCTCTGGGGCCTCCAACATAAGACAGACGTGGACCTGTTCAAGCAGGTCCAGAGGAGGACAATGAAGATGATCAGGGGCTGGAGCACTTCTCCTGTCAGGACAGGTTGAGAGAGTTGGGGTTGTTTAGCTTGGCGAAGGCTCCAGGGAGACCATATAGTGACCTGGTACTTAAAGGGGGCCTACAGGAAAGATGGGGAGGGACTCTTTATCACAGAGTGTAGTAATGGGGGGGTGGGGGACGTGGGTAGTGGGTAAACAGTTTTAAAACTGGAAGAGGGTAGATTTAGATTAAATATTAGGAAGAAATTTGTTACTCTGAGGGTGGTGATGCACTGGAGCAGGTTGCCCAGAGAGGTTATGGATGCCCCAGTCCCTGGAAATGGTCAAAGCCAGGCTGGATGGGGCTTTGAGCAACCTGGTCTAGTGGAAGGTGTCCCTGCAGGGGAGTTGGAACTAGCTGGTCTTTAATGTCCCTGCCCAAAGCATTCTACGATTCTATGATTATATCTGAAAAACCAAAGATGAGCAACTTACTTCAGAGCTTGTCCACGCTGCAGATGCAGTCACCTCTGTACTGGAGGTAGCTCCAAAAATCAAAGCTTTGCTTTGGGAGCCAACTCGGGCTTGAGAACGGTAGAGAACTTGTGTGGTAGTGTTGCGGTTTAACCCCAGCCAGTAACTAAGTACCACACAGCCGCTCGGTCACTCCCCGCCCTGGTGAGATGGGGAAGAAAACTGGAAAAAAAGTTAAAACCCATGAGCTGAGGTAAGAACAGTTTAAAAAAACATATAATGATGATGATAATAATAACAATATAACATAGAATAATAGTGATTATGTTAATAATAAATAATAATAACAAAACGTAAAAAGAGAGAGGAATAAAACCCCAGAAAAGCAAGTGATGCACAATACAGTTGCTCACCACCCACTGACCGATGGCCCAGCCAGTCCCCGACCAGCGACTGGCCCCTTCCAGTCAGCCCCCCCCAGTCTATACACTGAGCATGACATTCTGTGGTATGGAATATCCCCTTGGCTAGTTCAGGTCAGCTGTCCCGGCTCTGCTCCCTCCTGGCTTCTTGTGCACCTGCTCACTGGCAGAGCGTGGGAAGCTGAAAAGTCCCTGACTTGGAGTACGCACTGCTCAGCAACAGCAAAACATCAGTGTGTTACCAACATTATTCTCATATTAAATCCAAAACAGTGCTGTACCAGCTACTAGAAAGAAAAAATAACTCAATCCCAGCTGAAAGCAGGAGACAGGTAGGAAGAGAGGTCTCCACATCAGGAAGCAAGCAATATACCTTTGTGGGTCTGCAGTGTGCTGTGCAGGCTCACTACTAGTTCCAATGGGCTCTTCACCTCGTACATGGTACATGATGTAGATATGGCCTCCAACCCTTGTTTGGTTCAGACCAGTAAGTTAGGCATCAGTTCTGCCCTGGGAAATGCATATTTGCATCCACGTTTAGGCCACTAATAGAAGCTGGTTAACTGGAGACCTCCGCTGGAGCAGTTAGACTTGCTGAGCAGGTTCTGTACCTTTGCAGTGCTGATGAGGAATTGCAATGCCTATTCATCTGGCTTGGTGAAAACACCTACAGAGCAAATCAACAGGTTTTGCATAAGGTCAGAATTCCTTTCCACCTCTGACAATCCTCCTGTTTTGCAGAATGATGAAGATTATCAATCGACTACACAAGTCTATGCTGCTCCTGCAGTATTTCTCCACTCAGTCCTGGGACTGGTCTTCAGATAATATGAATATGTTAATGAGTCACCTTAACACAGAGGATAAAAAGGTATGTCCTGAATATGGATTACTAATCTCCAGTTCTGTTCATCTGCAGCAATTATTTTTGGTGTATCACATGACATTCAGATGACTGGAATTGAATTTAACCTGTAATAACTTATTTCCTCCTTGTTTTATTAAATCACTTCTCAGAAACCTTCCATTTATTACAGGAGAATGTTTTCTCCTGAGGTGTGTTGCTCTTTGTCAGGTCAATCACTGAATTCTTTCCAGTTAACGTGGCAGCTGTGGTGGGTGATCTAGATGGAAATTTGACATTTTCATCCATTGGTTTTAACGGGCACTGCACAGGGAAATTTAGTTAACACATAGTGTCTTTCACTGAACAATATAATAAAAGTTCCTGGTTTATTCAGGTCCCCAAAGATATGTTGTAGTCTTTATAAGTTTGAAGTACTCCTTAGGAATGGGATTGCAACTGAAAAACTGAATGAATACAAAAAGTAGACTTGTGACAAGCCTGAATGCACCTTTGGTCAGTATCTCCTTGCAAAGAGACACAGGTGTTCACATCAAATTGGCCTCAGTCACATCATAAAATTCTTGCACAGACTCCCAGTAGCAGAATCAGGAGTTTTATTCCCTAGTCTGCAGAGGGAGTGCATGCAGCAAATTCTAACTTGTAAGGGCAGTGGCAGAGCTCTGACTACAGCAGATGCAGAGGGAACCTAAATAGTATGATAGGAGCTAGTTCTGAGGCATATAAAAAATTACAGCATCAAGGCCTGAGTGCAAGCTAGACAGAGTTTCAAGCTTACCAAGCTGCTTATGAGAACTTTGTGAGATGCACTGCATCCAGTGGTGCCACGCCGGGAGCAGTGCTCAAGCTAGACAGTTTGTGGGCAGCACACTTGGCTATACATATCTGACAGACGCGGGGATCTGCACAGTAGCCAACCCCCTGTGTTAGACCGAGTTAGCTAACCCCTCTCTGCCCAAGCTATTGCTGGTCTGATACCAAAGCACTTAGACCACATCCAATGGCCTGGATGGGCACGGCAGGTATTTTTCTGAGTATCTTCCCATTAAGGCCCTGTAAATAAAAAATACCATTCACTTCGCTCATTCATTTAAAAAAAATAAATCTTGACAACAAAACCTCTTCCTCTTTACAAATCCTTTCTTTGCTCAAATAGACAGACAACCGCCTGAGAGCTTGCTAACAGTTTTTCCAGTACAAGCATCTGAAACTAACTGCGGTAATTAGCTCTAAAATTAGATATTTTTTTTATGCCAAACACAACAGTAACCCATTTCTTGGACTTCTGTTGGTCTAGCTGCCATGAGAGAAGGCATCCAAGCAGAGAGTAGTACTGATGTAGAGGCACGCGTTGACTCAATGTCCAGTTCATTTATTTACATATAATTCTAGTGACACATCGAAAACTGCATGGAGGTTTTCATATGAATCCATTCACCTGAGTGGAATGTCATTTTTCTTCCACAACTGTGTGTGCGTACGTATGTGTGCAAATACGTGTATTTATGCAAAAATTGCCACCTGCAAGACAAACTTACCTTTATTTTCTGCCAGCTAGCACTACATTTCTGCCTGCTTTTCCCAGATTCCCAGCTGGGTAAGACATTAATTGACAGCTGTGAAATATAGTCTGTTAGTGCCCACATCTTCTTGGAAACTTGGTGGCTTTAAGAACTTCAGAGACAGGAATGGAGGTCAATAAAGAATTGATGCTTAAAGTAAATTTGGTTTGAATCCTGAAAATAACTTCTGCTCTTTGTCTTTAAATCCCAGTTATACAACTTTGATGTTCGTCAGCTGCACTGGTCAGAATACATTGAAAGCTACTGCCTAGGTGCTAAGAAGTACTTGCTAAATGAGGATATGGCTGGCATTCCAGCAGCAAAGCAGCACTTACGAAAGTAAGTCATACTCAGCGACAAGAGCTCTTGGCTACCTTGAACAGCTTTTGAGGAAAATTATTCTAGTTACCTTGCAGTAATTACTGTTGAATAATGTGGACATAAATATATCATAATTTGTTTCTTACGGCAGAGGATTGTCAGTACTTCATTTTTCCACCCCATAAGAAAAGGAGGGCTTTTGATGACACTAACAATTAGAGGTAGTTATTACACCTTCCCAGCAGGTGACCAAGTAACAAAATTACAGTTCATAAGAGGAATACGTGGATACAGATGACCTTGATCATTCAGAATTACAATAACAAAATAAGGGTCGGGGTTAGATTTGGTGATGTTCCTAGAAGTTTTTAGTAATTCGAAGATATTGCATAAAAGCTTTAAGCATTTCTATGATTTTATATTTCATTTTAAAGACAAAGTTTCTAATTCCTTGGGGGTAATGGGCAAAAATTCTTCAAAATCAGTGGAGATCTTATGCATTTAATCCCTGGTGACAGTTTAAGAGAGTCTCAGTGAGCCATTTGAGATTATCCTTCTATTCAGTTAAAATTATGCTCTTCTTCTCCAGCCCTTTTACTGAGAAGTGGAGACAAAAGGAGAAGTAGCAGCTCTCTTGGAGTAAGAAACTGGTTGTTGCCTTTAAGAAAACCGGTCTTGTGTACTTTAAATGCTAGAAGCATAAAACAGGCTGTTGCCATAGCAAGGAATCCTAAACAAGTTCTTTATTCATGGATCATTTTAAAGGATTTATAAGAACCTCTGTAACAGGCTCATAACTGCCTCATAGTCCAAACAGGCAGACTCTTACAAAAATTAAACCAGTCCTGGGGACATTAGGTACAAAGTTTTCGTCCCTTGGACACTGAGAAACTGAGAACTGCAGAAACTTTTGCTTGAGAGAAAGAGGACAGAATGATTAGCATCTTAAAGTTCCATTAATACCATTTAAATATATGGTGCAAACTCCATCTCCCCCCGCCCTCCAAAACCCCAGTGCTGCAGTACTGCAAAAGTGAAGACCATTTTTGACAATTGTCATTAAAGGCAAGGTTTCACCCAAATAGGAGAACACTATTCATCAGCTGCTGCAAAGGTCCTCTAGCCTGGTACCAATCCTGCAACGTAAAAAATAGCCAACACACCCAAACAGAACAGAAAGTATTGGAACTAGACTATCATAAAGAAAAAACTCTCAGTATGACTTCTGTGTGCTCTCATTTCAAACCAGAACAGAACAAGAGAGATTTGCAATACAGGTATTCCACCTATCCCATTAATTATTTGCTATACTCTGACTTCAACGTAGCTTTTGCAAGACAGTAGGGACATCTTAGGCACAGGATTTTCACTCAAATAGAAATGGCAAAAAGCCCAAGGGCCACTGGTAAACAGGATTTATTACAAAATTACCTGTAGCAAATGAAGCAAGCTGGTAAGCCTTTTGTTGTTTTCGTCTTCCTCCCCAAGACGCCTCTTTCTCTTTCTCAGGCTGAGGAACATCCGATATGCATTCAACACCACCCTCCTTGTGATCATCTGGCGCATTTTCATTGCAAGGTCACAGATGGCTCGAAACATCTGGTACTTTGTGGTGAGCCTCTGCTACAAGTTCCTTTCCTACTTCAGGGCATCCAGCACCCTCAGGCACTGAAGCCATCCATCAGAGCAGCCAGCCTCTTCCAGAAGGACCTCCATCTCCTCCTAATCAGCAACTGTGGGCGTCGGGGTCTGAAAGTAGCAGAAAAACCCACTCCCTCCAACAGCAGCCTGCATTTACTGTGCACTGTTATGTTCACCTTTTTAGTTTTACCTAATGCTTTAATACATGGTGGTCTTTCTTCCATAGGACCAGGCCAATTTTTAAAGCCATAACTGAAGCTTTAGGAACAGGTCAAGCTGGAACCATTCATCTAGAGTCTCATGTGCAAGAGTAAGGATTAACCAAAGTCATGGTCTTCCCACGTACTACCTAGGCTATCTTAATCCCATCCTCTTCCTCAAAAGAGGCAAATTTAAAGCATACAACCTTGGACAAAAAAGGATGCCATCAGAGAAGACCCAGCCAAGGAAATTAAGGAAATTAACCTGTAAAAGGTCTTCCTAAAGAGGCTGTTCCTTCATTCTCATTCAGTGAAATGGTACCTTATTAAAAAACATGATTTCACATTTTCAGTTTTTCAAAACTTAGAGGGACAAAACAACCAGTTACACTGGGCCAGTGAGCACACTGAACAGTTTTCAGATCCTGTCTTATACTGCTACTGAGGACTGATACTTTCAAGCCATAACTGAAGACAGACATAGAATTCATGTACCTGTGTTAACTCTACCCACTCACAAGCTGCTTTCTTATGGAGAGGTTTTTTTTCTCTCTGTGGTTAAGGTTGCATCTATTAAAAAGCCCTGTTCTTGCATTTATCACATTTGCTTGGAATTTTTTTTTTTGCTTGAAAAATGCTGTATTTAATCTGAGAATGAAGAGAAGGCTTCTTAAAAGATTGAAGAAGAATTCAGAAACTCTTTGTTGTTTCCAAGGTCTTTTTCCCCCTTGGATTTGTCTGCAGAAAACCTCTCTCCCTGTAGCTCAAAAACAGCCTGATGCTGTCCTTCACGCTTTCATTACAGCTACATCACTTTGCAGTTGATCACTTCCACTGGCAAAGAAAGTGTAAAGATATGTATGGAGGAACGCATTGGGCCAGTTCTGCTGCCACTCCTGTCATTAGGAATTTAAAAAGTCTGAGATTTGTTTTTGCTGAGAATAGGTTAATGGTTGGACTCAATGATCTTAAAGGTCTTTTCCAACCTAAGCAATTCTATGATTCTATGACTTCTGTATAACAACAGTCATGCACTGTGAAGGCAATGCGTTTTGTCCTACATTGTTGTTTAGAAAGGAACCCAAGGACCTTCCAAACACTTATGGCTATTGGAGATACTTGTTTCACCTAGTGAAGTATGAATGCCATTGGGGGAAAGAGAGCCTTCTTCAAAGTAGCTGGTGCAACAACGGCCTCAGTGCAACAGCAACAATTTTATCATGCTATCAGATTTTCAAAGTCACGTCTAATATTGGAATATTTTTTATTCAGATAACACTGAATAAGCACTTTACGGTTACCAGGCTTAAAAGCAGCTAGTTTTTGAAACAATGCAGCATCCAGTTGCTCTAGTCTTGTATCATCCTAGCTGTCTGGAAAAGTAATGCTACATGGGAAAAAAAAAATGACACAGTTGCTCTTTTGAGAGCCAAGAATAGCAGAGTATTTACAAAGCTGACATTCTTCAAAAAGTATACTTGTTTTTGGCAGTGAATGCAAAAGCAAGTTATGATGACAGTATATTTATATCTTAGGCCTCCAAGCTAGTTCAGAAGTATTTCTAAAGGTGCAAGGAATTAATCTTGCCCTGTATGCCCCAGAGGTCTAGATTCAAGCAATTGCCAAAGGATGTCTGCAACAGAACCCGACCAGAAACATGGTGTCCACAACAGCAGGGCTCTGGCATTCCCTAGCAAAGGCTCCTGTGTTTGTCACACACTACTTCTGATCTATGCTTAATTAGGTCAAGCACCCAGTTTGCAAAGATGCAAAATTTTTAAGCTCTTGCCTTGAAAACGTACTTTCAAAATGAAACTGTGCTGGTTGTTAGCTATGTGTTTTCCAACTTCAGACAGCTGGCAGTGCATGCTGTGCATTGCACATTAGCAAGGTGTTGCTGCCTGGGAAACTAGGAGCTCCAGGTTCAGGTACCGGGGACCAGACCTTTCATGTATAGTGCTTCCATAGCAGTGTATGTGGTGAAGGTTAGCTGCATTACGCTTTGCTAACTTGTTGATGCAAAGACTGTGGCTACCTTGGCAGGGTGAGGCAGGTTGCTGTACGGATTCCTCTAGGAAGATTGCATTCCCCCAAGTACATAATCAGGTCATCAGCCAGCTTCCAGTCTTCTCATAGGAAAGGCTACATAACAAAACAACACTGCAGATTATTTTGAAACAAACTTCCATTAAAAAATGAGGAAAGAGTTTCAACTCATACCCTAAAAGTCTTTTTAAGTGCCTGCCTTATGTACAATGAGAAGCAACAGCCAAGGGGATCATAAGTCTTATGCTGTGCACATGACAGACAAAAACTTGAGTCTCACAGAAAAGTCAAATACTGCAGACCTGTTACACCTACGATGTCTGGTCTACATCAGCTAGGTCTACTATGAGTAAAGTGTCCTGCCTTCTCTTCCCCAATGCTAGTCATGCCATGCATTCCTCGCCTATGCCTGTAGGCATTCACAGCTATTTGCACAGGCTATATTGTCCCAACAAGTCTGAGATACATCTTTGCTCACCTGAGCATATCCAGACCTGTTTTCTGCACATGCAAAAAAAGATGCTTCAGGGTTTCACTCAGAACAATGGTGGTATCGCGTTTTAAAACTGTTCAACATTCTGCTGAAGGTAACAGCCACAGCAAAGCTACTATGCAGCCCTGAAAAAGCAGCAAGAACTGCTTGGGATGTTGTCGAACCATAGCCGTTGCAGATGGTGTAAGCCCTTCTGGAGACCTTTCATAGCCCACGTGGCATTGCCAGCAGCTGGCTCCAGAGCTCTGGCCTTGCCTGGGCAGGGATCAAGCTTTTCTTAACACAGACATAACATGCAGCAAAACTTGAATCTCTAATCCATTTTCTTGTGGCTTGAGGTGTTTTCAGGTGATTGTCTGAACCACAGAAATATTTCAGAAAAACCTCAATGCAGAGACTGACACGTGGCCATGGCCTTTGGTTGCCAGTCGGGACTGTCATCACGGACAGCTGGACCTGGCATAAGTACTTGTTCTCACCTCAGACAGTGACTTTATCTTTGATATTTTACTGTGTGCTCCTCAGTGTATTTGTATGTGCTCTGAAAAACCCCAAGCCTTGGGGAAAATATCTAAAAGAGACACTGAGTGACAGCCATGTCTTTTCTTCCCTATTCTCTCTCTTGCTCTTTCACGTATACTCAACAAGCTTTTGACAAAAAGAAAAGCCAAATACGGTTGTTATTAATTTGAAGTGGAGGCCCTGTGGTGACCATGCACAAATCAACGTGAACAGCTCAGGAGTGGGTGTTACTCATGGCTGAAGGCTAGAGCTTTTAATACCTGTAAAGGTTAAAGCAGGACTCGAGGCTGGGTTTTTTCCCCCTACAGAGGCAGCATGGTCAGGGGGCTGTGGGGAGGACAGAGGAGAAGGAGGTGCATTCCTGCAGCCTCTGCTGATGGGCAGCAGAAGCATTGCTAGGCCCAGAGCATCCAGCTCAACGAAGCAAAGGGGGCTCAAGGGACCAGAGAAGTATGAGCTGCCAAACTCGGAGGACTCTGCCTCCCAAGGAGTGGGGGAAGAGTGCCATCAGCGTTTTGTTGTCAGTTTGGTCTCGTAATAGCACATAATGAATCCTTCCCCCAGCTACCAACAGGCAGCATAGAGAACAATACTGGCAGCCCTTCTGCACCACCACAAAAGAAAATACCTGCCACAAGACAGTATAATGGGATTATTTGTACCCTATGAACTTGCAGTGTATCTGCCCCTTCACGGTGTCAGAAGCCTGCAGTGCTGCTACAGAAATAACATGGACCACTGCTGAACCCAATGTACTAATGTTTTGTTAATACTGTGCATATACACTAGTCTGTAGGCTATAGCTGTGAACTGCTGTGCAAAAGCAATGATACACTGAATATCATTTCACTGTTAAAGAGCAATGGGCATAAGCTTGCAATTAAGAAGTAGCTTTTTAAAAATTAAATTGTGATAACAAAAAAAAAAACCCACAACATCCACAAATCCCTAAAGTTAATCTGAGTTTAAACTGCCTTTTGACTGACTACCAAAGCTGTTTATCTCCAGCATGTCTGTTACCAAAAAAAAAAAAAAAAATTTCTTACCCCTCCACCCTCTATCCCAACAACTTTGTTAAGAAAATACAATTCTTTCTTGGTAGAGGCAGCAGGGGCTAACAGACATACTGGTATATTACAGGTTGTTGGCCCATTACCCACCTCCTGAAGAAATTTGTTATTTTACATTTTCTAAGAAAACATTATTATATATTCCTGTGTATATAGTTACATCTTCCGGCACCAGCCTTCTCATACAACATACAGAGATGGTAAAAGTAGTAGAGCTCATATTGAAATGCCAGGCTGTACTTGTTTGGTATGCACTGTTCCAATTCAGTTTAAGATGAAGTGATTAAAACCTACCCTAGTTTCCATTGTAAAGGAAACCTAACCTGTAGTACTATTACTCAAATCATCCTCATGAATAAGCAACTGGGAAAAGAGGGAGGGGGGCATTCTTTTGTTTGTAAATAAGCTACAGCTTCATGGTTGAAAGCATGCTGTTGCTTTTCCAGCGTTGATGTTCTGCCGCAGAAAGCAAGGATGAACTTATATTACAATTGGACCCTTTATTCTAGTGCAGAGTAAATAACATTCTGTACATTCCCCAGAAGTTAAATGGTGAACATCCCATTACATGGTGCTAAATATCAGTATGAAGGTGGTACAGACTAACTTAAGAGAATTAAAAAAAAAAAAAAAAAAGGTATTTGGGGAATAATTTAAAGATGTACTATCCCACTTTTCTCTATTGCTTGAAAGTCAACTATGAATTGAGTTGGTTTGTTCAGATTAACATGAAAACTACTTATAAAAAGTTTCTTGTCTTTACATAATCTCAGCAGACCCCAGTTTATAGTAAAATCTGTACTCTTCCACTCTCCAAAGTTTATACGGCTCTATCTGCTATTTCTATTCTCTTGTTAGCTACAAGACAACTTACTGTTACAAATCTTAATTACAAAGTTTCTAATGTTAAGATGTAATCTTTTGAGCTCTCGAATCATATAAAATGGTAAAGTCACAAATTATGAGAACCTCAGCCATAAAATTGTTAATATGATGTTTATGTTATTTTAAACATTTAATAAAACAAAATATTTTAAACCTATGGTCACTTTGCATCCCTTAAGTTGTTAAAGGAGATGGCTACTTGCTGTCCATCTTGCTGAACTCGCAGTTCAGAACGGGCTGCATCAATACCACATCTGTATAGAGCTGTACCACAGCTGTACCACAGCTGTACCACAGCTGCCGGTGTCCCAGCCTGCGTGGCCCGGCAGCCCCACCTACAGGCAGCTGCCCGCACAGGCAAGGAGAGGGAAAACAAGGAGGGGGCGATCCACGCTTTTAAAAGCAGTGCCTATAAGACTTTAACCCGGATACGTAGGACCTGGAAGGGTCCATCTCTGATAAGTGTCCTCCAGAAAGCGATAGGGACAGGTCTTCAGCAAGGACAAGTTGGTAATAACCCAACCAACTTCCTGAACAACATCCCATTTGCACCTGAGAATATTACCCCAATTTCTTAGTTTTACAAGGTAGATAAGGATGTGAATTTACACTTGGTATGAACACCATAATGCTCCATAATATTAATCTGGCATAAAAAGCTTTTAAAGTCTCAAGAAGTATCGTATGCTTTTATTTCAAGACCTCACCACAAGGTGAGAAAAGTTTTAAAATGTTATTGCATAGGCATGCCTGGGAGGGTGAGAAATAATCATGGTTTATATGTGTTTCCAAGAAGTGTACACAACAATGCTTCAGGCTGTTGGGTAAACCTAACCTAGCAATTCTCAGGATTGCCAAGAACATTCTGACTTTATGACAACTGTGCTTTAAATGATGTCTCCAAAACCATTTGGAAGCAGCAGCACAGTAAGATAATGAAATCACCTTGACAGAGAGCAGGAGTAACTTGAAAGTTGTTTGTTTTACAAGTAGAACAGTTGTTGCCTTTTCCAGTTTGGGGGGGGGTGGGGGGGGGTGGGGGGGAATAATTCTTTCTTACTGAAATAAAATCTTCACGGTTGGGAACTTCAACAGTCAAAAATCTCAAGGTGCCCAATGCAAAGACACTGTCTGAAGGTGGCACTCTGTCAGTGTATTTGTGGACAAAGAGAATGTCACATCCCTCTGAGGTCTCAGCTATCAAATCTTCAAGAAAGGAAAAAAAAAAAAAAAAAAGAAAAAGAACCAGCCACTGCTTGTATTTTATCATTAAAGCTTTAGTCTAGAAAATGTTTCCAGCTATCTGCATTGGAAGAGCCTGAAATGAAAACACCTCCCTTCCCTCGGCTGCTCCAGCAATCCTGTTTTCAAGTACATAGGCACAGCACAGCCTAGCACCAGTCCACTCACATTCCCCCTAGCTGGCCTGCTAGATCTTGGCTCATTCCCCAGCACTTCAGGAAGATTCATGACAGGATTATCTGCGCTTCTTCCAGTGCTCAGCGGGATCACAGCGGGATCAGACACCCTGAGCACTGAGCACAAACTGTAATTGTTCTGTGTGTCAGTACTTCCATTGTAATTCCAGTGACTGCAATGCCTTGCAGTAATCTCATTTTCAGAAACTTTTAATGTTATAAGTATATGTATGCATATATTTCTAGGTACACATGTATAATAAATAATATGTATATTATGTCTCAAGACAGGACTGGTCAAAATCTTTGGCATTTATATATCTATGAATGAATATACAAGTCACAGACACACGCACACAATTTTGGAAAGGAGGAAAGAGGCAGATCTAATCTGAGTAGGGCCAAATCCCCATATGGCTGGGTTTCTGGTAAGGGAGAGGAAGAGAGTTTTAATATCAATCGCCATTACAATCAGTTGCAACAGGTGGGTAGCAAGGTGCAAGCATGCTGTAAATAGTGGTATGCTATGCACTGCCAATAGATGTAATGGGAAACTAATTTAACAGAAAATGTAGCCAGAGCTGCCTTAATTTCAGTATAAAAGTAGGCCATATCTTACCTAATTTTTCAAATCATACATACTCAGTGACCAAAACTTTTAGCTTTTTTTTCCCCAGACAGTATTTTGAATGCTAGAAGTTAAAATGTATTTCAAAAACATCTGTTGCTAAATTCCAGCGGGGCTATGGGGGACCAAGACTTGGAGATGGTAGATGTGGATGGATTAGTATTTTTCAGTTTTGGTCCAACACTATTCAAGAAAAAAAGCATTTCATTATCATAATTTTTTAAAAAAACAAGTTTGTTAGTTTTCAAAAAAATTGTTTATCAAAAAGCACACTATGAAATATTTTCACCATGTATTATTGATAAAAATGTTTTTGTCAAGAGATCACTGTACTAACTCCTTTCCAAAAATCTTATTTTTTGTAGAAAATTTATCATCCTGGACTCATTTCACCAAATTGCAAATATATTTTCCTTTAGATTTCTCCAAAAGGCTTTTCTTTTTTTGTTAATTGAGAAACTACATACCTTGATAAAAGCAAAACAGAACCAACCATACAAACTGAAAAACAGACATGAAAAGTGAGGTGATATTTAGCATGCATGACTAATTCTGGATGAGAAGTCTTTCTTCCTGCCATGTAAACAATCATGCAAGCAGCATGTTCCTCATCATCAGATGGCTGATTTCTCCTGAACCCCGTGGTAGAAGTGGTCTCGTGGAACATGCAGCACATAGAGTGCTGGCAAATACAGGCAGTGACCTCTTCTCAACAACACAGGCTAAAAAGACATAAAACCACGTGTGTAAAGTGTGGGTGCCACAAATTCTGCAGGTCTAATCCACTGCTGCAGACAAGGGAACTTGACCCACACCACCACTACAGCCAAACCCACAGGCGCTGCTTTGCCCAGCCAGCCAGTTTGTCTCTCGTTCTGTTGTCCCCAACCCCAACAATGCTGCTACCCCAATGTCACATTTTTTGCATTCTTCTAGAAGTCATGCAGCTCCCAAATTGCCTCCCTCCTCACAATCTGTTCTCTTTCCTCACCCCACACACATCTCCCAAACCCTTTTGATTATAATTCCTTTACGATAAGAAGATCTTCCGTATCAGAGATGAGGAAGAAATAGAGGAGGGTCCAGAAAGGCCCTGAGGTGTCTGTGGGCCAAGATTAAAAGGAAACTGGCTCGTCACAGCTTCACTGTGAGAGGAGAAGAAAGGGTTGAGTTTGACGTTTCTCAGTCCCCAGAATATCCACTTGATTGTCCATAGCTATTTGATGTAGGGTAAAGCCAAAGCAGGGGTGAGGACAGAAAGAAGAGGGGAGCTGTCCCAGTTTGCATTGAAGGATGCCAGATAAGAGTGACGACTTCTCAACCTTTGGATAAGCTTCTGCACTGCTGTGGCCACAGTGACCTTAATTCCAGTCTTGCCTGACAGAATTTAGCATGAAAAACAAAACCTGACCTATGCCATTCAGATTAGACAGAAATATTATTTCATTCTTCTTTTCAAGTTGGTGGCACTCAGTGCCGTTTGGTGTTGACTTTATAATGATGCTCTTTCATCTGAACAGCATTTTGTCAGTCTCACTCTAGGCTTTGTAAGATTTATACTACATGTCCTAGTCCGATAAGAAAAGAGAAGGATGTTGAGGACTTCGTGTTTGTTGGTTTCTGGGTTTTGTTTGTTTTTAGAGACCAAGTGAAAGATAAGTTTTCAGCCCTACTAGTTTTGAAAATTATCGATAGAGACCATGGCTCATGATGTTGGTCTTCTCTGAAGCAAGAATAGATAATATCTAGTAATCATCTCTCACTTCCTTGCAACATAGCAGGGTTCAATGAGAGGAAAAAGTCACAGCATTACCATGAGCCTTTCCTTAATGAAGATTATTTCAAATCCTGAAATCCAGGACATACATCAAAGACACTGTTTCCATTTTGTTAGCAAATCTTTTCTTAAAATATCATTTCCCATTTTTTTATGTAAATGTGATCTTTAGGGAGGAAAAAAAAAATCAATTTTCCACTAAGATGCATCAATGAATTAAAGCCATCAGCAAGAAGGTTCAAATTCATTCTAAAGAACAAAGACTTAAAGGTCAACCTGCGGACTTCAGTATTTAAAGCTTTTCTACTGACATTCTGATGACATAGTATTATCAAGCCAAATAGTCAATTACATAAACCAGGGAAATTTTATTATTATTCATTTTCTAAGGGAAGCAAAACAGGGATGAGGAAAATTATGTAATGTAGGACAACCAATCCTTAGCTGATGCCCCGTAGCTTAGATGACAGAATAAGCACCAGGTCTCAAGGGAAGGGATCCCAGCCAACTGTCCCCACCTCCCTCAACTCAGGACAACCAGAAGTTACTCGTGTTCATTAAGACAGATGCCACAGGTCCCACTTCACAACTGCCTGAGTCAGGATTTGGCTCTGAAAAGTGCTGTGGCACAGTAATAAAGTCGATTTTTGGACTCCAGCCTTCATGCCCTACCTATTGAATGGGATACCAAAGCAAAGGAAGAACAGCTGCCTGCAGGTCGGTTGAATTAACCCATATCCCCATTCAAAGCTCTGAAAGGGGCACACACTCGTCTGCTTCTCTTGCCAGAAGTGACCTGATGCTACAAATTCTCCTAACTCCCAGCACTGCAACCTTAGAGGTGACTTGCTTCTTCCAGGGAAAGAACACACACTATGCTGCTGCTCATCTGAGCTTCACCAGACCCAGATGTAAAAACCACATCAGAAGTACACATCAAAGAAATGCATCTTCTATAAAAATGACTCAGAATGAAGATTAGGCAAGACATCATCAAGGCAATGACTCTGAAGCTGCCTTTGAAAAGCCACCTAAGCAGTGATTTCCATAGGCTGCCAAAACAAAACACAACAGGGGAAAATACACCAAATCGCCTTAACACCATTATTCTGCATCTCTACCCACGGGCCTTGCCTGTGTCCCGGCATGTGTTCAACTACCACTAAGGAAGAGGAGGGAGTGAAAAGAGAACACCATAGATGAAGGTCTGCTGACAGGGATTGCAGGCACATGGATACAAGTGACAAGTCTACCTGCACAGAGACCAGTCTGCCCATAACTAGATTTGGGGCTAGGGAAGAAAGTGACTTTGAAGGCTACTGCTCAGCTAAATCCACCCTGCTTCAATTTTCCCTGAACAGAGTATGCAGAGCGCTTTGCAGAGGGCTTTCGACAGAAATTCCCACCTCAGCTGCTGACCAGACTTCTGTATTTCCGATTCACTTCCACTGCAAGCTCCTCTCCAACTGAGCTGTTTGGGCTCATAACCACTCCAGAGAGCACAACCCCTGGAGAGCCACTGGCTTGGGAAGGTACTTAGGGAAAGCTACTGCCGAAGTGCAACATAATTAATTGGATTAAATGTATATAAACTGGTTAGAGAAATAAGGGCTGATGAAAATGCCAGCAAAAATAGTAAACAGGTTTGTAGGAAGAGGTGGTGCTGGTATGTAGATCAGTAAATGTAATCAAGAGAACAGACGAGATTTGAGGCATGCAAGGCAAATATTTTGCTAGTCATAATGCTGCTCCTTTGCCACTGTTTCTGACAGTATCTGCCGTACAAGACGCTGAAAACCCCCCAAAAAATGGGTGAGTACCCCAGTGCCCCTGCCCATCACATCGTGACAAGAAAGCAATAGAAACCTACAGTATAGCACAATCTTGCTGGGAAAGGAAGGTGGATTGAAATGTATCTTCTTCTTCCTCATTGCCTCAGGCTGTCAAAAATGAAGATGTTTTGGAACTTGAGGAACTGAAGAAAAATTTACAACTATAGATGGTAAAAACTAGAGTTTGTAACTGTAGAGTAATAAATAAAAGTTTGGCTACTTGGAAGTGTGAATGAGTAACTTATTCACCAATGACTATGTTTATGCAGCTCTGAGTGTAAGGGGAAATTTTTCCTTCAGTTAGTCCTGTCTTCACAATTCATGATTATTGATCATTTTAGCACAGTTTTTTACTCCCCTGCCAGCAGAGGCTGATGTGACGATTGGTCTGGGAAAAGAGAAATGTCAGTTGCCTATGGAGGTCTCCAGAAAATTTGCTACCACTTAACACCCCTGCGGAAACTTCATTGATAAATAAAGGGCTGCCAGATAGGATACTTGAAGAAAAATACTAAAAAAGACTAAGTCGGTGAGGGCAGATTCAGCAGTGAACAGACTAACAAGGTAAGCTAGCTTGAAACGGCGAGTGAGGCTTAAGTGAGGGATTTGACACTCTGCAGGCTGGGAGAACAGTTGCACTAAAGCAAAGCCAAATACAGTAAGTTAGAAAGTAAAAGAGAGAAATAAACAAATTTTTCATCTTGCTCTAATGAAAGAAAGCAGATATACACTACCATAGTACCTATAACTTACAGCTTCATTTAGTATTAAACTCAAGTGACACAGATAGACTTCACGTGCCAGTTTATAACCCCAGCCGGACAACAGACCTTTGATTAGCTGTGACACTGGCGAGCAAGGTGTCATAAACAAAACCTTTCAAGTTCTGGGGGTTGTAATGGTACGTAAGGACTAATCTGGGAAGCCTCCATACACGCTGTTTATCTGCCCTATAGCCACACTGCCGATGCTCCACATGAGCCACCCCGGGGCTAGCACAGCTCTGCTCCCACACAGGTTAATGAAGAAAGCACAGTCCCCACGGGAGACAGGGCCAGCCCGCGGTGCGATTCTGGCTGTACCACCTCGTGCTAAAAGAGCCCTCAGCCCTGCTGGCAGCAAACCCTGGTCTTGGCTTGGCAGAGCACTAACCTAAATATAATGCTTTCATATGAAAGCCAACTCATTTATAAGCAAGTCAAAGCACGGGATGATTTGTAATTTTGTGCATCATTATGTCCCAAACACATTTGAACAACTCCTCCCAGACCTGCTAGGGAACATGGACGTGTTCATCCATCCAAGCTGACAGTGAAGGAAGGGGAGCTAGAAAACACAGGTCTCTCCTCTGGGCCCAGATACCTTTATATCCTGCAGTGCCACAGAGAGGGACAGGAAGAAGAGACATCCTCCAAACCCCTTGCTCTGCTCCTGGAGCCCACCCCTCCAGCCCTCGCCCTCTTTGCTTGCGTAGGGTGTTAGAAAGCCAGCTGCCTGCCTCAGCAGCAGAAACGAACCTCCAGGGAGCCGTGCAGGACATGCAACCCTTTTTATTTGTGACTCTACTCCACATCACCGATCTGCTGTCTGGGAAGTAGCCAGGGTTGTGTTTCCCAAATACCACAGTCCCCCAGTACAAAAGCACTCAAAGTTACTCACTGCATTGCACAAGTGACTTCTCATAGATACGGCCACATCCTCTGACAGGGAGCCCCTTAGACAAACCTCACAAGCCAGTTTTGGGATTTAGCAGACATTCACGTGCGTAAGTAACTAGCTAGGCAGCAGCTTTAAAGAAAATTACATCTATTTGTATCTAGCCCAACAAGGCAGTCAAATGGCTGCTTCTGGGCAGTCTGAGCCACACATTCCCAGTATGCTGTCCTGAAAAATATGTTGTAGTCTTGCATTGGGTTTGTTTTTGTTGAGGTTTTGATTCATATTTTTAATTACATTACCAGGGAAAAAGGCATCAGAGGCTTAAAGTTTCTCCTTTGCTATGAAAGGAATATTTTTTTGTTTTGAAAATCCGGTCAGATATTTATCACCGAGAATTAACCCTGGCGAAACTGAATTCTGTGATACAACTGAGCCACGGTGCAACATCACCTGCAAAAGGATTTAGTTTATGTTGAGTTTATCTACCACCCATTTACGTTCATAATAAAGCTTGTGGGATGACAATATGTTGAAAATAAGATGAAAGCCAAGCACAACAGTTAGCTTCTGTTCAGTTCAGATTACCCTGAGTCACTAAACACTTTAATCACCTTCCCAGGTTTTTTCTCCCCTTCCATCACACACTCTTTCCAGCTTGGTCACGTACTCTCCCTTGTGAGCCACTGCAAGGCCTCCTTACCTCGACTCCCCTCCTGGAGCTGTGCAGCTCATTATTTCCACCTCAGCACCGAGCCTGAGTGTCTCTGTATTGAATTATCTCCGAGGTCTTCAGGGCATTCTTCCCAATTCATCAAGGTCATTTCAAATTCTAATCACATCCTCTGATGTTTTAGCTCTCACTGCCAGCCTGATGTCATCTACAGAGTTGAAAAGCACACACTGTACTCCAACATTTAGATCATAAATTAAACTCCTAGGCAGTGCCAAACCCTCTCATTTTCCCACATCACCCCTTTTCTCCCTTATCCTCCCCCTTTTACCCTCACGTCCTTCATGGGGAAGCTTGTGCTTAGCTGCTGTTGACAGCCAATGCTCCGGGCCAAGCACAAATCCTTGCTCTCTTCCACAGGAGATGACAGTGCTCAGCAAAGCTGCTCGTGCCCGCGCTGTTGCAGATGCGTCCCTCCCCAGCCCGCACAGCTCCACACGCACCAGCCCCCCTCGCCCCCCCCCCCCCCCCCCCCCCCAGCCCTCCTGCCACCACCCACCCTACAGGCATGGAGCCCCTTCCCAAAGGAACACTGCCTGCCCCCGCTGGCGTGGGGCTGTGCCAGCTTGGGAAGGGTCAGCTTAAAGCTCCCCTCGCGTGGCTCAGTGCTGCTTCGTGAACTTCTGGGGTGCCTCTGAGCAGCTGCTCTTTCCCCTAGATGAGTCTTCCAAAAGGCAGCCAGATGGGTTGGTATTTGCCTATCAAAAACGGGAAACAAAGCATGGCTGGAATATAGCTACTACTTCAAAAAAAAAAAAATACAAAAGGCAGGGAAGCCTTCCTAATTTTTAACTAAACAAGGGGAAAGGAGAGGTGAACAAAACATGCAAAGTAGCAGTAAGGGAAGCCAGGTCTCTTTCTGGAGAAATAAAGTGGGATGGAGTGGAGAACTGTGAGAGTGACAAGGGTCACGGCCATGAGATGGGGACCACACTGAAACCAGGAGATGTACCATTCAGCTTTGGCCCTTCCATTGTGGGGCTGTCTGAGGCTGTGATCTAGCTGCTGGTGATGGTGGAGATGATCAGCTGCAGCAGTGGTAGTGGATACTGTAGGGAGTAGCTGAGGAGATGGGGGCAACTTCTTTCTCTTGAGAGAAGGGGCAGGTTGAGGAGCCCTTCCAGTCCCATCTCAAACCACAAGCACCAAGAGATGTGCAGATGGATGTAACACTGACTGCCAGGTTCAGGTCAATTAAACATCCTTTGCAACAAGGGAGGATGGTGGCTCAGCCCAGGATTCTGGCAAGGCCACCAAGCAGAAGAGCCTCCTTGTGACCAGTTCAACCAGAGAGCAAAGAAATGGTGTGGCAGGCTGGATGAACCAGGGCACTTGAGGGAAAGGCCAGCAGAGAGGAGAAACAGAAAGACTCACCCCATGCTGCATGACCAACAGCTACACAGCCTAAGAGGATTCCTCCCACCATTATAAGGACCTCACCCCAGGAATAGTCCCAAAAAACACAAAAGGTCTTCTCCCTCCCTAGTCAGCACCACCTGCGCCAGGCTGGGTCTGCCCAGACCTCTGCTCTGCTAACCCTGCTCCACCTCCAGACTCACCTGATGCCCCCCTGCCCGGTGGATCTGCTCAGGAGCCAAGTGGCACATCTCCATGCACATCACCGGGAGCACAGAGCTCATCTCCCTAGAAGACAGCCTCACAGGGAGTGCCTTTTGTACCCACCATGCACAGACCTTCCATTTGTGGAGCTCTACATGGTCACTTAGGAGTCGTCCCAAGAAAAAGACCCAAGTTGTCCCATGTCCATTGAGGTAAGGGTCAAAACATATGCCTGAGATCAGAAATCAGCTTAAAATCTTCCCTGAGTCTGTGCTTTGAATCACTGACTGCCAGGTTCAGGTCAATTAAACATCCTTTGCAACAAGGGAGGATGGTGGCCCAGCCCAGGATGCTGGCAAGGCCACCAAGCAGAAGAGCCTCCTTGTGACCAGTTCAACCAGAGAGCAAAGAAACGGTGTGGCAGGCTGGATGAACCAGCCTGAAACTCAATGAAACTCAGTTTTCTTTTTCCTTTGGTTTGCTGAAATATATGTGAAATTGAGTTAAGGAACTCATACAAGACATAGCAGAACACAAACTGAAACATTAGAGGATTTTTTTTTTTTCCCCCAGTAATTGACACAATTTCTCTTTCAGAAGGTTTTAATTTCAGGTTTTAGCAGGAAAAATCCTTTTATCAAAAATGATTTCCAACCTTCAGATTTTAATACAAGCTTCCCATTTTCTAAAATATGCTAATAATGCATAACCAGGGGATAACTAACCCTCCCCCTCAAATCAAAATACTGCATCACCAACCATTTACTGTATTTTACTTACTTTTATACCATAAGCATTTTTGGTCCTGTATATATTATTTTGGTAAACAAAAGAGAGAAAAACATTTTAGACATAGTCCTTTTACACTTACCACCTCATTATATATTATTACCTATCTTTTTGTGGTCCAGTGCCTCCCTTACCAGCATAATTACTGATATCAAGTAATACATCAGTACAATGTTTGAGGGATCAAAAAGTTTTCTCATCAGAAAGCCTGAGAATCAATATAACATGCTGTGCTCAGTTCCTTAGCTGATGGAGCCTGCTTATCAGAAGTTCTGAGAACTTCTCTGACAATACTGTGCGTGCAGCCTTATCTGCTCTGAAATACTGTTTGCAGGGATGGAGATGGACAAAGTAAAACTGAATCTTGAGCTAGGATTTCTAGCCTGTGATCAAAACTATCAAAGACCAAAGGCTCTGGGAGAACTTATCAGTAAGGCAGTGAATTGCCGGTCCAGATTTTGCTTAGATCTGTTGGATCTAAGTGGATTTACACAGGTTTTGGCTTATCGCTGGGGCAAGAGGGATACAAACAAACAAATGAACAAAAGAAAAGGACAGGGGAAAAAAATATCCAAGCTACAACAAGCTTAACTCTAGGTTGGTAGCCTAACACTACAACAAATATGAAACACTAAACAGCTAGCGAAAGTTCAGGTCCACCGGCTACATGAAAAGAACTGTTGAATTACCACCCAAACATTTAACATGTACAATACCATTAGGTAAAACAAGCAGTTTTATCAGAAATAACTCCAGGTGCTTTGTCCAAACATAGTACATCTTAACATTGTTTTGTTTTAATTTATTTCAACGAGAACTTCAGCAGAAGCAACATCATATTTATTTTTTTGTTGTTACTATAGCCTATTCCTTTACTAGGTTTCAGTTATGAGTACTAGTTCTGAGGCTCAGTGGTAACAGCCCAAAATATACCCTGTTAGGTCTAGAAGTGATCAAATGGTCTGTATATCAGTGAGCAAAAGAGAATGGTGCAAAAGATGCTGAAGATTAGGATGGAAGGAGCTGATGTTTAAAAATCAAACCATATTCTTAAATTTCTATATATTAAGATTTATATAAGAAAAAAGTGAAAGTGAGAGATAACAAGATGAAACTAAGAAAGTGATGGTATTTTCCTGATTCACGACCAAACAATCCCTCCATCAGCAAGATTTTGAAAAGCTTTAATGAGTAATAGCAAAAGGAAGGAGAAAGCTGGGAGAGAGAACACGAGCTTAGGCATTTGATAAATTGACAATCCCAGAGGTGGGATAATAAAAGCAATAGCTACATTATTGTTATTTATTTTTTAATCTTTAGCATCAAGGTAAACCTAATATTTCTAGGAAGACTTTTAAAAACATCTTTTTCCTAGGCTTTATTCGCATGTTTGCTGACTCAAAATAAAGAACATGAAAGAAAGCAAAAGAATTAACCAGATCTAATATGCATTAAAACTAGGTTCTATTAGAATTTCTTCTAAACAAGAGATTCTTTAGCCTTAGAAAGCCGTATAAAATCAGCCAACGAGCAATACAAAATAGCAGATATGTTTTGGTATGTAAAGCAAGAATTCTCTGCTGATAAGTTGTTTGTCAGGATTTGTTTTATTATAGCAATTGGCATTTTATTTGGAAGCACTATGTTCTATGATAAATATGGAACTGAGGCGTTGGAAAGTTTTACTAAACTAGACACGTATTTCATTTTTACTTGCTTCTCAGTTACAGAAATGGGCATGAACCCTCTGACTCTGCATGCACTGGCAGTCTTCCACCATCAAGTAAAGAACCAAGATAGCTACACACAAAAAAATGCAGGAACATAAGTTAGAGGTCAAGATGCTCACTACCCACACCTTTTTACACCAGTTACACTTAAAAATACCAGAGCAAAGTTTTAGATCTCATGGTAAATTCAGAGAGAGACAGAAATAGCATTCTCATGGGAAGACAGATCAGGCTTCTCTAACTGGGCTCTGAGACATACAAGTAATGGAAGATCCAGTCATCACTACCATTAGCAAAAAGCGACCGAACAATACCTTTTTCAGCACGTAGGCAGTGCATATTTAAGTATCATTCTTAAGAGATGGCATTTGCAAAGGAACGTGATTTTACAGGCTAAAATGGCTTGGACAAGCTCCAAAACTGAGACAAGACGGAACCGCACACTCAGTACTGACAGAAGATGCTAAACCCAAATGTTTGCTTTCCTGCCAGGCTGGCCGTGACTAGGGGCGTGACACTTGCCCTGGCTGAGCGGCACAACTGTGGGGAGCCAGGTGTTAAATCTCATGTTGTACAGGTGTTTTATCAGTGTCAGAATCACACCTTTCAGCTGTGCAATTATCTATTTTCACGAACATCTGCATATGTGTCATTATAAAATGAAACAATTAATTACAAACTTATCCCCAGATAACAGTGGAATTCACTTCAGCACACTGATTTTGACAACTTAAACCTTTTCTAGTTTTCTATATGGCACAACTACAAGATCTTTATACGTTAATTACTTTCTATAATAAAATCTAGCCTGCAGCATCCCAAATAAAAAAAAATCAAATTTCCCTGGCAGAAATTACCTTTCTAACCCCACAATTCTCTGGTAAGACTTACAGAAACTGTAAGACTACTCTTCATTCAGTCACCACTATAAAATTATCATCAAAGTCATATGCCTTAGATCATTTCGGGTTTGGCATTTGTTGTTTGGTTTTTTTACACACAGAACCTTCTATATAACAGATCCTTACATACCCCTCTTTTCCTAAGTGTCCAAATATACATAGTTGCATTATTGTTTTTTCATTATTTTAATTAATGCGCCTAGTACTGTAAAAATTATATTCAATTCATCTTACATATTGAAGAATCATTTCCCTCACAGAGAACAAAAATTCATTTTGTTACAACATGAAGAATTTTTACCTGTTCCTCCTGGTAAAAAGAACCAGTTTATCCATGAATTCCTCAATTTCTCATTCAGCTAAACAAGAGGGAACAATCCTTCAAGCTCTGGCCCTAGCAAAGCTGGAAGCAAATGTTCCTTATCTGGGCACTAATTCTACTCATTCACTGACACAAATTCAGAACCATAGGTTTGAGAAACAAATTTTAGGGAAGAAAAAAAAAAAAAAAAAAAAAGAAAAAAAACCCCAAACAACAAAAACCCCACAGAAGTATTCCAAAGAACTAAGTTTTAAACAATATTACTTAGAAATATTAATTATTGACTAGAAAAGTCAAAATACTGTAATAAAAATATTGTATGAAAAAACACAGAGTTTAATTTTATAAAGAAACCGGGGGGGCAGCCTGTACATATAAATTCTTTTAGGATGGCAATAAATAGCAGTGGGTGACCAGCTAACTGGGATTAAACCTTACCTGTACATCAGTGAGGCGAAGGTGCAAGGAAAACAGAATCTTTTGCTACCTGCAGGTAAAAACCTCAGTAAGAACACGAGTTCACTGCCAGAAGAACACTGCTCTGGGGCAAAGCCCGTCTCTTGTTCTCTAATCACTTATAAAAAGCTGAATTATTATGGATTGAGTTATGGCAAATATGGTAAGTGGATGTACGTAATTTATCATCCTCCCCCTAGGCAGAGAATCTGCAATGTTTTAATTGTTCTTAGAACACGCTGTCATCTCTTGCTCTGCTGCTTCTACTCCACGCCTACTGGACTGATAAAGCACATTAGAAGCAATGCTGAGGACCACCCAGTATCATTATTTATTTTAAAGACTGAATTAATCCCAAAGAAAGATGTTGTAACGACATTTCAAAGAATGAACTCACTCTACACAACCTCCTGTCAACTGATCTTGATGAGGGATGGGATAGGATTTCAGGCTTACAGAAAATCTGTGTCACCATGCCACCAGCAGGGATCCATAGGAAAAGCAAGGAAGGAAAGTAGGAAGGCAGCAGGTATCGTTCAAAACTTGGTGATTCAGTGCTTCAGATACTGTGGAGCGAGGAGCCTGTGCTACTATTTACTCATTCTTTTCAGTAACTGCTTAATGGGTTTCCTACAGAGCCTAGGTATTTTCCAGATGAGGCATTCGCTAAGCAAGGATGCCAGATGGGCAGCTGCATGTCTAAATTTCAGCACATCTAAAAATCACCCACTTGAAGCCCTAT
Source organism: Falco punctatus (assembly GCF_963210335.1). Taxonomy (NCBI): domain Eukaryota; kingdom Metazoa; phylum Chordata; class Aves; order Falconiformes; family Falconidae; genus Falco; species Falco punctatus. The sequence continues at coordinate 11,058,410 of NC_137585.1, read as the reverse complement.
AAGTGACCTGTCCAGACACCAGACTTGAATGGAAGCAGAGGAACTGCAGGACTTAAATTTCCAGGTCTCCTCTTCAAGAGCCTTTGCCGCTGAGCCTGCTTAACTCCCATTTGTGACCACTGCAATTGTGTGGAGGGAAACCCTCCACAACAGTGTCTTCTGGCTGTCCTGACATACATGACAGTGTGGCAACTGCTGTCATTTTCTGCTGCCGGTGGTTCAGCAAAAGGTCTAGGTTTTCCGTGTGGAGTTCTCAGCAGGTTTTGTCTTGAAAATGATCTTGGTAACTGGCCTCCTGCACCAGACAGTAGATGCTGGTCAGCCCAAGTCCCTTAGATAGCTGTCCTGAACAAGCAGCTACCTTCCTCAGGTGGGCTTGGGCCATTGCAGTGCAGCAGAGACAGGAGACTTGCATCTTCTCATCCTCCTCCAGAAACACCTATCATGATGAATGGGAGGTCACGGAGGGCAGTGGGAACACTTCCACGCTCTGCTCTGTTTCGGTTATCCAAACGAAACCCGACTTGCCCATGCAAGTGGAAAGAGGTCTAGTTTATAACTGGCAAACACATCAGGGCAGGGAAGAGCCTTAGAAGAAAAATGGATCAGATTGTGATCATGGCCCTGCGCTGAGGAAGCTGACTTGAGAAGGCCACAATTCAGGATGCTGAACCTACAGGGTGCAGTTTAACTGTCCAGAAAATCCACTAGAATATTACAATCATTAATCTAGAAGTCTCTAAGCCGACTCTTCCTACATGCCATGACATTGTGGCTTTTCTCAACTTCTTGGTTAACAGAGAAATGAGAACAGTAGATGTTTACCTTGTCCATTGCCTGTAAGATTTTTAACCGATCATATGTCTTAAGAAATTGAGTCCCACATGTCTTAGGACTCACCACAACTCTCCTGCATCCAGGACCAAGCTATTTAAAGGTGTTGAGATCAAAATCTACCTGCTTTGACATGATGATATTCTTATCTAGTCACCATCATAGTATTGCCCACAAAGCAGCTGCAAGAAAGAATTTGTTGGAACCAGTCAGGTTCTTGAAGAAGACCAACATGATGTAGATAGATACGAGTGTGCACATCTCATCACTACATCAGAACCCATCATTCCCTTTCATAGAAAATTTAATTCTCTGTGCTGACATCATTCCTAAGGCTACATGCCAATACTGCCACCACTTCATGAAAAGAAAGAAATATGCATGGTAACAAGGCACAATGCCACTTCTAGAAAAAAATTACTTTTAAAACTGTGTGCATTTGTTTCATTTTAGGTCCTTTAAAAATGCCTTCTCTTTTACATTTAGTGTGTTTTTATACAGAGTGCCATCTGTGTGCTTTCATGCAAATGACAGCAAAAGGAACAAATTTATCTGCAGATAAATTTGAGAAGGTAACAAGAAAAACAGAGAACAGTACTGGATCCATCAGATACCCACATAAGGAAACAGGATAACTATCAAATTCAAGAATTCTGCCAATGACTTACGAGAAGTGAGACAAAATGAGAGAAAAGGTCCCAGACAACATCCACTGCCACAGGGAACAAAAGGCTTGTCCAAAGTGTACTCCTCGCTTCTGCTCAAGAATGTAAAAGACATGGTGAGAATTTGCTGTCCACCATCCCTTTGCCTCCACGCTGCACACATTGTTTGGGCCAGGCCACACTTGCACACATCTATTTCGGTGTTTGTGAGTACATGTGTGTGAGTATGAGCGAATTAAATCCATGCAAGAATTCACGTGAATGGGTAAAAACAAATTGCTTAGAGTTCACTAAAAAAAGTAAGCCAACAAAACCAACAGAAAAACACCTTCCCATTTCCATAAATTCTCACAATGAGTTATGCTAATATCCTACATTAGCCCTCATCTATACAGCAAAAGGATAACGTGGCTGAATTGGTGCTAAGGAAAGCCATGGAATAGGAAAACGCCGTGTCGTCTTTTCCTGTGATAAGGTAGAAAAGGGGCAGCAGCTGACAGAGGATGATTGACGAGTATTAATGATACACAGAATTACCAAGGGATAAGAAATAGAGGATACCATTCTTACAAAATGAGTTAAGCAAGAGCCTTCTTTTAATCCCAGTAATATTCAGAGACATTCTCTTGCTCAGCAGAAAAGGGGATTACTATAAAAAGCAACTACATAAAATGATCTTTCAAAACTTATCATGAAAGGACTTTTAAAGAGTACACACAGTGAAAGGTAGTCAGATTTTTTTTTAAGCTGTTTTTTCTCCAGATGGCAGCTAAGTAATCAGAAACCCATGTACACTTAATGCAGTTACATTTTAATGGCAGAATTCCCACTGACTTCAGCAGCGAACGGATTATGTTTCTGTGCTATATAAAATGCGTATCTACCAAAGCAAAGGCTGCTCACCATCCTCCTTTTACTGCAAAGGAGAAATGTGCGAACTGAATCAAATCCCTGATGCAACAGTCCTTTATGCCTTCCAAAATCTTAAAATTTGGCATTAATTACTTGGTCTATGACAAGGATTATTTGGTGATTGTGCCCCCCCCCCCCCCCCCTTTTTTTTTTCTTCTTTTTTAAGAGCTGTGCATGGCTGGTGGGAAGAAACTTAAAAAATGTTTTCTGTGAAACAAAACCTAAATCACCATTCTCACAAAAACGTCATACCAAGGTCACAACAATGCCAACAGAATAGTCAATGATCATAATTTAAAAGACCTAGCCGATTTAAAAAAAAAAAAAAAAAGTATTTATTACTGGATAAATTAATGTATTAGTTTGCAAAATTACAGAAAGACACTGATAATATTCACATTTTGTTTGATTTTGATGTAATTCCTAACTTAATGATAATGTTGCCTTGTACAGTAGCAATTAGACACTGAACTTTCTAGTCATAAGTGCTTTATTTTTTTAATAAAATAAGACTACATTTTTCTGCTATGGAAGTATTAGTTCTGCTATTTTTAAAGGTCTGAAGCTTTGTGTCACTGTATAAAAAAAAAGTTAGCACTTTTTAAAGAATGAGAAATACCATTTTGTATCTTTAAAGGCTTAAAAGTGTTTAACATTAAAAAAATACATTTGTGAAGTGGGAAGTTGAAGCATGAAACATTTCCAAAAATTGTCATTTCCTTACTCAAAATTCTAGACCTTGGGAATCCAAACCAGTCTCAATTTTTTTATTTATGAGCCAGTGATCTGAACACTTGAGAAAAGCCAAAATAAAAAAGGCAAGGAGATGAATCATGACAGGCTCTTTCCCTGTAGCTTTTCCTTACCAAAAGGCAGCTGGAGCACTTTTGGTTTTCTCCAAAGCATTTTGAAAGTATTTAAGAACAGCTGGACAGAAAGCAACCTTCTGAAAAGTTAGTTTGTCCAGTTCAGGATGGTAAAAGGAGGATATATTTTGCAAAAAAAGCAGGTGAGAACACCCCAGGGTTGACAACTCTGAGCCTGACAGCTGCAGAAGCAGCAAAATTACTGATAAATTGGTTTTTGTTCTGTCCATCTGTGGTAACATGTATAACAAGTTTGATTTGACAGTTCTCTATTTCCTAGTCTGGCTATATTTTGCCTTTATAAGACAGACTTTGCATACATTTGTGAACAAATCAGGTAATGTTAGTATTGGCCATTATTATATAAACAGTATATTTTAATTTTAAAATAACCAAGGATGATTACGTTGACTTGCTTCAGTGGCTTTAAAATGCAAGGGAAAAGAATTTAAGTATGTTCAGTAGCAATAGTTATTTTGCTGCTTAGCTTCCCTCTTTTCTAACTTTTTATTTGTACGTGCAGATCATATATAAAACAAAGGTAACTGGAGACAGAAAAATTGCCACTGGAAAGATTGTGTATTATTTTGAAAGAGGTCCCTATGAAACAGATATAAGGAAAGTATTTTATACACGTTATTATAAATGTTCTGTGGAGTGACTCTAAATATAACAACGTGGTGTAAGTGCCTGAGGAATATATTTAAAGATATTGCCATTTGAATATTTGGCTGCGTGATAATGAATATACAAATATGGATATGGGAAAGTACAGCAGGTGTAGCACACACAAGTATTTTCATACAGTGCAATAACAACACAGGAAATACTTGAAGTAAATATTTAAAACTCAAACATATCTAAAAGAAAAGAATCCAGTGCACATTATTTTGTTTCCATCTTTCTACAATGATTACCAAACCACTAAAGCATGGAAAGATTTTATATCTTCGTATGAAGTCTTGGAAGTTGGCTGCTGGACACTGCGTTTGCTAGACAGACAGTTGTGTGTTGTCTTTAAGCACTGCACCATAAAATTACCTAGACATATTTTTTTTTTCCATTTTCCAAGGCATATGAAATCAGTTGCATTTCCCTCACCACAGGATAGTAGTATTTGTCCCTCTTAAGCCTACACTACAACCATTATAGAGCTGCTGAGTAGTATCTGGAAACATGCCTGAACCAATGGAAAGAGGGAAACAATAAAGGACACTTTATTTCCAGAAATTAGTTATTTGCAGTCTTAAAGAACTGACAGGAAAATCACAAGGCAAGTAAATCCTTGGACAACAGGCAGTGGGAAAGATTAGCAGTTTCTTAAGTGACATTAAGTGTGCAAGTATGTGCCATCTCGAACCAATGGAAGGACAAAAGGTGAAGAGAGTAAATCTGACAAGCTACAGACTTTTCCCACTGGTCTGAAATCACAAACAGGAGCCACACAGGAGGTGACAAGTAGGTCAGATTATATAAAATAATGTTTAACAAAAAAAAAAAAAGAAGTTAACTGCAAGTACAGCCAGGCAACAAAAGGTAACATAGCTAGAAAGTAGAAGAGTGTGAAAACAGTCTGTAATGCTATTGATCCAAAGACACGAGTATAGGAAGAGCTGACTGTTCAGTGAGATGGGGGAAGCATCAACAGAAAAGAAAAGAAAAAAATCGAGATCTGTATCTTTGCTAGAAAGAACTGCAGAAATTACATAATTAACACAATTAATATCAGCAACTAAAAGGTAAGAACTTGGGTCAGAACAGATAGAGAAGAAGCTACAGAATACTTAGGTTAGATTTGTCAATGTTACCTGTAGGCTTGAGCAAGCTGAGGTAGGCTGGTGGATGTCATGGACAGCTCAGGAAAAGTGGGCAAGATTGGAAAAGACAGACTGAAGGAAATATGAAAGGAAAAGGAAGAACCTAGAAACTACTTTTAGTTGGCCTGATTCAATACAAGAACAATACTGAAACAAGACTTAGCGGTCACACGGCAGTTAAAAGGGAAATTAACAACAGACAGCATAGATTTCCAAAGCCAAATTATGTCCTATCAAATTTTCTCTTACAATAGAGAAGCATTGTTAAAACCAGAGGAGTTGAAGTTGGTATGAAGCATACAGTCTATGCTTTAAATGGTTTTTGATACTATCTCACATGATTATTCTCATGAATAAGCTGAGGCAAGGATAATATAAAATTAATACAAAATGCATCAGGAAATCACAATATTTATTTGCAATTCAACGCTAGCCTGGGAAACTATACTATGTGTTACCCCAGAGCAGAAGGATTTGACAGAACCATTAATGATTTGAAGGATGGCATACAGAATACGTTCTTTAAAACGGCAACTGACCACAAGGTGGTAAGGCTGCAATCCCTGCGGCCGGCAGGGGTAGTTAGAACTCAGAATATGCGGGTTAAATTGGAACACTGGACTTCTACTTAAGTTAGTGAAAATTATGTCTTTCAAATAAAAAATACTTGCACAGGTATCTAATATAGAGTTATTAGGCTAATTTCAGAGATAATTTTGAAAGGGTTTTATATAAATGGACACTGTTAGTTTTCCAGACTCAAGAATTTAAAATCATGAAATGCCACATCAAAGCTTTCTATCCAATCGATGTATTGACAGGCTCTTTAATTACTTGCGTACTATTTTTGCATGAAGAACCACTGGTTTCTTCAGTGAACTCGGTGGATGGATGAATGAGAAAACTCTTCAAAATCTTTTTTGCACCTCTATTATCTATATGTGGTCTTACAAGTTATCATGCCACGCACTTCAGATTCTGCTAAGCCAACAAAATAATTTATCAGTTTTTCTGTAACACTCATTACTGCAATACCTATAGGCTAGATTCATTTAGAATTTTCTGTAGCCCACAGCATTTCCAGCAATAGCCCCAGAATTATTACATCCCTAACCCAGGTCTGGGATAAGGATTCCAGCACCAGTAATGGCTGTGCCAGTGCTAGTTTGATAGATCACTGCAACAGCTCCTTTCCTAGAGTTTGGACGGTGTCTTCTCCAAGTCTATTTTACAGAGGTTTTCAAGATACTATGGTAATGGATATACCACAGCTATGAGGTGAGGTGTTCCCGTTCACAGACACACAAAGTCATTCAGGTTGAAAGGGACCTCAGGGGGTTTCTAGTCCAAACTCCTACTCAAAGTAGGCTCAACACTGAGTTCAGAAAAGGTTGCTCAGAGCTTTGTCAAAAGTGAGGTCCTGAAAATCTCAAAGGATGGAGACTTCACTACCTCTCTGGGCAACCTGTTCCTAAGCTTTTTTATCATCCTGGTAAGACACTTTCATTACATACAGTAGGAACATCCCTTGTATCAACTTATGACTATTATCTCTCACTTAGCCTTCTCAACACCCTGTGAGTAGTAGAAGGCTGCTTATTAGGTCTCTCCTATGCCTTCCCCAACACCATCCCTTCCCTCAGTTCAACCAGCCCGGTTCCCTCCACCTCTCCACACAGGTCACTTATGGAGCCTTTCTGGACTTCACTTGTATTCACAGAAGTTTATTAATATATTACTTGTACTAAGGGCCCCCAAACTGGATGCAGCATGCTAGATGCTGTCTAACAAGTGCCAGCTCAAAAAAGAATAATGACTTTCCTGGATCTACTGGCTATATTTGTGCTGAAGGGGGCCACAAAGCTGTTACCCTTCATGTCCCCCAGGCCTGGCAAAGACCTTATCATCAGAGCTGCTACACAGCCAGTCAGGTCCCTGCTGTTGCACGAGGTTAGTCCATCCCAGGTGCAAAACACTGCATTTGCATTTTTTTCATTAATGATGTTCCTGTTAACCCATTCCTCTATCTTCGTTAGGTCTTTCTGAATTGCAGCCTTGCACTTGAGCAAATCATCTTCCACCTCCCCTTCCCAAATCAATGTCGTTCTGGGGACACGATGAGGGAGTCCCACCAACACTGCCAGCATGTGCCTGCCACCAGTCCTTCAAGCTGAAGATGTTGCTGGTGAGCATAACTGTATCACAACCTGTCCTCTAGGCTATCCACTGCTGCAGCTGAGTCTAAACAGCACCCCACCGTTCTCCCCGCTCTGCTAACCTCCCTTGTGTGCTTGCCCAGCAGTCTTACCACCTCTGCCTAGTTAGGCTGCTGTCTTTCCCAAAAAACCCATGTCTTACCTCTCAGTTCAAGCCTTTGGAGGTGACAGTACTGATGTGGTCAGCAAAGAGATAAACTGTGATTGAAAGCTGAACAGCTGATAGCAGTCAGGCAAGACATCTGACATTCAGAAACCGTGAGAGAAATAGGGTGACCAAGACAGAAGAAAAAAGGGCAGTGGGGACAGAAAACAAGTGCATCGGGAAGGAAACTGAAATCAGGTGTGTTAGACAAAGAGACAGGAACACAGAGCTGCACGGGAAATATTGGAGACTCCTGCTCCACAACACGGGAACATTGGAAGTATTTAATGAAGAGTTCTTGAGGATATGCCCTTGTTAAAACACAGGCAAAACAATGAGGTTTTCAAATAGCTTCACTTTTTAAAATAGCTGAGCCCTCAGTATTCAAGCACTTTGCTACCATGAAATGCGTACTGGGATCATTTCAACAGAAACATTAATGTGCAGGAAAGGAAAGATGTCAAAACACAATTATAGATGTAAAGTATAACAGTCTCTTAAAAGATGATACTTGTGTGTGAAACGACACAGTGGAAATGGTAAATATCTTTAAAGATAAGCAGAAAAAAAGTAAAACCAGAATTTGTGTGCTGTTTTGCCTTTTTTTTGTTAGAAAAGGCCTGAAAGCAAGTAGTTTCTTTTTTTTTTTCCTAGTCAATGGATGCTGATAAACTGCTGTGCTTCGGAGATGAAAGAAGTGCATGAAATGAAACCTGACTGTGATAGATAATTAGATTTTTATTTGACCCACTTAAAATTCTCAAGCTCCACCTATTCCTAAAAAAAAAAAAAAAAAAAAAAACCAACAAAAAAAAAAAAACACACCAACAACCACCCCTTACCACATACAAGCAAGAGGAATGTATTGCAGATGGAAGATTATTATCTGGAATGATACTTTGCCTGTTTAAGGCTCTAGAATCCCAATGACTATCCAAACTTCCCTAACTTAAGCTTGCAGTTCCTTCAGCTCTGCTTCTACGCTCATTTCAGTTGTTAAAATATTAATTGCTCTTTGGGAAAAGATCTATTTAAAGGGTGATAGTACAAGGGACAGTTCTTGCTATTGGATTATTGATTTATTCATTCCCATTTTAGTTGTGTCTGGTTCCAAGAGGCTACTGTAAATGAATGACTTTTTATCTTGCAGTTCTTATTACTTTCTAAAGATTTCATTATACATGGATTCATAAAAGCATACAAAAAGGAGAAATAAAAATAGGAGTAATTTCAGGTGAACAAAAGACAAAGAAAGGCTCCTAAAACATTATCAGAGGATGTTACTATGGTCAACAATTATTTATTTGGAGTTGTTGTTTAAACACGTTCTGGCAATCTTACAGACTAAATACTACAAGGCAAACGGCAACAAACAAATGACACAGAAGGTGGGTTTGGAACTGAAGAGAAGTGGAAGAAAGGAATCTGCTAAACCAATGGTAACCAGGAGTAATGAAGAAATACGGGGACCAAGCACTTCCAGAAATGGGGCAAAACCAAAACCTGTAGCTCAATGAGCAGGAGCTTGACTGCCACAATCGCGTTGTTAGGAGCATGCCACAGCCATACACGTGCGACCCTGCTGAAGGGCAGAGCTGAAGTGGCAAAATGGAGCGTATTTTATACCATTTGGAATCCTGCATGAATGCGATCAGCAAAAATAAAAGCCTTCCATCACTGACTTCAGCCGCCTCACACAAAACGGTCTGTCAACAGATCCTTGCAAGACAAGTTCTCAAAATGAGCAATGTAGAGGATGGAAGGGACTTTTTCAGTAACTGAACAGCAATGTAGGCCACCTGACAGCTCAAATATGGCCTCAGTACAGACTCTTCTCGTCCAGGAAACCATACAACTTCAGCTGTGCTGATACAAAATGGTGCAAAGCTTCCCAAAGCACAGAGCAGCCAGATTAGAAAGGAAGCCCAGGTGCTCAGTCAAGGATGCGTCTAGCCTTCACTGCCTTCCAGATGGGATCTGGCACCTAATTACCTCCTAGGAGAGGGACAGGGCAATGCATTAAGCCACTTCAGTTGCTTCTGTGCTGTGATAATTACACCCACTAAGATTTCTGTCCATATCCAAACTCACGCTTACATTCCCACCCCTCCAGCTGCTGCAACCGTAGGCTTCAGAATTAAGAGTTAAGGATCCTTATTACCTTGTAAGTGAAGATAAGGACCCCAAAGTTGCCTTGGGGAGCCAAGAAGGGAATCTGAGTGATATGGGAAGAAAGATCGAACTGGGGAAGGCAGATCTAGAAATAAATTTGGACAGACCAGAAGACACAGTGTAAGACACAAGAACATCCAAACATGCACCTCTGAGCTAGAGGGACTCAAAATCCCAGGACAATTGCCGAGCCATCAGGGAGACATGCTGGAAGAAATCGGATTTTGAAACTTCTTGGCATTCCCACAGAGATTCATTTAAATTAAATTGTTTCTAAAAGTTTTGATTTCTATGAACACATAAACTTCAACAAAAATATGTCCGTTTAGAAGTCTTTTCAATATTTGCTCTCAGAGCAGTGAAATTAGAATTTTTAAAGTCTGCATTTGAAGACACTTAAATAATAATGAAGCCTTATTACTGAAAGGGGTGCTACAGAGTATTTTTAAGATTACACACTTGGAGGAAAAAGCAGGCAAACAAGATTTCTTTGCTATGCTGGCATTTATAAATAATAATTATTCAGAGAACAGTAGGCCTCTGAGTACAGAAACCAAGTCAGCAGGAAAAAATAAAAACAGGTGCATCCAAGCACTGACTAAATGCATAAAATCATGCTAATAGCTTAATGTAACACCAATTTATTATTTTTTTTAAGTAGCCCCCAGCTCTGCACGCTTTATACCTAGAGCCCTCACAGGTTAGATCCTCAGGATTTCCTGCACAGTCCTAAGGAAAACAGGATATTTTCATGTTGCAATGAACATCGAAAACCTGCCCGCCACTGGAAATGTTTTCTGCATACTTTAATATCCACGCTGAGAAAAGGTTAAACCACAGAGCTCTGCAGCCACAGAGAGGATTTTTGTTCCCAGCTGTTCCTGTTCTCATAACCATGAGCTTTGCCCACTGAAGTGTGTTTCCAAGCCAGCCCCAACATAGAAAGAGGTACCTGTGGGCTACCATCCAGGCTGCAGTGCTGAAGGGGAAGGGCACGAGGGGCAAGTGAACTGTGGGGGGACTGGTGGGACTCCAAGAGATGGGCTAGGCATTAAGGCTGTTTGCTAAGGGAACCGGGAAGGAGCTGCCAGGAACAGGGGAAGAGGATGTGGGCTGAAAGCACCAGGGCTTTCTTACAGTGCTACCTCCTGCAGCTTGAATTCTGCGGGCATCAAGGAGAACGGCTACCTACACAGAACTATCAGCTGGCTGGGCAAGTATTTTGTGGTCATTATACTCTCCTTCTTCAGCTTTTGGAATACAATATACATCTCCTCTTCCGTTTCTCCCAACATAGCTAAGGCTTCTTGAGGCTGCTCTTCCTACGCTGCCTTCTCCCATTTCTTCCCACACTTCCTTTCTTTGCCTTGTTGTGCACACAGGGAACATGCATATTTTCCCAGATTTGCTTTATTTTTCATGGGTTATTTTACAAATACATAAAGAATGGCTTTCTTTTCAAAACAAGAGCTACTATTTTTGTTAAGTACTTGTAGGGTTTATAAAGAGGGGGCACACCAGTTGCTAATTTTACTGTAGTAGGAACAAAAAGTAATGCACTGTAACACCTAGCTAGAATATCTATAAAGAATAATAAAGAGTTACATCATAATATAAGACATGCACCACCTTCTTCCTACAGTAGTTTAATGCTGATCAGATTCTGCCAAACTTAGTGGAGTTTTTATGCATATCCTGCCTACTATTTATAAAGGTGAAATCAAATCTGGTAACTCAAGAAAAAAAAAAACCCTAAGGACAGCAGCAAAACCCCTCTAAGAACCCCTAAAGACAGATACCAGTAAAGACAAAGGTGCTGCAGTTCTTGAAGAATCTTGGAGAAAATACAACTGAAGAAGGCTCTCAAAAATATCTGGTACCTACTTTGGCATGTCTTTCTTGGAGTATAGTTCATATGGACTAACAAGGTTGTCTTCTGCAGATGATGAAAAAAATATCTAAAAGTCACATCAAAACCAATGCTTTCATTAGAAAACTGTCCGTGAGCATAATACTAAGTATGGTAAAAAATATCCAGTCTGAATAATACAAGTAAAATGTAGACATGCAATGACGTGAGGTTAGTGTCAACATTATTTCTGATTTCCAGATAAGTCACCAAGGGATTGTGTAACACTAACGGAATTTATCCACTGATATTAATAACAGAGTTGAGGAATGAAATCAGGGAGAGTGCTGTTAACAAGTTCTGGAGTAAATTCTTAATTTATCACAGAAAACCATTACTATTGCAGCTAAACCTACTTTTTTTTTTTCCCCCCCCTTGTTAGGTAACTCTGTACCCAGAGAGAATCTAGCATGCTTAAGGATCTTGCTGCCACCTTTACTTAGCTGAGACTGCAATTTCCAAATATCTGGAGGAAGACAACATGGTAAGATTGCAGGAGGTGTGGCAGGTAGGGAAACTGATAATGGGATTGAAAGATTAATATGCTTCTGGCACTTTGCAAATGGGCCTTGATAAAGAAAATGACAACAGTAGTCCCCAACTAGTCCAAAATAAGTATCAGAGAGCAGATCATTCTTGAGCTGCCCCACAGTGAAGAAGACTACCAGATTATCAGATTAATAAAAAGACTGTAGTATAATAATTATTATTTTTATTTTTTTATTATTTTTATTATTTTAAAATATTTTAAAAATTATTTCCTATAATCAGCTGAATTTTTTTAAAAGTATCGGTATTCGGTACTTTTCTTGTCTTTACCTCTCTGCATCTGCTACAACTCTACCCACAGCGTCTCATTCTTCTTGTCACTCCTCTACCTGTTTTATACCTTCCTGCACAAAACAGGTCCAGAGACACATTTAGGTCAGCTAGGTACCACGCTCTGCTGCACTGACAACGGTATTTATGCTGCCTGTGACAGTACAGCAGGATTACTCAGCACAGGCCTGATGAGTGATCATGCTCCTTCTTGCAGGTACTCGTGTCATTGGTGATATGGCAGTGGACTTCACCAAGGAGGAGTCCTGGACAAAAGAAAATTGTCTCTAAACTCTGACACAACACCCCTCTTCTCAAGGACAAGTCCTTCTTTAAGGACTTCACACCCACGGCAGCTCTGCTCTGATACTTTTCTGGAAACAGCACTGTCTCTACTAGGCACTGAATTTTGATTTGCGCTGATTTGTTGCTTGATGTTGGGCAAGTACAAGGTGTTTTTACAAAAAAATCCAAAAGCTTAGGAGAAAACAAAACAAAAAAAAAATCATTGCAGGAACTGAAACAGTAAGATCTGAACAGAGTAACACAAGTTAATCGTGGAAGAACGAGGTGGAGAAAAACACCAAATCCCCACCTCTCAGAGGTTGTGAGCAAGCTATTTATGGTTTGTCATAAGAACAGTGTTGAGGCAGAGAGGACTTGTATTCACAAATACTTTCTCACTAGCGCCAGGTTCCTGGGATGGAAATACAGATACATGATCTTAGACTCCCAGTTCCTTCATGTGGCTAAAACCAGGATGTTTTAGCAGACCTTTTCTTCAGAAGACAGATTGTAAAAAGGACTGCATTTTCCTGCCGGCAGAATTCCAACATTGTGAGCATGGAATGAATTCCAGCCCTTTCCTTGTGTACAGATAGTTGGGTTTGGGTTCTTTAACATGCCTTAGAGAAGCAGATGGACATGATGTGAGATACTAAACTTCCAGTCCTAGGACTTGACAGCTGTCAGAGAATCTCACACCTCCTCAAGATTACCTTTCACTTGTCTACACATTCTCCAGTCCCCAGCATCAAATACACCTGCACAGACCACAGACTCAAAGTTCACCAGGGCAGTATCTCTGGTATCCTCTTCCATATTTTTGGACACTGCAAAGCTCTGCAGTATTCCTGGTAGGCAATCAGATGTTGCCCTGCACACCCTTTTATATCATTGCCAGAGCACTGCAAGAAAGAAAAGGAGGCAAGAAGCATTCTAGATACCGTCCAATATAGTCAAGAAGCCTCCAAGCCCCATCCCACCTAGGAATAGGCCTATTTTTAGCATTAGAGGTGCTTTTCAGAACCACGCAAGTGCTTTGGAGGATAGCAGGAAAAAGACTTCTGGCATCCACTCTCACTTACATAGGCGAGAGAGAAGTAACCCAAAAATAACAAGTACGATGGTTGTTTATGCTTCTCTTTATCAACACTTCTTCCAGTCCCCAGTACATCTGCAGTTCAGAGGTATTTCAGGACTTTATCCTCAAGTTCAGATGGGACCCAACAAACAAGACAACAAACAACACAAACAGGAGATTGCTCCTACCTGGTCTAAGTTGCAGAAGTGGCAGACTTAGCTATGTTTTCTTTTTTAGGAGTTTCCAAAGACAGAAATGTAAGGAGATGCCTAGATGCAGGGAAAGGAGAAGATAGAAGGAGAAAAGCAGGAGGAGCCAGAGAAGGCGTATACATTTCAGCAACTGTTCTCCAATTCAAGTATCAAAGTCTAAGCACTGGTGCTCTTTTTATAAAAGGACAAAAGCTCATCAAAGATTCATTTCTAACAAAAATGCAACATTTTAATACTGAACATCTTAAAAAAAACACACTAAAATACAAACTTTAACCATTGCTTTGAAAAGGGGATTCTGCTTCTAAGCAACATGAAATGAAACATCCAAGAAATTATAAACAATACCCCAGAGTTTCCATAGAATGTTAACAACTGTTATTGGAGCTCTTAAATCTTGGGCCACATGACTCCGATATGCTCAACTGACAGAAAACACACCCCAAACATTTCAATACAAGTTCACATTGAAGGAGCACCCTTTAAGGCCTCTTAGCTTGGCTTAAGTGACTATCCTACTGAGCTAAGACTAATAGAAAATCCTATCTGGTAAGAACCAGTGTGCGATTTTCAGTCCTTATGCACACAAAAGAGATTCATACCTGACCCCACAGAGTTTTATCTTTGGACCAGAATCTGACATCACTGCACAGATTACAACAAGATGACTTCTTAAGAGAAGCAGCATTTCCCATTCTTAAATTCTTAAAACCTAAATCATATTTTATTAATTACTAACAGTGCATCCTTTTAACAAGGCATCATAAAAAAACACAAACACAATGTCCATCCAAAAGAAAGACTGTTTGGTATAGGCACAAGCCCCAGTTTCTTTATCCCACCAGCTGTTCAATCGGTTAGATTTTTTGCAATTTTGAAGCTCAAAGGCTCCAACATTACTAGCCTGTGTCACTGACAGAAGCAATGATGTGGAAAGGACCAACACTTCTTGAAACTGTACTTCATAGCCCTAAAAGGCCCCACGTCAGAGTCCTACAGGAATGGGGCGGTAGAATTTTTTTTCCTCCTCAGACTTCACAAGATGGTGCACCTGAGCTGCTCAATATTCCTCCCCAAACAGTGATAATTTATTCCAGTCCTGTCCCGGAATGAACTAATACATAACAGTCAACAGTAATAATGCAAATAGAATATGACAGTATATCTAAAACAGATTCAAGTGAGCTCATCTCTGAACAACAGAACAAGTGTCCTATAAACAAATGTTGCTTTTCCTCTTAAACTCCTAGTAAGCAAGGTGGACCTGAATGGTGGCATTTTGTTTCCTTTTTTTTTTTTCCTTGGGGAAGCAGGCGTGGGGGGTGGAGGGGGTGGGGAGCGGAAAGTTGTTTGTTCATTTTAAACAAAAACCAGAAAATACCTTTTTGTAGTTTTAGTAGTGATGCTGGCCTAAGAATCTAAGCTAAGGTCACCTAATTTAAAGCCTTCTTGAATGAAGCAAGCTTTTGCAAATGGATGCTGGAAATTGAGGTGCAGTTAAATTGAGCACCTTTACATAAGCATGTTGCTTACCTCTATAAAAATCAGACTTAATAGGAGTTTATTAAAGCATCCCTGATTATTTTATTATTAGCTTCAGCTCATTAGAAGAGGTCCAAATGCCCAAGTACATATTAAAAACATATCAAGTAGAAAAATATGCTTCAGGTTTATGCATTATCTTATACATGGATGTTACACTTAACACCCAGTGATAAAGATCTCTTGAACTGCCTGACAAAATACATTACTGGCTGAAACGTTTGCAAGCTGCAACAAAAGATTTGCCAGTGGATTCATCAAATGATGTTTGCCAACACATCTGAGGCATGTATCATTCCAAGTCTGAGCGCTTATGGTCAGCATCTTCACAGGTACTACAGTTTCAACATTACACCACAGACATCACATGTTGAGTGAGAAAACAGTATAAAACAGTATCACATTTGTTTACATTGGACACATTCACAGCACAAAGCTGATCAAATTGTAGAAGTTGCAGGATATTGAGAGACTGGGAGCTGAGTGGGAGGCAGAATTCCAGGAGCAGATGACTGGGATAAGAGACTGGCATTTTCAGGGAGAAGACTGCTGGGATTAAGAAGGGGAAAAGAAAGAGATGCCACTGCAGCTGCCTGCCGTCCTAGCATAAGTCCTAAACTATAGACGTTTGAATTAATGAGATCATTGCCTGGAAGGAGTATATTCAGTTGTTTCTGAATTTCTTGCAGGACCTGCAGCTGACTCTGCTGGTTTAGAAGAAGCATATCCATATTTTCCCTCGTTTTCTTCACTGTACAGAGAGAAGAGAATGTTAACGCTTGCTATGTAAAAATAGTTTGCATGACAGTTTAGAAGCCTTTTTATACTTACACTCTTCAAGAACAAAAGTCAAGTAACCCGTCTCACATTTCTCTGCACTGCACCTTTGCTCTCCTTTATGATGCAGAGATGTAAACCCAGAATTGTTTGCATCTAAAAGGAAGATAGCGCAAGTCAAGAGCCCACTTTATCACCAATTGCTAGGGCATATGCTTTCACACAAGGAAAAGACAGCTCAGTAACAACCCTTCCTCTCACCCGCATGTTAATGAAGTTTTAAGTCACATGTTGGCTCAAATTAAGCCAAACCAGAACGAAAACTTGGCAGATATAGCTCCCTGAAACATTACAGACATAGGATTTATCACAATCAAGACACCTTCTCTTGCTTCCCCCATAACTTTTTTTTTTTTGGGGGGGGAGGGGTGGTGGTGGGAAGCAAAGCTGGAGCAAGGGAGCTGTTAAGGAATAAGGGCAGCTGAGATTTAGTAAAAATATACTTAAGTTAAACACATAAACCTCTTCTTTGACATTATATCAGATACAGAATTCAAGTTTCATTCCTAATCCACACATTGCAAGGCCAATGTGGCATATGTTTGATCGTAAAAGTAATTTTATTAGGAGCTTCTGTTACAATTACGCAGTAGCTAATAGTTACTTCAGAATAAGTTTCCACATTTCCTTTTGAAGCTGGTACAGTATTACACTGATCTGATATTAATTATTGGCCAACTACCAGGCTAAAGATGAGACTTTTTTTTGTTATTAATTACAAAGTCTTAAATCTAAAAAAACTATTAAAAGCCTTCAAGAAAAAAGTGCGAGCATAAGGTCCCATCTTTAGGGCTCATTAGCAGTTACTAGGCCACCTTCTGTACCTGTGGACTGAGTGGTCTCAAAACCTACCTTAAGAATTCAGTTTTGCCATTTCATTACAACTTCATCATTATTCATTATAACTTCATTATTATTTCCATTGTTAAGATGAAAGGCTCTCCTGCTCAGACATTTTTTCAGGAGGAAAAACAATTAAATAAAAAACTCACACACAAAACACCTTCTCATTTGGGGCTCATGTCTTAATTGCCCTGCTGTTACATGTTCTGGTGGTCATGACCCCAACACCCAGAACAGTTCTATTGGTGGCTAGGCAAGACCCAAAGTTAAAAATTAAAACATTTTTGACCAAGTATAAAAGGACTGTCCATGAAAAGCTACAACAACAGAAAAAAAACACGTCAGTTTTTATCCCAGAATTTCTGGTTATTACAAGAACATGAAATATTGCAAAATCCAGAAAAACTCCCTACTTTAAACAGTCACCCTGCCTGACAGCTTGTTCTATGCTAAGAGTATTATGGAGTCATGGCCAGCAGACTTTCCACTGCAAATAACTAAAAGTTGCTCATTTCATATCCACATACAACAAAAATTAGCTACTAGAGATTACCAGGGCCCTGATGCACTCCACTAAGCTTAGTATTTTGTTGGCTAAACACTTTAGCGGATCTACAACTAGACATCAGGCAACACTATGAAGCAGGAACTAGTGGGATCTGAGAGTTGGCAGAGTCTAAGGTCCCAGGCAACCTTCATCGCAAAGTCTAAATTTCAACTTTGGCATTTTCAAGGCACTTCTTCAAATGACAGAGATAAATATATTATATAGAAAGGGGAAAAAATAAACCCCACCCAAATCCACATGGAGGGATTAGTGTTTAAGAACAGAGACCAGAGTTATCTGATAATCCCCTGTGAGTCTGTACAGCTTGAAAGAAAACTCAACAGATCTTAATTCAGTTACCTGCTATGTGTTCACTGTGTCTTTCTCTCAAATGAATTCGTTTATGTTTGATGAAGTTTGAGCACAGAGAGAAGTTACTTCCACACTTGGTACACCTACAGGGCTTTGCATCCACATGGCCTCTCTGATGCTGGAAGACAGCTTTGCTTCCACTGAAGCTTTTCCTGCACATGATGCCGAAGGCTTTCTTTTTGGCGTGGGTTCTGCGGTGAGCAATAAGGCTTGAGGTACTGCAGAAGGTTTTCTCACATTCCTTGCACTCATAGGGCCTCTCCCCGGTATGGACTCTCTGGTGCACAACCAGGTTGCCCTTCCTTCTAAAGCTCTTACCACATTCTACACACTCAAACATTTTCTCTCTCATGTGGGTCTGCAGGTGGTTCAGGAGCCTGGAGTACCCTTTAAAGTCCTTCCCACATTCCGTACACTTGTAGGGTTTCTCTTCTGTGTGCAGTTTCTGGCCATCAGCGATGAGGGCTTTCTTGGAGCCTCTTTTTTGGTGAGGGGGTTTATTACAGGCTGCCCTCTGCTGCCTTTGCAGACTGGCTGCGTCCCTGTCTGGGCTGTGGGCTTCAGGTAGCTGAGACAGTACATCTTGCTTAAGGTCTTCGGGGATGCCTCTCTCTTCCTCGTTGTCAGGCAAAATGCAGTCCCCTGTTGGAATAATAGAGCAACCTGACACTCCTCCTTCCCCAAGACAGATAAGCTGCTCCTTGTAAAATAACAAGATTCTCAGGCCTAGCATCAACTTGTACCCGACTGCCCTTTCCCAAAGAGGAAGGGAAATAATGAAGATCGAGCCGAGAAGGAAAAGAAGAAGTGGCACAGGGAAGAAAAACAGGTGAGAAACCGATCTCTTCTCCTTCCCCTCCCTGCTTCCTTGTTCTTCCTCCCCTCAGGGAATGACAAAGGAAGACTGTCAAAATGATGGAAGGAAACAGAACACGCTGGAACATCTCACCCATCACAAATATCTACTCCCAGCTATTTATTCCTGCAGACTTTGCTAAAAAGCCTTCCAGCCTGCTAAAATAGTATTAACACTCTGTTTTAAAGCTGTGTTTGGGTGGGGATGGTTCATCACAGAAGTCGTCCCCTTAACCTTCATTAGGCAAAATCAACAAGGAGTTCTAGGTTGTTTCTCACTTGTGTTAATTAGTATTTACTGAAAACTTTGAAATTACTTCTTTTACAGGTGGGCATGTCAGTTTTTATCCCTAATTATCACAAGAACAGTTTTAATTATTATAAGGATACCATATATTCATGCATCATAAGTCAAAGGAGTTAAATCGTTACTGATAAAAAAATTAACTAATTGCCAATTAACTATTACTACCTCTTTCATATCTAGATCTAGCATAACACCTACTTTTCTGGTAGTGACAAGCTAAAATACATTGTATTCCAAAAAAGCTCACAGGAAACATTCAAACATGGCCCCTTCCTTCCTAAGGAATGCAACCTATGTATTTCACAAATGAGTATGTATGATCATGAACCCCACGGTAAGCTTTGGATTGCAACCTATGTATTTCACAAATGAGTATGTATGATCATGAACCCCACGGTAAGCTTTGGATATCTTACACTTACATCAGTTTGGCATGCACACTTATCCAAGCTTGATTTCTTTCAAATAAAGGACTTAGCCATTAGTATCTCTGATCTAGCATAAAAATATTGTTACTCACGCTACATATACTTCCATTTAATACATCAAGTTCGATTATTCCACTAACAAACCCCCCTAGGATTTCTACATTCAAAGTAAAACCCTGCAGTACAATTCCAGTCCCACCTCTATGACATCAAGGAATACAATAATACAGTTTTTAAGTAACATGCCCTTGAAGAGACAAAATGCTCTCTCCATATTCACAACTGCCAAGATCTAAATACCTGTGATAAAACAAAACAAAAAAAAGAAACCAGCAACCAACCAAAAAAAAAAAACCCAAAAAAAAATACCACAAAAACCCCAAATACTTAATGTGGGAGGGGAGTTCATTTCTTACGTTAAGGAATTATACCCGAGAAGTAGCTTGCATCCAGGAGGATGAAGGCTACTCCTGCAGGAGCAGTCATTCCCTCACTCTACAATCGAGCAGCTGATTATTCCCAGAGGCCCATGCAGGGGGACCTCAAGTCTAACACTGAAATGGGAACTTGCAGGAGCAAAATCATGGACTCAAAGACCTACCAATATGATCCTAGTTGAAGATGCTTTACTTAAGTTTCTGCAAGCTTATATACAATTTTCATATTCGTACACACATCACACCTTAATTCCATTGGTTACATACACTGTTCAAATGCTGCTATACAGATACTAATTGGTTAAAAGCATACAAGAGGTTAGTCCCATCTTTAAAATTGTTGACATTCCTGCAGTTGTCAGCTCCCAACTCAGCTCCTGTTTTCCTGCCTGCTTAACTGTCAAAGATCCTGTTTCCTTTAACCTCGGTGTCTTTCTCACAGAACCTTGCGGCCTTGCTGATCAGACAAAGCTTTTAATCATATCAAGCTGCTAAAGCAAGAGTGGCTTTTTGATAGGCCACATGTCCCTTTTCTCCCAAATACATTGCCACAGGAACTGAACCACCCCTCCAACTCCCATCCACAGTTAGTGCTGACTCTGGGGAGTCACACATTTCAGATGTGGCTGTGCAACTCCCTCAGACCCTACTCACCCACGAAAAAGCCTGAAAAAAGAGAAGTGTACTGTCTTTCCTTCACTTCAGATGAACTGCACTGTCTTATTTTAGAACAGTTTCTAGAAACCCACAGCAGAAAGAAACATAAAATAGCACTGACGGCCTTGCCCCAGCCTAGCATGCCATACCATCCTAACAACCCAGGGCAGAGCAGCCAGCTGAGAAGGAACACAACGTCTCCAGCACCACTTGATGGAGCCTCAAGCTTCCCTATTTAGGGATTTAACTAGAAAAGTTCACAACTCACCTGTTCCTGCAATATCACTCATCCCAGGCTCCTGGGGAAGGACTACAGACTCTATTTCTGGCTCCATCTAGAAAAGGAGAGGAGACGTGGAGTGTGAAACCTTCCTCACACAGATGTGAGGGGCAGGGAGGGCAGACACAGGTGCAGCACATTTTGGCTGCCTAAAAAGGGGCAAACCTGCACTCACTGGAGGACACCACCTAAACAGAGAGATGAATCTGCTGTAAACACCTGAAGTTTGGTGACTTGCAAGGTGGAGGCCTGTGTGAGAAACAGCAACGTTTTCCAACCTCTTTCCCCTGCAGCGCCAAGCTGTGCCCTGAGGGCTGCTTTAGCTGCTGGCACCAGAGCCCTGCTCTTCCCTCAGCCCTTGCTCGTCCTTCTTCCCAACCTTTAATACACCCCCTCCGCCGCCCCCTCCCAGCTAACAGCTTCGCCCTTCCCTCCAGCGCCCCTCCGCCCCCTCCCGCAGCAGCACCGCAGCCCACCCCGGACCTACTCCCGGCGCCGCCCCGGGCCCGCGCCTTCCCTCCCGCGGGCCGCCCGGCTGCCGCGCCAGGGCCCGGCCTTCGCCCCCACCGGGCCTGCTGCGGCCTCTCCGTGGCGAGGGGAGCGCAGCGACCGGTAGCGGAGCGCTTGCCGGTCGGCCTGGGCTGCCGGGTGCCGGCCGAGCCGCCCCGGGGAGCCCAGCTTCGTCAGCGCCGCCGGGAGGTGGGGAGCGGGGACCGGCCCGGGCAGGCGGGGCGGCTGCCTGCGCGCCGGGCGCCCCCCGGCTGCCCCTCGGACCGACCCCGGCAGGCGCGGGGCGGGGGGTGTCCCTCAGCTGGCCCGCGGCGCGGCCTCGGTGCGCTCTGGTTGTTGAAGGGTAACGCAGAAAATTTAGGCGGTCTGATGGTTTCGTGCAAGGTGTACTGCGTACGCGGGAAGCTGGCAAGCTCAGGCTGCCAGCGGGAAGGCGGGCAGCTGGCCGCTGAGCCGTTTGAGCAAGGGCCGCCCGGAGCAGCTAGGCCCTGAGGAAGCAGTTAATAAGGATACTCTGAGGGTGCCTTGCCAGCTGGGCAAGAACACTCAAGGCCGTGTATGCCTAACTGAACTACCCTCGTTCTAACACTAAAAATCACACCTCTAGGTCAAAAAGACCTTTGGCCTGGTGAAGACCCCTCCCCTGAGCGTGAGTGACAATAGAAATAGTTGTGCAACCGCATTATAATTACATGTAAATTACTAATCAATCAGCATAAAGAGGATGGATTTGGAAACTTACTAACTGCATATAAATATATCATGGAAGATCCTCTTTGCTTTGTGGAATATCACCTAGCCCCCAACTTTGTACAAACCTGAAGTAAATAAGCAGCGTCTCCCTGATGTATGGAGATTGACTTATTGCACGCCAGGCCACAAACCCGCTTTTTGGACAACATATTGACTTTGTGGTTCTTTTGCCTTGCATTCTGGCCACGTCTACCCGTTGGGTCCATCCAGCCCTCGCCATGGCATCACTGTGAGAGGGGAACTGTTTTACTCACCACCTGGACGGCACAGCGCACGAGCAAGGCTCCGCACCCCCACTGAGGATGGACAGTGTTGCCCTAGCAGAAGTGCTAGCTTTTCTCCACAGGCTTCTGTGCCTGCTGGGATGTGATAGAGTGAAAAAACCCTAAAACTCTGCTGCAGACAGGAACTGCATAGCTAACAGAAACATTAACACCCGAGAAAGAAGGAAGGGCAGGAGCTTAGCACTTTAAGAAGGGACAGTTAGTACCAAAGTAGATGAGCTCAACAAGAATGTAAAGAAGGAGCCTTCTGACAGGGACGTGCTCTGGGGTAAAATAAT
Organism: Falco punctatus; assembly: GCF_963210335.1. Classification (NCBI taxonomy): domain Eukaryota; kingdom Metazoa; phylum Chordata; class Aves; order Falconiformes; family Falconidae; genus Falco; species Falco punctatus. Next base: position 11,035,550 of record NC_137585.1, on the reverse strand, counting down.
TGTGGTAGTAATAGATCAGCGACTTCCTACTCAAACGGCCCCCACCCCAAAGGTGGGTCCCCTGCCTGGAGGTCATGCTGCTATAGATTAAAACCAGCCCAGTGGCCATGTATTATCTTGATTGTTTAGAGTGGACTAATCGTTAGCTAGCAGATGTTTTAAGATAACAGAAACTCAATAACAAAGACTGCTAATGTATGCAAAGACAAACAATAACTTCAGGTAACTGCCCAAGGAGATGAAAAGTACATCTTGAAGAGGCGCCAGAGGGAGGAGATTCTGAATAAAGTTTGGAAACCTTATGTATATGCATGACTTTGTATAATAAATATCGGACTGCTTGTTGAAACGGTGTGCAAGTTAGGAGGAGCGATCCCCCTTGCACCCGGCGCCGCAATAAACATACCTGCTTTATAACTCTCCTCAAGTTGTAAGGCTCGATTCCACACGTCAGACGCAGCTTGGCAAGGTGAGAAAGGCAGGCGAAGAGGAAGAGCTGCCCTGTACCAATGGAGAACATGCAGCAGCTACTGCTGCAAAGAGAGGGCCCTGAAACTCAAGATTTCAGAAACAACAGAGAGATGGACATGGTGATCACTCTTTCACGTGGAGCTTCAGGACGTAACAACCCAGCAGTGCCTCTCCCCTCCCCGTGGGCTCCCTTGCCAGCAGGCAGAAGCTGTGGGTGAGGAAACATGCTGGAAGGCATGTGCTGGGTGCTGTGCTCCTCACCCTTTCTGCCAGCTCTTTGAGTTAGTCACGCCTCCCTAACAGCACACACTTCCTCCAAAACATGCCTGGATGAGTGGTGTTCTACAGACTTGCACGTCGTGCTGCAAATAGAATGCTCCAGGCTTGCAGTGAAGGGCAAGAGAAGTGACACTGTGGCTCTGCTCCTTCCTTTCCTGGGTTCCCTGAGTACTGAGCTTCACCGGCAGTTTTCCCACAAGCTGGCCTTTTCCACAGCTTTAATTGCCCCATAGTTATGCTTCCCCATTTTATCCAGGGATATCCTCAGTTCTTTTTCACTGGCCCTCATTTCCGTACCATGTGCACACAGATCAAGAGCTCGGTGAACAATCTGAATGTGGAAACAAAATATTCTCCACATGCACATCATAACAGTATATTCTGTTTGCTTTCAACAGCTGTTCCTTTCCAAAAGACGGTTATAGTCTGTCAAAACTGATACATTCCAAAAACTATTTCAGTTTTGTTAAAACAGCTTTTAGAAACAGAAATACTTGCTGTAAAAACTCTTTGTTATTATACCTGATAGTAAAAGATAATCACATAACTCAAAAAAATTAAGTTAAAACATAAAAATATCATTGTATTTTCTTGCAAAGGCCACAAGACTTAGATGCCACTCCTTCCTACCACATCTCTTACTGCCCTCATCTTCAGGGGGAAGAAAAAAATGAAGAAATTTTCCCAGGAAGTGCCAGTTCACCTTACTCTCAAGGCAAGAGTTCAGAGGAAAACTAAATCTTTCTGACAATCCTTCCTTCTTCTACAGGAGCCTATTCTTCCCTCCTTCTTTCTTTCTGAAAGGCAAACACTTACTATGGGAGAAATAAAGCAGCCAGTGTCTAAGTAGACATCTTGACTGACCTGTCAGAGAACAGAGCCAAGGGTGACCTGCAAATAATTACGGCCATAATATTCCCCCAAGTACAACCCCCAGAGACTGTCCTGCTGTAACCTACAAACTGTTACATTTCTACCCACATAAAGCTTAAAACAACAGCGAGGGAAAGACCTGTGTATTTGCTCTTTGCTTACACAGAGCTTAAATACAGAATGGAGACAAAACTGTTGCAACTTACTATCTTCCCCATTGAAAAGTCAAACTGATTGCTTTTACATCTCAGCAGTGCAGAGCTGTTTGGAGTGTGGAGGTGCCCAGGACCTCAGTGGCATCTGTCAGGTCACCAGAGGATAACAGATTTATCAGTTTGGGTATTGTGTCAGTCCTTTCTTTCCTTAAATGAAGATACAGAAGTTATGGCCAACATAATTTTTTCCTCTTTAAAATTCAGTGGTCTGACTTTAGCTGTAATGCATGACAAAGACCAGCAGATGGAGCCCTACCATTGTACTATATTTGTATTATAATAGCTTTTCGGTGACCTCGTACTGGACAGAGACATGACTGTACTCTGGTCTTGTACAAATACAAAATGAAAAGCTGTTTCCTTCCACAAATAACTTTCAGTCTAGACTAGAATTAATGCAATTCCCTCAAATGGAAAGCAGTTTCATATATAATAAATTCTAGCATGATTTATTGCATGGTTCTGCCATTTTGCCCAAATTCCAGCTTTCAAAAATCATCCAGGACAAAAAAAAGGCTCACCACATTCCCAAGGAAACTAAGGAATTACACAAAGCATGGCTATACACAATGTGGCTATTAGAATAACTGAGGATGCCAAGAACGGTACTTAAAAACACTTGAAAAATTGTAATGTGCAAATAATTGGAAAAGCATCAAAAGGGTTTAAGATTAGGATTAAAGTGTGATTCACCACATTTATTTTTACTTCATGCATTTTGGTTTTGGTAGTATATTGTAGATGCATTTTGGAGTTTGGCAGACTCCCTGGTTTTGAGGATTTTCTTGTTTTTCAAGGAAGAATAAGGAAGTTAATTTCTCAGATGCAAAGGAATTGATTTTTTGTGATTGTAGACCACATTTACAGGATAGGAGAATCTATCATGGGAAGCACAGACTCAGGAAGACTTCAAAAGCCATGGTGAATATTGGCAGAACAGAAGCTCCAGTGGCGATGCTGGGATGAAATGGCTAACATAACCCACAGAAGCATAAAACAGGGAACACTGCATAAAACCAAAGATACTCAAAATATTCACCCCATATTTGTCACTCAAGCAATTACTACAGCAATAACAGATTAGCTGCTGGGTTTGAAGAACAAACTAATACAAAGAAGTTCCTTGGCATGTATTAAGCAAGAAGTCAAACTATCACAGTCATCATTTCTGCCCACCCTCCCTCCCAAAACCCTGTGGCACTTAATTTGCTGGTACCATCTGAAAATCTATGGAAATATTGACAAAGGATACCAGAGCCTTGCAGATTTGACTGAACTTCAGTAGTGGGAAGAAGGTGAAAATGCGGAAAGATGTAAGTTCTGCCTTCAAGAACTTACTTCTTCAAGGAGCTCCAGAGGCCAGAATATTGTGTGGCTACACGGGAAGTTCTCATTTAAAAGCTTCAGGGAGCATTCCCAGCACCAATGGACAGATACTTCCTTCTAGGAGCAAGTCCTGACCCACCAGAATTTTTGAAACAATCTGTGGGTTTTCTGTGTGGTACAAGAGATGCAGAAGTTACCTCTGTACAACACACTCTGTAAATCAATAGCACTTTATTGGTTTAAATAAGTCAACAAATTAATAAAAAAAACCTTCCCCAACAAGTCATTAAACTTTGATTTAGCAGAAATTTAACAAGAAAATAATGGCAGATAACACTTGTGTTAAGAACTAATTATACTTGAAAGCAGAGACTTTCCATTTTAAATGAAAGCCATTTAAATGGCTTCAGAGGTATGAAAGAGTAACAGTCTCAGAAGAGGGCATCTTTAACCCATGCAGGAAACAATTCGGTTCCATCGCAAAACAGGTTGAAGACCGATTTCATCTCCTCCACATCTGCCACCACCTGGGCAATCCAGGAAACTGCGTTTCAGTCAAACGCAAGCAGACATTGCTCTCAGTCTTGCCAGGTCTGGCAGAAAAAAAACCCCGCCAAAGTCATGGGATAATTCTGAAATGTCCCACTTGAAAAGCCAGACGGTTCTGAAAACGTTGGTAAATTCTGAAAAGCCAGGTAAGATTTCCCCTGTGTTGAAAACATTAAGTCTGGCACTTCAGAGGTTTCCAGAAGTCATCCCATGTTCCAGGTAAATCTCAGGGGGACACGGGGATCTAAAGCCTTTAGAATCCTTTGGCTTCTCAGCAGGGATGCACTAGCATTCCACACCTACCCCGTATGTCCTGAGACCAGGATATAATTGGATTTATAATCTACATTAATAAAAGGAGTATTTTTAATAAAAGACCAGAAAACGACTCCTTTGCCAGCCTTCCAGTAAAGAAGCCAATAAATTGATTTAGTGTCAGAGTAAGCAAAAGGGCCTCTTCTTTTGTGCTTAAAGAAAGTGATTGAAAGGAGAATTATCTGAAACTATCATTGATTTTGGTGTAGCCATTGTCATGACTGGGGAGACAGAGAATCACTGACAGGGTAGATGGTAATGCAGTCTTGAAGTCACAGTCTGGCCCAACAAAGCCTTGACCTGAAATAGTGACACATCTTCATTTGCACCTGCATACTAGAGCATGTAACTTGCAAAGATGTGTTGTGACACACACACACACATATATATATTAAAAAAACGGAGTTGTGCTGTTAGCATTAATCTAGCAGATGCATCCCTATTTCATGTCTGAAGTCCCAGGAAGGTCTCCAGATAATGCTTCTCAAAGTTTGCTCAATTCCAGATAATCAATTTTTTCTGGCTGAATTGGGACCAAAATACAGGAGAGAGAGGGAGTTCCTGCACTAAACAGGTATTTAGTGACACTATACAAAGCCTGACTTCCACTACCCATTCCTTCTCTTTATTTATTCAACAAAAAGGGGGAGTAGAATTCATTCCTAGGTTCTCCAGTGAAGACAGAAGCCCATAAATCCATGTGCCAACACACACTACGTTAGTTACATGCAAATACACTTGAACACACAGACCTGCTTACAGAACCATCAGCACACTGTCCACCTGTGCTCAGCTATATTTGGATCTGCTTACAGTTTAGGTAAGAAAACAACTGACTCATTTAGCAGTACCTACTGATGGGTACGTGTCAGTGTCCCTGCTCTGGGACTCGCTCTCCAGGACTATAGCACTATTGATACATGCCACAAGTCTCACACAGAAAAGGCACAGGCTGATTCACTAATAATAATACTCATATCCACAAATGAGAGAAGTGTTTTGGGATGCTCCCTACAGGCTCTGGAGTGCCAGCTTCGTTTTTCTGCCCTGCCAGTGGTACCTTGCACAAGCTGTGTAGTGCCAGAGATACTCATATTTAACCATCTGCCATTTGTTGACTGGTGCAACTAAAGCTTAGTCTCTGTTCCCTAGTTAGGTATTAGTAAAACCCACATTCCTTACCTCCCAGGGAAGAAGTAACTTGTCTAAGATTGAGAATATAACTCATCTACAACTGTGAAGTGTTTCACCTATTGCACAGTAAGGCTCCAGGTCCATATTCCAGGAGCAGAGTTGAGTGGAGCAATAATAAGGACCAGGACCAACAAAAAAAATCACCTGATGTATCCAGTGCAAAGGGTTCATTGCCTGTGAGATCAAAAATTAACTCTGTAATCCTGAGCTGCATAAGACATCTACACAGCTGGCAATCATTTACTAGCTACATCTGTCCATAACGATGTCAGCTAAACTCTGGATGTGAAAACTGAACCCAAGCACAAGGAAGACTCTCAGTCCTCAAGACTGCAGATGACAAGATTATTACTGTGTGGGAGATTCCACATTTCAAACTGCATGGGATGATACTGACTAAAATTGCACATTTTTCATTCCACCTTATGGTAAGGAGCAAGTGTTCCTGCTCCTCTGTGTGAAGGTCTGAGAGACCTGGAGAGCCACAGCTGAATGTAACTGATGGCCACAAACCTGTGATGGATCATACCCTGGGAAACACAGCAAACCACCACAGACTGATACACATGACACAGCATGAATTGCTAAAAAGAAAGACGGAGGAATCTGCACGGCATTTCAAAGGAGAAGGAGAGGAAGGAAGAACTTGGGGAGCTATCAAGAAGCCAGTATCTGTGACCCAGTCCTTCTGTAAAACCTTATCTTAGTAACAAGACAATTCAGTTTGGGAATTAGAAGGCTGAATGTTATTTGTCAATGTACTGGAGGACACAGAACACTTGAAATGGGAGACAGTCTGGGAAAGGAATGGTGTGAAAGCATGAGCAGCAGCCAAGTTGTTAAGTGGTTCTGTTTTTTTTTTTTAAAACTAGAACTATTTTAATTTTTTTTTTTTAATTGTGTATTTTTCCCCAGTTACATCTATTTAAATTATAGATGAGATTGTTACCGAAATCTCGGAATGAAGAACTTATCGACACCAATGTGACGTAGATAAGCAGACACTTCTTTATTGACGGCCGGGTGCGTGAGTCCCCTCACGATCAACGCACACCATGGTTCAAAATCATACACCTTATATAGAACTCATTCATACATATTCATTAAGTATTCCTGCATAATCATAAGATTTCCCATAAATCATTAACATACTCTCCTCCCATATCCGATTCTGCGCAGTAAAGCTTAGAAAGGTCCAGAAATGGGTCTGGGGTACGATTTGGGTAGGTGGTATATGAATCGGTGGTCTCGATCTCCCCCTGCCAGAATTACCTTTCACTTAAGGTAACTGTTTCTTGGCTGGCAACTATGGGTTGCTTCACTCGATTCTCTCCAGTTCACATTAATTCTACATTTTGACATTTTAGTACATTCTCCTAGGTTACATATAATCGTCTCAAATCTTAAGTTTGTTATCTAAGTTCTAAACATTCCTACTAGGTGATTCTGACCAATACCTCCGGCCTTAGTACGGGGCTGTACAGAGGATTTTTATAGCAGCTTTTACTATAGAAGTTTCATTAAAATATATTTCTTATCCTTCTATATTTCTATTACATGATTGATTTTATAAAATCAAATAATCAATCAAATAAAGTCAATCAATCTTAACTTATTAGCAAATCTATAACAAGATGAGAATGATGAGAAGATGGCCATCCATTTTAAAGCTCAGGTTTACAGTAACCTATGAAAATAATTTGGCTTAAGTTACCTTAAAAAATAAATCGAAGCACAGTATACCTATTGCCAAGGACTTAAAGAAAATCATCCACAAACTTAGACAATATTAAAGCCAGAAAGCTTAGTTTCCCCTTCAAATCTGAATAATCATTAGGTGTGGGATTTATTATAATTATCTCTTTCTTAAGCTTTGTTTAATAAATATCTCAACTTTAAACATAAAACATTTCTTAACTCTAGTCATCATATTGCACTTACAAGACAAATTGAAAATTCTAGTTTTTTCTTTTCCACTTTTCCATTTCCAAATATTTTGTCAAGTCTGGAATAACAGAGGACTTATTTAATAAATAGGAAGTGTAATTCAACAGTTTACAAAATCATGACACTGAAAATTTGTGGGTTAAATAAATAATTAAATGTATGTTAATTTATAGAACTACTTGTGTGTATATGTAGTGTATTCTTCTTACTAACAAAAAAAGGGTTATTGTCTGAATTAGTTTAAGATTTCTGAACGTTCAGCAATGAGAATCAATCTTTCCTTTAGGGAAGAAAACCCTTAAAAAGTATGCCTACAAAATATGATTAACATTGCTTATTCAGTTCAAATTTGCTCACTTGGTGATTTAAACTAGGATTAAAATCCTTATTATAAACTGTTTTGTATGAAATAAAGTACTATAAGCTGTTCACAACAACCATTTGGCTGTCATCCTCCAGCCTTTTATTGCGGTTATTTTGATGATGCTCACCTCTGTATTGTGTTTCAAAGCTTTAGCAATGCGTCCCTGGCCATCTTCCCAGCTTTTCCTTACCCAGTGAGTGACTTCCCAGGCTTCACTTCCATTTCCTTCAGTCATGCCACTCCAAAGATATGGAAGTACTTTTTCTGAGCAACAGACATCTGTAGGTCCTCTTTCTTTTTCATACCCACCTCCTTTGTGCCTCTACTCTCTGTGAGGTTGATGTTGTCCTGCCTTAAGATCAGCATCTTCTTTTGCATTGGCACGTACATATTAATGTAACTTTCCTCTGTGCTGCACTCCTACAGGTGCCTTACTGACAATTTGATCCCATGTTCCATCTTCCCTACCTCTAATAATTTTCCAGGTATACATTCCAAGTACCAGATCTCCAACTTGCAAAGAACAGGCTGCACACAATCACTACCACATTTCTCCCATTTACTACTTGTTCCTGAAAATTTATTTTTCACAGCCCCTGTGAAAGACTTTAGCAAACGCTTTCTCCTCCTCCAGCTGACTATACCAGGCACTCTGTGGGTATGTAGTTCACTGGTCCTTCCTTTTGTTTTTCCAGCTCATGAAACACTTTTTCTTATTTACACAACTTCATTTCTCTCTTGCAATAGCTAATTCTCCTCAGCACCACTTATCTCAATGAAGCAACATTTGGGTATCAGGTCTGCAGAACAGTTACTAGACAGAGTTGTTTAAAAGGGACTGGGAATACGTCAGAAAACAATTCAGAGTGCATGGTGGGAACTACAGAACTGTTTTCTACCATATCAGATCAGAAGGAAAAGTTGTGCGTTCAAGGCCACCAAAGCATGAAAGTCTTTTGTTCCTTCTGCTTTGAATAACTGTGGAAAACACTAACATTTAACTCCAATTATTTAACAATCACAGACAATTTTTAATGAATATTCATGTCAGTATTTAAGCATAGAGACAAGTGTCAGTTCAGGTTCTGCAAATCTTTGCATCCCGAGCCAAAGAATGGTGTTTCCTGTCCTCCTCTTGGTTGACTCAGTACTTCCACATGATGTGACTCAACTGCATGAAAGTCTTATGAAAATCTAGGCTTCTTTCTTACCTTTTGGCAAATCCAAAATGCTTTTATTTTCTCCTATGCGCTCTGAGTTTTCTTTCACCAAAACAGCCACTGTTCCTCATTTATAGAGCAGTATGGGAATGCACCAGGTGCTGGAATTCGGGAATCATAGAATCATTTAGGTTCAAAAAGACCTTAAAGATCATTGAGTCCAATTGTTAACCCATGACTGCCAAATCCACCACGTGGTTTGTAAACACCTCCAGGGATGGTGATACTACCATCTCCAGGGCAGCCCGCTCCAGTGCTTAACCACCCTTTCAATAAAGAAGTTTTTCCCAGTATCCACCATAAACCTCCCCTGGTGCAACTTGGGGTCATTTCCTCTTGTCCTGTCGCTTGTTATCTAGGAGAAGAGACACACACACACCTTTCAGATCAAATGGTTTGGGTTGGAAGGGACTTTCAAAGATCATCTAGTCCTGCCGAGGGCAGGAGCATCCTTCACTAGGTAGGTGGCTCACAGCCCTATGCAACCTGACCTTGAACACTTCCAATAATGGGGCATCCACAACTTCTCTGGGCAACTTGTTCCAGTGCCTCACCACCCTCATGATAAAAACATGTATTCCTTATGTTCAATCCAAATCTACCCTCTTTCAGTTTAAAACCATCGTTTCTTGTCCTTTCACTACAAGCCCTGGTAAAAAGCTTTTCTTATAAGCTCCCTTCATATATTGCAAGGCCACAATAAGGTCACCCCAGAGCCTGCTCTTTATTCTGGAACCAGCGTAAAGAAATACGAGGGAGAAAACAGAGACAGCTGTGGCACAAAGATACAGCAGGGTGAAAACAACATCTGAGGCCACAGAAAAAGGTGGCAGCATAAGGGAAGGCCGCCGAGCAGAGGCGAAGCCGCGGGCAGCACTGCAGGCACTGGCAGCCTGGCACGGGCCGGACACAGGCCAGCCCGGCGAGGCCCGCGGTGCGCCGCTCCCTGCCGGCCCGCCGCCCCGAGCCCCGCGCCTCGCCCCAGCCACCCCCAGGCCCTGCTGCGCGGCCAGGCCCGCTCCAGGCTCTGCTCGCTCCTTCCCACCCCCGCACGGCGCCAGGGCCCGGCGCAGGGATCGCACCCGGCGGCAGGCAGGGCCGAGCGGCAGGGAGAGGCCGGGGCGGGGCGGGCCGCACAGCCCCGGGGGGAGCGGGGCCGGCGGCGAGCTGCGTCCCGGCTCGGCAGCGGCCGGCGCCGCGGGCGGGGAGGGGCTCCACCGGCGGCCGAGCCCGGGCCGGCCCACCCGTCCGGCCGGGCTTTGCCCGCCGGGGCCCCCCGCAGCCCCGCGCCCGGCCGGGGGCACCTCCCGCTGCCGCGGTGAGCGGCGCAGGGCAGGGGCCGGGGCCGGAAGGGTTACAGCCACGGAGGCCGGCCGGCCGCCTCCCGGGAGCCGCAGGAAGTGCCGGCGGGGCGGGCCCGCGCGGAGAACGTCCCCTCCCCGCGGCCGGTGGCCGCACCGCGCCCAGCCGGGGCTGCGCCCGGCGCCCCCTCCGCCCCGCCCGGGCCGGGCCGGGCCGGGGCCGTGCCGCCGGGCGGAGGTGAGGCGGGCACGGCGGGTCGCCGGCCCGGGCCGCGGCGGCCGAGGGACCGGGGGCCGGGCTGCGGGGGCGCGCCCGGGGCGGGGGTTGGTTTTCCCGCACCGTGCTGCCCCCGGGGGAGGGCGGCGGGGCTCGGGAGGGCCGGCCGGGGGCCTCCGCCGCTCCGCCGCCTCCTCCTCGCTCCCGGCAGCGCCTTCCCCCCGGCGCGGCGCCGCGGCCTCCCGCGCCCCGGCCCAGCCCCGCAGGGGGAGCGAGCGGCGGGAGGAGCTGCGGGCGGGCGCCCCTTGCCCAGCGCCCGCGACGGTCGGGGGTGACGGGTGGCCGCGCAGGCGGGTGACAGCCGGGGGGGGATGGAGCCGGTCCCGGCGTCGGCGCCTGTCGCCGGGAAGCGGCGGAGCCGGGACGGGCTGTGCCGGGGGACGCAGCATCTGGCCGGGGGCCGTGCGGGGCCGTTGCGGTTGCCAGGCCGGGGGGGGAGGAGGGGGTGCGGGCCGCGGGTGGCCGCGCTGGTGGTGTCTGGACTGTCCCTCTGTCCTGGCAGGTGATGGGAGCATGAGCGAGAATGAGGGGCATCTCCAGCCAGATGGGCTGCAGGCAGCCGAGCCCCCTGGGGCCATTTCGGACTTTTTCATGAGGGAAGCCTCTCTGCCAAGCTGCGACGGGGCAGCATCCCATCCAAGGCCAGACTTTTTCCCCCCAGAGCCGGAGCCGGAGAAAACTTCTCGCTGCGGCTTCCGGAAGCGTAAGGAGACGGTGGTGCACCAGCGAGCATTCATGGGAGAGAAGCCCTACATCTGCATCGAGTGCGGGCAGAGCTTCAACCGCAGCTCCGACCTGATCCGCCACCAGAGGATCCACACTGGGGAGAAGCCGTACATGTGTGCTGACTGTGGCAAGAGCTTCAGCCGCCGCTCCCACCTTATCCAGCACCAGCGCGTCCACACGGGCGAGCGGCCATACCAATGTAAGGACTGCGGGAAGAGCTTCAGCCAGAGCACACACCTGGTGCAGCACCAGCGCAACCACACTGGCGAGAGGCCTTATGTCTGCGCCAAGTGTGGAAGGAACTTCTACCAGAACTCAGGCCTGCTCCGCCACGCAAACTTTCACACAGGCGAGAAACCCTACAAGTGCCCCCAGTGCGGGAAGCGCTTCAGCGACAGCTCCAACCTCATTGCCCACCAGCGGCTCCACACGGGTGAGAAGCCCTACAAGTGTGCTGACTGCAACAAGTGCTTCAGTGAGAGCTCGAAGCTGGTCATTCACCGGCGTGTCCACACAGGTGAGAAGCCATACTTGTGCCCTGACTGCGGGAAGAGTTTCAGCCAGCGCTCGCACCTTGTCCAGCACCGTCGCACCCACACTGGAGAGAAGCCCTACAAGTGTGCCGAGTGTGGGACCTGCTTCAGTGACAACTCTACCCTCATACGTCATCGTCGTACCCACACTGGGGAGAAACCTTTCAAGTGCTCCCACTGTGGGAAGAGTTTCAGTCGTAACTCTTACTTAGTCTCACACCAGCGGGTGCATGTGTGGTAGGCAGCATCACTAGGTGTGGTTTGGGGGTGATCTAGGAAGGAACTCCTGGTCCAGGCCTGTCCACAATGTGCCTAAGGGACAAGGGGGCGGACAAGAGTGTGACTACACTGGGGCTGCTGGCCTGGGCAATGCCTTTGGCCCATGTTGCCCTTTTCAGTCACCTCATCCTCCCAGTGCACTTTGGGCATAGACAGAAGGTGTGTAGTGGTTGTGATGGGTAGTTCTGCATCCCAAGGCCTCGTCATCCTCTTTCCCTGGTACTAGGATTGGATGCCATCTGCCACATGAATAAGTGCAGATGTTTTCTCCCACCTCCCCGTCTGAGGTGTCTGTCTGCCTGGGAGCCTTAGGAGAGAATACACGATGTCAGGTCACATGATGAGAACCTGCTCGGTCATGCAACGTATGCATGTGTAGTCATGTCAAGGAAAGTAAGATGGGAGATGAGGTCCTTACGGGGCTTTGTCCCACTCTCAGATGAAATGTGACCTATGTAATATCGCACAGGTCTGTGGAAGCTCACCATGCTTGTGGTCAAAGCCAGCTCTGTGTCTCATACAGCAGTCAGGAAGGTTAAAGCTGAGTAAGTCCTGGTGAGAAGCTGGAGACTGCATTATGTGTACACAGTGTGTGGGCCAACTTGAAGCACAGGCAAAGACCACTTGAGTCTGCTTGTGAAAGGAACGTGTAGGCATACCCTGAGCAGAGAAGGAAGGCATGCCTGCAAAGGTTTTCTGCAAATGCTGCTTGGATGAAAGAAATGAGGGAGCTGTAGGGTAGGGGTATGGCCTGTTCTGGGATCTCAGAACTGGTGGGTAACTGATGTAGAAAACTATCATACTTGAAGGCTTTAAAAATAAAAAAATATAATTATACTTGTGCTGCTAAAACCGTGGTACGCAACTTGACAGGTGTGTGGAGGTCACCTGTGAGTTTGTGCTGGTAGCCTCCTCATTCTACAGAATGTGGGTTTACAGATACAGTTGCAAAATGGGACAAAGCAATAGTGTACTAGGACAGACCTGATTCCATACCAGTATTTCTCAAGTCCTATTTTGACCAGTGTGTGTGCGTGTGTATGAATAAGATCCGTATGTATGTAGTCACATACGTATGAACTAGCTTTTATACTACATGTATCTTCACACTCATGTGAGTGATCATGTGTGCACACACCATGGCAGTAGTCAAAATGGTCAGCTGTACGAACTACGCCATATCAGTACTTCTCAGAATGCTAAGCATACTGTATATCCTAGCATTTCTCAATAACAAGCTGGGAGAAATAGGTTTTTTTACCAAAACATCTGATTTTTCATATCAGGACATTCAGTTTTACACTGATTACTTTGTGTGTGTGTGTATAAGATCTGGAATAGAGTTGTTTTATTTATATATCTATAGAAAATGTGTGGCCTCTGTGGTTGCAAGGAGTGACTTCTAAATGTCATTCAGTATAGTGCTCTCCCCCTTGTTTTACACAGGTACATGTCAGTGGCATTTGTAGGGTGTACTCCCCTCACAGTTTTAACTACAAGGAATTGCAGTGCAACACTTTACGTTGTTTATATTTTTGGCTGTTTTGCTGCTGATCGTTTTAGTGGCAGTACCAGCACTGCTGGAGCTTAGAAAAGATTTCTGATTTGCAGTGTACCTTACTAATCCTGCAACTGGCTCCATGGCTTCAGTAGGTCTCTGGAAAAAGGAATGCAGACTGAAGCCAGTGAAAGGACCAGAGCTGTGGTGGGGAAGAGATGAAGGAAATAAAGATGCTAAGAAGATCCATGGATTTGAGCAGCTGCTGGCCAGGGATGCTTGTGAATGGCTTGCCTTACAGACCTTGCTACTCTCCAAGGGATTGCAGGGATCCTTTCTGCCAGCCCCACTTCTTGACACTTAACTGCTGATAAAATGTTATTTTCGTACAGTTTAACAAAAAGGAGCTGTAGGGGGAGCATGAAATTGTTTGCAGCTCCTAGAGGAACAAGGCACCTTTATTTGCAGCTGCTCAGGGAAGTAGAAGGAGCTTTCAGAAATGGGGTGGGCTTTGTTTACATAGGAACCAAAGCCTTCATTTGCAAATGCCCATTTTTGCTTTTAGTTTTGTGTTTGTGGGGTTTTTTTATTTATTTTTTTTTATTTTTTATGAACAGCTTCAAACCAATGACTTCTCGATTTCAGTTCCACTTCTGGAAAGTGGTTTGGCAATGTGACTAAGGGTCATCAGGTTGGTTCCAGAAGCATCAAGATTTTCATTTGCTAGCAGACTTCCAGAAGGGATACTACAGCTCTCAGTTTGTAGGCTCATTTTTAACCAAATTCAGAGGTTGTGCTGCAGTCCAGCTGTAGAACTGATGTGGGTCTGTCCCATTGCAGGTTACTTTCCCTAAAGGTAATCTACAGCACTAAAACTGTTTGGCTAAGAAACCCTGTTTGCCAGAGAAAGGCATCATGTGAATGCAACTTTTCTTTTGGCTATCTGAACAGAGTTGCAATGAAATCAAACCTACATCTGCACATAGCTGAGCTCAACTCAGAGGGAAACCCTCACGTCAAGATTCTGGTTTGAGAAGCAAGCTGCCCCTGAATATGCTTTCGCAGCAGTCCTTTGAGCATTTCTTTTCTTTCCTACATGCTTTGTGAAGTGCTGTGTATACTTAACAGTGCTCTATAAATCAAAAGGATTGACTTGCATTTATTTCTAAGATCTTTATGAACTTAAAACTGTATGCCAAATCAAAGTGGCCTTAGGGTTCGCAGCACATTGCCAGTGCAGTATCTTAGCAGCTAGGATTGGATTGCTCATCAGTGTAAGCACATTTCTGGAGTTCCTTTCCACAGCCACTGTTAGTTTTCTCTGTTCAGTGTCACTTGGCTGAAATAATTCACTTCCCCGAGCCTGTCTGCCCTTTACTGTTTGTGATCATCTAGCTGGAGAGAAGAATCTGGGTACCACCCTTCCTTTGCTGTTGCAGAAGTTACAGGGTATGTTCCTCTTCTTCCAGGAATTTAATTGTTTTGTGGGCAGTGCAAATTCATGAGTCAAATTCAGAAGACAGAGGTACGGGCATGTGCAAAAATTCAAGAACCAGAAGGTTTACTTCCACAGCAGCTAGCTCACTGGCTTCTCTACCAGCTGTCTCCTCCCCAGGATCATGGTGGGAGACTACTGGAAAAAGGAAAAGGTAATTAGCTACTATCACTCCAGCAGACCATCTGTAGCACACTCCATCCCAGACCCGTGGTCACCAGCTGGTGCCCAGATCCTTCTACCAGCTGGGGAGCTCTGTAGAATACTGTAAATTCCTGTTGTGCTAATTGTGCTTAGATACTACAGTGAGACGATGGCACATTAGAAATACCCAAGATAGACAAATGGATGAATGACGTCTCTGAAATAAAATTTTTCACCCTAGTGTTCTTCGTTAGCCCATGGTTTTTTCTTTCTTTCTCCCCAGAGTGACCTCCTGAGCATCAGTTTCTTGGCCCCTGGCAGGACCAGGTTTGGAAATAATGTGTCATCCTTCACAGAGCGATGACTTACTTACACAGCTGCTGTGCAATGCAAGTAAGATTCCATAGGTGAGGGGTATTCTTAGAATTCGTCTTAATAATGTGAATCTGGAAAGCCAGAGGATGGCACACAGTGCTCACCATTCCTTTATGAGAGAGTGCAGGACCTTATTCTGCAATGACACACTGTCCTGCTGGTAGATGAACCTGGTTCTAGCAGAGCTGCAGCTGCTCTGAGGAGGTACCTACCCAGTTCTGTCACCTGGGTTGTATGGGATCCAGGTTTCTGTTCTCCTGCTGAAAAATTATGTGTAATAGCGATGACTGAAATACAGCTTCTTTTACATTCCTCTGCTTCATTGTTTATGATTGGGAAAACGAATTTCTTTTGATCCTGGACAAGAGGTATTTTGTGTGTGTAATAAATTGTAAAAAGTATTTTATGTGTAATCTCGAAAGCATACGTGCAAACAGTACACCAGCAAACAAAAATGCCCCTGGATGCACAGCATACTGTTCTTTCTGGCCCTGTTTCCCCTTTACCCTAACAACACTCGTTCTGAATAGCCAGAGACACAACAGCAGGAGCCATCACCTCCAAAAAAAAGGAAGATACAGGGTATTTCAGGAAATGGAGCAAACAGAGGCCAGAAGAAGCATGAGTAGTCTACTTTTGCTGCTTGTGACCCCATGTCCCAGGCTCTGAAGGGCCTTGAGCCTTTCCATGCCAAACCTGATACATCTCATGAGTAGGCTGGTCCATGGCTCAGCCATCCCTTTCCTCATTCAGGTGCTTGCTGGCTTTCTTAGTAGAAAACACATGAATCCACCTGATAACACTTCTTTTGCAGTCCTGATGGACTTTGACAACTGTCATTTTCTTCTCAAGGGCTTGGCCTGCTTGGGACACTCATTTGTGTGAGCCTAAAAACCAGCGAGCACAGGAGCTTCCTAGGGGAAACAGAATTTTCCTTTTTCTTCTTGAGGCTTGCTATGGAGGTATCTGTAGCTGCAGAGAGCTGACTCTGTGCCTGGGGGACACAGTGTGGGGGGTGGAACAGGATGGTCGGAGCACAGTAATTCTTTAAGGGTAAGTGAAAGCACCCACCAGTTAAAGCAGGCCATACCAGGTCCAAACATCCTCATGGATGAAGAGAGTGCAAAGTTGTGCAAACCCCTTTGTTTCCTTCCCTTTGGCACCCTGCAAAGCACAGCTCTCTTGGATGTAAAGATCAGCATTGCTTAGAAGAGACTTGTCTGAGCAGCCATATGCCCTGGCAGTTCAAAATAACTCTGCTACACCACAGCAAACCTTGGCTGCACGGCCCTAAGGAATTGACAGAAGTAACCTTCCTCCAAAAAAGAAAAGCTACTCACAGGACTTGCAACAAGCCTCAGGAGGCCAGACAAGTAAGCTGCTTTGAAATGCAGCTGGTCTGACCCCTGACAAAGCTTCCTTGGAAAGGTTTCTCTGGTAATAGTGCAAGCACAACTGACCTGCACAAGACTATCTCCCTGCCCTGGGCATGGGTATAGGGTAAGGGTAATGGCATGGCTTTATTAAAAATGGCAACACAGCCAAAGTAAAGGTGTCACAAGGCATTTTGCATTGCGAAAGTGAATGGTTGAATGAAGCCACCATGTGAGGGGAAAGGGTAAGCAGAAGAGGCTGAAATGGGTTGAGCAGCTAGGAAAAAAGACTGGGGAGTTGGATTTCCTGGTGCTGCTGGGAAGATGAGGTGATTTGGAGGTGGTAACAGCTGCACGGGAGAAGGGTCACCATTCTCCAGAGCCCCCAAGTAATTGCTTCTTCATATCTGGACTTCTTTCTTTTGCTTTCCAGAGCTTTTGCAATTGTCCTGCTGCTGGTCATAAGTTGCTTTGGGCCATTGCCTGCTTCATCTTTACTTCAAGCTGACCTTCACCACAACACTGCTGAACTCAGCCTAGCTATGGTTTAGGTGTTTGCACTTTCCCATGTTTAAGCACAGAACCACAGAGGAGGCTTCTCTCTGTCAGTCCCTATTCTGTCAAGGTTTCCCCTCAAAAAAGGGCAGTCTCTCCTTGCTTACCCCAAATCACATAGAACGTGCATCTTTACACATGCACTTTTACCGAAGGCAGAGCTCTTGACAGGCCTGTGTCATTTAATTTGCCTTTTCCTAGCCTTAACTGAAGGTCTTTTCTAGGACAGGGCCGGAGAAGTTGCTTCCCACAGCTCTGCACCTGGCTGTTGTGCTTAAGAATATGCCTTTTTGCTGGTCAACTGCTTTCTTTTCTTGTCTGCTTTCTTTAACAGCTGACCTTTGATTTCTCTCTACGCCTTCAGGCAGGCAGAAATACCAAGCAAAACAGGAAAATGGTTTACATATAGTATGCATTAGAGAAATTGCAGACATCTTCCCTATTCATTGGACAGATTGACCAAACCTTTATGTGAACCTATGGTCAAACAGGAGCTGCAAGCTGCTCTGTTAGGGGTGGGGTGCGGGAAGATCTTTCAACAATGATCACAAGAAGAGAAGCAACAATGGTAATGCAGGGGGCAGGGGAGCAGAACAGAGTATTTTCCCTCATGTCTAGACAAAGAAGGATTACAATCACTGAACATGAGTCCTCATGTTTTTAGACAGGTGAAAGAACATGGCAAAATATGATGGTACTTGTTCAGGGCCCTTGAAATAGAAGGAGTTCCCTGGCACCGTCAACAGTGATGTTATGTCTCAGGCCTATTCTGAGCACAGAGGTTGGTCTGAAAGCATTCAGAGTCTGCCTTAGGGCAGCCACATCCTGCCCTAAGCCTCAGGCACTGGTTTTCACTTGGATAATATGTGATATAGCTGCTAATGTTGATGTAACGGTGGGCTTCAGCTGCATCTTCCACCTCGGTGTGTACAGAGCCACTAATGCACGTGAAGAAAGGGTCAATTCCTTTCTTAAGAAATGTAACCTAGGAAGATCCTGAAATTCCTCAGGCTCTGAGGCTCTTGATGCTTCAGTTTCTCTGCCATCAGTGCTGCAGCCAGCCAGCTCCCAGCAGGGGCATTCCTGGGGAGGGAAGCAGTGAAGTGCCAAGTCAGAAGTAGGAGGGGGAGAAAAAAGGAAATGACGGGTATTTAAAAATTCTCAACCCAGGAGGCACGAACCATGAACTGAAGAGAGAAGCCAGAAGAAACACAGGTATGGTTTGGAATATAAGGGAGAATGACAAATTACAGATGTTCCTCTCCAAGCCTATGGGTAGGTGAAAATCATGTCACTTCTACTGTGATCACATAGGTTAGCGCTGGTGCATCACAGTGGTGGTATTGTTTTTCTAGAGTTGAGAAGAAGAGGAGTTCTGGAATACATCCACAAATTGGTACATCACTCTGTACCATGAAACTATTAGATTCATGTCTGTAAAGAATACTCTTCTATTCTCTTTCTTGGCGCTAGCGTAGCCCCCATATCTGCAGTATCCTTCCAGCACTTAAAAATCACGGTAACTTTCTCCCTAATCCACAGAATAAATGCCATGCGTCAGCTGAACAGTGTACACTGCCATTAGCTTTTGTTGTAAAACTGTCACGTGAAGTACTACTGAAGTAAAGCTTGTGTGAAGGCATTTTGTGCTGGCATCTGTGCACCATGAGGTCTGCTCTCTTGTCTGTTGTGAACATGGGTGAAGGATTCCTGCCTCCTCATTCACAGGGCTCCTTCAACTGGCTGAAAAGTTCGTATTTCTTGTAGTAAATAGGTATCTCTGAGGCTGGGCTTTCATGAGTTCCTGCAGTTGTGAACAGGTCTCACTGATTTGTGATTACATCGGATCGCTGAAGCTCTTGCCATCCCCAGCCACCCTCTGGGTTATTTTTAACTTGGATTGCTTCCCTGCCAGCGCTCAGCACAGCTCCACAAACAGCAGGGTTGGCACAAGTGAGGGAAAATTGCAGTCTGGGGCTGGTGGTAACAAACATCCGAAGAGCTCAGCAGTTCCTTAAGTTGGTATTGCCACCGTGCAATCTGCAGTGTGAAACAGCAACCCTGGGGGAGCAGCGAGTTAAGAGAAAGCAGAACAAAGGCATTAAACAGAAATGTACCTTTTTTTGCACACAAATATTTCCAGAGGAGGACAGGCTTATGAATCTTTTCTTTTCCAAATGTACATTACACAGCTGGTATCAGTGCTCATCTCTTGCTAAGTACCACTGAGGAGTGGAGCTGCCAGGTTTGTACTATCCCACTGAAGTTATGGTTCCACTTGCTTCTCTGTCAAAAGCAGCATGAGTGTCCCTCATCCCCTCCTCTGTGTGTCCTTGGGGTCGTTTACTCCGGTGCTCTGCTCACTGTGCCAGTGCAACCGTGTGTGCAACTGCTTTATGATACAGATTGGAAAGTTTCAGTGGCTGAAGAGTAATAGTCCCCCAGTCTAGCTTTGGTTATTTTTAGCCGGATTAGTTCCTGATTCAATCCACTCTGCAGACACACAAACAGCTGTGTCAGTATGAGAGGCAAAAACTGTTTGAGGGAAGGGGAGGAGAGGCTTGGACTCGTTAATCATCACTGGTACCAAACAGGAAACCGCAATCGTGAATGATTGCTTTAAATGCCCAGCAGCATTAAACTTCTCTACAGCCACCTGTCTTACTCCTTATGCAAGAAACAAGGCCTAAAGAACTTCACAACTCTGTGCCACAGAAACAAAATGGCATTGTGCCTGGTTTAGCTGCGTCTTTATCAGTAGTGGATCAAGGGAGGCTGAATGCAGAGAGCCTAAACAGGTCCTCTGGTACGTGTAGTAGTGAGGGTTCTTTGTAGCTTGCTTATCTGCTTGTAGTTTTGCCAGCCTGTGCAGTTAAATGTCAAGTCCTGCAGAGATCAAAGTTTGCCATTTTAGTAGTCTGGACACCACCTGTGAGCAGTTAATGAGAAATGTGCAAAATGTGTTTAGAAAATGCTCTAGAGATGATCTGCTGGCGTATGAAAGCAACGTGTGTTTTGCTTGGAAATGCTCTAAGTGCTGCAGCACAAAAAACAAGTGGCACATTCTCTGCTTTGCAAAGCAGTGGTTTCACGTTTGTGCCCTGGGACTCAGGGTAACCCCGACTGCTTCAGCCTCCCTTCCTGCTCCCTTCCTCCGTCTAGTCCACACTTACAGGTTGGGTAAACAAAGTAGAGTCCTCACTGAGCTGTGGCAGCTTGGCTTTGTCTCACGTGTTGTTGCCCTGACCTGAAAGTTTTTCTTGGCACAAGGTGTTTGATGTAACATGGATAGATTTTGGTTTTCGCCGTCTCCTTCCCTGAGGCTTTTGCTGCTGGGATGCTCTCCCCTACTTCCTTTTGTCCTTCCCCAGTGCTGTGCTCTGACAGCCAGCAAAGGGAAGGGGAGTCAGGGCTGATTTCCTCCTGTGTTTAGGGGACCATCACCCAGGAGTTACCTTGCCTTCTGTGGGAAAAGCATCTTCTCTTTGTGTTCAGAGTAGTGGGTTAAAACCAGAGAGCTGGTACATCCTCCAGCACCTAGCAGTGGGAACTTAATTAGGGAAAGGAAGGTCCCATGTCTGGACATCTGTCCCCTGCAGCCTCCTTTCCCCAGCAAGGAAGACTGTCTGAAGCAGGAGGACCAAGTGCCTCCTCTTGCACAGGCCTGGCTAAGGAGACAGGGGGGGAGAGCAGCCAGAGCTGCAGTAGGATGGGAGATCCCAGGGGCATGGAAAAGAGAACGAGAAAGAGGAAAGAGAACGATGGGAGGGGTTGCTGCACTGGTAATTTCCCAGGAGAAAACACAGTTTAGGATAAATTTGTTACAAATACAAGAAGCTTAATTAAGAAGCTATTAATTAATAAAGAGGCAGAGACTGAAATAAAAAAGGAGGGAAGATATTTCACTGCAAAATGCTGAGGGAAAAATAAAAAGCTGCCTGAACCTGTGGATAACTGGCTAGCTGAAAAAGTTCACATAAACATAGTCCAGCTGGCTGGACAAAAATGCACATCGCTCTCAGCTTATCTGAAGTAAAGCAAAAATACACTGTCTTTGGCTGTTCTTGTTACACAATAACAGGAAAATTTCGGTGGGAAAAGCATGTTGCAGGTGGGAACAGATAACTACAGAAGAGAAACTAGGGGCGAGCTTGGTATTTAGGCAACTAACCAATAACGAACTTAACTTTTGTAATATGTATGAGCTAATTATAACAAGGCATAAAAGGTGACTGTAAGGTACAATAAATGAAGTCTGCTGATCACTCATATTGAGTGACTGTGTCTTCCCTCCGTCGCGACATGAACCTAAGCATGTGTCCAGAGCTGGGCTCTGTGGACAAAGATGCTAATTCTGTACTATTTAATTGTACTACATCAAAATCCACAACAGAAAAAAAGCATTTAAATTCCAGTTACCCGGCCTTTGCTGACACATCATATAGTGGTCAAATAATATGCCTGAGACACATGGTAAATACTGACCACTACCAAAAGACAGTAGTTCTGAAGCATAATTTAAAGATGGGAAGTATAATTAACAATATAGAGTTTTATTCAGAAACAAAAAATCTGCTTAGTCAATTAAAATCCTTACGAGGGTATATGGCATGCTCCTCATATAGGGTGCCTGAGCAATTGCTGCTGTGGGCAGGAATGATGGGGATATCCACAGATGATGACTTTGCTCCATCCAAAGACACAAGTACAGAAAGGATTTTTAGAATCATGGAATGGTTTGGGCTGGAAGGGACCTTTAAAGACCATCTAGTCCAACCCCGCTGCAATAAGCAAGGACACCTTCCACCAGATCAGGTTGCTCAGAGCCTCCTTCAACCTGACCTTGAATGTTTCCAGGGATGGGGCATCCACCACCTCTCTGGGCAACCTCTTCTAGTGTTTCACCACCATTTCATGCAACCGTAGCGACTTCTGCCTAGACTCCAGCCAAAATAATACATAAAGTTGTCGGCCAAAGAAGAAATGCCACAGCAATGATGGTTCAGCAAAACACCTGACCTCCTACAGCATTTGCTGCAGAAAAAAAGGATATGCAAAAATCACTGATTTAATCTGCTGTCAAGAAAAAAGTTTCTCAGGAAGATAATGAGAAAATTATGAGGAATATTGACATGTTATCTCTTTAGAAATGTAGCCTGTCTCTTGGGAGAGTAGTCTTGCAGGAAGCACAGGCGTAGCAGGAATGCTACTGTTTGCCAGGGGACTGGCTGCTGCGAGGCTTGGCTGGTCAGAACCAGCAGGGAAATGTGCTAAGAGAGCAGTCACAGGTACGTGGGGGAAACCAGAGCAAAGACAAAGCAGAAAAGTGGCAGGGCAATTGTTTGGGGTCTGGATTGACTGCAGGCACCAATGCGAAAGGCATCCAAGGTGATCACCTGGTTTATAGGTGATTTATTATGGATTTATCACGCATAAAAAGGGATTAAAAGGGAAAACATGAGGCATCTTTTTGTTTCATACACCGACATTTCTGAAGGTGGAACTCTATGGTGCAATCGCTCTGGCAGCAAGCAGTTCTGTCCTTACCTAACCCCAACCAATCCTTCCTACCTCCAAGCAACAGCACATCAGCATCCATTCCTTCCCCAACTTCTCCAACAAAGAACTTTTACAACAGGGCAGTTACACCGGCCATTGAGTGCCTGTAACTAAGAGGGCACTCAGCTGTGGTATGTGGCAGAGGGATATGAGGAGAAGGATGAAACTGGAAAAAGGAACCTCTTAAACCACAGAAGAATTTGTAACCTGGAGCCACAGCCCCCAGTTGCACGTACTAAAAAGAAAGGAGAGCAAAATGGTTCCAAGAACCAGGATGACTGACTGATTGACAAAGCTCAGAATTACTTTCAGACCAGAGGAAAGAAATTGAGTATGTTCATTCACCTCCATGGAGGGCCTCTGAAAGGTTCAGGTGCTGTTAAAGCCACAGAGGAGGATCCATCAATTCATTTACCTGCAGGAGAAAGCAGACTGGCTGAATCCTGCAAGTTTTCCGAGGGAATGCACTGAGTCTAGTAAAACCCTGTTTAGTTTTAACTCTTCATGTATCCTATCAATTTGAAATAAAGCTTTAAAATTTGAAAAATTTGAAAAGAAATTTGATTTAAACAAAGTCATGGTTAGGAGTCACACTTAAAACATACCTTACTAGCCTAAGGCTGTATCTGTTCTTCCAAAAAAAAAATAAAAAAATTGGCTGGTGCCAGAAATACGTGGCAGCTAGCCTTTTTCCTTGCTGTGCCGGTATGTGCGCAGCATGCTGCTCACCATATTTTCCAACAGACTGTCATCTTCCAGCACAGGCCCTCCTATCAGCTGCAGCACCTATCTTCTTAGTCTAAGAGAAACTGCAGAGACCCGTGACTTTTCTCAGGGATCGCCAAGGTCAAACAACTGATCTCCCACATTCATGTGAAGTCGTTCAGAAACTGTAGATGAAGAATTTTCTCTTCCTTGGGTAGGGTTTTTTGACTCACACAGGTATTTCGTGGCTTCTAATGACTATGTGGGCTCATTCTGTAGCTTTTCCTGAGTGTTCTGGAGTCATTACAGGAGACCTAATGAAGCCCTCTTAAAACAAAGTTGAAGTCTAATGGGTTAGGTAGAGTTGCATATGGACTTTTGCCTAGACTCTTGCAGACCCAGTGTCGGCCACCAGTACCACACAGCTTTCTGATGAAGTCTCAGCGACCTTGCTGCAATATCCCTCGTGTGGCCTTCTCCAGTATTGCACAGGTCAAAAGCTGGAACATCATCCGGTACCTGGCAGAGAAAATTTAACATTCTACCAGGTTTAGATTGCCAAAGCAGAACTGAGGTGGAGAGCATTTTTAAAACCAAAGGGGGGAACCTCCCCCCCACCCCCCACCCCCACCCACCCCCACCCCCCCACCCCCCAACTAGCATAGAATCAAAATCATAGAATCATTTAGGTTGGAAAAGACCTTTAAGATCATTGAATCCAACCATAAATCATCTTCGTTTGCATAGTACATTTGGGTTTGTTTTCCAGACAGCGTGTGAAACTTCAAAAGACTATGCAGGAGGTAGGTTTGAGGTTTTGCACCAGCAAAGTCCAGTCTCTGAAACTGTGGACACAGCCACAGGAAATAAAAAAGCTGTGCAAATACTGGCTTTCTTGATCTCAGAATTATATTCAGGGTTGACAAGCAGCAAGGGGCAAAAAAACCCAAAACAACCCAAAAGAATTAAATAAAAAGGGAAGAAAACTGGCTAGGAAGCTCCATAGGATTAGAAGTCGTTTAATTTAAAAGGGATCCAATGTGTACTCTTTATAAAACTATATTCTGAGCTGAAGAACTGTGTCTAAATTCCTCTGCCAATACTACCTCTACTAGGATTACTGAGTAGTTAACATTCATTAATAAATCATGTACAACATTTAGATAAAGCAATGCTACCTAAACCAAATAATAAACAAATACAGGGAAAAGATGCCCTTGCACATAAACTTCCTTTTCAGCTGTAAATATCACATTTTCCTTTGCAGACAAACAGCTTGTAGACTTCTTCTGAAAGCAGAAAACCCTTAAAAACAAGTATTTTAAAAGTTTCATAATTACAAAGTCAATAGTTGAAGGAGTGAAAGCTCAGCTTTGTATGTTACATATTATTATTATCATTGTGGGTAACACCTGGTCTAAGAAGATTTTTATCAAATCTAGAGTTCAGAGTTTAAATACGGATGATCCATTTCACACTGCAAAAGTCTCAACCCACCATAATACACATATTTCATTACTTGACTGCATTAGGTACAGTCAATTGAGAAAAATACAAAAGAAACCACAGTGAATTATCCGTATCATTAAGACACAAAATTAAAAACAGAAGAAAGTGTTCCCGCCCCTGCCCCACAATATAAATGAGAAATGTTGCACATAATACTACTGTAAAACCAGCCACCACAAAACTCAGTTCAGAATGCTCCTTCCTCTTTCACAGATAAAACATTTGAGAATGGACTATTGCATTGTTTTCTAATTCCATATTTATACATTTACATTTATAGTAATATGTATTATAATCAGATATGTATATTTACATGGAGGCATTTCTTTGTAAATTAATATCTTTATTCAAGAATTTTTAAAAGCCTTTACAATTTTCAAGTTATTACACATACAGGTTTTCTACACAAGCAAGAAGAAATACAAGAAAAGGTGTAACCACAGGGACATGCTTTGCCTAGAAGAAATACAGAGCCCTGGATGATACACGTCATCACAGCAACCCATCTCCTGCATAGTCGTTTGAAATTTCACAACTCCAGTTCAAATTAAACACCAATGACATGACTCATTCTTACAATGAATTTCACTGTAAATAATTGTAAAAAGCATATTTAACACCATGACTCAGTACGCAAAATATCTTCTGCTCCTCCAGGCTAAAGCTTGCTCTGCCCCACACCTACCTCCAGAAAAGGCTAAGTGTCAGCGCAGGCAATAAATGGCCCCACAGCCTCATAATGAGGCTTCTGACACTCATTTTTCCCAAAGATTAATGTTTGAACTAGTGAAGGGACCAGGATGATTTGTTATCGGTACTTGCAACAAGGAAAGCACCTCCAAATATATTATGTTTTAAAATAGCATCCCATATCCTGCAAAATAGAAGTTATCACAGATACACTCCACATTTTCAATTTTTAAAGCCTTTGACTTGGGATGTGTATGTGTAGGGGGGTGTGTGTGTTAAAACAAGTACTAAGGAAACTATGAAAGGTCACAAAGAAAAGCAAAGATCTAGTAATAGGCTTGCATGTACTATACAGCAGTTGACCAATACACTGGAAATTTTCAGGGGGTCTGGAACTGAGAAAAAAATATTACAACCACTTATATGGCACTGAGATCAAATTCAAGGAAAAGATGACAGACCATACTGTTATCAAATCTTTAATTCCTGGGAGTCCCAAGTGGTCAGCATTACATAAAACATTTATTAAAAATGAATGCCATACCAAGAATAACTTGCATGTATTATGTAAAATATTTATTGAAGATGAATGCCATTCCATGAATAGCTTGCACGCTGCTTAGTTTGAGCAACAACAATGCATTTATCCATTGTAAATGAAGTTCTGTCTTCTACCCAACGAAATGCCCTTTATACCTCAGTCTATAACCCTTTTCACCAGTAAAGTTTATTATAAACACATTTTATACAGCCACATTCTATACAATATATACTTTAAAATATAGCTATCATAAAAATACATATAAAAAAGAACAATGAATGCAGCTCATCAGTAGCTCTTGACAAGGGCTCAGTGGGAGAGGAAGCAGATACAGTACAGAGAATAAAATGTCTGTGATGAAGAACTTCTAAACCTGACCTATGGCTGGGAGACAACCATGTTTACACAGGAACATGAATTGGAGTTCAGGCCTATGTTCCTCCAAGTTAAACCACTTCCCACATTGCTCCTTGCATGATCCTATGCTGACTGAATAAGCAAGAAGAAAGCAAGAAGACAGACAATGCAACACCAAGCTCTTGACACCTTCAGAGGGGCAGGAGCAATAGCACATCAACCCTACAAGCTTATTTCAAAATGCAGTGGCTGCCAATCTCCTGTTGCATGTGCTGCTCTGGTGCAGAAGGGGTCTAGAAGAAAAACTGACACAACTGAAAAAAATCATCCTTAACTTTCACAGATATCTTTACATTAGGGGACCATTTCTGAAGCTAGGTCCTATCTTCAAGGCTTTCTTAGCTATACTGAAGGGTTAGAAATGCAACTTAACAACCACAGTCCTGGTTGGATCATTGGGTGTAATAAAAAAATTATTTATTCCACCACTTCCCACCTTCCATACATAAACCCTTCTCTGACAAGCTCCTCTGCCATCTTATGCACATAGATTTGGAGCCTACAACAGTACGTACACACACACTTGCATACACACACATAAAATCTATAACAGTATATGCCTATATAGTGTAATATCCAATATATGAATATGATATTGGATAGTCTATCCAAGAAATTAATCTGCCTTTTTGTATATACACTGTGATTCCTACAGTTAATGAACCTGCAGCTATGCATACACAAATTCCCATCCCCTCTAATTGAACAAACCGGCTTTTAACAGAAACCGCATCATCTGTGTTTCCTGACTACATTGTTTCAGATTCTGACTTGCTCATCCTTTTCGCCTCTGGGCTTCTGTCTTCTTTGGTCTTAATACTTCATCATTTCTGTTCCGCACATCCCTTCCAGAAGACAAACTACAGAATCACAGGAGTGAAACTGCTGATTTTTTGAAACATCAGCTCTCAAAGAAAGATATCTTATCAGCACATCCCCATCTTCAGCAAAGATTAACTCTGTATTAAAAATGAAAAGAATTAAAAAATATTACTTAAAAGCAAGATATTTTGCATTTAACAAACAGAGAATAAATCATCAAACAAAAGAAGAAAAGCCCCTTATTCAAATATTCAGAAGCATTTCTAGGGCATGATTCACCTCCTCAGGTAGACATTGAAAGTATGTTGATGAATCACCGTCTAACAGTGTCCGTTTCTCTCCAGTGACTGAAGGAAGCCCAGACCATAACTCAGATGGAGACACCCATACAGCAACTGTTGAGATGCGGGCAGACAAAAACCAGCCTTAGCCTTCACCCAGATTGCCTGTCTCAAATGCGCCCCAGCTTCTGCAGGAACTACCCTGCAGAAGCAGGTCCTTGATGGAAGGGGAGCAAAAGCTCTGCCTCGTGCCTTTGGTTGCTTGCCCAGCGTTCTCCAGCTTTCTCAGGAAAAGCTTTCAATGAGAGCTGCTGCAGCAAGCAGGCAGAGCTCTTCTGTCCCACTCCTCCTCCCAAGAACCAAAAGGTTTTGAAGTGGGAAAAGAGAATTAAAAATTGTTTTCCTGCTCCCTCTTCCCTGTGAATACAGTGTCAGTCTGCTCATCCTAGGTTTTCTTTCCACTTAGATATACTCAGAATGAGACAGAAGTTTGAAAATTAGAAGACAGCTCAAAAGCTCTGTCTGATCTTTATTAAAATACATATTTTCAGATTTGGGGGTCAATTTCATGATGTATTTTTGACAGGCTAATGGAGGGTTTTTCTGTAGTTTCTTAAGGAAATAAGGCTATTTTATCGCACTGTCAGCCAGCCCCCCATTAGCCACTTAGGAACCAAGTGGCTCATTTCAATCGAATTTAACATGCACGTAGAGGAATCAAAGACGAGCTTGCTCCTATAGCCAGAGATCAGCAGCTGGGTACCGCAGAGAGCTTTACTGGCACCCTCACGGGAGGACCAGCAGGCAGAGACTGGCCCTTATCCATGTTCTTTGGCAGTTTATGTAATATCTTGTCCAGGCAGCAGGTCAAAATATTTGGTTTAGGGACACTGAATCAGTTGGGAACGTGGGAGGGACATAAGGATGATTGGGGGGGAAAGGGCTGCTGGGAAGAGGGAGCACTAATAAGCTTCTCTTCTTCAGGCTGAAATAACCAACAGCAGAATGTGCTGCTTTTCTAATACATTATTAATGGGAATATTGGTAATAATGAGCTAACTATATACTGTTTGGGGTCTTTAGACTGTAAGGGTTTGGTTGTGTAACACTGCACATGACCAGGATTTCCACCACTGTCTACGAAGTAGCTGGTGCAAGGGCTGTCCAAGAGCCAAATGTGGGGATAGATAACTCCAACCGAGCCTGGAAGCTGGTGCTCCTAAATGGCGGAGAGGACTTATAGCTGTTTTTTGGAAGCCCTTCCTTTCTAGGAGTTCCTGGAATGCTTGCAGCCCATAGAACATGGGGACCTCTGCCTCCTAGGAGAATTTCCCAAACAGCTTACCAGAAATTAATCAGTAATTAACTTCTCCCGTTAAGAAAGGCTGAGAGAGTTGTGGTTGTTCGGCCTGGAGAGGAGAAGGCTCCTGGGAGACCTTATTGTGGCCTTTCAATGTCTAAAGTGGGCTTGTAAGAAAGACTGAGAGAGACTTTTTGCCACTATAATGACAGGACAAGGGGCAACAGTTTTAAACTGAAAGAGGGTAGGTTTAGATCAGACATAATGAAGAAATTTTTTATAATGAGGGTGGCAAGGCACTGGCACAGGTTGCCCAGAGGAGCTGTGGATGCCCCATGCCTGGCAGCGTTCCAGGCCAGGCTGGATGGGGCTTGGAGCAACCTGACCTCGTGGAAGTTGTCACTGCCCGTGGCCAGGAGGTTTGGAACTAGATGATCTTTGAAGGTCCCTTCTGACCCCAACCATTCTGTGATCCTATGATCAGAGAGCACCTGAGGAGAGAGCTGGTGATTTTCCTGAACCTGTGAATTCAGGACAAACCCCGGGAAGGGAGGGCGCCGGTTTCCTGGCAGGGCTGGGAGGTGAGGGGAGTGAACTGCACATGCCGGTTCCTGCGCTCGGCAGGGCCTGGGGGCCTGGCACCCAGCTCCCAGCACCTGGCCCGGCAGGGCCCCGCGCCCACGCAGCACCATCACTGGGCCCAGCAAGCGCCACAGCCAAGCCCCAGCGCGGGGCGGCCAGCGGGGCCGGGGAAGGGGCGCCTGGGCTGGGGGCTTTGGGGCGGCAGCACACAGCCAGGGAGACACGAGGAGCCACCACTGAAACCAGGCAGGGGAACCGCAACTGCCCAGCTGGTCCGGCTGGAGGACGGACACAGGAGCACATCTGTGGCGATAAGAGGTTTGGAAAACAGTCTCTGGGAGGAAGCAGGGGAACTGGGTTTGTTGAGCCTAGAGAAGGCTGGAAGGAGGGCAGGACACGGTAAGGCAGTTGCAGTGCATGAGAGGTTGGTATTAAGAAAGGCAGCAATTACATTACTGGAAGGACAAAGATAAGATCTAATTGGCTTAATTTTCGGGAATGAAAAGAAGAAAGGAAAAAAGAAAAAGGCTAGATGTTGCAAAAACTTTCTCTGGGTAAGGCAGTGCTGGAATAGATTACTTAGGGAGGTTGTGAAACCCACTTCACCAGAAGTTGTAAGAAGTTAACCAAATGTCACTGTGCTCTCTCAGCAGAGGATGGACTGCCATGCCATATCTCAGCTTTTGGAAAGCAAAAGTCCCTCTAATCTTTTCAAAAGATAAAATTTTAAACCCTCTAATTTTACTACTACAAATGCAAGCATTTACATTCAAAATATAATTTGGATAGCAGACTTTGATCTTTCCTCTCAAAGAAATCAGCTCGCAATTCTTGAGCAGGTAAATGCTGGCAAGATCTTTTAGCACTATTTCTCTCGTACAAGTTACCTCATCCCACCTCTGTCCTGCTACCAACCTTTCTCCTGTTACCTCCTGCTCCCATGCAGTGACCTGCAGTGTGGTGTCCTGCAGAGAGGCGCCGGCCACTTCTGTGTTCTTTGGGGCACTTCTATTCCTTCTGAAATGCTTGTGGGCTGGGCTGATCTCACAGCGCGATTATACAGTCACCTCTCATCATCTGAGGTTATGGGGCCATAGGATACCTCAGGCACTGGAAAAAAACCAGATCATATGGTTCTTTGGGGACCCACTGTAGAGCAGAATACTCCCAACATATAGAGTATACTGAGGCATGCAGACCTTCCCAGTCCCTCAGGAGATGTTAAGTCTATCAGGACATCTTAACTCCAGTACCTCAAGGACATTACTTAAAGGACATTACTACATTACCTAAAGCTAGGGAGGTTTTCTTGAGATGCTGCACGGGTGTCTAATGTTAATCATCTGATCAGATGCTGCATTCAGTCCAGCCTTTCACCCCAAAATGGTCCTACTACCAATAACTCCAATAAGCTTGGCCAGCCAACCAGCTAACGCTAATGGCACAGCTGGTTAGGGCTATGTGCTGGCTGGGCAGTTTGCTGGCAGTCCCTGGACGATACTAAGAGGTTTTCCTCAGATCATCCCATGCAGAGAAATGTAAACTACCCTGACACTGCGAAATTATTTCCTCTGCTTGAAAGTATGCTGCAGTGACACTGGAATGTCTAAACAGGCTTGGTAGAACTTCATGACTGGGTTATAGTGATTTGGGTGGTTTGGTGAGACACTTGTCTCACCAGTGCTTTGACATCCACATGGCTTGTGAGTTCAGGCACAGTGCTGCATGAAAACATAGGTAGCCCACATCTGCTGGGTACACAAGATAAAAGATCCTCTGGGAGATGGAAATTTTGGGGAGTATGATGCAGGTTATACACAAGGCTCCAGCCTCAGGACCAGCGCAGGGTCAGCAGTGATGATGCTGATCCACAGCTTATAAGCCTTGCTGGGTCTGATCTGACTCTGTGGGGAGTCATCCAGGTGCCTCTGCAGTTGTTCCTTGAAACGTCTGACTCCATCAGGGCACATTAGCTTGGGCTCTTCACCATGTGCTTCCAGACACAAGCTGGCCCTGAAACAATCTAGGCATATTCCTACTTATAAACTCTAGGAGGATAAGACAGGCGTTCTCAGAGTCAGCTCTGGTACCTCTGAACTTCAGGGGTAGCGTATCTACACACTGGATAAGCTGCCTCGACATATCACAGGCAGCTTATTTCATTAGCACTGAAAGATAATTTTGAGTGTTCAAAGTCATGTGCAGATACTATCTACTGAGGACATCATGTCTTCGGAAAACAGACTGTAGAGTAGGATTTATCGTTGTTTTATGATGAATATACCAGCCTAGAAAGAGGCAAGCACACTGGTCAAGGACTCTGGAAGTATGTGTCCAGTTCTTAGGTCTGCTTTTTATCTGCTTCTGGCCTGATGGGCTGCTTTGTGCAAATCTCTTCACCCACCACCATCTTCACCATCTTGGTCCTCTCCACTTGTATGACTGTGGCATGCACCTGTTGGTGAGAGGCACTATATAAAACAGAGCTATAATGATGAAGGCTGTAAGAGAACTGGTGGCAGATGGAAGATGAGAAACCATGAATTCCAGGCTGCAAGTTGTCAACCAAGAAACTCTTCATCTGAAGAACTGGTTCACGGATTTGACTCTTATAAATGCTGTTCTTCATGTGGTGTTTGGAGGAATAATCATATCTGCTGAGTTTTTCTCCCCCTCTATTCCAGCTGATGATGACATTGCCCCAGCTGAAAATAAGGAGGCACATCATCTAAAAATTCATATGAAAATGGACACACTTTGACCTTTACACTCACCAACAGAGAGCCCAGGTGGGAGAGAAACTCCTTAAGTGCTGTGACTTCAGAAAGGATTTTGATGGGAATTCTGACCTGACCCAGCATCAGCTGGTTCGCATCAGAGAGTAGTGTGATCTGTGTGCTCCTTGTAGGAAGAGCTGGAGCCAGGATTCATCCCTTCCTCAGCATCAATGAACCCACCTCAGCAAGAAATCAACACCTGAATGCAGCATGGTCACTGTGAGTCCTGCAGGGCAGGCATTCACTCCTGCACCACAGATGGAATAAGGGCAAAGGTATCCAAGACACTGTTGGGAGTCTTGCAGGGAATATGAGAAACAACCCCAAACACTATAGAGAACAAACTGACAATGCTCCAGTGCAGCGGGGTAACAGTCAGACATGAGTACCCTAGTAAGATGATGGAGCCTGGGAGGTCCTGTTGGTTTTGTGAGAATCACTAATGAAGGAGGAGGAGGTCTACAGAAGGGGGAACCTTGAAGCGGTGAGAGAGAAAGAGAAGAGGTAAAAAAAGGAGCAGGGTGAGTAGAGTCAGCAGGACAGCAAACGGTATCTTTGGGGTATTGAGAGCTATCTGGGTGCTGTGTTGGTAGTTAACTTGGGCACCTGAAGCACCTGCCCAACAAAGAAAGAAGGTAACTTTATGCTTGGTTTTTTTGTGAAGCATGGTGCAACATATTCTAGAGTTATGAATCATTATTTGCACTTCATTAGTCACTGTTAGCTGCAGCCTGGAAGTACTTCAGATCCTAGACTACACAAGACCTTACAGGGTTTGTTTCCCTCACCTTCTGTCCCTTGACAGAAATCAAACTTCTAGATCTCATATCCACCAGCTTACAGTTGTAACAAGCTAACCTTTAAACAACTCTTTGATCTTTGTTTCTTTATTCTCTCAGATGTTTGGGGGACTGCAACTTACTTGTCCCAGGAGATGTGAAAATTTCAGAAGAGACAGAAGAAACTCTCACTGTGACAAATGCACTGTGAGCACAGGACAAGGATGTGGTTCCTACCTCAGCCAGTTGACAGTCTAAGCCTCCAAGGGAATGTAGCAAAGTTTTTTTCTAAGGTAGAAAACCTACTCTTCTTATAGAGTCATTCTGCTTTTATGTTTTACTTGCAGCATTATTCTTGTGCCACTCTTAATTAAATGCAAAGAAAACTAAAAATATCACAGTGTGAATCACAGAAAAGGCCCTTTTTGTGTGTTACAGACAAAAGCTTACTTCACGAAAAATGTGCCTTTGCTCATACAAAACAATCCTGCTTCAGTCTGCCCTTCCAACAATAGCATCATAGCTCCAGACAAACAATACGCGTTCCCCACCCCTGTGTGGATGGTCATATTTCTCAGCAAGCTCACATCGATCTTTACAACCCATCATATGGGAAAGGTTTAATTTTCCGTGGGTGAGGGGCATGGGGAATCTTCTCCTGGTACAAAACAGGCCAACATTGCAGAGGTGATTTCAGGAACACGTGCTCTCTTTCCTGTTATTAAATCTGTGGGCCATCATAAGATTCATGTTAAGTTGAGGGCCATCAGGAAAGCCACCGTGGGTGGCCTAGCTGGGTTTTGGTCTTGCGTTGCCATGGACCAGAAAAGAACAGGCATTTTCAAGGCCTAACAAGGTCACTGTTGTTAAGGATCTGAAACTACGTGGGAGCTGGGTTACAACAAGGGTTTGGGACCAAACCCACAGAAGATGTCTGTGACCAGGGCTGCACTCTCCAGGTAGACTCTGTCAGGTTATGTTATCCTGGGCCAACACGGTGCAGGTGTTTTGGAGAACCATAGCATTAACATTATTGCAATTTTTGGAGGAGGGTGAGGGTTCACTGACGTAGGGTTAGGACTGGATGTTGAGGATGGCAGGGTGGGGTGGAAGATAAAGGGCCAACCTTGGCCCTGCTTCTGCAGGGTAGGGGAGGAATAGGGATCAGGCAAAACCCAGAGGAGAGGGGTTTCTCCTGTTGCTGTTAGGAATGGGAGAAATAACTGTTGCACTACAGGAGAGGGTATCCCAAGCAGTAGGATTTGCTTCCTGTGCCCAGCAATCCCTCTCTGTCGAGGCAAAGACTAGGGACTGTTTTCTCTGGGCTCAAGCTGATCTCCACCATCTGCAGACCTGGAGTAAGCAGCCAGTCTGCAGCCCCACACATCTCCCTGCTGATGACAGCCAGCTTGGCTTGTGTGCCTTGAGCTGAGCGAGGGGCTCTCGTCTCCTTCTGTGGTTAAAAATCACAAAGATTTTACTTTTTAAAAGCTGAAACTGTAGTCAAACAGTAGATCTTTCTGGAACACTCTCACAGAAAGCCTTAATAGTATGTTGTTAGGGCAACTGCTTGCTCGAGCCTAGCAAAAAATACCCGAGGGAAGAAAAGGCAAGTTGATTTTTAAACTTGCTTGTGTGACACTGTACAGACTTCACGGGTGTACAGGAGCACGTGTAACAGTATGGTGTTTGTGTTGATGTTCTCTCACCTGGACGCAGCCAGGAGGCAGAGCCAGGAGCAGCTTCCCAACAGGGGGCACTACGTTATTACACATACAGCCTTGGCGAGCTCCACCTCATGCAAGGACTCCTCTCATGCAGACACTGAACGTGGAGGAAGGCACATTTCAGCATTCTTTGTCCTCCTCTGCAAAAACTAAGCCGATGAAAAATTACTACGTGTATCTCATTTAAAGTCACACTGTTATGTGCAATTACATCCGCCAAAAAAAGCCAAAACCAACCCCCAAACCCTACATCCAGGTTGCAGGGAGAATTCTGAATTTCCGGGCTTTTAAATGCTTGATTTCACAGCCATTCAAGAGTATCTTAATA
The DNA here is from genome assembly GCF_963210335.1 of Falco punctatus. Lineage (NCBI taxonomy): Eukaryota > Metazoa > Chordata > Aves > Falconiformes > Falconidae > Falco > Falco punctatus. The sequence continues at coordinate 11,000,224 of NC_137585.1, read as the reverse complement.
TAAGCCAGGGACTTTTGTATACGATTTGTTAATTAACAGGGAATCACCTTTACTGGGGCATGGGACAGATTAATTTGCTTGTGGGCTGGATTTTGTGTCTGGCCAACAAGAGGAAGGAAAGTGAAGGGCTGATCTGAGTCATTACTGCTGACCTAATACCACAAGCAACAACACCTAGATGGACATTATCGTATGAGGATCTCAGCTAGGAAGAAGTAGCTTCCTAGCACAGTGGTTTCCAAGTGAGCAGGGATGGGCAGGATGGGGCTGGGGCAGAGGCAGCACTGCTGATTTGAGCACAGGCGAAAGCTTCTGAATGTCATCTTCCCACCTGTGCTGCACACACTAAGGTGCTGCAGCTGCCTGCATGGGTAAAAACCTGCACACCTGTGTGCAGTGCTTTCTGTATCCAGCTCCTACACAGCAAGATCCTCCCTTTCAGGTTTAACCAGAGGACTATTTGGCAAGCCCCTCGAAGGCAGCATGCTTCTCCTTTCATTTTTGCTCTCCATGCTCAATTTTCCTGAGGTCCTAACTTCAGTTCACTGTTTGAGCAGCTCTGGACTAGAATTTGCCTGTTGTGGTGTGGCTTTGTCCATATTCTACCTGTTCCTTACAGTAATTTATTATTGAAGCTCACAGTTGAGCAGAAAGCCTGAAGAAATGACCACAGGATAACTGACCTACCTGAATCTGAAGAGCACAGAAAGGACAAATGAAGTTTTCTAGTTATTCTGGCAGTGAATTGATTTATTTGTTGTCAGCATCCTTTCTACAGAAGGCTTTGAGTGTCATACACACACTCCTAACTTAAGTTATTGGTGTGAACACCCATACATATGAGAAAAGTGCAGAGGAAGACTCTGCTTGAGTTCTTTCCTTGGCAAATGGAGTGCAAGTATTTTAAGAGTCCCAGTAGCCGCCTTCTGGGCTTCTCAAAGGATGCTGGGGGAAGAGAAAAGGAGAGAATAGCTATGTCACCAATCCTCTCTATTTAGGCCTTTTCCAGCTTCTAAAGAAGGGGTGGAAATATCGGTGTGTGAGGCCAAGGTAAAGGACAAGGCTGTTAAGAGACTCCAGTCCAGCAATTATCTGCATGTGTATATGAAAGATGCATGTATGGAGTGGACTGGAAAAGAATTTACTGCACCAAGATTAGGACTCTGGTTCAGGTTTGCACAAGGTTTTAGGTGTTTCTAATTCAAACAGTTATTTTCTGTGCACCTGCCCTCCCTGCCCCTCTGCTGCCACCGTGCAGGAAGGACAGTTGGACACAACACTGGCAAATTCCCGTTTGCCTGTCTGCTGATGCTGATCTCCACTGACTTCCACCATTCCAAAAGGCCAAGTTCACAGGCCATGCATCCTGCCAGTCCGCAGGGAGAATCTGATTCTTCAACAGCCATAGGATCAAGAGCACTGCAGGAGTAAAAAGAAGAAACAGTACCTTTAAAATATCAAGGGTATGAATTAGTCATGTAGCCTGAGCTCTAGATGGAGCCCCAGAAGAGCATGTAAGAGCAAAGCTGTGAGCAAATTAGTCTCCTGTTCAGGGGAGGCAATACTCAAGATGGGACTCTTAAGAACTGCATCCCACTCAGACAGCTGCAGAGGCATCGCAGCAGCCTCACTGCCTGGACCAGACTTTACAACATCCTCAGGAAGCTGCTGCTCCCCTGCACTGCAGCCCACAATGTTCTCAGGTGTTCTCGCAGATCTTTGAAGGCTGTATGTATCTATCTGAGATCACCAAAGGATCTGGGTCAAAAAACCAGGTTTTGTGTTCCTCTTGCAGCATTCAGAATCACAAACACAAAACCTGAGAGTGCTGCAGCAAACCAAGAGCTGCTTCCTAAAGGCTCCCTGGGAGCTGCAGCAGAGGATTTCAAGGCACCAGCCAGGAACAAGCAATAACTGGAGTTAAGCATGTAGCATCTCAGTGGAGAAAAAGCGTAAGCCCAAAGATTTCCTTAAAATTGTCACTGAGCTAGAAATCGCTTACGTCAATTCCTGTAAAAGAACAGCTGCCCTGAAATGTTTGCATAACCAGCTTTCATTAGTATTTTTCAAAATTTGTTTGTGGTATTTCTGGATAGACCAATGTTGTGTATTCTGGATTACCATCAATTACCACTTTTGATGATGGAGTAGAGGCAAAACCCATTAAAAGCCTTCCTATCTTTCTCTTTGTCTACTGATAATTCCTCAATACAAATGTTTTTATCTCCATGTGTTTTTCTCCTTTTGGAAGGATCTTAATATGTAGCACCATTTTTTAACCCGTTTTTGTTTTTAGGTTCCTTGATTACACATATTGCCTTGTATTTCTTAGTTACCTTTCATGGATCCTCTTCAGGTAGTCCATGGACCTCCTGATGTGTGTGGAAGATAGGCCACAAATTAAAGCAATAGTCCTACTCAGTGAAAGACACCTATACTGACATTCAGTGCAAAGTACCAAGGAATGCCCTCATTGCTGTTCTTGGTCAGAAACCATCTTTTCCCTGCACTAGTTCAAGATCTACATTTTGGAAAAAAAGTGTATCTCAAGCTCATGTTATAGCTGCCAGGACACTTCCATATAGATCTCCATATATTAATCAGGCGGGAATAAGACTTGAAAAGCTGAATGTTCAACAGGAAGAGGGTGATGTCTTATTAGGTATATCAAATGTAAATTTTGCAATTTTGGCTGAGGAAAATCTTCCTTGAAATGTAAAAGCTTACTATTATTTCACTGAAAATACAGTCACTGAGTTGTCAAATATTATTGGTGAGCAGGAAACAGGTTGCTTTGACCACAGTATCATTAAAGGCTGGGCAACTGCTTCAGAGAATATACCCCATTTAGTTGTAGCTCCTTGTTTCCCCCAAATATTACTCAAAAGACCTTCTTGCTTGTGCAAGAAGTTTATATTTTATTAACCTTGAATAAAAGGATGCTTAATATCTGAGGCTATTTTGCCTGCTTTTGCTATTGGAAACTGGCCATTCCTAGCTCCAATTCAAGCAAAACCAGGAAAGGTCAAGGAAACCAGCATTTTCACGTGTGAAGCCCATACCTTTCTGAAGCCTGGGCACCAGTAGTCATTTTCCTTGACGCCAGTCCGGATTGCACTGAAAGAGCTGCAGCTGTGATTATAACTGGGAAAGCCCAGCGGCCTCTGCCAGGCCCACGTCCACAAAGTATGAACCACCTTCTTGCATTTTAGAACAAGCAGTGGCTGATAATCAAGTGAACTGTTGAGCAATGTCAGGCTAAATACATCTGTGCAAGTAAAAATATGTTTTTGCCACCTTACACAGCTGTCAGGCAGGGATTCTCCAGACAAGCCCTTGCCCTCATGCTTCTAACAGCAGCAGCCTTTGTCTCTGACTGTCAGTCTGAAGTCTTGTTGATTTGTTTAAATTTTCCTGGCAGCACCTGTAAGAAAGTGGGGTTTAGCAAGCAGCTCATTTAAGACACTGGCCCAGTTTGCATATCAGGCAAGACCACTGCTATTATTTCGGAAGAATTTTGTACAACACACTAAATGGGCCATTCCTTCTTAATCCATCCTGCCAATGTAGACCTTCATGGTAACTGGTACATAGTTCATCCTGACATAAAACTATCACTGTGTGGCACATATGTAGGTATCCATTTGGACAAAGAGTCCTTACTGCTTTTTGTATGAAAAAAATGGATGAGGTTGAATAAGGATTATAAAGATACATAATTTGAGTGGATGATTGTGCTCTGGTTTTATTCTGGTTTTATTATATAAGTGCAAACACAGTGTTGTGTCTAGGTCACTTTTTGGCTGCAGACTAGTTGGGATTCCCAGGAGAGAAAGCATGTGAGAACAAAATGGAGAAAGCCCATTTCAGTCTGTGACTGCTCTTCTCAGGTTTACACACTCTGACAATATGGGTTTTTTTCTCAGAGCTACTGTTACTAATTCAGATTATGTCAGCAATACAGGTTTATAACTAGTTTCACATAGGAAAGCATCTCTAGCCATATCACCTGAAGGACTTTCCCAGTTATGCATTTTCCTAATCCTTTGCCACAGGCACTTGTTGCTGGACATATGCTAGAACAAATTTCAGGCAAAATACCAGAAATCAGTACTTGTCTACGTGAAGCCCATAATCTCTTGAACACCTGGGATAAATGATGGCTCTGTCAGACAACAGTAGGAGTTCACCATTGTAACTGCAACCATGACTGTCACTGAAGCAGATTTTCAGATTAAGACAGGCCAGGCCCAAGCTCACTTCCACAAATGAAGAACTACTATAAGTAAACAAAGAAACAAAAGCTAAAAATACTGCTCCTTCCTAGCTGCTGTCATGTGGGCAACTCAGAGCACGAGATACACCTTAATCTGAACTGGGGAGGCTCAAACCCCTGTCTCTGAGAGATGGTTTGCACCCTGAAACAGCTTAGTATTCCACTGCACCCTTTCTGCCCTACCAAACTGAATCCAAAGGGATCGTTACAGGAATATATAATCCCTGTCAACAGTAAGACTGTGCTTAAGATATAAACAAAAAACGTGAGTGAACTGTGCAGATCTGACATTTTTTCCTCTTTTACTCCAGCATCTGCTGTAGCTCAGCAAGGCGCTAGCACCTACAAATCCAAGAGCAGCACGGTATCTGTGGTACCAAAGCTGAGCTGAGGTCTGGGAGGGTCTGCACTTCTCCCAGCATGCTAGAGAGAGACCTTGGGCAAACTGAGTGCTTGGATGCTGAGACTCTGCTAACTGCTGAGAGCATGCTGTAAATAAGGTACGGGAAAGGAGATGACTGAATTTCAGAAGGACCGTTACTGCTGGATTTTCACAGTAAGCCTCGGAGGAAATGAAGGGAACAGCCAGGACCTGACTCATTGGGGATGGGTGTTTTTCTTGTTGCTTGTATAAACTTACTTTGGTTCAGTTTCCAAGCTCAGTGTTCTGTTTCTTTCCATTCCTGGAAAAGGTTTTTCTTGCCACACACACTGGTTTGCATCTGCTTGGAAGAAGGTATAGCTTTGAACAGGCCCAGGGAAGTTATTTGGTTTTCCAAGGAGTGAAGGCTCAAGCAGATGATTTCAGTTAATTTTAATAAGACCCTCAGACCCTCTTCTTCAGCAGTATTTCTGACATGTCAGCAGCTTAACTAAGAGTTACTAAAACTGCCAGGTTCTGTCCAGCTGTCTGCCTGGCTCTTTACATTTACAACCACGTGCTTTGCATATAGTAGAAGTTCAACCCAGAATAATGTCTGCTATGGAGCAGCGAGGATGGGACAACACAGGACTTCAGCTGGACGGGACGTTTACAAGGAGGATGTCTGAGTGGGAGGTTGGTGTCCAAACTGCCTTTTAGCCTGCCAAGGTCGTGGTGTGCTGAGATAGTTCAGGGCACTGCAGGAAGCAGGAGATCATCAGGGTACAGGACCCTGCTCTTGGCGCTGCCAGGCCTCTTCACAGTATGAGTGTTTCCCTGGAGGGAAAGAAACACTCTGCATACTCAGTTGGTGCAGCCTAGCATTTGGTGGGCGGAGATAGGCAGCAATAAAGCCCAATCCACCTGGGACACCTCTGTGCTGTTCTCTGACCTGCTTCCCACTAATGCTGGCTCTTGACTTGCTGGGAGAGGATCCCTGTGCTGAGGGATCCACTGGCCAAAAAGCATTGACTCACTGTAGCTCACTTTCCTAAAGGAGGAGTATTCCCAGCATGGGACAGGACCTCTCTTGCTCACACCATTGAGTGTGATGTGCAGATGTTCTAAACATGTTCTTTCTTTTACCAGGAGGGTGGCAAAATGGTTGCCCAGAGAGACTGCAGAGTCTCCATCCATGGAGATATTAAAAGCCCAATGCGACACAGTCCTGTGCAGGCTGCTCCAGCTGACCCCACTCTGAGCCAGGGGGTGGGCTAGATGATCTCCAGAAGTGCCAGCCAGCCTCAGCAATTCTGTAGCACACCTATTCTTCATTGACAGTCCCTCCATACCACTGGCAGAATTACCTTAATGGCATTGCAGTAAGTTTGCATGGGTACACATAGAAGTTAGGAGTCCAGTTCCCACCAAGTTAGGGAAGGAGAGCTTGGCCTACAGAAGGATATAGATACTGTGATACTGAGAGCTGCACATCATGACTTCAAGCACTACTTCACCTTATGTAAGGCATTAAGAAAAGTTAGGCACTCACACTCTGTGCAATGGTCAAGGAAAGCAAGGTACCCAAGGATATGAATCACAAAACCAAGTAAAAAACTGCCCCTGCATCTATTGGAGGCGTCAAGGAGAGGGGTGAAGGTTAAGCCCTTCTTAGACAATGTTGTCCTTTTCTGGATGACAGAAATGCTGTCTTCCAGTCAGGATGCCCAGCTCCAGCCGGCTGCCAGCTGCTAGGATCTTACATAATGCAGCAGGAAGAGGCATTGCCTATTCATGTAATGTCCCAGAGGTTTAAGCACCAACCCACGACAGACATGATCCAGAGCTGATTTCCCCAGTCTCTTGGCTTGTGGGAATTTATAACATCCCATTCCTCTCCATTGACTGTAAATGCAGTGATGTGGAATAGGAATCTCAGCTGCAGAAGCTGATCCACTATGATCCACACAAATGAATGAAAGCATTAATTGAACCAGAAAGCAGTAGTAAGCACAAGTATGATTTTGTCACTGCCTGGGTACAGCTGTCAGTGTACTGCTTATGAGGGGGAGTCTTCCTGCCTGGGAGACCCCGCATGGGTCATGCAGGGAAAGGAGGGTTGAGGACTGCCTGGGTGCAGGCTACAGGGTTTCTCCGGTGGTTGGGTAAAGCTCCCTCCTCTCTTTTGCTGAACTCTTCAGAGTATGTCCTGAAGGATACACACCTGCAAGCCTCAGGAAATTATTAGGAAAAAAAGACTGAGCAAAAAGATGACACTGGATATCAGTTTAAGGAGACAGAAAATATAATATAGGTAATGCCTTCCTCAGTCACCTGTCTAGCATAATTCTTTGCTCACTTTGCATTCTTTGTGAGCAAAGATCTATACCACGGTAAAGTGCATTCTCACATAAATCCTGTACTCCTTTAAGCAAATCCAGGCATCTATGCCACAAATAATAAAACCAGAGCAGTGGAGAACAAAGCAACCTACTCTGTTTATTTTGTCCAGGAATGAAAACCCCAAAACTTCTGAATTTGCCCCTTTTATTTATGATCACAGTAATCATCTGTGTTTTCCTTTTCCCTGCTACTCCCAAACACGTTGTCTTGTATCTAGTTGTCCTCCCCCTTTCTTCTTTCCCTTTATGTATGCCTTTTTTTCTGCCAGGCTCTGTTCTGCTCTCCCATGTGGGGGATGTCTCCCTATACAGACTGTGTGCCCCTATCGCTACAGTCAAGCTGGCAGACAGGAACAGTACTTCCTTTACTGGGAACTGATATGCCCTGCCTTTTCAGTCCACAGCTCAGCACAGCAACCACAGAAAACCTTACTACAGGGAGGGCTCCTCTGGATACTTACCTGCGTACCTAGGAGAGGCAGGATGCCTGGGAACGGCAGCTGTGGATTCAGATTTTTAATACAAACCTACAGAGTTTTCCATCTGCATCCGGCTCAATTTCTTCCAAATCCAAGTGTTAAATTCATTTACATTTATTTGACAATCTCAGGCGCAATCTGGGGTCTGCAAGGTGTGCTGCTGCAGAGGCACAGCCCCGCCACGTGTAGCCAGGATGGCTCCTGACACCCGTCGCTTTCCAGGGAAGCCTGTTGGGAGAAAACACAAAGCGGGAAGGCTCACGCATGCAAAGTTAACGAGTGACTTTAGGGAGCGGGAAAACCAAAGACTCAGGTAATGAGGAAAACATTTTAAAAAAGAATAAAAAGCCCCTGTTTCTCCAGCCAGTCCGGGAACCTGGGACCGGTGGGTCAGGTGTGCCCAGCCGCGCTGCTTTTGCCCTGGAGGCAGAGCAACGCCGCTTCCCCCCCAACTCGGTGCCGACGCACTTACTGCCCCCGTTGAAATACAACAACAAAAAAAAAAAAAAAAAGCAAAAAAAAAAAAAAAAAGCATAACCCTCACGCTCGGGCGGGCGGCGGGGGCCAGGAGCGGCCGCGTCCCGCTCCGTCCGTGCGGCGGCTGCGCCCTGCCCGCGCCGTCGGAGCGCGGCCCGCTGCCGGCCCGGCTGCGCCCCGCACGCCAATCAGGGCGGCCCGCCTGCCTTCCTGTAGGTGTGCCCGGCTCACCTGGGAGCCGCGGCACTCATGACATACCTGCGGCCCCGCGGGCGGCGGGGAGGCGGCGGCCGGCGGCCGAGGGCGGGGGGCCGCGCAGGCAGCGGCGCCGGGGCGGGCAGCGCTGGCCCCGGCCCGGCGATGTGAGGCCGGCGCAGGTAAGGGCGGCCGGCGGGGGCGGCGCGGCGGGAGCGGCGTTGCCGTGTTCCCCGGGGAGGCGGAGTGAGGCGAGGGCCTGGCGCCGGAGCCCCGCGGAGCCCGGGCCGGGCCGGAGGGGCGGCTGCCCCCGGGGCCGGGCCGGCGGGGCAGGGTCGGGGAGGTGGCGGCGGGCAGAAGCGGAGGGCAGGGCCGCCCACCATTTTGGGACCCGAGGGGGCCGGGGGGGAGGGATCTGCGGGAGAGGAGCGCTCGCCCCTCCCGAGGCGGGCCGGCGGGCCTGCCGCGCTCCTCTGCGGGGCCGGGCCGGGCCCGCGGCGCACAGGTGTGGGAGCGTGGGCAGCACCGCCGTCGGGACCCGGAGCCCCGCGGAGCCGCTCCCGCCGTGGGGGCGCTGCGAGAGCCCCGGTGGGCCGGTGCCCGCGGGGGAGCCTCTCCGCCGGCTGCGGGGCAGGCCCCGGGGGGCCGCAGCCTCGGCGGCGGCGGCCTGTGCGGGATGGCGAGGCTCCGCGCCCCGCCGGCGGCGCCCGTGTCCCCCCTCCCCGCTCCTCCTCCTGCCGCCGGCGGCAGGTAGGGCCCCGAGCACAGGCCCGGTCCCAGCCTCAGCTGCCAGCAGCCGGATCCTCCTCCCGCAGAAATGGTGCCTCCCACGCAGGAGCCAGATCCCAGGGCGTTCGCCGGGCTTCCAGCCTCAGCCGGGCGGCCCGTGGCCGGGGCCCGGGACTCTCGGGGCTGTGCTTGAACTCTGGACACCTTGTTTTCCTCCGTGCTTTGCTGGCTGGCGCCTCGTGACTTTTATGGCCTGTCACGGCAGGGAGGCAGAGGAAGGAAAGGCGAGAGAGATACCTGCCCGCCGCTCGCTTCTCGGTTTCTGGCCGCCGCTTCGCAGCCCCAGCACCGCAGCAGCTCCGGGGCAGCCTGGGCGCCCCGGGCAGCCTGCCGGCGGTGGGGGGGGTGTCGAGCTCCCACGGTGCTGGCCTGACCCATTCCTCCCCCCCAGCATCCGTGTTGCCCTTATGCTTGACGCTTCGTTTATTCTCAGAGGTTGGATAAGACCTGGATCAAACCTGGTAGGGAATTCAGGGTCAGGGAAGGAGGTATCAGCTCAACTGGTCTGTGTTGACTTGTTGCAGACTTTGCCAAGGAGCTGCTGGATGTGGATGCTGTTGGCTTCTTGAGCTGTGTGCCTGTGCCTCTCTGACCAAGCCACGTCTGTAATGTGGTGTTGAAGTTTTGTGACCAGGTGTTTTGGAGTTTCTCGTAACCTAAACGGCTTGTTGAAGATGGCCTGGATAAGGGCAGAGTCCTTGTAAAGGGCTGCATGGGAGGGAGGTGGCTTGGTTTAGAGGAATAATGTATGGGTGACCCAGATTTTGGAACTGCGACTGAATTGGGTGAGGAGGAGGCATCCATAAATGAGACTTTAAGTTGTACCAAATCCACATTCTTCTTAATTCTCAGTTATTGTTAATATTTGGAACAGCTCACCTGGCTTCTGTGTAGAACCTCGTTTTGGCCACTCATGGCTGAGGGTAGCATTTGCACTGTACTGTCTGTGCAGTAGCCTGGTGATTCTGATAAATCTGTGAGTGGGATTATATGATCTAATTGCTAGGTGACTAGGCTTGAAGTTGGTACTCTTGCTGAAGCCCCCTGTTCCTGCTGCCCAAAATAGTGGGATGCAGGTACTTCTGCTGGGAACCTCTTGTGCATCCTGATAGATTTTGCTAGTAAGGGTTTGTTCCCTGGGACTTTTTTTTTATTATTATTATTATTCATTCCATCCTGTTAACTTTAGCTAGCTGTTCTTGCTTTTTTCTGTTGAGTTTTACCCTTTCTTATGGTTCACTTGCTTCGAGTGCTTTCTAGAGGTAAACAGATAAATTTTGCTGTAGTTTGGGTTTTTTTATGGTGTGTGTTGGTTTTTTTAAAATGTACTTTGGAGTCTGGTTTAAGTGGGCTGTTTCATTTAATTAGTTTGTATTCCTGTAAATTATGTTCACGCTCCATGGTTATTCCAGGCAAAATTTAAGAAACAGCCTGCAAGGGATTTCACGTTCATAATTGGAATCACATTTTTTTCCAAGAATATTTGATTCTGAGAGTTAACTGTGCTTTCTGTCATCTGTTATCTTTCCAGTTTGATATTGGAGGCTTAGTTACTGTTTAGCTAAATTATACATAGCTAGCTTATTTCAGTAGTTATGCCTGGTAAGTTTTGCAATTCCTTTCAGCTTTGAAGTTCTTCACTGAACTGCTGTTGTATCTTTTAATGAAGTATTTAGAAGTGACTTCAGTGCAAGTGTAGTTGCGCTCATTGTTTCAGCTCTTGGGCTGTACAGAGAGAAATTGTTTCCCTCTTCTGTGAGGTGATAGCAGAGTTGATGTTCATAGTATCAGCCATGTGGGGTCAGATGCCTTATTCTGACCCCTGGCAGGTATTTACATTTCCAGCTGTTATCGCTGCATTAAATCCAAAATTCTATTAGAAAAGTACCCAGTCTTGATTTCAAGATACCAAGTGATAAACTGCACTGGTTCCCCAGGTAAATTATTCCAACAGCTGATTACCCTCTCTAATTTCTTATCTCAATCTGTCCAGCCTGGTTCCTAACCACAAAGTCTTGCTACAAATTTTCATGCCGGCTTACAGAGCCTGTTGCTGCCAGGATGACACATTCCAGCAAAAAGGTGACCTATTGTACTGCAGTTTACAGCTGTTACCCATGTTAACCTCTTGCTTCTGGGAAGAGGCAATCGTGGAGCTGTAGTCACAGGGGGTATGATTTAGAGCAGCGGTTAAGCGTGCCTGGCTGCGATGTCTGTGTGCAGACAGGACTTTCAGGGAGGTGTAATTGAATGACTTGTGTTGCTTGGAACACAGCTTCACGTGATGGTTAATCCAGCATATCTACTGGCTGCCGCTGAAGGAACAATCCAGTTCTCATCCAGTTCTGACTGCGAGCTCCTGCAGTTTCCCTTGGATCGCATCTAGTGATCAAGCGGCCTCGAATAAGTTCAGTCACTGCTCAAACTGAAAATTAACCCCCTTCCCTAAACAGAAAAATATGACTTTTGGATCTGGAAGTTGGACCAGCCTGCTCTGTGGCCAGGTGGTGCTAGGTCTGATGCAGAAGGGTGGCATGCCACTGGGCATGAGAAATGTGGAGAGGGACTACTTCCAATAGCCGTCTCATGCCTGTGCCGGATTAAATGCAAGAAGGAATTGTACATTTAGTTCCTAATTTGTGCACTCAGGTGAACAGGCTGTGGTTGCACAAGTCCTCTCAGCTGGCACTGCCATTCAAAGAAGCTGGCGTGCCTACCTGTTGTCATCCACATCAGCTCCCTGCTCTGGTTCGTTATAAGACTACATGCATGCCTATACCACCAGAAGAGAAAGGGCAGTGTGGTGGTGGGAATAAGGAAGGCAGAGGAGGGGACTCCTTTTGGCAAGCTGAAGAGCTTGTGAAACTAAAGCTTGAGATACAGAAATTATCACAAGCACACCTTACCTTAAATCTTAATGGAAGCTAATGTATTTTTTCACCGTCCTTTTGCAGCAGATGTGTGAGAATAGCTACCCTGATTTGTTCAGTAGTTCAGGTTAACTCTGTTGCCTGACTTGGGAGTACTGGCTTTAGCCAAGGCTGGGTTTAGCACAGCTGCATTTATGTCTTTGGTCAGGAAGTGTGTGTTTGAATTAGACTTTGTGTGGGAAGGAGCGTGTAATGTACAAAGGAGAAGTTCTGTGCCTTGGCTGTGATGTGCTGATGCCTTTGAGAGGTTCATCAGTGCAGAAAAGTTGCAAGCTAATGTATTTGTGCATTCTAGATGTGAGGTTCTCTGTCGGTTTTAGTGCCTGAGCAAGGTGGGGTACTCTTTTGGGAAAGCTTCACTAATCTTGTGTCTTCCATTAACACTGGCTTTCTTGCTCTTCTAGTGGAATTAGCTTGCTGGGACAAAATCCGTTCCCCATCTATAGGTTTTAAATGCCATTCCTTCAAGTGTAATGCTGAAAACTGCAGGACACGTGGAACTGAGCCTGTGGTGGAGACTTGTCTTGAGCCCACGGTTTGGGGGTTGGATTACAGCTAGATGAAGTGAAAGAAGAAAGTCCTACGTCTTCAGTACAAGTTCAGCGCAAAGTCAGGGTGAGGGCTATTGGTTTTGATAGTGGAAAAACTTTAGAAGGGGGAAGGTGATTACCATGACATGTGTACAAATGTACGTAGGTAAATAGACACACATATGTAAATGTATGTCTATATAGATAGATACGTAGCACAAAATAGAGGCTGTTCTGATGCTAGTAGAGGTTGAGGAGGAGTGGCTATAGAAACTGTAATTGCATGGTATACAAGAAGTGAACTGAAGTGGGAGGAAGCACATGAACCTGCTGCTCAGAAAATACTGCGTTAAAGCAGAGCTGGCCATAAATTAGCTTTCTGAGAATGTATCCCATTTGCAGTAAGTCACGTAGAAGTGTGTGATGTTCAGACATCAAACTACCTCTTTGTAGTCTCAAATTGATCATCTAGCTGCACACAGGTGCTCAGTGTGTGAGGTCCACTGCCCGTGGCCTTGCTGGTGCTCAGAGTACATTTGGCACTAGAGTTCCTGCCGCTGATCATACACAAAACTTCCCAAATCCTTACCTGGGTCAGGCTGAGGTGGTGCCCAGTGGGATCCACAAGCTTGGTGGTCCTGGCAGAGCCAGCCTTGCCCAGGGTGTGACTGGAGGAGGAGAGGTAAGGAATGGCTGCAGCTTCATCCATGAATTCAACAGTAGAGTTTATGAATCCAGAATACACCGCTCTGGAGGGGAGAAGACTAGGATCCTGGTCACGTCAGGGCACAATTCGATTCATTCAGATCGCAGGAGCCCTGAGATAATCGGAACATGTGGCGCAAGGCGTGAGTTGGGTTACAAGCAGACCCACAACCTGTTGGATGTGCTCGTTGTTCACAGCTGCCACAAGGTGGCCGCAATGGCTACACGTGCATGTTCACTTAATCGTAGAAATAGATGCCCAGGTCAGTGTTCAACTAACACATAACACCGCCAGTGGGAGGAGGGGTGGCAAGAAGAAGACTCTTTGCCTGCAGTGTTACTGGGCAGCTACAAAAAGTAAGCATGTGTAAGTTTTATGGCATGTACACTTTATACTCCCAAGTTTAGAGGTGCAGTGTTCAAAAGTGCCTACATATATTCTTTGAATAACGTAAATCTTAACTGGGCCCTTACTACAGATTCCCGTCCTGTGAGGAGGTGCTAGTTTGTTGGTGTACCTTATTTCATAGGAGAAGGAAGGATGCCATACCAGTGCTTAGCAAAGCTCTGATGCTGTAGCTTGTATCTTTAGTGGGTCTGGTCTCTAGGAAAAAATCCTTTTGGAATGGATTAAGCCTAAGTCTCTGTTCGGATGCAGAATTTTTGCTGTAGGTATTCTATAGTGCAGTCATCAGAGGGTAACTCTAGACCTATGAAATGTAATCTAGCTGCAACATTTGAGTCAATCTCCTTTCTGAAGTACTCTTGAGATCACTGTCTTCTTTTTTTTACAGGTGAGGACTGTCAGGCTAATAGCAGTGAAGTTGAGAAGGTGCAGTATGTATCTATTTCCCCTCTGTTGCTGGATTTGTAGAAGAGATGTTCAGAGTATATCACCAGCCAACAGTGGCTCACTGTGCAGTATCTAGAATGGTGAGGATTTGGTTCTATTCGTTGGTATTGCAGAATGTCTCAAATAACTCCTCCCATTGTTTATTGCTTCTCTGCCTCTTTTTTTTTTTTCTTTCTTTTTTTTTTCTGTAACTCCTTTTGCACATGGAGAGATATTTCAGGCTTGAGTCTGAGTAGCATCCATATAGCTGGTGGATCTTATGGATGTTTTTAGAATGATGCACTTATCTCTCCCTTCTCTACCCCTCCCTAGGAAAGGTGTTTTCTCCTGGCAAAGTATGTTTCAGGTACAGGCAGGGAGAGGCTCAGGATGGGCATGGGGGGTGGCACTGAGAAGGCTGCAATACAGCACACAATCCTGTCAAGACTCTATGTTGTAACAAACCTTGGGGCAAAGAGAGGATGCTGTGGAGAGACGGCAAAGGGAAGTAGGAGTATCCCTATTTTTATAGCAAATTATGGGTTTTGACATGTTTTCCTAAATGTGCAAGTGATTGACAGGCAGGTTTACCCCTCAAGTTGCCCAGCAGTTTCTTAAAAACAGTTGGTGCTGTGTTGAACTATGGGAAATATGTTACTGTATTGTTGTTCTCTTCCTCATCCCTGGGCACCACTGGGAAGAGAGGATGTTCTGAAAGGGAAGCAGTAAGATGTTCCTGTAGGCACAGGGTCAACACTGCTCATTTGAGTCAGAGTTCTGTGCCATGTGGAAGGCAGTCTTCCTCTGATATTGCTCATGCAGTCCACCTTATCTTTCTGCCCCTGCACGGTGAGTAAACTGAGCTTTCGTGTTTCAGAGAGCTGCAAGGAAAGGAAGATGAGCAATTTGGACATATGCTGGGGCAGTGAAAAGTGCCTTAGCCTCGAAGAGCAAGGCTAGGCATGCCGGTTGTGTCATTGTGGTGTGTGCTCTGACCAGTCACAGGGGAGGGTCAGGGACATAAAAAGCAGCCTAAAACTGTGGCTGTGTGTATAGAAAAATCATGACAGCTGAGTTGCCCAGTGGGTGTTATCAGACGTACCAGAGCCATTTTTCCTTCCTATACACAGCATCATTTTTACCTATTCAGCTGCTGGGTGTGTAATAATAGTGATATCAAAGGCATGAAAATAGGCATCTGAGTGTAAAAGGGGAAAAATGGATTGACTCTGACTCATAACAAAATGACTTTAAAAAAGAACAGAACAAGATGGGATGTGCTGCATTGCATGTGCAATGAAAACTGACATGAGAAATCTCAAGTTCAGAAAGGCAACGTGGAAGAAAATTTGCTCTGAAATGTTTTTTTTTTACTAGAATGCTGACTTTGAAAGATTAATTTAAAGATGGCATTGTATCACGTTTGGTTGTGACAATGGAAAAGAGTAAACAAAGTGCATATAAGGAAGAAAAAAAAAAGTACCAACAGATGCAGGAGCCAAATACAGAAGTGTTGAGGTAAACATGTGCGAAAACACCAACTTGGCTTTAAAGAACAGTTTGGTAGAGAGACACATTTTTGTGCTTAGAGGTGGCAAGAAATATCTGATGCTGTATGTCCTGAGCTCATAAAATGGGTAGAATTGCAGAAAGGTTCTCATCTGAATATGGACACCGTGAGAAATAGAAAACTGTGAATATCGGATGTATTTGAGGTTATGGGGTGGGGGCTTTCCTTGACTGGCCAGTGAGGTCCCTACAGTACAAAAAGTATGATACCAGAGTAACACTGGTCTAGAATGAGCTGAAACAACTAATTACAGACACCACTTTGTGTGAAAAATGTGTCTATTATTTGTACTAAACAATTCTGCAGCACAAAAGGGAAGTATCTTAGTAATGTGTTTGTAACTTCAAGAGCTTAGAGGCAAAAGGCACAGAATGAAAGAACAGACTGAACAGTCAATATATTTTTGTTGGTGAAGGGATTGCTTAAATAAGACTTTGCTTACGGTTGCAATCAGATACAGTTTATAACAGGGCTTTGCATATTCAGTGCACTGAGCAGCCACTCCCTGACTAATCCTCAGAGTATGTGAGGTAGGAGGGGTTGGTATTACCTCAGTTGCTCAGATGACCCTCAGATGGGCAGAAACTGCTGGAAACTGCCAGAATTGGGAACTGGCAGTCCTGCTGGATGAGGTCTGGGGATGAAGGCACAGTTCTTGGTTGCCTTGAAAAAATCTAGTTATAATCCTTCTTTAAATGAATGACAGCAGTGGGGAATTGAAGGAAGGAGAGCTCCTGGTATCCTAACATGCATGTTTCTGTTTCAGCCTGTATATGTTACTGATGATAACAGTTATCCTTCGTGGACCCACTATCTTGAAATTTCTAGCTGATAGTGATTGTGTTTAACTGCTCATAAGCTGTAGCTGTTAGTAGAGGCAAGGCCTAAAACAGCAGTCCTATGGGTGCATCTTTATCTCCTTCTCTTAAGGTAAATGCTAGTAGAGCAGGAAGAGCCAAAAGTTCAGAGTGCGGAGTGTTTCCCATGTGTGTGACAAAAGCAGTAATGCTGGTATCTCCTGTTGTGGGTATAGCTGTAATTGCACCTTCTTTAATGCAATTGCGTCTTGGGAGCCAAACTACTGTGATCTGTGTCATACCTCCTGTGTAAAGCTCTGCGAAGGGTGACAGAGTAGATTTGTCACATGAAGACGTGTGTCAGTGTTCTTCACTTCAACACCCTCATGGCGGTGAGTTGTAGCCAGATACAGCTGTCAGTGCTGTAGGATCTGCCACCAAGCAAGGCAGAGATGTTGCTCATAGAACAGTAGCTGGACTTGGGTTGTTAAACCTTCCTGCTTTTCTGGTCATCCTAGGCAAGGACCACTGCCTCAGCCTCTCGCTTCGCCTGCACAAGGGTGGGACCTTGCTTGTCTTGCCCTCAGCTCTCTGCCTTACTTGCAGTTCTTCTGCCCGCTTGCGCCAGGGACTTGCAAAAGTTGCTCACTTTGTGCCCCTGCCCCAGCCTGCTCGGTAAAGCGTTGGCCAGCTGGCTGGCACACGTGGAAGAGGTGGGGTGCTGGGTTCAGTAACAGTCAGCAAACGTTTGTGCTGAAAGCTGGGTTCCTCCAGTGCATCAGCCTGGCAGAGGTAAGAATGAAGACCCATTATTCCATACAGGAAGGTGTTTGGGAAGACAACTCTAAGCAGAGCTCTGGCTCTTCCCTCCCTCTTGGACACGGTCCACTGACACCCCCACCCCCTTCCCTGGTACCCTCCCAGTCCTTCCCCCTTCAAGCACCTCTCTTAGTCTTAGCTTTCCCAAAATACAGTGATCATACCAGAATGTATTCTTTGCTGTTGGCTGTAGTGATTTTTTTAAAAATTATTATTTATTTATTTTATGCCCAGCAAAGCATTTTGCTATGTGCCCAGTCCAACAAACTTGTTCAGGTGAGTTTGATGGACAGTGTCAGAAGTTATGACTGAGAGCTGCCTGTGAGGCTGAAGTGGAGGAACGCTGCTGTATCTCATTGAACTTGGGAGAGATGGGATGTTTATGTGTTTATTTATGCCCCACCGATCAAAGCGTGTTGCAGGCAGCAAGCTGAGTCTTAGATTTCATTTAACTGGTGCCGATAGCTTCCCAGGGGAAGTTTCTCATTCATGCTAAAGTATGCAGAACTTCATTTAGAATATAGCATGCATGCTTGTGTGGGTTGGTGGGATGCGGGTGTACCAAAGACTGTATTCCTCAGCTGGAGCTGGCATTATTTTGTGATCATGTCATAAAAGAGGTAAAGGAAATTGTATCGGGTCTTTATTAGACTATTAGTCACGATGAGTGTTAGGAGTTAAATTATCTTATGTTCTATCTCACTAGCACGCTGAAGTCATGAGCTTGGGATGAATTTAAGGCATATAGACCTTATTTTACTCCTCTGCATAACCATCTGATAAGGTGGGAACTGGTAGGGGAAGGAGAGATGTAGTTTTACATGCCACAGGGTTGAGGAAAAGGAAGCCGTAGGCCAGTCAAGAGTCAGAGTCAATGTCTTCAAGAATTGCCAAAGGGCAATCTCAGGATTTTAATTGCTCAGCTAATATCTGAAGAGCCATGGAGCCATCAAGGAGTACTATTTTAGGAAATACTGAAGGGTAGTGGTGGGAAGCAGAGTCCGCCCTCTCATTCATATGCAGAAAAATGAAAATGAGAGGAAGGATTAAAACATCTGTAATTGTTCCTTATGTATTGAAACTAATTTAATTATTAAAATGGTAAAAATATTGTAATTAGTACATCATAGAAATGCTAGTGATATTTCTAAGCTGCTATAAAAATCTATGCCTTAAATTAATACAGACTTGGAGCTGTACTGCATGTGAAATTATGTGAGCATAATTTTTGCCTGTTGACAGAGAAAATGTTGCTGAAACCGAGAGTATCAGTATTGTTGATCTGGTTGTTCTATTTCTTAATTTTTTTTAAGGTTGTACCTGTAGGGCTCTACTTTTTTTTTTTTTTTTTTTTTAAACTTTTATAATATGCTGTGTTAATTACAGTATTAGGAACTAATGCTAAATCTTAACTACAGCATCTGTGAGCTGTAATTACTACTATAAACTTTGAAATAAGGTAGTGGTAATTGGTGAAGCTAGTTATAAAAAGCGTTTCATAAGATTGATGTGTATCAGTTACACCATTCAAAACCCTGATTTATACAACTTGTCACTTCTTATTCTGAAAGACAGGGTTGCAAAAATGTCTTCCCCTCCCCCGCCATTGGGAGTATTTCCATGCTAGACTTTGCAGAGGGTTTGAGGAGGTTTCCAGGGCTTTCCCTAGCATCTCCTTCATGTTGTTACTTGTTTTGAGAGTTGCTTACGGGAGGCTGACTCCTTTGACTTCATCTGGCTGCCATGCTGTGTCTTCTTAGACCCAATTCTTTGCTGCGGAGTGAAAGCTGCATTTGGGTTCACGGGAACCGTAGAGTCAGTGGCAATAATGAGACAAGGAAACATTAAACCATAAAATAATGGCTCCTTTGGAAATGGTTGTAGATCCAATTAGAATGTCCCGCTTCCCGTAGCGCCTGCTTCTGACCTGTAAAGGTAGCAAGCATGTTACTAGCAGAGGGCCAGTAGTGAGAATGTAAAATTTCCCTGCTCTGCTGCTACTGTTCTGCGTGGGCTGGTGAGGCTGCACCTGTTTCTGCGTTTGAAGTGCTTGGCAATCACACCCAACAAGACACCTACGCCCGAGCGTCAGGGACTTGCTTGTAGATCCTGGGTGTGGTTTCACCATACCTTAGGTCTAAGTCCAGGTTTCTGCCTTCCCGCTCTCTAGCCTGATGCCCAGCCTCTTGTTCCTGTCCACTCCTCGCAGTTGCGACTATGGCTTGTACATCTGCGTGTACGGCTACTGCAGGGACCTGTCGTATTTACCTTTATTGGTGGGGTTTTTTTCCCCTCCTGTGTCACACCTTTATGGCTGCTCACATCTCTCTGCTTCTGGCTTGTTTTTTTTTTTGACTAGATAACTCCCTGAGCTGGCTCATGTATGGTCACGTGTGCCCTGGCACATGGGTGAAGATAGGAGCAACCTGGATGTGTATTGCCTTAATCTGTTCTGGATTTCAGGGTGCGACATCAAGTCTTAAGATTTATTAGGACCTGATTCTGGATGGCGTTGGATGGTTTGTACAGTCAGCAGCAGCAGAAGGAATTGAAGGAGCTCTACACTTTTTTTAAGACTGGACCGTAAACAGATGACTTTTCAGAATGTCTGCAAATACCTAAATTGTGCCTGATGAGTTTGATTATTCATCTTTGTTAACCCACTCAATACCACAGCATATTTCTTTGCCGGTCTTTTAGTTTCTGGTAGCTTGTGTAGCTCACTGGATCAGGTCTAAATATTCTGCGAACAGTTCAGTGTCATCAGTCCCGACTGCTTAAAAATAGTAACCAGGTAGAGGGGGAAGGGCGGAGTTGCCCTTGCTCTTGTTAGTCACAAGTTAAGGCTTAACATTTTGGCTTAAAAACATTGAGATAAACCCAGACAGCAAGATCTAATTTTTGAGCCATACTTTGTTTTTCAGGCCTTTTCCACACCCATTAAAGGCCAGACATGTATTTTTCTTAATTGTAAGCCAAAATTCTCACATAACCACATGATTCTAGGAAGTGGGACTAGATGAAAAACAGAAAATATTGTGATGTGCACAATAAACTTATGCCAGTTGGCCGTGCAGGCGTTACACCATGAGTAACAACAAGTTTTCCATGTGTTTGCATTAGTACCTTCCTATTCAGCACCCACACAATTCCTGTGGCTTTGGGTGTGTGAAGCTGTTTTTCCACGGGGAGAGGGAAGGGGTCCTCGCTGGTGCTTTCCCACATTTACATTTCTTATAACATTTTATTTGTATCTAATACTTTTTGTTCCCAATAGCAAACATGTCTCATTGTGCTTGTTAGCTTCTTCGATCTAAGCACACCAATTACATTTCCAAGACAGAGTGGCTTGTTCCCCGAAAAGCTGGGTTAGGAAACAGTTGTACCAAAATCTGTTTTCCCCACACACATCCCTGTATCCCTTTTGGATGGATCTTTTTTGTTTCTTCTTTAGCTGCAGTTTTCAGTATAAAGCTGCCAGTATTGCCAAGTATTTTTGGTTATGATACTAGTCTCATAACATTTTTTTTCACGTTTTGTAAAAAAATCTTATTACTGGAGTCATAAGGTAATTAGAACCTCTATGGGGAGCCAAGGCTGAAAACATGCATTCTAAAAGCTCAAAATGAGGACAAGTGTGTTCAAAACTTTTATTATTGTTATCTCATGATATGTTGATACCAACAATTTTTTGATTGCTATTTCCAGCTGATGGTACTAAGAATATTGAAGCCAGATACACAGTACAAGTTTTTGCTGTATGTATAGCTGTTATGACAGATGAAGTTGTGCTAGTAGAAGTCGTTAGCATGGTATGATACACAAATGCAGCTTTGTTAGTATTTTAGGAATTGCTTTGGTTGCAGAGGTTATGCTTTACCTATTGATACAAAATTAGCACTTTGCCAGTATATCTACTGCTGGCTGGGTGTATTTTGCTTTATAGCTTATCAGTGGTCCCATATTGCTAAAATGTTCCAGCTTTGTATCCTCTATAGGGCTCTGACAGCTATCAGTAATGGCAGCAAGAAATTGTACAGTTTTCAACGTAGAACTTGATCCAGCTGTGAAAGAGGTTATAATATGTGTTTGCCAAGAACATCAGACAGGATAACTTTGGAGGCCCCTTCTGCAGGGGAGGACAGTTTGTTCCAGTTCAGTTTGCTGAGTATTGTTCATCCTTATCTGTCTGTAGCTGAACTGTGCTCAGGACTGGTATGGGTGATGTGACAAGTGTGCTCAGCAATGGTTCCACTGTGCTGTCTGGGCAAGGCCAAGCTTTCAAGTGTGTTTCCAAGCCCTTTGATGTTTTAAGCATTTGCATCTGTCAAAATGGTTTGGTGCGAACATTAGCATTCTTTAATCTGAGACTCAAAAACAGCAGCGTGGGATTCTGGCTCACGCTTCTGTAGCATAGTAAGAGACTACAAAATACCTGCTGCTAACTGGAGAATCTCCCCTATCTGGGTCCCCGTTCACTGTGTTCAAAGAGAAACTGGGAACTCCTGTAGTTTATAGCAAACCTGCTATCTAGGAATGTCTATGCTGCTAGCTGCCAACACTGCATAAAAAAAATCAGTGTACATCTCTGAAGTCCTTACCTCCTTTTGTGCCCCAGATGTTTCTGTCAGTCATCTCTCCATCCCCACAGTTCGCAGAGGGACCTGCGCAGAACAATGTGCAGTGAATCTGTGCCTTGCTTTCACTGCAGGGGTTCTTCTGCCCGGTAGTGTCAATAGTCTCTCTACTAAGCTACAGCACGGAGAGCCATACACCATTCTTCTTTGTTCCCGTACTAGAAGGATGCAGATATCAAGGCTTATCCATTGCTTTTATGAACATAAAACTTAAGCTCTGCTTTAGTGAACCAGGTGTTTTGATATACAGGTGACCCCCTTTTATCTTAAGACTGAATCATTTTTATTGCACCTCTGGGAAGTGCAATCCAAGCCACGTCTTCGCTTGCTGTTTGGCAAATGTTCAGTAGCAGTTTCCAAGGTGAAAATTTGTTCTACCCAAAATTATGTTTCTTTGGTGCGCTTTTTTTTTGTTAGCATTAAATGGAAATGAATGTAGGAAAGGTATAATTTTTTTTTCTCAATTAGTGAATCACTAGATAATTAATAGACTCAATATATCTTGAGTGTGCCTACCGTGACTGAAAGCTAGTGAGATGCTACTGGGAGTGTTAAATCTCAGTCAAATTGTCTGCATCAGTGTGACTGGGATGTCTCATTTACTTTTCCCAAGCTTCAGTAGCAGCTCAGATGCGTTTTCCAGGAGATCAGGTACTATTGTCAGGTTTGTTTTTTCTCCTCTGCCTAAAACACTTGAGGCAGCTGCTGCTTCCCAGGATACTAACAGCATGTAGACCATTTAGCACAGCAGTAGACTCTGTTATTTTGGCACATAGTTTTTTTAGATTGCTTTACTTGTTCGATATGTTCTTTCCTTCAGCAGGCTCTGTCCGTTCTCCGTACCCTCAAACGGAAGGTAGTAATGTTGCCATGTAACATTACTTCCCTCCTTAATTCTTATCTCTAGTGCCCTGTGTAATCTCTTCCCGAGCTCAAAATTTTTGACCCCACTCCTTCAACTCTCTCAATGGGCTGTATGGTGATAGAGCAGCCATGGTGCATGTGTATTGGTAACAGTTTCTTTGCAGAGGAATACATGGAGAAGGCATCTCTCATGTGGAGGGGGTATCCAGCTGAGAAAGCAGGCTTAAGCATGGCATGAGTAGCTCGACCAAAAATGCAAAGTGAGACTTGTCATAGGGCAGGCTGTGTGTTGGAGCAGTTGCATCGACCCCTTTCCAGAGTGTCCCACTGTACCGGGGAGAGATGGTAGTTCTGGTGACTCTTCTCTGGCACGGTGAGCCCTGGATTTTGTATGGAGAAAGGCAGGCTCTGAGCCAGCCCCCGCTGACCCGGCTGCTTCTAACGTGTATCTGAACTGGGTGATGGAGGTCATAAAGCCCAGCTGAAATAGCAGGAGGGGGCTCAGGGCAGCCTTGTTGCTCCTCAGGTGGGTGTTACAGCCTACGCAGAGCTCTTTCCTGCCAGCACTTAAAGCTAGCTTTGGCATTTCAACACCGGGCTGTGGCCGTGCCGGCACGAATGTATGCCCAGGTGATGGATTGCTTGGGAGAGCCTTTGTTGTCATAAGGAAACCTGTGTCCTTGCCTGCGCCACTCGGGGGTGGTTGTGAATGGCTTTCTCCTCTCACGGCCAGAAGCTCTGGCTGCTGCCTGGGTGACAAGGAGGCGAGCCGGGAGAGCCCCTGGTGCACCGGCTGCGGCGGGGGGGAGCGGACAGGGCAGCCCCCCCCTCCCCTCCCCCCCCACCAGCCTGTTCATGGGGGGAGCGGGCAGGGAGCACGGGCGGCCCGGGGGTTGGCAAATGTTCAGTAGGAATTATTTATATTACCAAATATATATATTATTTGGGGGTGTGTGTGTATATATATATATAATTTGGTAATATATAATATTACCAAATTGCTAAATAATCCTGCGATGAAAGTTGGGGCTGGCCCCGGTTTGGGAGCAGGAGGATCGCGGGGCTCCGCATCGCTCCGTGCTGCCTTGTTTCCTGGCTAGCTGAAGGGCTTGTCTGTGCTTGATAGCACTTGTTATTCCTCCTTTCTTGTTTGTTGGAGGGGGGTGGGTGGGGGAGGTGAGGTACTTGCTATTTAAAACCAGAAGTGTTTGTCATCTCCATCCAGGTGAATTAAACCACACTGGAAGGAAGTATGACATTCACTTTGCCTTTTGTAATCTGGGAAAGCTATGGGTGGATGCAGTACATCATTGCAGGAATTGCTTTGTCCACTGGTGCTTTCACTGCTGTCCTGTTTTGCGTATCTGGCTGCCTACTGCACCCTTCCCCTCTCAAATTTTGTGCTCTGTACTACCATATGACCAAGCATTGCCCCTTTTTTTGTTGTGCTGGAATGGGGCCAGCTGCACCCTCTCACAGTTCCAGCTTGCAGTGAGTTTGTGTACCCAGAGTCACCTACAAGTCAGGTGCATGTGAACTGCAGTCCCGGATTTCCAGGCCCTCTTGGAAGAAGAGCATATGAAGAAGTGATGGCAAGTTCAGCATCTGATCCAGGGAGATGTGAAAGATCAGTAAGTCCCAGCAGTGGTTAGGTGAGGCTTCTGGGAGAGTTTGTGTAGCCTGCTGGAAGCTGGCAGTTGCCAGATAGGCTTCTGTGTGCCTGTCTGTCACGTTATTTGCCTTACTGCAAATGCTAATTGAAAGTTTGCTTGGGCTAGCACAGCTCCTGGGGGTCTCCTGGGCATTCCTCTGGAGGAGAACCAAGCTGACCTGAGGTGGAAGCATAACATGGCCATGCTCGTAGGCAGTCTTTTCTGGTAACTGCTGGGCTTTGTACGTAGCTTCTCTGTATGTGAAGGCTACAGGTGTAGCCAGGTTTGTTTTATTTCCTCTCCCATCTCCATGAAATCCTTATTGCAGAGGTATCTGCCTCTTTCATTACAGTGCAGCAGTCTTCAAGCAGGAACTTAACTGTTCCCCAGACTAGTTAAGTCCTCCCCCACTGTCTCTGCAGAAAGTTTGTCCCTTCTCCTGCCTCACTTCCCAAAGCTTCTCTCTTGCTTTCCCTGAGGTGTGCAAAACACCTGGCAGTAATATGAGGAGACAAATCTCACTTGGCAGCTTCCAGCACTGATCTCCTGTGCACCTCCCTCTACGCTGTCTCCCAGTATCATCATGGAACTGCTCCAAATGCAGCTTTAAACTTGTCCTTTCACCTGTCCAAATCCCTTGCAACAGAGCCAGGGAAGTGGAAACTGGGTCCTTGAGCTTAATAAGAGGAAAATCGGTGCTGTATACATCTGTAACAGCACAGTGAGCAACAATTCTTCTTCCTCTCACAAAGTGTGGGCTTGAGTTTGAGGATTTTGCTATTCAGACGCTTCTTCATGGGCCATCCTGTTGTTAGTAGTAGTAAATGTTCCTTAGCCATCAGCTTGTGTCCTAGACCGCCTGTCCCCCTAAACAGTTCTCTGCTCCTGGGGAGCCCATGTTTGAAAACTGTATTAGGTGTGAGAAGTAACACTTTCCTAGTCATTAGCAGAAGAGACTCACTTAGGTAGCTGGAATTGTTAAGAGCAGCGTAGCACAAGAGTGACCTGATGTGATCGTGGAACCTTTGTTAAAGAAGGGGTAGATGTACCTACTGGGGACAGCGTAAGTGAAGTTGATCCTGCCCTGGGCAAGGTGGCTGCTTACAAGTGTATGACCCGGCTCTTTTCTTGTGCTCTGCCAAGCTCTTGTGTTTGTGTTTTTTTTTTTTTTTTTTTTTTTTTTTTTTTTTTTTTTTTTTTGTTGTTGGTTGTTTTTTTTCCTGGGCTGGAGCTTCTTCCTGACAGTCCTGTGCAACAGTTCCCATGTGCAACAGTTTCAAAACATGGTTTAGCAGCACCGAAGTAGTTTACTATTAGCTGATAGCAGTAAAATGTGGCAGAAAGTCCCATGGGAACTTTCGGAATAGACATATCTCTTTGAAACATGGTGTTTATTGTAATTACCTGTTTACAACTACTTACTTTCTGCTTAGGGGGGTGTTCGGAGTGTCCAGATTGCTAAATAATCCCAGTTTTAGCCCAGTGTTGTAAGAAAGATTCTTTCCAATATAAACAAAAATAAAAAAATTACATGAGAAAAAATACTTGGGAGCAAAGTTAATTGATGAGTTAACTCAATCTTTCCCTGCTTTTTAAAAAAGCTAAAGATGATGACAGTCCCCACAATTGAAGTGTATGCAATGCTTCAGCTCTAACTCCAGAGCATGGGCTTATTGCTTTCAGAGCAGGTGTTCTGTTTCATGTGACATGAAGAAAAATATAAGCTAAATCAGCTTTCGGGTCAGGCATGCCTTGGCCATGGAGTTAACTGGGACAATTAGTCCAGATGTAATCATACCTTTATTGCTTTTACTTTCTGTGTGGGATCAGGAAGTGTTACTTGTGACTATAGAGTCACTTCAGCACAAGGAAATTGCCATTGATCTCAAAGATTTCTCTTTCCGTGAAGACACTTCCCTTTCTCTGTTTGTGAGTCTCCCAAGTTGAAATTGTCACACACATGCAGCCCCCTCAACAGCAGTTGAAACCCTGGAAAAAATGCCGTTGTTAAAATAGTAGGGAAATTTGGAATGCCAGAGGAAGAAATAGTGTATAGATTTGGTTGTTAGTTTTGAGCAAGAAAAGGGAAATATTTTTGCATGAGTTTTCTGAATGGTTCAGAGCCAGGCCTTGGGGTTTTTTTTGCCACTAAACAGCTAGCCGGCTTTTACCTGAGGATATGTGGAATGGTTTCTCAGACCAAAAGATGCAGGATGATGCATTCATGTCTGGAAACGCAGACAACTGTAAGGTCGGATAAAGGAGGACAACACTGAAGCTTTATTCAGGGGGAAGTCTGGCTGTGGCTACACGTTGCAGGAGATCCTTTGGGGCTAAATTACAAGCTGTGGTATGACTGCGAGGGTACCCAGTGTATGTGAAGCAGTAATTTATAAACCATTTCTGATAAGCAGGGGATAGGGAATAGGGAGGACAGGCTGGAACACTGAAGAAAGTGTCCCAGAGGCAGAAGAAAAGAGAGGAGAGACACTAAGATTTGTCTCTTTCTCATGTCTTTTAAGGTAGGGATTGTGGGTCATGGGATAGGTAGAAGCCAGAAAGATAAAAGTAGTGAATCAGATTCTACCATCCGTTTTGCAGACATTTCCCAAATGTACATTCCCTAGTGCTTTGTCATGTCTGAACTGCAAATGCAATAATGGATGGGAAATTCCATTATATCCTTTAGGAAACCATCCAACAAGCCTGAGATGACTTCCTACTGCCCCCGCCCCCCTCCCCGAGTAGACTAAATGATGATACAATTTCTCTTTGTAGTCTGTAGACACTTCCACAGGCACCAGAGGTGCTCCTCTCAACCCATGTGGTTTACAGCCTTCAAATATCTTGTGTCTTGTGTCATGTCCTAGTTATCTGTTAATCAGGTTCTTACACTGCTGTCTTGTTAATCAATTCCTGTGATCAGTTGCAATAAGGCCCTGTGTTGCACATGTGTACGGAGATTTGTAAAGACAGCCTTCAGCTCTGAAGTACAGGCAAGGGCCTGTTGAAATCAAAGAGATCTTTAAAATTCAGCTAGCAGCTAGAAGAGGCCATGAGTATTTGTCTACCATGCCCTGCAAAAATAAATGGAGATTTTGATGATTTTCTCATTGTCTGAATGCCTTCTGGTATCCCCTTTTGGGTTTGAGATAGCTAGCCATGGCCAGCACTTTCCATAAGTTGCATTGTGGCTGTTAGGAGAGATTATCATCTCTGTTCTTTGACCAAAGTCACTTTCTGGATTTGCATGTAAAACTAAAAAGACACTAGTCGATTTATTTTGGTGTTACTCTCATACTGCAAGCTTACACTGGGTGTTTTGTTTACTTTCAGTTGTTTCCCAACTCTTACCACCCACTGAGTATGTTTTTTTGTATTGTTTTGTTTTTTTTTTTTTTTCCTCAGCTGCATTAGTACCTGTTTTGAAAAGTCTCTTAAGCTGATTAGCTCCACTGTATCATTCTGTAGTAGTAACAGCAAAATGCATTTTTCTTTAGCAGGATGTGTTACTGATGGAGTCTGAAGAAACCAGTGAGGGAGGTACCACTCCCCGAGAAGCCAGCAGCGTCACTGGGGAGGTTTGGGATTCTACAGCAGTTGAAAGAGAGCATCATGCCCCTCAGACATCAGCCGAAATGAGCAACAGCCTGTCTGAATCTGCAAAGGGAGCAGAGCTCAGCACTCCTGAGGACTGCCTTTCTGCTCCAGGGAAAGCAGCAGAGATGCTGGGCAGACCCTCTAACCCTCTGCAAAAAGTGCCAGCAGGATTGGAACAAGAGCAGGGTGATGCAGAGCCTCAAAAGGGACTCTCGGAATTGGAAAGAGAAATGCTTTTAAGTGAGGGTGGACTGGATTGTTCTCTGAAACTTAAGCAAGTAGAGCTGGTTGACCTGGAAAGCAACCAGGACTCTTCTCTCAGCACAGTCCAGGATGGGCCAGACCCTGGCAGTGCCATCCTGCAGGCTGTGGACCTCAGCACCGAGTTTCCTCAGAGCCAGGCAGAATTGGCACTTTGTGGCTCAAACTCTCAGGCTCAACATCCAAAATACCCTTTGGCAGATGCCATTTCCTCTCAGAGAGAGACACCTAAGTGCTTCTTGGTGTGTAAAACCGTTTCAGAGGGGCATTATAAGGCTGAACCATTTCTGGATAGCCTCTCCATGGATTCTTTGCAGGAGGTTGATGCTGGTGCAGAGCAGAAGCAAAGCAGCAAAAACGTGGCAGCACCAACTCATGAGCAGCCTACCTCAGAGGAAGCAATAGATGACATGGCTAAACCTCACATTTCTGAAGACGCTAAGGAAAGCGTAAGAGCACTTAAGGGTCTGGAAGAGAATATAGAGTCTTCCTTTTCCCATCAGTTGTCTTCCACCTTAGCAGATGACAGCCAGATAAGTTCACTACAAACAGAAGGCAACATCTCAGCTGGTGAAACAAGGAATAGCAGTATGGTCAAAGAGCAGGGAACAGCAACGGTTCCTAAAGAAAACTCATCCACTTCTAAATGCCTTCATCTTGAAGACAACCACAGAAAAACAGAGAGCAGACCTGCCTCTCAAACAGAGAGTGCCTTCCAGGTAAAGGATACTGCTAAAAAAAATGAAGAAACGAGTACTTCACAGCATAAGGAACCAGCACAGGAGGCAGTGTCTGAACTTCAGCAGGAAGAAGAGAAGAAAGAGTGCAAACTGCAGAATCTGCTGGAAGAAGGGAAATCTTTGGAGCCCAAAGATCAGAAAAGCAAGGAGCTAAATGAGAAGAAACAACAATTGCAGATGGAAGACCTCAATCTGGAGGCATCAGCTTCCAGGTCAGAGTTATCTTCTGTTCTCAGGCATAATGTGGACTTGTGTGGTTTGGAAAACGTTTTTTTGGCTGAGCAAACAGGATCAGCATTTCCTCCTAGGGAGTCTGTCTCTGTGGATCAGTATCCTGGTGAGGATGTACTGCTGAAAGCTTATGCCACAGAAGCAGGTTCTGGACGTCAGCCACTCGCTGTTAGCTCTCTGTCCTCAAATAACCTGAATGCAGTGGGTGAAACTCCAGTGGTGCCTCCACACACATGCCATATCTCTGACCAGGCAGAAGACCTAGAAGACTCTGGCCGCTTTTCCATTGGTGGTCAGGATATTGGAGAAGCTGACTGGGATGACAGGACAAGACTGGGCAGGGAGGATGAGCATAGTGATGGGCATGGAAAGGCTGTCCAGAGGCTTGATAAAAGAGGTGCACCTCTTCGTGGAGGAGTGGCAGCACTTTCTAGTGCAGAGAACCCAGAGGCTTCTGTTCTACATCCTTCCTCAGGTACCAAGAACTTGGAGCCACCTGATCCCATAGATCCTCATCCCATTACAGAAAATTTGGGAAAAGCTGAGCTTCAGGTCTTCATTCCAGCTTTACCTCCAGAGCTCGCCTCTGTGGCTTCAACATCTGGCCCACAGCAAGAGGGTGCTAGCAGAATGGCCTCCTTGACCCCTGAGGACTGTCCTGGCACCAGCCTGAACAAACTGCTAGACTCTGTAGAGAAGCCAGCCAACCAAGCTGCTTCTGTACAAGTGCGGGACCCAACATCAGGGGAAACTGCTCGTGTAAGTACTGATCCAGGGGAGGCCAACATTTCCCATGAACTCCTTATTTCTGAGGAAGGCTTTCATGAAGACCTTAGTGGCCAATCTTCTTTCTCTGTAATATACCCAAGCTGTCTTCCTCTAGAGAGGAGCCTTCCTGAGGGCAGGAGGACTGTGGCTGTCATTGCAGGGCCTCTGGAACCACCCCAAGCACCAGGCAGGACTTCCACTCCCCTGAACCACCCAGAGACAACTCAGCAAAAACCCCCAGAAGAAAGTGCCATTATCCAACAAAAAGAAATGGGAGTACCTGTGGATCATGAAGCACAAGAAATGCCTTTATTTGATCAGTCTGACTGCGGTTTAAACCAAAAAGAGCCTGGATCCAGAATCTCCAGTGTCCTGAGCACCCTAACCTGGCCCTCTGAAGAAGATATGGTCTTTGCCGTGAGCCAGCAAGAACAACCTCTGTCCCCTGCATCCCATTCAAGCCTACCTCTGGTGTCTGAGCCTGATGCCAAACAGCTTCCTCGCCTTCCTTCCCTTGCCCGAAGCCCCAGGCAAACTCAGGCCCCTGCACTTAATGCAAATCACCTTGCCCGACCTCCAGCCCCTGAAAGTTACCAGCCGCTGGCTCCTGTACCCTACTCCAGGCCACATCTCAACTGTGGTATGTATGATAGTAAGTTACTAGCCACTCACCCTACTATAAGCCATCCTCTGCACGCTGCTGCCTCTCTGTCTGATTCTAATACTGTGGCCTCTGCTTCTCACAGAGAAGATGTAGCAGAGAAAGATGACCTTGTTCCAGTAACTAGAGAGTGGGATCTCAGTGACTTAGGTACCCATACAGAGACTTCTGATGACTCAGGGGTCAGTTTGTTGGCCAAAAGCTTTTCTGCTGTTGGAAATGAAGCATTGGCCGGCTCCTCTGACGCCAGCCCTGAAACAGCAGACCACCACGTGGATATACAGTATGGAAAATCTTCACCTGACCACCCTTCTTGGCCCTCGCTGGAAGGCCTGATAACATCTACAAACTCCAAGAGCCGGGACTCTGCACAGCCACCTCCAATGCTAGCATTCACCAATCCAATCCATTTCCTCCAGCTCAGCCCTCCATCACCACCAACCACCAGGACGGCCTGCCAAGAGGAGGACATCTCAGGGGAGCTGCGATGGGAGCAAGAGGCAGATGTCTTTGGTGTGGACTCAAAGAATGTCCAAGCTCCATTGGCATTCACAGAGAAAACAGAAAGTGAGAGGAGGATCAAGCAAAGGCTGGAAGGAGAAGGTGGGGAACACCACTTGGTAGCTCAGCCAAAGGAGGAAGTGCCCAGACACTCACCCTTGGAGAAATCATCAAGTTGGCCAGACAAAAAATTGATCAGGGTAGTTGCACAGGAGCCAGCAGCCAATCAAGAAAACCCAATTAAACGCAGAGTAAAAAGCAAGGACTGGCACCGTCAGGGCCTGAAGAGGATGTCAGTACCACCAGACATCTTGCAGGGTGAGTCCCCCCCATCAAATTTACTGTAGATACTAGAAACACTGGATTAAATTAAATAGGCAATGTGATAGAGAGGTCTGAGAGCTGAGAGCTCAGCATTGCTCTCGTGCCTTTCTGGTAGTACTCCTCGCTGCAGCCCTGCAGCCCCTTGCTGTCCTGCCCCAAGCTCCCCGCTCCCAGCTCTTCCCTACGGCCCTGTAACCAGTACATCCTGGTGGTTCTGAGTAGGGCAGCATGCTGGGGCTCAGTCCCCTCATTTCACACTAACACCTGCAACAGAGAGGACCCCTCACCCCTCAACTTCGCATCCAGTTTCTCTTCTTGTCCCTTCTCCGTGTCTGGCAATCTGTCACCCTTACTCGGTAAGAGGGGCTATTTTGCCCTACCTGCAAGAATGAGTTTCTTGATGGGGCCGAGTTCAGAGCTTCTGCTCGTCACCTCCTGCTGCCATCACATGGCCGCTGCGTTTTGCTGCACTGGTAGCAGCCCATTCCCAAGCAGTAAGGAAAACACGTGCACACATCCTCAGTCATCCGGATCTGTTCCCGCATGTTTTAGTTCCTTCTGTATTTGCTACCTGCCTTTCTTTTGCAGCTGACACCTTTAAATCCCAATTTGACCTTCTGAAAGAGATGATCTTCCTGAGAATGTAGGATTCCTGAGAACAGATAAGAAGGCAAATTTGTCAAATCCAAGGTCCTGGCTTTCATAAAAGCCAAATAAATCACTGATGTCACAGATGGAAAACATGCATCTTCTGTAATGCAGCTCATTTAGACAGTACTTACTGTCAAGATGCATGTCTGTTCTTTATTATGTCTTACATGAGCTTTAAATATACTTGTTTCTTCTCAGCTCTTACTTAGTTTATTTTCCAAGCTCCACAACATGCTGGATTTTTGGCGTAGAGGAGAAGGATTGGAGTGTGGAGGGGCATAAAAGGTTTGGCAGCACTTGAATCAGGATTTGTTCATGTGTGTGACCTGTAAATTCTTGGTTCCAAATTATAAAATATTCAAGGCAACAGTACTGTCTTTCCCCTGACCCATACTTGCAGCTCAGTCTTTGGGCTTTCTTCCTCCTCCAGCTTCCAATGAATTTTATACAGAATTTCTTTACACCTTATTTAAATAAATCCCTCAGAAAACAAAAGTCCACAACTTCCCCATTTTACATAAACAGGAGATGACTCAAGCAGCACTTTCTTAATGCTCACATAGTACATAAATGTGAGAATTGTATTACAGCATTCATTCTCGGGCCGCATCCCTCCTAAGACTCTTCACAGGACTGACTCTGTTAGATGTCCAGCATTCCCGCCCCAGAAGTCACTGAGAGTTTTTGGAGGCACAACATCCGCAAAAGAAAGTATAAGACTTTCAGACATGACTGGTGACTTGGGGTCTGTTGATCCTCTTACGCCTGACCCAAGTTGCTGAAAGGGGAAAGGCAGCACCAAACAGAGCCCGCAGGCAGTGTCTTCTTTTGGGCAACTGGAGAGGGAAGCTCTTAAGAGTTACTGTGATTGCTGAAAGTCTCACCCTTTTTTCTTTGTATGAAAAGCAAATGTGGCTAAGTAGCAGATGTGAAGTGTAAGTAATGTCAAGGATTGTTAAAACCAGAATGTTTCTGACTTGTAAATAAAGGTCAGGATGGTACCTGTACTCCATTCAGGTGGGGTATAGGTAAATGGTATCTGTGTATCATTTGGATTGCAGCTTGACTCTAAAAACGGACTTATGTGTTTATTTTCTAACTGTCTTACATGCAGAAGTTCCTTCTGCTCCTTCAGAGGAAGAAGCTCACAAGACACACAGGGAGCCACCGGTCAGTTCAGAGACAGTTATATTGCGGTAAGTCTCTCAAAGGCCCCTTAGAATTTGCCCCCATCCCTGTGTAGCACAGACACCTCATGCTCTCCGTTGTTCCCAAGGGACCACAGATGATGATAAGGAGCAGGAAGCAATAATAAAATTACTTAGGCCTGTGTTTCAGTCTGTGCCCTCTGGGAAAGGACCCCATTGCAACAGAAGTATTTCTGTCCCTTTAGGAGAGTGTTTCCATTAAGCCAAACTTTATTCTTCGTGAAGTAAAGCATGTGGAGCTTGAGCTTGTTGGAAAGAGAGGTCCTTGCTGTGACAGATCTGTTACTAAGATTTTGATAAGCCATTTCCAGTACTGTGGTTTTTGTTCACTCTTTTGTTTCCAAATCCTTATTCCCTGACAGAGAAAAGAAACCTGCAGATGCAATGGAGAACTTCAAACGCCGGCACTCCAAACTGATCAACTCCTGTAAGTGCCTTCTGCCTCAGGTGCTGTAGCAGACCCCTCTCCTCCATCATCCCTCACCCTTGCAGTGAGCACAAAGTGAGCTCCTGCCACATGGTAGCAAGGAGGGAGTGTTAAGAGAGTGGTGTTCAGTGGAGGCAGTGAAACCAGAGTCCTGCAGTACACTCGGGCAGCTGGTGAGCTTTGTTTATAGCGGGTGCATGTGGTCTAATGTACTTCAGTTATCCTAATCTGAGACAATAACAAGAGTTTTTTCCAGATTGAAGCAGAGGGCAAGCAGCTGCTATAGAAAGTATTAATGTATATGCCTCTCTTCACAGCAAGACTGCTGTATCAGGAATACAGTGACGTGGTTCTGAACAAGGCCATTCAAAGCCAGAAGAGAGTGGATTCTTTTGCAGAGGATATAGAGTCGAGTTTCCCGAGCTCTCCAAGGCTACGGAGGAAAGTGCTTTCTCCCCAGGACTCATATTTGCAGCGTCTGTCAGTCTCATCTAATGCGTCCCTCTGGCAGGACATCCCCATGATACGGGGCAGCAGAATGCTACTCAATATGTCCCGTGATGAGCAGAAGCTGCAAGAGGTAATGGACCAATGTAACGAGGTAGATGGGTGGTCTGTAGTCCAGAAAGAGTCCCCAGAAGGGTGGTTAAAGTGGAGAGCAAAAATTCTGATGAGGGAATGCAGGCTGGATGCGGAGGTCAGCTCTAACCACGTAAGCAGTATAGGGATGTGGTATTAGTGCTTGTGAAGTTCAGAGTTGTAGAGAAAAGGAGCGCCAAAGGGTAGACTCTGGACCATATCAGTAACTTCATGAAAACGGACCCAGGGAAATTGAAACGAGGTAGAACAATTAATTTTGAGCATGTTCAATGCAAAAGAGAATATTAAAGTAGAAGACTTCCAGCATTCTCCCACATAAAAGTTTGAGAGATGCTAATAAAACCACAGTGAATTGTAGTTCCTGTGGCAGAACGTGAGTTTACCAAATCAACCTGTGTGAGCTGCGGGGCTGAGAGTAAACAGGAAGATGTATAGCTTCAACAAAATGGAACATAGGGAAACTGGGTAAGGAAAATGAGAGGAACTGGGTAAGGTAAGGAAAATAGGAGGACCCAGAGAAAGAAGCGAACACAACACCATGAGAAACATGATGAAGGAGAAGAATGTGGGTGATGTGGATGCTGGAAAATTTATGGGAGCATGTAAAACAGGGAACCTAGTGAGAATGGAGTTGGGGGGGGAATAAAAATAAAATTAGAGTAGGTAACTATTTTTCTTGCAAGGCATACCACACTTCTGTCTTCTAAAGAAAGAGTATAAAATGGCAAGTTCCCCTCTCATTCCTAAAGCCTCTTTTCTGTAATGATGCATTACTTCCATCATGGGCTGGGAGGTTTTCTTGCTTTGCCCCTGTCTTCCCTCTGTAAGATTACTCACAGACTTGCATAGTTTACTGATGCTGTGTTCCCTTATTTCATCTCTCAAGGCCAAGTTTGAGTTGATAATGTCTGAGGCTTCCTACCTGCGCAGTTTAAATGTGGCGGTGGATCACTTCCAGCGATCAGCAGAGCTCCAGGCAATGCTGACCAATCAAGAGCGTCAGTGGCTTTTCTCCCGCCTTCATGATGTACGCGACGTCAGCGCTAGGTGAGATGTGGCTCCTTGCTTCCAGGACTAACACCCTTCATGAAGCACAGACACAGACCATCACTTCTGTCAATAACATCTCTCGCTCCTGTTCTGCGTGTTCACTGACCTTGATATGACTATGTGATACACACGCGTAGCACTTTGTGACTGCTTACCAACACTGCCCTGAAAGAACATCTGCCTTTTTAGGTGACAGGGCAATGTAAATCTTGGTGCTAAGTCCCAGATATTATGGTGCAGTTGTGTACAGAGCTTATTGCAGGAGATGAAAATGTTCAAAATGCTACTGTAGCCATGCACTGTTGACTTCAACTACAACTAAACTTGACTAACTAGACCTCAGCCCAAACCAAATGCAGCTCCTGCCAAATCCAAGACAAAAGAAGCAGCTGCATGAATCCTGACCCAAAAAAAAAAAAAAAAAAGGTGCTGGTGTGGAAGTAAGTTACAGCCATCACTTGACAGAACCTAATGTGAATCAATTGAGCATAAGTCATAAAATGTAGACATGATCCCACATGCAAGGAATCCTGTATGTTATAGGATTCTGTTCTGCTTTTCTCCCAAGGCTTAGCTACATATATCACTAAGCTAGTAAGGTTTGCTGCTACCTTTTCCATTTCTACTAGTGGGATTATTCTGGTGATTTCTTAATTTTCAGTTGTTTCCTTTAGTGCTTTAGAGGTACAACCTCTCAAGAACAGAGGTCTTTTGCCTCTGCTTCTTCCTTGCTGATATCTAGCCCTAAATTGTCATTGCGCAGGCATTATACTCTCTCTAGAAGTAAAGAGCTATCTTGTGCTTATATGTTGGCTGTTGGGATTTTAGAGGACTGAGGCCATTCCTGCTTTTCTAAATGACACTGATCTTTCCCTCTCCTTTTATGGCATTGCAATTATGTGCTGCAGTTTCCTTTTTGACTTGGAGGAGAAATTTGAGGAGGACATGTTCACCTTCCATGTGTGTGACGTGGCTCTGAAACACGCCCCTGAATTCCGCAGGGTGTATCTACCATATGTAACAAACCAGACATATCAGGAGCAAACCTTCCAGCGGTTACTGTAAGTTTTCTCATTTGTTGCACCGTTCTCCTCTCTCAATTCCTTGCTGCACCTCAAATATTCGCTCTTTCAAATAATGGGGAATGCTGCAGGTACAGGCTGTTGTCCAGTGCTCTCATGACATCCCAGAACAGGCAGGAACCTTCTTCAGATCAATGGCATCTGGAACAGCAGGACAGAGCTGCTGCAGGCTTCTCTCCCATAGCATTGGAAAGGGAGAGAATAATTAATATCTGATTCTATTGCAAGCTGTTCTCTCTATCTACCCTCTACTGAAGAGAGCAAAAATTACAGTCCTGGATAATGGTTTTCAGTCTGTGGTTTTCAGACTACTAAGAACCAGGAAGTGATAATTTCAAGTGAAACTTCCAATCTCGACCATTCTGCGATTCTGTAATTAAGAAACATATGGCTACCATCAGTAAGCTTAAAATGGCTAACCAGGAGTCTTAAAACTGGATTGTGAAAATCCTGGGGCCAGAGAACGCTGTTGGTCTTTCTTGCTCTGAGTGGTGGTGTGAAACATCTCATCTGTACCCAGTGGCACAACCGAGCATTAATCGGGCATGGGGTTTCCTTGCCAATTCTGCCCTGCTCTCTGTTGTAACAACCCAATTCCAGTGAAACTACGGTGATTCCAGGAGAAGACACTGTTCCCCCAGGCTGTTCTGGCACTATCTCTGTGTGCTGCTGACTGGGAGAGATCTAGTCTTGCAATTGTTTCCTTTCAGGCGAGGCTCAGTTCCGCACAGACAGTATCCTGGAGGTCCTTTCCAGGGCAGTATGTGCTGGGCCTACAACCTTCTTCCCCATCTCTTCAAGGATATGGGATGGGCTGCTTTGGTGACAGGTGCCGCTCTCGTACCATTAGCCTTGTTATCTGCTGCTGCCCAACATGGAAAGCTGGATGGCAGTGGCTGTGTCTAGAAGGACATTCTGGGGGAAGGCAGCTCCTGAGAGGAGCTGCAAGAGAGGGGAAGCTGCTGTTTCCAGACCCTGAACACAGCCCCTGGTGCTGGACCATTCAGTGTAAGGGAATAATACAAACCACCAATGTCTCTGTGAAAGGTGCCCTACTCATCAAGGGGAATTGAAACGTAGATGTTACTTCTGACTTTTATTCCAGAGGGCTGTGGAAGGAAAGATGTAATAACAGTTGTACTGCTGTCCTGTAGCTGTTAGAAATCCATACTTGCTCTTCATCAGCAGAGTGGTGCAGTTTCTTGACATCTTTTGCCCCAGGGACAAAACCTGAGTATTGGGAGTACTCCACCACTCACTGAAATCTGATACTAGGAAGACTATGTATTCACTCTGATGTCTTTTTTTTACCACCCCCACAGAAATGGAAATGCAGGGTTCCAGCAAGTCCTGGAGAGACTGGAAAGTGATCCTGTATGCCAGCGCCTCTCACTGAAATCCTTCCTCATCCTTCCTTTCCAGCGTATCACTCGTCTCAAACTCCTCCTACAGGTAACTGTGTGATTCTCTGCTTTCCTATCGTTTCTCTCAAGCTGGCCCTTCTTCAGGTCTGAGAGTCATACAAATACGAGCTAGCTCCAAGCACTGGGTGGAAGGACTGCATACAGCCATTTGTGTTGCATCTGTGACGAGTTTGGCAAGATGCTCTATAGCTGCTTTGTTGCATATACTGTGAATATGCCTTTGCAAAAGCAAATCCATTTGTCATCATGCAAACGCCTGCTGTGCATCAGACCAGCACTGTGAGTTGAATATGATAGCCTGCGAGAGACAATGCAGTTTGCGTATTTGTTAGGACTTTGTTGCAACACTGCTTCAGTTGTACTCCAATAAATAATTTAGAGAGTCTTCTCAGAACATGTTGATCTACATTTTGTTGAACTATTTTGGCTTCCTGCTAAGAAAACAAAGCAAGGGTTCCTTGACTGCCCTCTGGAAGGCAGCCTGTCTTTACTCTTTCCCTGCAATGTTGACTAATACGAGCCTTCCAGACAGGGAACCAGCAAGTTCCTAATGAATTAATTTTGAGCTCTTTCTATTACACTCTTCTTTTTGATTATTTGAGCCTATTTTTAACAGGAGGGGAGGAGTATCGGGCAAAGAACAATTCTGTGTGTAAGGCTGTTTGTGCTTGGATTAATGGTTGCTTCCTATGCCATGTAACTTGTACATGATAGTTTAGGTTTTCAGGGACGCCCTGTTCAGTGCAGCTTATCTGTGACATTCTG
Source organism: Falco punctatus (assembly GCF_963210335.1). Lineage (NCBI taxonomy): Eukaryota > Metazoa > Chordata > Aves > Falconiformes > Falconidae > Falco > Falco punctatus. The sequence goes on along the minus strand of NC_137585.1, from coordinate 10,961,616 downwards.
CATTTCAAATTTCTGGCCTTGTTAACTCCACGTCTCATCACCTACTACTGCTGTAGTTCCCCTTGACGCTGGCATCTTGGCATCTCCTTGTTTCTCCTACCCCTTCCAGATACATATATCCAGCTTTGTCTGATTGCATTATGAAAAACATCTTTTCTTACACAGAATATCCTGAAGAGAACTCGGCCTGGGTCTGAGGAGGAAGTGCAAGCAACACAGGCCTATGATGCGCTTGAAAAGGTAAGGCCATCAACCTGTTCCACAGCCCTGCAGAAAGGGATCCAGGGTTTTGATTGATGATACCCTCAATACAAGTCAACAATGTGCCTCGGCAGCCAAAAGAGCCAACTGTAGGCTGGGGTGCATTAAGCCCAGTATAGCTAACTGGTTGAAGAAGTGATTGTCCCATGATACTCCGCATTGGTGGGGCCTCACCTCAAGAGTCTGTGTAATTTGGGGTTCCACAGTATAAGAAGAATGTAAAAATATTAGAATGTGTCCAAAGGAGGGCAACAAAGGTAGTGAAAGGACTAGAGGGCAAGACTTATAAGGAGTGGCAGAGGATGCTAGGTTTGTTCAGCTTAGAGGCTGAGGGGTGGCATCATTGCTGTCTGCAACTCCCTCATGAGGGGGAGCAGAGAGAGAAGTGCTGATCTCTTCTCTGGATGCAAGGGAATGGCTTAAAGTTCTGTCAGGAGAAGTTCAGATTGGGTATTAGGAAAAAATTCTTCACTGAGAGGGTGGTCAAGCACTGAAGCAAGCTCCCCAGGAAAGCGGTCATGGCTCCAAGCCTGACAGTGTTCAAGAAGTGTTTTGACAACGCTCTGAGATACATGGTTTAACTTCCAGTTTGCCCTGTGTGGAGTCAGGAGTTGGACTTAATCCTCATGGGTCCCTTTCAACTCAGGATATTCTGTGGCTCTTTACAGCTGTGTTGCATCACGCAGCTGCAGGGCACTGAAGTGGCCCAGTCCTTTCATTGATCCTCACCCTTGTCGTGAGGATCAGTGACAAGGGCCCTTGAGTAACAAATTAGCATGTTCATGTGACTCCTGCATTTGCAGTGGTAGGTGTGAGCAGAAAAGACTAAAGCAGGAGCCAGCTGGGATGCAACTGAACCTGCATCAGTGATACCAAAGTACGTTTTTTAGGACTTGCTTTTGCCAGTATCCTAACCACCATTCCCCCTTTGTGTTCCTTATCTTTGTCTCTAATTAGTGATCAACTCCCACCCTAGCCCCTGCAGAAAACCTTGCCTTAAAAAAAAAAAAAAGGCATGACAAAACATTACTCTGTTGCATCCCTATTACTCTGTTGCATCCCTTACCTCTGTCCTGTTTCTTACAGAGACAAGACTTAAAGTCTTCTGAGACAACTTGTTACCTAAAATTTGTACAGCAGCATAAGGTGGACTTGCTCTTAGCTAGCTCCTGTTCTGTCTGGTGATTATTTGACCTTCTTGGAGTGTCACTCGATTCCTTACAATCTCTCCCCTATTCTCCACCATAAACATAAAGACCAGTTCAACATGGTGCATACCTCCTTAAAGCTCTTAGGACTGCAGTCTAAGGTGGGTGGGCAAGATGTCATACACTGAAATCTTTAGACTCCAGCTGCCTTCAAGCCACCGTTATCTCTGTTGACACTGTTAGGCAGCTGCCCTGTACCACCTCAGGCGGCTGTACAGGCAGGTTACAGGCTGAAGTACCTCTGTTTCATTATGTGCTGTCCTCACAGGTACTGGCAACAAGCTTTGGGTTGTGGAAAGGTGGGGTTGACATTTATCTCATCGGCTTCCTGTGTTTACAGTGGAGCATCTAATAAGAGTTGCTTCCAAATGACAAGCAGTTCAATCTGTGTCACCTGAGAGAGATGCCTAGTATTCCTCCCAGTATCCCAAAGTTAAAGCAGTACTTACCACAGAGACTTCATCTAAAGAATACTTTCCTTAAGAAAGAAGGATGATCACTGTACATATGGAGAAGTTTAGTATGCTTGCCTGCAAGAATACTTTTTTTTGCAGGAGGATGCCTAAGAAGTTGTCACTTACACTGACTCTTGAGGGGCTCCTTGAAGTAGTACTGATCCTACCAGGCAGTTCTGCTCCCACCTCACTGATCATCTGTTTTCCACTGCAGCTCATCAAGGATTGCAATGAAAATGTCCAGCGCATGAAGAGCACTGAAGAGCTGATCTACCTCAGCCAGAAGATTGAATTTGAGTGCAAGGTGAGCTTGTCCATTCCCTGGGCCTTGCTGTAGCCTAATGTATTTTCTCTCTTTCCTTACAAAGTCACTGGTGCTTATTTTTTGTTCTCCTCTCCAATCTACACAGAACTGCTGAAGCAGAGTATCATACACAGGTCAGCTCTTCATCAGTGCTTCCCTTGCCCACTCATTTGTGTCAGCCTTAGCTAAAGGTGCCGACTGTGGTGTACACCTGTCCAGCTGGACAGACGAAAGCACACTTCCTCTAGGGAAAGACGAAAATGCAAATCCAAACCTCATGGATACGGATTTCTTTGTACATGCTTGACAATGTTTGTTTCTGTCACGCAGATATTCCCACTCATCTCACAGTCAAGGCGACTTGTAAAGTGTGGTGAGCTGACAGCACTGGACTTCAGCACCCTGAGTCCAAAATGGAAAGTCACCACCCGGCCCATCTACCTACATCTTTTCAATGACTGTCTGCTCTTGTCTCGGCCGAAGGAGTGAGTGCTTCAACACAATTCTTCCTGCCCCTTCTAAAAATACCTGTCTCTTTCTGGGTCTGTGCTTTGGTGAAAAGAATCCTTTCCCTCTGCCTGCCAGCGAGTGGCAGCATTTGTCAAGTCACTCTCCTAACTGTACATTACGTGAGTATCATGCAAGTATGTGGAATCTGGTAGTCCCAACTCTTAGTTACAACATATGATGATGTAACAAGATACCTTTTGGTCCCTAGTGCACACTTCTGTTCTGCCTTTCCACCTCTATAACGTGAAACACTTTAATAATAACCACTTATTCTAGTTTTACTTGGCAAATAATTTCTTTCTGAAGGACAGCGTGAAGATTAGTGAATGTGCAAATCACTGGTTTGTCAAGAAACTAAGGGAATTGGTTGGTTGTGTTGGAGTTTTGGAGGGTGGTTTTGTTTGTAAGCTATAAAATAAAATTCTGACAGGACAGAGCTTAGTATTTTTACCCTTTTCATTAAGTCTCCCGTCTCTTCTCTGGCCTTCTGCAACTTCTAGCAAGAACAAAGCTTAAGATGCCTGAAGCAGATGAAGACTCATTAAAACCTTTTTGCTTTCCTGACATCAGAAAACAACATGGACTCACTTTGTAACCCTCATCACCTTAAAACTCACAATTTGTTTTGTTTCTTCTCTTTACCCACAGGGGTGGACGTTTTGTTGTGTTTGACCATGCTGCTTTCTCAGATGTGCGTGGGGAGAAGTGTGAGATGAAACTGCATGGAACAAACAAAAATGTTTTCCGTCTCTTTCTACTTCAGAATTACCAGGGAAAGAGAGTGGAGTTTTTGTTTCGTACAGAGACACAGTAAGAGCTCAAGGTTACCCTCAGTATATCCCATTACCATAGCCAGACACCTCCTAGGAGCCTGGTGGTTGTCCTTTGGCTACCCAAATGCTGAAATATCAAATGCAGCTGCTGAGCAGAGGACTTGAAAAACTCCTCTTGCCAAAGAAGCCCCTCATAAACCACCTTGCCTCTCTGTTATCAGAGCTGCTCATACAATACTATCATGTTATGTCATAATATCAGCCTCCAAAAATGGGAGGTTTTGCCTTTTCCTATTCCCTCTCCCCACTTCCAATTTCTCTGCTTCCCCTAAGTACCCCTCCCTGACCCCTCCTGCAAGCAAAGCTGTTCACACACACCCCCCTTCCAGTCATCAAGCTGCTGTCCCTCACATTGAATCCTGACACTTGTCTGGTAATGTTTTCCAGCAGTGAGAAGCTGAGGTGGATCTCTGCTTTGGCTCCTCCGCGAGGAGAACTGGATCTCTTGGAGTGCCCTGGTGAGACTGCTCTGCTACTACAGCAGTGGGGGTGGGCTGGCTCAGGGGAGTTGGAGTCACTGGGAGGTGGAACATTTCAGAATGATTCCGAGGCAGCACGCTTGCCTTTTTGTAAATAAAGAAGATACTACAGGCTTTCCTTCAGTGCCAGATTATGCCAGTTATCTTTTTTTTTTTTTTTTTTACTCATATTTGGAAGAAAACCTGTAGCCTCCCTCCCGGTTCTCTGCTCTTTAGTGTTTGGGCAGTCCTTTATCCCCTACCTCCTCTGGGGCTGATGCACTTAGGTTTACTCTTGCTTTCTAGTATACCATTATGATCTTTCCTCCCCTTTAGATGCACCCCAGGTTCAATGCATAAAGACTTACAAGGCTCGGGAAAATGATGAGCTGGCTTTGGAGAAAGCAGACATCATCATGGTTATGCAGTACAGCAATGATGGTGAGCAGAATGAACAATGGCTATCTTAAATTATGGGTAGGAAGTTACTCTAGTAGTGTAAAGCTTTAACAACAATCAGGCTTCAGAAGGATCCTCTCATTCCTGATTGTTGGATTGAGAGGATGAAGAGACTCTTCGTCTTCATTAAGACACTTTATTTGGAAGCTGGAAAGAGATCTTTTTCTTTGATATTAGGGCCTTGTTGGAGGGGGCTTTTGGGGAAGAATGAAAAAATGTTTGGCAGTTTTGCCTCATGTTTTGTGTTTTCCCCACACCACAGGATGGATAGAAGGAGTCAAACTTTCGGACCGGGAGAGAGGCTGGTTCCCCTCGGAACACGTGGAACTCATCTCCAGTAAACATGCGCGGCAGAAGAACCTGAAGGAGGAACAACGTGTGAAGAATGCCAAGCAGCAGGTCTTTTGCAAGAAATAAGACTGTTTGGACCTGTACAATCTCCCTGCCATGGGGGAACCATCTTTTTTCCATTGTGCCTCAGAAGAAATTCCTCTGTGAAGAGCATAATACAGCACTTTGACAGAACCGGGTGCTTTTTGCCAAAGAAAGCGGGAATCCAATCAGGAAAAATCATTCACTTCCTTTGTGTCACCAGGAGTACGGCAGCAGGAGGGAAAAAAGTTGCATGTATTGCTTGCTTTGTGGTAGTAGGGAGGGACTTTAATCAGACAGAGGTCTGGGATCTGGACTTCAGAAAATATATTCCTGGTTTTGCCACTGACAAGTTGCAGGACTTTGGGCAAGTCACTTCAGAATTCTGCCTCAGTTTTCCCGTCTGTGAAATGGGGGTAAATTTACCTACCTCACTGGATGTTGTGAGGCTAAATTCACTAGTATTAGTGTAATAAGAGCTTTGAGTTCCTGAGAAGGAATGTGCTAAGTGCAAAGCACAGTAGAGTTGAGGAGAGTTTTCCATTTGAATATCCTCTTGGTATCTTGACGGTGTTGATCTCCGTAGTGTAATTTCCATTTAGAACAATTTATCTATTTGATCGTGCAAGTCTACTGGTTTTTAGATAGGCAAATATATCATCGCACCTAAATTTAACTTAAGTCTCAGCATACTGTTAAAAGAGTCCTTAACAACATTAGAAAATCCACTGGAGTTAAGCAAAGTTTTCAGAAGGCACTGTGATGATCTCCCCCACCTTAAGAGGTATCACGCTGAAGAATCTGTTTCACAAAGGTCACCTCTCATCTGAACAAGTGTCCATAAGCCACCTGAAATGACCCTTTTTTACTCTGCCTCCCACTCAAAGTAGATCAGTGACTTTTGACAAAGAATTTTTATTTGTGTTGGTACATGCTCTGTACAAAATAACCATGACTAGACATATGCAATGAAGTGGCACTTTCCTGCTGCTCTTAATCTGATAGCTGATGTGGTATTGCATGCACCATTTTGCACACTTATAGAAAACACTAAGAGATTTAGCCACTGTAGATAAAGTCAAAATATGTACCGGAGACTTTTGTTCTTTTTTGGAACTCTCTGGTTTTAAGTCCAGTTTACATGCAGTCCTGCTTTTGTGCAGAACCTGTCTATTTGAGGATATGCCTTCAACTGTAAAATACTGTTTCTGTGTTCAAGTGTTTGCGTTCAGTTCAGTCAATGCAAGATCAAGTTTAAGAATCAATACACCAAAGAAAGCAACGTGTAGCCTTCTTGCATTTAATATATTTGAAGAATTAGTTATCTTCGTATCTCCAGCTTTCTGTCTCTGTAACATTCTGTCTCTAATTCCCATTTACACTGTATCTAGTATAGCTTAATACAGCCTATTTATATCAATAATTTTAGCTGGATAAAAAAAAGTTGCTTTTAGTCCTAATAAACTCATGCACTTCTCCAGTTAAAGTAACAACTTTCTGCTTTCCTTGTTACTTAGGTTTTCATCTCAAATGTAATTCATTCAGTATTTACTGAACATTCAGTATTTTCATTGTTTTTTCCATTAACTCTTCTTTCTAAGTGAATATTAAGTACAAATAGCTATGCTTAGCAGAGGCAGTGAAGAAAGTTTGCTTTACCAGCGCTACCCTGAGATTCTTCAGAGGGTTATCACCAGGCCTGAAGTGACTGCTGCTGCAGGTTCCATAGTGGTATTAGTCTTCAGTATATGAAGGTAAGCTAAAGGGATGACCCACAGAAGATGGGAGTGCAGTCTGCTGTACCAGTAAGGCAGGATGCAATTAGTCAATTGTCTTTTAATCTATGGTCCAGACTACAATCTGCCTATGTTTTTTTTTCCCTAGAACTGCAACTGTTCCCTAGCTAAGAAGAAAGCAAAGCCCTGCCTCAAACTAAGGGACATAAGAAGGGTTACAATCCTCAACAAGACTTACAAGTGTTCAGAGATCAAAAGCGCCTGCTTGTCCCAGGCCGTCGTGAATTTATGTAACGCCTAAGTCATCAGGATCACCAGTGTCTCAACTGGGACACAGAACACTGTCATGGGATCAATTCACTGTGTGTCCATGTCAGGTCTTATGCAGACAGTCTGAGGCATCCCATATCCGTATCAGCTTCATCTTTGCTACTTGTATCATGAGAAGGCAGGCCATAGATACTGCCATTCTAAATCAGAAATCATCTCGTTAAACATTTAACAAAAAGTCAATTCTTTTTCAACTTCCACTCTCAAAACCAAGCAGGTATATTGTTAGTCTCCCAAGGCGGTTTCTATTTTAAATTCCACATGTTCTTGTTAAAATTCTTGTTGAGATGGGAAACTTAAAGACCACTTGTGACTGACAGCACTCCTATACTGTTTAACTAGTTGGATAAAAGGTTAACTTCTCCCTGTCACAGGTACAGGCTTTATTTCCTGTTGCCAGGTTTTTATATGTTCAGGAACACTTAAAAGTCAGCTTATACTTCAACGAATAAGTGGTTATTCCCTGGTTTACTTTGATTTGTTACATTTTAGATGGGCCTCAACTTCTTACTAGTTAAGTTTTTATCCCCAGCACCATCCTGCCACCAAAATCCATAAACAATCTTCATGCTTTTTGAAGCTGATTAACATCTCCTTGGTTTGTACAAATTTAATCAAACCGGTACAATATCACTTATGCTGTCAACGTGATGTGCAGTTGAATCCACTGTATCCTGCTACAGTCTTCAGGATCTCTTCCAACTTAATTTAATGTGGATAGCCTGATTTCCCAGAAAATCACTATTAAACAGAAATAGAAGTGTAGAGTTTGTCAGCCAAATCCCTGTACTTTTCTAGGAAGATCCCCAAAGAAGGTCCACAGAATAGGAACACTGTATGAGTGGTGCCAGTGTGTCTTAAACAGCTGGCTGTAAACTGAAGCATGAAAAAAAATCTTCTACAGGAACAGGTGGGGACTGATCATAGCATACCTGGACAAAAGAAATTCAGTATTTCTGTACCCCCAAAAAATTAAAGACAACCTTCAGAGGGCAGTTAACGCTCATTTCTTTTTGTAGTAAGAACAACAATGAAATACAAACATGAACTACATTTATAAAGTTTTGTTGAGAATCTGAGAAATTTGTGCTTTATGTCTCAACAGTGAATTTTATGACTGCTGTCAGTTTTTCATACAAAAAGTAAAAATACCTATGTGGGTTTTCAAAAAATGCTCACAGCCCTGGAGACCTATGTTGATCCCTCTTAAAGGAAAATAAATGAAAGCAAGCACTTTCACAGTTCATGTTTTACATCAGCAGAAAAAGCTGACATGAGGACCTGAGTTCAGTGAATATGCACAACCTTGCTCAGAAACAGGATCTTCTAAAGCAGTTAGTGATTCTTATCTTTGTGCTTTTATCTAATATTGAAGAGGTCCCATCCCCTCTAAGATCAGAATTGTGTTTTGTTAGCTGAATCCTGCTAACAAATTAAACACCATTTTAGCTTCAATAGCATTCCAGCCAGCATGTCTTGCATTTGGTGGATGAACCAGGTGCACTGTCTCCAAAATGCTGGCACATGTTTCAGGTTACACTCGTTAATATAATGAAATGACTCTCAGGTGATGCCATCTGCGGAAGCAGGACCTTGGGTGCTAGGGTAAATCTTGAAACAAAGACAAGGTGTATGGGGACATGCACCGCAGGGGAATGGTGCCATGGCAGCAATGAGACACTGAGCCAATAACCCAAGATGAGGATGAAGGATGTTCTGTCTTGGTGCAGCAGAACACAAATAAGCAAATCACATTCTTCAAGCAAGCACTGTCTTTGCTGTTTGCAGTCATCCAAGTTGCGTTTACAGCTGGCTGCGCTTTCTTGGTGGTTAGGACAGCTGTACACAAAGGATGCAAGAGCAGAGGGCTTGGTTTCCAGAACTATTTGTGCCTTATGTTGCAGCACAAGTCTTTCCATCAACGCCCTGTGAGAAGAAGGAAGCCAGAAAAGCCAAGCTTGGTTTGCTCCTGCCCTTCATCTTGTGTAGACGTCCCTAGCACACAAAGCTGGTATAAATGTTACCCAAGCAGATGATGCTGCTTGCAGTTGTGTGAGATCACTGCCTGGAACCACACTTGTTAGGAGCCTTGTTTTTCCTACAAACTGTTAAGTATTGCAAGGCTGCAAAACTACAGCACCTGAAGTCAAGAAGTGCTATTTATTTCCTGCAACTGCTAGTTTACAGAGAATTAGCAGCACCGCTTAACAACGGCAGCCAGAGCATGTTAAAAAATAACGTCTTCCTGCCAGCCCACAAGGATGGATAACAAGGTTCACCTCGTCGATACGACACGACCCAGTTCTGTAACACCCGAGTTGCCAAGGTGTGCCGTTCGCGGTACCCAAGGCTGCTCTCGCGGCGCTCACCAAGCGCTCCTTCGGCTGCCCTCGGACGCGCCAGGCCCGCTGCTGTTCCGGGCGCGCGGGGCCAGGCTCCCCCCGCCTCGGAGCGCGGCTCTGCCCCTCACGCCCCGCTGCCCGGGAGGCCCGGTGGCCGGCCGAGGGTGGCCGCCGCAGGCCTGAGGGGGTAGCAGGAACATGGGCGGCGTGAGGCCTGGGGGCTGCCCCGTTACCCGCGGGGGCGGCGGGGCGGCAGTGCCCCCGCTCCTGCCGCTGCCCGCCCGGGTGGCTGAGGGCAGGTAGCCAGGGCCCCGCTCTCGCCCCCACCAGCCACCGACCGGCCCAGGTGGCCTTGATGAGCCGGCGGCCGCACTCGGCGCGCAGCCCGCCGCTGGGCGCGGCATTAACGGGGCCAGCGCGGGGGCGCTTCCGCCGAGCCGGCATGGACGGGGCGGGCGCGGAGGAGGAGCGGGCGCCCGAACGGCTGGGTAAGGGCCGGGCGGCGGGGCCGGCTCTCATTAACGACCGTGGGGAGGCACCCGGCAGTGAGCGTGATGAGCAGCAGGGTAACGACTCTGTCGTCTCCTCTTGACTGTCACCTGCACGGCGGGCCCGCAGTGGCGGCGAGGGCCGGCAGCCATTAGGCGCTGCCTCCCCTCGTGGCGCGGCGCCGGGCCCCGCCGTGCCCTGGCGGGAGGCCGCCATTTTGTGCGGGGTGCAGGGCCGGGGGCTGGGGCAATGGGCTGGCGCTCGCTCCGGTGCCTGTGGCCCTCGTGTCACCTGGCTTGTACAAACAAGCGCCTGGCAGGGTGGCAGGTGGTCAGCCCTTCGCATGGCGCCGAGGGGTTCCTGCTGCCGGTGGGTTTCTGGGCTGCTGACGCTTTACCGCCTCCACGTACAGCCCGGTTTTCCTCCTCCTTGTCTGAGCTTTCGTGGCGGACTGGGTGAAGCTGATGTTTCTGTGTATGTGCGTTCAGGTTGTTTTGTACCGAATGCTCAACACAACCTTAAAAATCTTGTTGTCACTGTGCAAGTGGTTCCCTTGTTCCAAGTCTAAGGTGGTGGTTGTGAGAAAAAAAGAGGACTGCTTTGTTTTCAAGCACCTTCCACAGCTCAGGTGTTCTAGATTGCGATGTTCCCAGTCAGTTAAAATCCCTTCTGTTTAAGATTATGTTTACTTAAAGGTGGGATGTATTGATGTTCAGTCTGGTCTCTTGTTATATGAATGACGGGAGAAAGAAGTGGTTTGATAACTCCCCATTTGTTACCCTGAAGGTCTGTCTTTCTCTCCAAACTTTATTTTCATTTCAGGTAATTTCTTTGGCAATCCTATGTTGCTGTCAGGCCTTCACTCAATGTTTTAGAACTAGAGACAGGAATTTATTTTCTCTCGGGAAGAATGTTGCTGTAGGTGATACAAAACTCCCAGTTGTTAGTCTCTCTGCTGCAGATACAAGGTACATACATGGTTTGTGATATAAACACTTACTAGTGTTTGCAAAAAAATAACTAAAAAGCCTTCTCAAATCAAAGCATTAAGATGAAAATGCTATTCCTGATTTGAGGCAGGTGTTGGGTGACAAAATGAATGACAAGTGAAAATGTTAGATTTTTCACATAATGAGCGAGACAAGCTCGGAGGCAGTGAGGAGGATGGTGGAAAAAGGAATTATATAGAACCTAGCCAGCTTCTGCCTTGCTCAGTTCTTGACCCTCCCCATCTGGTTATTTCATCTCATTTAACAGCAGTGGAAGCTGTTGATGTTTAACAAGATCAAATTATTATAGTTGCGTAGTTTCCTGCTTCCGTCTCTTCCCCCTGCAGCTAATTCAGTTCTCTTTATTGTGTAAAAAGCAAATTGGAAGCTCTTGGAAGCAGCCTGGCGTCCCCTCGTACGTCCATCAACTCCTCCATCTGACTGGCGGTGTGGGCTTCCTTCTCGATTAACTAATGTTTGAGGAGAAACACTGGGAGAGAAAGCAAGTCCTTTATTTTGGTATTGTGCTAATATATATTTAAAAAGTAGGACAGAATAAAATGAAATTATTTTCAGTCTTTTTCCCAAAAAATTAAACAGACACATTTCTCTGTAGGCACATAGAACTGAAATGCTGCCAACAGTCTGTTCAAACTTACCTCTTTTCAGACAGAGGTAGATACATGGTTTTGGTTCTGTTACTCTACTTTCTATCCTTTTTTGTGTTTTGTTTTGGTTTTTTTTTTTTTTTTTTTTTTTTTTTAACGTAGCAGAAATCACACAGACTCAGACATTCTGAGACAATCGGTGGGTTTTCTTCTTTTGGAAATGTATGTGCCAGCTGGGAAAGTATAATGCAGCTTTATTATTGTTGCTTATCTTAGTTGTTTTTCTTGTTGTGTTCTTTCTGAGCTGTCTTATACTATTCAGTGTCTCTTAATGTAATGCACTTTGTGCTTTTTGTTAAACTTGGTCAGACCTCTCCACCTATTTTTGTCCTCAGCCAGCTATTTCATTCCCTGTCTTGTAAGTCTGTAAATCGTAAGTGTTGCGGCTGAAGCCGCAGAAAACTAATGTATGACAGTTTAACTAAAGGTTTATACAGTTAATTGTTTTTTTGCTTGGTCAACTTTAGTATGATAGAAACAGAAACCTATAGAAGTCAGAAAGTGATCTAATTCATCAAATAATCACTGCTGACAGAGTAGACCTGAATTTTGCTTGTATTTTTCTTTTGATCATTTTACTAAGGTGACACTTAATGTCTTGATAAGTCAGTCATTTGTTCTGTTCCTTATTCCAAAGACCTTTGTTATCCCCAGTGCTGTTCTGCCATGCAGCCTTCCCTTTATACTCATGTCTGGAATTAACTCTTCCTGTAGTTTACAGTTGGTTGTTGTTGCAGGCATCTTCACTCTCAAAATGAGGCTTTTCTCATCTCAGATATTTGAATATCTCCATATCACATTCCCTGTTGCTTTCCTAGCAGCACTATGTCCTGGTGACAGTCTTAATTTTGAACTCTCTTGTTCTTTTCACTGTTGGGTTTTATTGTGTAGTGTTTTCCTTCTCACATAATTGAAACTGTCTATCCAGACACACCCCTTTTCTCAGGCCATCCAGGCACATCTGCTTAGACAATGTGCATGTGGGGTGAGGGTGTGGTGTTTTTCATTTTTTCCTTGTAGAGTGTAAGGACGGGAAGGAGGAAACATCACTGAAAACTGAGCAGTTTGTGGTAGAAGCTGATGCTGCCGCTGGACAAAGCACACTGCTCCCTGTACCATCTGCATTCCAAAGCACAACTGTAAAGGAGGGAGTTGAGCATACCCTGGGAACAGAAGATAGGATCAGATCTGTAAAGAAGGTGGTGGAAGATGGAAGATACTGCACCCTGCAGGCAACTGGGTCAACTCCCCAAGACTCGGTGGCACTTGACAGCCAGCTTGATCTTGCCTCTGTGTGTGGGCGGCTGTCAAATTCCCTCAGTGACATGAAGGCTGTGTCCCCACTTCCTGTGGTTGGATTTGTACCGGAGCCCACAGGTCAGTCAGGGGCACGTGAGCAGTGTGAGAGCTATTACTCGGATGGGATTGAAAAGGAGGCAAGGAAGAAAAAAAGTAATGATGGAAGTGGAATGTGGGCTGAGAAAGCATCTAGTGGAATGCCTGGAGACCTCTGCAGGCAGCGTGTGAGCAGCCCAGCTACTCGCCAATCATCCAGATGTGCTTCAGCCAACCCTGCAACTCAGCAATCCTACAAGGTGTCTTCAGCTCTGGCATGTGGAAGTAGCCATGATGGGACCAAAGGAAAGAAAGAGTTATTTGAGAATCCAGGAATTCTGCCACCGGTCAGGAAGAAGCCACGCACCTTATATAGCACAGGTAGATACCGGGAAACCCACTGGCACACAGTGACACTTGTAGTGCCAATGGTGCTGATGTTTCCTTCACCATACTGAAGGCACAGCAGGTGAACAGCTGAACTGCTCTAACTGGTATTGCAGTGCATTCTATGCTGTTAGATGTGTGAACACTTCTTAAAATAAAGGTTGCTGGATGCCTTATGTTTGAAGCATCACTAGCAATGCTCTTTGTTTTACTGTGGAAGAAAATTTTTTTTTATTTTTGTGGCTTACTTTAAAAAAAATCTTTTCTGTTGTTCATGTATTTCTAAGTACAGTAGAAGATGTTCTGTTTTGCCTTTCTCATTTCTTTTGTTTGGTTTTTGCTTTGTTCTGTTTTCTTACCACGCGCTCCCCACCTCTCTCTCTCTTTGAACAATGCATCATTTCTAGAGCAGCTAGAAGAGTTGGAGAAGATGTTCCAGGAAGACCACTATCCCGACAACGAGAAGAGGAGGGAGATCGCAGCTGTGGTTGGTGTAACACCGCAACGTATCATGGTAATGCCTGTGTGGGTAACAGTGCTGACGATGGGTTCTGTGCAGAAAATGGAGAGAGAGAAAATAAAGAGAGGGACTGGAACAGGGAGGAAGAGCTTGAGTAGGAAGGAAAGAGGAGCTCATGAGTAACAGGAAAGAGACTGTACCTGCCACTGGTGACAAGAGAAGGAAGAGAGCTCACAGGGATAGACATGGCACAACCAGCTACCCCACTCAAAATGTCAGTGGAGTCTGTGGTTGTGTGCTCCATCTCTTTCCGTTTCCTAAGAGGAGACACATAATGGGTAGGCAATAGAGGCTAAGGAGGCTGAAGTTAATCTCTTTTATCTGGAAGATCATGGCTAACAAAGAAAACGTGTTTGGGGTTATCTTTCTGCTGGTATCTTGTCTCTGTTTGCAATTAATCTTGCAGATTCTCTGAAAGAAATGTTTCTGGCCTCGCCTGGTGATATGTGGAGGGAGTCATTGCTGGTTTGTTGCCTGTGTCCCCGTATGTAGATGGCTTCCTTTCTGAATGCATCCTTTCTTTCATTTATCAGGTCTGGTTTCAGAATCGCAGGGCAAAGTGGCGGAAATCGGTGAAGTTGAGTGTGAAAGGCAACAAAAAATACCCAACATCATCAACTCTCTCAGTCACCTTTGGGTCAGATGGTTGTGGGTGAGGGACTTACTCTGTTTTCTCATTTCTCCACAATAGATGTCGATGAATTAAACATTTTCCTTTGTCATTTCCTCTTTATGTTTAAGCTATGGAGAGCTGACCACTGATTTGAACATTGGTAGCCTGTTGGATTTCTGGGCAAAACGTAGTGGACCCTCTTAAAAGGGCTTTTGCTTGACCTGTATAGCACTGTTTTGAAATAAAACTTGAAATCACTCTGGCTGTGTAGAGAAAGCAAGAGATGAGATAGAAAGGTTTGTGGAATCACCCATTCATTTCTAGTTTCTGTGAATGTGTTGGCCAGGCACTTTATGTGCACTTGGGAATTCTATTCCAGTCCTTCTCCCACCATCATTTTCCATTTCCATGGATTTTCACTTGGCAATGGAAACGCTGCTTGCTTAGTTTAGATTAATCTTACAAAGTCGTGAGCTTCATTGAAGAAATACAAGCTAGCACCTTTCATAGGTCTGCAGGGGACATTCATTGGAGGGTGTGGGAAGGGGGTATGTGAGAGGATAGATGGTCTTTCCAGGGAGAGGGAGGGAAGGAAGAAATCGGTCTCCACAAGGAGGTATTTATGGCAATCTGGAGCAAGAGTCTTTCTGTGAGGAAAAAAGAATGAAAAGATTGCAATCAAGTGGAAGTTTGGAGACCGCCTGAATGACCTCATTGCACTGTCCCTGCTGCCTGTCCTTCCCACACTAGTGACCTGGGGTTACTTCCCCAAAGACTGTACGGTGTCCCTTGTGCTGTTTCTCCTTGCACTCATAAGTCGGCCAACACTTTTCCTTTCCACCTGCTAGTGTTCTAGGATTTGCTCATTCTAGGGTAGTTAGAAGAATGTATATACTTTGTTGTAAAGTCTTGTCCTCTGGTCCATGCTCATACCCTTTATGTATACCTCCAGGGCACCTCTTCTGCCCATGCCTCCATTGCCTGACATTGCTCATGACCAGCCTGCCATGCTAGATGTAGACACTACAGCTGGGAACTACTCCAGCCTGCTCAGTGGACATCCTGCACCACTTGCCTCCTCCTCAGGTGAGACCCCTATCAGCACAAGTGTTTTGCATAGCTGCAGCATTAGCTGGTGGTCCTGGTATGTACCTGCACGCTTTAGGGAAGGTCATGGGAGAGGCCTATGCCATCAGTCCAAAAATGACACCAGGTTTAACAGCTCTTTGCTAATTGAGTATCTTTCAGTTGTGTATCAGCACGGTGGTGCCTCCATGCTAACGGTAAGAGCCAAATTAGCAGTCGTTATTCGTGTTTTAGGACAAGCCAGCAAGGAATTCTGAATGTGACTTTGTAAGGATACATGATCGGAGCATTCTTCCCTAATAGCTGTTTGACACTAGTACTGCTGCTCTGAATGATGATGAAGGTATTACTGTGGTTATTATGTTCTTCATGGCAGATACATACATCCCATATTTTGGTTTAGACTGTAACGTTCTGGCTACAACCTGTAGTCAAATGAGCTGTGTGAGCCTCCTTCAGGTACTCCATACCTTTCCGTCTCCAGAGGAGGTTCCTTGACTTCTCCAGCCAGCGCAATTTTCCATTTTGTGCAAGACCTTCAGGGAGTGAGTCTAGGTGTCTTAAGCATACGGGTTAATTGCTGTTGCAGTGTTGTTGGAAGTCAGTGGGGTGTGCTGTTTGACCAGTTTGCTACCTGAGCTGCATTTAGATTTTAAAGATTGACGTTGACAGCAACCAGAGAGGATTTGTTCAATTGTGTATTCATGTGTGGAGTACTGGAGCATTCCCTAGTCAGGAGTGTTCCCTAAAGCATTTCCTATATCTGTTTATGTTTCCAAGTTGGCACAACTTGAAAATATTTCCAGACTGATGAGGACTTCACCACTTCCTTAGAGACAGATATCCCAAGCAGTAGATGTGCTGATATGTAGTAGTTGTGTGTATTTTCCTGCTGCCCTGTGTAAATCATTCTTTTGAGTTTCATGCCATTATTTCTGCCTCTTCATTGTTTTTTTAAATATACAGGGTTATCGGTATTAAGGGCAGTTCTGTACAAGTAATTTTCTAGTAATGACTCAGAGATTTTAATGTATTTTTAATAGTGCTGGTACCTTAAAAAGTATTTTGGCACTGTATTAAGCAACTGTAATATTGTATCAATAAGCTTAGAATACTAACAAATAAATATATATGCTAAAAGTACTTAATTGAGATACTTTCTTGATACTGTAATTTAGCACTTCTGTCCTTTAAATTTGCCTCATAGTCTCAAGGCAAGGACTACTTTTGTCAATCCTATGAGCCGTTTAACCCATATGACTGTAATTCAGTTAGTTCCAGTTTTTCCACTTCTTGCAGCAGAGTAAATATGGTCAAAGTGCTTGAATAATTCACTGCTTTCCAGAATGATGAAGTAGTGCAGTCTGTTCAGTCCTGTATTTAATTAGATAAAGACCAAGATTTGCAAAATAATTCATTTAAAGGAAACAAACCAAATATCCTCATATTTCTACACTTGTATTCAGAAGTCTCTCTGTTCCTAAAGTACATCTGCAGGCATGCTATTTAGTTAAGAGAAAATATGTCTGTTAGAAAATAGTTTAATTCAGGGATGTGATCTTGTCACGTATCTGTATTGAGCAATTTCTTTCTGGGGAATCTGCACACTGGGATGCAGTTCCCTATGTGGAAAGCACAAGCAGTCTTTCTGATAGGGAAGAAATGTCCCATCTGAATTCTTGGTGCAATGTGTAAGGAAGAAAAAGGGCACGTGAATGTCCCTGAGGGAGGACTGGGTATGTGAGAAAATGAGTCATAAAGATAGCTGGGTTTTTACTCCTTGAGTCCTTTGAACTTGCTGCTGACTGCCACCTATTGCATGTACTGTGTATGCATCTAGCTTTTATGAAACGCATACTTCCTTTGTCTGAAACCCTTGTATCTTCATTGTGAAGATACCCCTGTATCTTGATGTGTGAAGATGAGAAAGTACTTCATTCTACTAGATCTCTGTAAGGGAGCAAGGTTCCTCTTGTTTTCTTTAAATCGTGCTGGGCAAGAAGTAATGAAATCTATTTGTGTCATCTAAGGCTGGTGAATACTTTCCAGATACAGATCTGTTTGGGAAAAAAAGTACCTTTTCTAAATTACTTTTCAGAAAAGAGGCATGCTTTATTAATGCATGGAAACTGTGAGGTTTGGTGATTGGTTTTTAATCTGGTTGCCTGATGGAAGAGAGGAATATGGTGTGTGTAGTGAGCCACACGCTGTCTTTGTTTATGAAACGTACCCTACCCTCTAAATCTGTTTAATCAAACTTGACGGATGGTCGGAGTCTTAAAAATTACATCCCTACAAGTCACGGGAGAACCGGTGCCTGGGCAGCGTAGAGACCTATGTTAGTGTTCCTGCTGTGCTGAGGGAAGACTTACTGGGTGTAGAGTCCTCACAGAAGAGATCTGTGTGGCACAATCACACAAAAAGCTTCAGTCCCACTTACTAGATGCAGGATAACACAGCAATAGGGAATGAAACTTGCTTTTTTTTGTTATCTAGCATTTCACAGGCAGACTTTTCTTTAATAATGAAAGCAGAAAATGAAACGGGAAAAGACACACAACGTGACTTTTGAATTCACTCAGCCTCCTTGTTCAGAAAGAAAGCTTGCCAATAAATAGGGCCATCCAGGCTTCACCTGTTTATTAGAATATTTCAGAAAGTGAAGAAGATAAAACTTGGATAGGATAAAATCTAAACTAACAGAAGCAAAAGAGGGAACAAATTAATGAAAAAAGTAATCAATTTACAAGGCAAAAATAGTTGCTTAGTAGACGTGGCCCTGTGGAAACAGCTCATGGCAAGTTTCAGCAAAATAATTTGTGACCTGTGCATAATGGTGTAGTTGTACACAAAGATTGTGGCCTAATGGATTGGCTATTCAGGTGCTTTCCTTGGTAGCAGTGTGTTTAACCGCTTTCAGCAGGACAAAGATATTACTTAAGTGCATGAGAACAGTACAGTCTGTTACCTGATACCTTTGGAGAGTGTTCAGTGCTGCCTTTTCTATTGTTTTTCCTTGCTCTAGCCAGTACTTCTGACTGTTGGTTTATGTTTGTTTGTTGTTTTTTTTTTAAAGTCCCATTGTTTTGCACTGTTCTCCAAACAAGCTTGTGAAAAATGCCAGCAAATTGTATTTGAGATGTATTCTACCTTGCTGGCAGTTACGGCTTCTGATTTTGATATTAGCCACACTACTTGCCATAAGAGCCTTCTTGAATTCAAAAATTTCAGTCTTGAGGTTGCTTTGATCTTAGTATTGGTTTTTTACTAATTTTGCTAGAGAGATAGCGTGCTTTAAATTAATGGAGTTTTTTTTGACATTTACAGTTATTTGAAGTTTTTCTTGTTTTTCTGAGGTTCTTATGGATCTATATATCATTGACTATATATATATACGTTGACTTAAAATATTGGCCTATGTTTTCTTCAGAGTTGACTGTTTAGAAAGTAAAGTTACTTTCTATGCTTCTGGTTTGTGGGAGGAGGTTTTTCTGCCCCAATGCTGCTTTTGCAGGAAATACTTTATTTCATGCGGCTGTCTTGCTGAGAACATGTCAGGAGCCCAGGCTGTGCTTGTAGCTCTTCCATAAATAGCAACGATCATTCAGTGGCAGAGATGGGATTGTAATGGCAGTCTTCGGAGCAGTTGGACAAAGTTGGATATGATCTGTCAAAGAACGGTAAAGAAATTACAAGCTCTAATGATTTAACTTATAGGATTCTGGCTTTTGAACAAATTACTTGAGAGCTGATGATGTGTAGCTGACATGGCAAGCAAGAGTCATACCTTTTAAACAAGTGGTAGCTTCTGGCCTACTGAAAATCCAGAAGGGGATCAGACTGACACACTTCTCAAAGCAGCGCAGTTAGAGACTGACGTTGGTTTACTGATCTTTAGTCCGTTAAATGAAGAATGCCATTGCTCCTAAGTTTGATTAATATTTTGTCTACTTTCAAGATGTCATTTACAAGATAAACATATTTTCTTATAATTTCAAGAAGAGGAGGTACCTATGCGAAGCTTTGCAATGGCCCTTAATGTTCCAGTAAATGCTGCAATTACACAGGCATGTTTCTTTAAAAGAAACTGGATTGAATAGTGTATGATGTAGAGATTCATAGTTAATAGAGCCTTTTGCTGAACTCTTCATTTGATGCTTGGGAAAACAGCCCTAGAAAGTAGACCATCTGAGGTTAGACTGGTTGCTCAGCCTGTAAACATCAGCTGCACTGTGCCCAATAGTGGTGGGCTTGTTAAACAGCTACAATCGTGGCCTCCAGCCACCCAAGCAGTCTGCAAACAGCTGCATAGTCAACTGCTGGAATCGTTGCAGGCACCTCGTACCAAGGCCTTCTGGAGTCAACGTAGTAAGTGCTTGACTAAGAAAGTCCTGTATGGCTGATGTCAAGAGGAGAAGCTCTGATGCAGATAGGTGTCACTCAGGTAATAAATCTTGTGCGCGTGATATGGTCTGTTAACAACAGTGAAAGGAGCTTCCTACAACACAATTGCACAGTTGAGACCTGCCCTGTTGTAAGCTCATGGACACCTCTCTAGACTAGGCCTTAGTTTCCTTCAAGGCTGGTGAAAATCAGTCATCCTGACAAAAGTATACACCTCCGTTTTTGTTCATTTAAGACTCTGTCCCATTCATTGAAAGCTGTTTGCATTAAAGAGTGGGTCTCTTAACTCTGCTAGGATGTTGAGGAAGCAGCGATAGTAGGGGAAGGACAGCTGTGTAGCTGAAGACTTAGAATAGCCATTCTTGAGTTAAGTGTACGCAAGGACTGGTTCAGAGATCTGAAGTTGCAGATTATTAATTTGCTCTCCAAAATTTCCCAAGGTTGTCTCATGGACTGAAAACACAGAAGTAATGGAAATTATAAGCAAAAATTCCCCTGTTACATTCCCTTGTTCGCTGGAAAGTCTTCTGAATCTCTCTTTCTATGTCAATGTCAGGAAGAACAACAGAAATGTAAAATGATCAAGCCAATGATCAGAATTCATCATCGAGCAAGATGCTGGAATCATCTAAATATAGTGTCAGATTTAGCAGATATTACTTGTCTAGGAATTTTTTATTCTTACTGCATTTGTGACTTTATTCGGAAGATACAAATTCAGTGTCTGTCTTTGAAAGGACAGAGAAGTAGAGGAAACTTTAGAGAAGGCTAAACCAGCTCTTTGGAGGTGAAATGTGCTGTTTTCATGATCTCATTGCCTGTGGGTCTCGTTGCCATGATCCACAAAGATTATCTGCACTTTGGTGCTGCAAATATTTGAAAAAACACAACTTAATTCTTAGTAGGTGTGAAAGTGCGTTTAGAAGTGACCTCCTTGGCTATGTTGTTAACGTTTCTTGTATTCATCCTAAGCAAGACTTAAGGCCATCTGCAGATTAGTAATCCAACTGTCATTATTGAACTGAAGCTTTATCTGGATAGACTCTTTTTCAGGTAAGTGGTGCCCCACATGGCTGCTGTTTCATGATGTTTGTGTGAACCGCTCCATTCTGGGACAGAATGGTAAGGAGAACCAGTGCAAATGAAGGTGGTTTTTTTGAGAAAAAAAAAAAAAAAAAAAATCCATAAGAGATCTTCAGCTTCATTTCTGGCTAAGCCATTTTGAATTGTGAGGAAACTAAATGTTGTCTTGACCAGTGCTTTGTTCGGTGGGACTGGATCTGTGCTGTGTCAAAAACCAGGAATGTGACAGGTGCATCATAGATGCTGCCTGACAGAGAAATAACATGTTCAAATAGAAAAACTAAACCACTGAGAACTGGCTGGGCGCGTGAATGCTTTAGAGATGTCATCCTAGATCTTGCTCTAGTTTTCTAAATGAGCCCAAAATCAGGGCTATTCAAGTTTTCATTGAAACGTCATGACTCCCTCTTTCCATAGTTGCAGAGAACTGAAAAAAAATTGCTGTGGGAAGATGTGATAAGATAGATGCAATCGCACAGCACGCTGGGGAATCTGGAAATGGTGCTGCAAGGTGTTGAAGTGGAATCTCCTTATCAGCTCTGGTCATGCATTCCAAAATGCTCTAAAGATTGCTTATGCTTGCAGTGGCAGCTTTAGGTTTTACATTTAAGGCCTTTGATTCACACCTGGTGGAGTGCATTTGGTGTTACTCTGTATGCCTGCAAGGGTGAAGTACAGCTGTAAATTATCCATGCAGCTGGCTTTCCCCGAGTGCTTTACAATGTGTGGGAGTAGACCAACTTCAACTGAAGAGTCAGTGATACTGTCTCATATCTGCTTCATCCTTGTGCTGGTTAGGCCTAGCTAGACTTGAAAAATCATTTCAAATTATCATGCACACCTGATGGTTACACTTCTCAAGAAATAGTTTGCTCTTTGGCATAATAAAAAAGAATCTTGTTCTCTTGCACCATGTGCAAGCTTCTTGAACTTCTGTATATACTTGTTACTCTGATCACTACCATACATGATTCTGACCTTTTCATTTCCTATATTGTCCTCTTTCCACAGAGGCTGTTCTGTAGGAAACTTCCTCTCTCCTTTTCCAGCAGTGACTGAGGAGACAGGTCACCAAACAAGATTCCAGCAATGAAATGGTGTTGGTTTCATTTCCATCTCCCAGCTTCTCTTTCCCAAAGCCCTTCAGCTGACATCTCAGCTTTTTTAATTTTTTTTTTTTTTCTTCTGGCATGACTCATCAGAGGCCAAACCAGGAGTGAAAATTTGGTTAAAAAATGGCCTAGACAACAGATCTCTAAAGGCATGTTTTTGTTTGTTTCAAGCAACAGTTAGATTTTTCAAATGGGTAATCTGTGCAGCACACTCTTCCCAGAGGACGGTAGAGATGGAAGATGGCTGGGGGATTGTTCTTGGCTTTTTTCCAAGAAAGTACTTTGCTTCATTTGGCTGCCTTCTTGAGACCTGAATAAATCCAGTATGCAGAGACTGAAATCATGAAGGTAATTTTATTTAACCAATAAACATCATCTTCTGTTCCAGAGAGCTTGCTACTATTCCCTTTTGCTTCCCAGCAGCAATGCTGGTACATGTTTACTTTTCTTCCCATAAGTTAACCTCCACTCTTTCACTGGCATCTCGCTTTTCTGTTCTGCCACTTGTCATTCCTCTGCTAGCTCCTTTTAATTTTCAGTATGACAACATAGCATGACAGTCTCTCTTTTTATTCGCAGTCTCCTCAGTGGCTGGAATGGTGGCCTCATGTGAAGCAGCTCAGACAAAGGTGTTACAACAGCTCAACTTGAATTCCAGCAGAACGGAGTGCTCCCTTAGTCTTCCCAGTCCTCCGCCCATCCGCAGGGCCAGCCTACCTCGCAGCCTGTCCTTTGACCCCCACAGTCATATTGCTCCCTTGATGCTGGACACTCCCAGCAGTGAATGCGGCTTGTCCAGTCAGGAAAACGGCTCCGGGCAGGCCTTCAATTACAGCATCCAGAATCAAGGGTAGGAACAGATGAGATTGCCTTTGAGGGAGAGGAAAAAAGTCAACCGCAGGAGCAGACTGAGGAGGGTGAAGGTGGAACACGGGGCAAGGAAAGAGGTCAAAGCATAAGTGAAAAGGTGGATGTGGGAGTGAGAATGTCCTTTAAATGGAGTAGGGAAAAGCGTGTCATGTGTGCAGTAGCACAGGGCACCTGCTATCAGAAGAATGATACCTTTTAATCAGAGTGCTTTCAGAATTGCATGCCTGTCAAGTGAAGGTGGGGTTCAGAAGCAAAGTGAAAAGGAATCCTTGTGAGAGGCCGTTTTAAGCATTGGGGCATGCATTGGAGAGTGGGAAGAACTGAAGGAAATGTAATCCCCACTAACATACATTGTTAAAGAATTGTGCTGTGAATGCACTTGGCTCAAGTGGTTTCTGTTGCCCTTGTCCTGTGCCTGGCATTTGGGAGGAAGGGTTGGAGTCAGATCAGGGTTGAAGTGGTTATCAAGGGGAAGATACAACAGTTGTTTATTGTACAGGTTGCTGTAGCTGCTGGTCCTACTTGGATCTCTGAATTGCCTCTCTCCTTGCTCTCTGCAGCTTGAGTTCACCAGTTCCCTGCAATTATCCTGAGCAACTGGAATCAGGAGGTGACCTAGAGACCACGTACTGTCAGTACTGCAGCCAGGGTGGAATTTACCAGCTGCCTCCATATCCTGAACAGCACCAGCTCTCCCAGTTCCACCATCTGCCAGGTCACCTGGCCAGCAGTGTGCCCTCCAGTGTCCACCTCGCTCCTACAATGCTGCCCGAGTCCCACAGAGATTTCCTTGCCTTACCTGGTGACAGTGGAGTTGTAACCTGTGGGGCAGCAGGAGCCACACAAGGCTACATACAAAACCACATGGAGGGACAGCTGTTGTTACAGGAGCCAAATGAAAACTCAGGTAAAGGTCTGAAATATTTTGATGTCTCACTGCTCTGGAGTAACTGAACAATTCCCTGAAATGTTCAGGATGATCTGTGATTTTACTGATAACTGTAATGGAAAGAAGGAATGTGCATATATGTGCACAAATATATATATATGCTGCCCATTTTTTTTTACTTTCCTTGTATGCTTTTTTTTTTTAAGTGCTGAGTGACCGGTTAATTTGAATCAAAAATTACTAGATAGGCTGCATGTCAGAGAGTGTTACCATGTAACTATGTCAGGTGGTTCTTTGTCTGGAATGGAGAGCTAACTTTTTCAGGGGTGTACTGTTGTGTAAACTAACATGCTTTTGGTGTAAGGGGGTGTGGGTCAAGGGTGCAAAGTGAAAAAGATGCCACAGGAAATGGAATAGTTGGATACAGCGAGAACAACAGTTTTTTAACTCTGCTGGGCTTCTGCAGAAACCATTTTGAAAGAATGCTATGTACGTTAGGGTAGCACAAAAAAAAAAGAGGCTAACAGAGTATGGATATAGCTTTTTCTTCCTCTGACATAAATTTGCAACACCACTTAAAGCAATTCAGCATAATTTTCTCAAAAGTAACTAGGTAAAAGTGGTGGTCAGTCTCCTTGTTTTGTGTCAGGGCTTTGTGTTTTCAAGTTGTTCAAGCCCAAGTACAACCAAAATATAAACTATTACAGTTACTTGTTTGGACTGTCAAGTTTGTTATATTAAGCTTGTAGTCCAAAAAATACATCTCTCCTCTTACAAGAGAATAAAGACTTATCACGCAACAAATGCTACTGCTGTTTTTGTACCAGTTTCGAGGACCTCGTCAGGGAGAGAAGTCTGACTCATAGGCTGATGGGTGCAAGCTGGCTCATGTTTATTTACACTGTTCATAGCTAACATTCTGCAGAATAGGTTGGCAGCACCTGTGCTCTCTAGCGCACTTGGCCTGGTTCTCCTCTCTGGTTGCAAGGCATAATTGTTACTTTCTGTGGTTTTTCAGTTTGAAGTGCCAGAAGTAATGACAGGGCTGTGTTCCAGCACACCAGATTAATGTTTGGTGCCGTGATCATGCTATAAGCATGATGCCAGAAGTGTGTGTTGCATGCCTTGGGGCATGTCGTGCAAGCAAAAAGGGATGTGGAAAGTTGCAAGCCTTGTCAGGATTGATAAAATTGGAGGATTGTTGAAGGAGCAGAGGCAGAGTTGATATTCTCTTATTCCATACTTCTGTCTGGAGCACAGTCAGCAACGTGTGGCTCTTCTGTTCAAGGAAGGGATCCTATGGCTGTTATGCAGGGCCTGGGGTTCCAGCAGTGCAATGGGGAGGGAACCAACCTGTCAGTTCAGACACACCCAGAATTCTTACTTCAGCATGAAGCAAGCAAGCAGTTTAGTTGAATTATAGATATTAATTAAAAAAACATTCCTGCTTCCTGCAGCTTTTATAAATGAAAGTGAGGATCAGCATTCAGCTTATGCTTTGCAGAACTAACTTGGAAAATAGGAGTGGAGGAAAAAACCATAGCTGTGTGTGTCTCTAATATCATTATGTAGACTTGGCATCTGTGCTGAAGTGTCATCCTGGTTTTTAGATTCTTAACAGTGCTATGAACTTCCTATGTTTTTCTTCCTAATAAATTGAAGTGTATTTATCCAAAACATAGTTAAACAACAAAGTTAACCTTCGTATGTGTGTGATGTCTGCTCTATTGCAGTAACCATTTAGGCCTGACTGTAATACTGTATTTGCACTGAGCATGCTCTCTTAAGCACAGCGTACAGTCGTTTACATATACGTGACTTTAATCCTCTTTTCCGTATTTTCCGTATCCTGTCCTTTGTTGCTTTTTTCTCAGCAGGCGTTGCTGCTTATGAAGCTGTCCCCTGGAGTGATTTCTGCATGCAGGGAGCTCCATTCTCCAACCAGCTGCACTCACGAATGCAGTTTTCTAGCACAGCCGGGGGACAGTACTTCACAGAGCAGATTTCCTACACTCAGCCACCTTGCCTGCCCTCCTCACCGTGTTTTCTTCGAGTGCCCAATGGAACAGCGCTGGGATCCATGCCACATACTGGAAAACAAAAGGGAGTGACACCACCAGGCCAGAGTTCATACCAGAACCACCAAACAGAGCCAGAGTTGACATCGCTTGTTGAAAGAGAGGAAGCAGAGAGTAGCGGCAAGAAAGGAGAGACTATTGCTGGTAACTGAAAGGCCAGCTGTGGGGTTTTTTGGTTTTTTGTGTTTGTTTTTTTTTTTTTTTGTGAAGGGGGGGATACAGGAGTTCCAAGACAGCAGTAGCTTCTCTGAATGAAGGATCCAAACTGGCATGAATGGGAATGGGACATTTCCACCCCACCTCCTCCACCCCACCTCCTCCACCCCCGGGCTGCTGTCAAGATGGGTCCCATTTTCCTATACCTAGTTCTTGGAGCCATTGTTTTTTAGAAATGGGGACTTAGAGGTCAGTCAAATGGTGGCAAAGATATCAGGTGTCAGACAGAGCTGAATGGCTACACAGGACAGATTATTTCTGAGGTTTCCAGAGGCATAGACACTTCTACTTCAAAGCAGAACTTCTTGAGCAAGAAGGGATAGGGAAGGAGGAAGGAGAGCCTTCTGTTTGGATTTCCATTTTCAGACTTTCATTATGAAAACAAAATTACCTTTCTCTGGATTTGTTGAAAGGGTGTCATATGCCTTAAATATTGTTTTTGTGTGTCTAGTTTTGCAATACAAAGCATTTGCAAAAATTAAAGATTTTCTGTGTCTTGTGAGATACATTTTCTTATGAATCTGTTTTTTCTTCAGAAATTAAAGAGGAAACTAATGGCTGATGCTGCTGCACTCTGACAAGAAAACAAAGGAAGAGGAAATGTTGCCATTTTAAACTCTGCACAACAAGAAGAGATAAAAAGAGATGAGAATAATAGTATTTGCAACAGAAGCACTTTTTGGTTTCTTTTTTTGGATTGTATTTTTTTTCTTGTTGACATGATTATTTTCCCGCTGAGGAAGGAAGCAGGGAAATTTCAATCAATAAAAGCTTCTGCTTTGTGGTTTTTGCAAATCTCCTGACTTGATTCTTCTTAATGAATTCTAAACTTATGGAGCACATGGACAGGAAAGAGCTGACAGGCACCAGAGTCCCATGGGTAGGTGGAAATTCCAGATGATGCAAGAGTCAGAAGGTATGGCTGGTATCCTGAAACACATGGGAATAGAGCCACGGAAGAATAAGACATATGCAAAACAGGGGGTGGAACTCCAGCAACTACACCTAATTTTAGGGACTCCAGACAGGGAAAGAAGCGGTGTTGGAGTCTACCATTGGTTTGGTGTTTACTAGCCTTGTTTCAGTACAAAACTCTAACAAGAAATGGCAGCAAAACGGTAACTATAAATGGTGGTAGTGAAACCAGATCCTTATCGGTTATTAATTGGCTTAGCATCCCATTTGAATTGTAGATGGGTGTGAATGTCGGAGGATTGCATTAAAATTTTCTTGTGAATTAGTTTGATAGCTTAAGTATTTAGTGGGTACCACTTAATTGAGTTACTTGGCTATCATCTCTGGGTCTGACCCAGCAGTTTATTGCTGAGGTGGCTCGGTTATTTCAGAAGGGGTTAAGCTCTCTGCTGGTTTTTGGTTAATGCGGGTGAGCCTTGCGTTTACATCTGCATGCTGTTAGGATGTGTTGCAGTTAAATCCGATGGGATGTTTCATAACTGTGGCTTTTCTATCACATTCCTCAAATCTTACTGTGGGAATATCACACTGCAGGGTTAGCAGGAGCAGTTCAGTAGAGCAAGTGATCTTGGCTTGATAGTCTCAGCTTCTGCTTTACCTGGGACTGTCAGCCTGGGAAACAAGAGAAAAATACATCTTTCAAACCAGGCAGCAGCACTGGCAGAGGACTCAAGTGAAGAGATTATTCACTCTGGTACATAAATGGCTGCAGTCTCTAGGAACTGTGGTTCCCAAATGAGCTCTAACCACCTGAAAGTGTGGGATGTATCATATGAGTGGCTAAAAGGTATGTTAGGCTCCCACCCTGTCCTTGTGAGGAAAGACCATGATGTTGTAGGGTGCTGGAGGTGTATTTCCTTTGATACTTTCTGTGTTTATCCCCAAGTCTTTCCACTGTCATTTGGACGCAGGCAAGGCCTGAATAATTCTTACATTTACAGTGATCTGGGTGCCCCTTCTGTACCTTGTGAAATGAAGTGTTACCAGGTCTTTTGTTTCAATTTCTTTGTAGTCTAGTCATAAAGAGTGTCTGTCAGGAGCTGAATGCTGCTCCTCCTCTCCTTTTTCTTTCTCCTGTATATTGTAAAACACGGTTTCATCTCTGGCAGTGGCAGAAGACTGCTGAAGACTAAGCAGTATAGTCAGGGACAGATTATATCATGAATCTGCAGATTTGTGTAGAGCTTCTGGAATTTCCATTTCCTAGAGGAAAAGTTTATTCTTGTCTGTAACAAGCTAAAGAATTGGTAGGGAACGTGCATTAGTTCACACTTGTTTCACTCATCCACAGCTGAACAACCTGAACCAGTATTTCCAAGAGGTGTGAATAGGAATTTTTATTGCAATTACAAGTATGCTTTGAAAACTCTTAGTGGTGATGACAGCAGAATTCTTCATAGCTAGGGCTGTAAACCAACCTTTCCAGGAGATGGAGAGGACAAAACCAACAACGGAATGCCAACTTGTGTGCCCCTACCTTCCCCTTCTCCTACAGTAAAGAAAATAATAATTTTTCGAAAAACTTATTTTCAGAAATAAGCCTTTTAGATATTGTCTGGTGGCAGAATTGTGCAGCCAGCTGGCATATTCTGCTCATGACATTTCCCATAAAAATGTCATTTGGACATTCAGGATCACTAAGTGCTGTGTGATACAATTTCAAAAAATTGGGGGGTTAAATGAGCGCAGTCAAGTTATTGAAATGGAAAATCTTTTATGTTCAAGCTTTTAGATAAAATGTGGGCTTCTCTGGGAATGGTTGCCAAGGGGAATGGTTTGTTTCATTTCCATACTTGTACCTTAAACTTGCCAGGTTCAACTGGACTGGGCTGGAAGTTTTGAACTGAGATTTCTTTCATACTGCTGTTAACAGCTGGAGGAAGAGGTGGGTGCCTGAGAGAATGCAGCTGGCCAGATTCATCCCTTCTGTGTTCCATTGACTTTGTGGGAGCTAAACCAAGGTTAATCTACTCTGCAGGTATCAGACTTTTTTTTTTTTTTTTTTTTTTTTTTTTTTTAAGCCAGTGCTGCCACTGGCAGAAGCAGCAACAGCCCTTGATCATGTGCCAGGTCGCCCACCAAGGTGCAGAGGCTTGCATAGTTGTGTGACCTTCTCAATTACACCTGCAACACACACTGCAGAAGTATCTTGGAATCGCATCCCTCCTTAATCTCCTTGTGCCATTCCCCCTGCTCCAACTTACTTTCAGTGGAATTGCGTATATGTTGTGCAGACACCTTGGGTTTAGGCCCCAGCGTGCTTTTAGTGGGTATTTCCTTTGCATGTCGAGTCTCCAGAAGGCTCACTTTGTTAGGATGGCAGGATCAAAATTCAAAATGTCATGGCTTTCTGACTGTGGCATCTCCGCCTTCATAGCCAGAAGCACCAAGCCAAGTAAGCAGAATTTTGAAGCAAGTCAGACTGATTTCAAATGGACATAGCTCTGTGTGTTACCAAGTATTACCGTGGGTTTTTTCCTAATTAATGAAGAGGTTTTATAAGGTGGAAAGCCAAATTGTGGGTGTGTGTTTTTGTGTCGGACTAATTCAGCACCATTGTTGTAAGACTGGAAATGAGAGCGAGGATATTGTTTCCACTGAAGGAAAGCAACTGTAAGGTTTTGTCTGGTTACCCAAAACGTGACCGTTCAGCTGAACAGTACAATCGTGCACACACATATGCATATCTATCCACTGTATTGCATATTTTAACATAATTAAATGGTCCATCTTCTGCTACTTCTAAACAGCTGATGTATAAACAGGTAAATTTGGTACATTAACCTTTTCCTATGTGCCTTAGCCAGCCAGTAGACATTATTTTCTACAAACAAGTCCTGTGTTATGTGGTGAGAGCACATAAAACCTCATGAACTAACTCTTCTGTTTTAGTCAAAAGGAGAACTCTTTTCTTACAGGCTTCTTAGTTTCTGTAAAGCAGGATACATTAGAAACTATCAACATTTATTCAGTTCAGCAGTTGAAATTCCCAAGGTATTTTTTGCATTGCTTATTACAAAGATTGCTACAAATCGCGTAAGAAAATAATCTCTTGCTGAATGGTAAAAGTTGATTTTTCTTTGAATGGCTGTGCTAAGCACAAGAACAATGCATCGCAAATAAAAAATAAACCCCAAATCCATTATGTGACAGTGCTATGCATCTTCATAGCTAAATGCTGACAAGCATGGAAAACACCTGTGATACCTCATTTAGCTTAATGATAATCATACCTTCGGAACTGATAATACATCTGCCAGATGAGATTGCACAGCATAAGACACACAATGTAAGTCATCAAAACCAATACTGAGGGAGTCCAGGACACATTGCTTACGTCTTCTTGTGTCCCCCACGTGCCCCCATCTGCATGATCCCACCAGACAAGGGATGGTCGATCCTGACCATTAAGCCAACAGCTTCAGAGAGACCAGGGTTGTGATAGCAGCCTGCTAAGGGTTGTCGCCGGAGATGTGAACTGCAGGAAAGTGTTTGATTTTATGGCAAGGCAGCTGTAAATAGCCAGAAGCTTTAAGGATCCAGTTACATACAGGCATATAAGCTATCCCCTTGGGATACTTGTGCCCTCTGTGCTCACTGTATGTTTTTACAGCACCTAGAACAAGGAGGTGAAGTTCCTCCCTTGGTTTCTTTTCAGGAAGTTTGAGCAAAGTGTGGATAAGAGAGAAAGCTGCAGCCCCTTTCACCTGCAAAAGTGTACCTCTTGGGTCCACCTTGCCTTCTGGTCCTGGGGCAGGGAGGGAGCCCCACTCCGCCAGTGATCCCTGCCGCAGCAGAGGGGCTGAGGCACAAGCCTCCATGCAGTTTTTGGGAAGGAAACCGGTTTCCCTTTCTTCTGCGGGAAGATGATTTCATCCTTGCCTTTCCCCCTTTAACAGGGAAATCACATGGCTGGTTCTCCTCCACACAGCTGCTTGGGGAAGCTGGGTGGTTGGGTTTTTTTGGCTTGGGATTTTTTGAGGGCCAGGCAGCCTTGCGTGTTCCTGCGTGAAGTCTCACCTGCCTGCCTGGGGGCTGGGGCAAAGGCTCAGCATCTTCCATTTGTGCCCAGGCTCTTCCTCGTGCCATGTGCAGCTCCAGAAGGTGTCATAAAATCAAAACATTGCCATTCATGGTAATGGAGAGTGAAGAGAGCCTGTGCAGAAACTGGTGGGAGAAGGTCAGAGAAAGAAAAGAGCAGCAATGGGAGAGAATATTAAGAAATGGGGAGGAGAAACAGATGTGAAAAGGCATGTTGTGTGACCGTGTTCGAGCAGTGATGGGTATCCTGAGTCCACGAGCAACTCCAGTTCATTAGAAATGTGTTTGTGTCCATGCAACATCCCTGCTGCCAGTGCCCCTGCTGCCTGGCATCTCCTCCAGCTGCCCCCCTGCACTTTCATGCCACGAGTGACCAGTGGGCTTCGGGCTACCTGGCTGTCCTGCAGCAGTCTGTGCTGGCGGAGGGGTGAGCCGGGGCCAGGGGCTGCCAGTCACCTTTTATATCTTGGTTTTTCATGCTGAGATTGGCATGGTGAGAGAC
This sequence comes from Falco punctatus, assembly GCF_963210335.1. Classification (NCBI taxonomy): domain Eukaryota; kingdom Metazoa; phylum Chordata; class Aves; order Falconiformes; family Falconidae; genus Falco; species Falco punctatus. The sequence goes on along the minus strand of NC_137585.1, from coordinate 10,930,091 downwards.
TACACACCCGACCTCTGAGGTCATCTTTGCATTTCGCTGAGGAGCACTTCAGGAACCCTTCTTGTAAGCCAGTGGCTTCTGGGCACCTGCTTAATTCGAGCTTCTGTTGGGAAGAAGGAGCCAAAATCTGGTTTACTCAAAGAGCCGTATTGGGAGGGGGTCTGCACCCCAAGCGCAGGCTCTGTGCTCTGCTGAGGGGCTGCTGGGCTGGCTGGAGCATGCCCTGGCCAGCTCGCCAGGCCCCCACGGGGAGCGGTACCCCATGCCCACCGGCTCCACCTTGCAGTGGAGGTGCCCTCGTCACTGCAGCACAAACACCCTCCGTGGAGCTGACGCTCGCCCAGCTGCTGCCACCAGCCTGAGCTGGCGCGGGGAAGCTGCAGGCTGCTCTCTGCCATCCCACGCACGGTGGCAGCCTGTTCTGCCGGCTCGGCTGTTTGCGCTTGCTCCGTTTGCAACAACAAAGGCTGAAACTATTTCTCATAATTTCTGTTTGCAGTTCTCTGCAGAAGAGTCATGGGTTATTTTTACAGCAACCTTCCATTTTGAAAAGCACCTTCCCGTTGTGTGATGTTCCTGTAGAGGCAGAGGAATACGTGACCTCCCAGCCTGTGGAGTACGAGTGAGGTGTGACTCCAGAGAAACACTGCCCAGCACGCATCTGGAGGGATGTCCTCTGCTGATTCATTTAGTTAATGGCTCGGGAAGAAAAGCCCTTTGTGTACTGAAGACTGAATGGCAGCCCATATATCATAAAGCAAAAGTCAATGCCTTTTTTTTTTTTTTTTTCTTTTTTCACCCCCAATACTTGGCTCCCCACCCTGCCAGAGCTGCTCTACTGAGTCATTCCAGCGATTTAAAACACTATTTTAAACTTTGCCTACACAAAGGAAGGAAAGGGAAAGGGAATCCCCATCTCCCTGTAGAGGAGGAGGCTTGCCCTGCAGCGCGGGCTGCCCCCACAGGAAAGCCTCTACATGGGGGGCGAGTGAGTAATACTTGCGGGAACGTGCATCTCCAGTGGCTGCAAAGCAACTGACTAAAGGTGGAAAAGAGACAGTGAAGCGGGAAGAGACAGGGAGGAGGCGCAGGAAGGGCGCCAGTGCTGCTTGCTCTAACATGTAGTAGGACGCTGGTGAGCAGGGGGAGAGGCTGGCGGGACCCCCGCGTTGCTGTCAGTGCCCGCTCTGCAAGCCCAGCTGCATCCCTCTGCAGCACCTCCTGGTCAAAGTGGCTACAGATGAGGAGTGCAGCGAGAAACAGGCTTCACTCCTTTCTGACTTGGTTCCGTCTGAAATGAAATAGCTTCTGCCCCAAGCCTGAGCCAGCCTGGTTGGGGACAGGGCACCCGTGGGTGCGGGTTCAGACTCCGCGGGAGATACAGCAGCATCGTTCCTCTACTAGTAGATGCCCTTGGCTGTTTTAAAGTAGAGGGTCTCTGGCAATATTGCTGGCCTTTTCGAGAGGAAGGTGATGACATCTGTGAAAAATGAGCTACACCAGAAGTCAGGTGCTTCCCTCCAGCCCGGAGGAAGGTCGCCAATTCCTACAGGGATTTGGAGGATCCTTTTGCTGCTTTTGGTGGTGACCTATTCGGCAGAATTGGCCTTAGTGAAAGCTGGTTTTCAGAGCATTTGCTCTGGTGCCTGAGCGGGTTCCAGTCTGGTGGGCAAGACTCCTCCCGTCGGTAAAGTTCCTGGTAAATAAGCGAGCTGGATCCGATCTAGAGCAACGCCTTCCCTCCATCCCGCCCAGGCTGAGGGACTGCAAGGACAGGTAATAATTAAAATAAAGAGGAGGAGGAGAAGGGAGAACTCCCTGTTCTGCACTGGAATGTGACAATATAAATGCGATGCTGCCAAATAAAATCTAAGAGTCGTTTCTGTTTAACTTCTTGGCTCTGTAAAACCCAACCTAGCCAGGGGAAAAGGAGCAAGGCACTCTGAGCCCACGCATCATCAGCTAAATCAAGTTCCTGGTTCAGGAGCACCTTTTGCCCTCAAAGCTATTTGCACAAAACTAGCCACAACATATTTTCACTAACATAAAAAGGAGCTGCTATCTGGAGAGGGTGCAGAGGCACGCGTGGAATTCTCCAGGACTTTTTTACTGACAATTGCATACAAAATGGAAAACATCCTGCTTGAAACAGAGCTGGCAGGCGGGAAACAAAACCCAGCTTTGAGCCTTTACACAGAGCGTAGCTGATGTGCAGCCAGTGAGGGACAGGAGTAACAGAGCATTGCACAGCCACTTCTTAGTGGGTAGAACAGCACTTTAAAGAGTGTAAATGTTTCACCTGAAAAAATGCAGAATTTTTTTCAGTTGATAAGAGCTGAGCATTCAAAAATTAGGAAATGCTGCTAGGAAGGTGCAACTTTTATTTAGCCTCTTTTGTGCCTATGCATATGTGATCTTGTAATTAAAAACTATTTTTAGCTCAGAGCCTCTGTCTCAGCCAGTGAGTAGGTAGGTAGTAATTTGGATTTTTTTAGTCTTTTCAGCCAGTGTGTGACTGAGACCATATTTACTTCATATAATCTTAATTCTTCGCTGAGTAGTTAATAATTTCCATGTGGCATTTTGATGACGTTCATCAGTACCGTTTGCCAGTACAAGCATGGCAGTATTCACGTAACACCCTGCAGGAACAGAAGGCATTATTACAATTCTTTTCTATATCCTTGGTTTACAGCTTGGGTGCTCAGGCACAAAATGTTTAAGTTCAGAAACAGGTACTGGCAATGGACTGAGACAGTAGAGGCATCATCCTTCAGGAGGCAAAATCTTGGGTTTGTAGTCCATGGCTTTTACAGACTTCAGCAGTTGCCATGTGGACCCAGCACCTCAGCAAAAATAAAAGTACTTTTATTTACATCTGCGAAAAATGAACTACACCAGAAGTAAGGTGCTTCCCTCCAGCCCGGAGGAAGGTCACCAATTCCTACAGGGATTTGGAGGATCCTTTTGCTGCTTTTGGCGGTGACCTATTCGGCAGAATTGGCCTTAGTGAAAGCTGGTTTTCAGAGCATTTGCTCTGGAGTTTACCTAGTAAAGTCAGAAAATCAGGAATACAGAAAGAGCCCAACTGTGTGACTTGCCCAACATCACCTTAAACCTGAAGCAGGACAACATTGATGTATCTTCATCCCAAGACCATTCTGTCTCTTCATTGAGTTCCAGTTCATTAGAGCCTCTAAGCTCCTGCACAGATCCTGCAGATCTATATGGTGATGTGTGTGCACATGAGTTAGAGGTTTCCTCCATACTTTTCATACTAGCATGACCCAGATTGCAGTCAATGTCATTCATTCTCTGCTCTTGGTTGTTCTTTCTGTTGTGGTTAAATAAATGGCAAAAGCGACAGTTCATGCTGTGAGGTCATACTGCCACGTAATGATCATCAGAAGGTTGGAGTATTTGATTTCATCGTTTGAGCTAAAGAGCCAGCTGACAGACTATTTGTAGAGCCAGCATCCCAAGCTAGAGGAGCCCTCTGCATCTTTCAGTCTGATCTCCTGTGTACCCAGGCTATTACATTTTCTCCCAGATACTACCAGTTCCTGACATTCCCCACAACTATTTGTTCTTGCTCATCATTATCCTTATACCTGTGCCCTGCATTTGCCTTCCCCACTCTGTTTCTAGTGCTGACCCTTTCCTCCATCCCTAGTTTTTCTCCCTTCCCTTACTTTCCCAGCCCCTCTCTTCAGCCTCGCTTCGCCTGATGCAAGTCTCACCTAGTTCTCTGCGCTGCCATCATCCTGCTCCAGGTCACAGCACATGACTCCAGGGGGAAGCTTCCCACGCTGCTTCTAGCAGACACGGGGAGTGATTTACTACTTTATTTTGAAATGATGCGAGAGAGGGGAGCAGGGGTGGAAGGAGAACGTGGTGTCCTCAGCCCCTACTCACCCACTCAGGGTTACAGTGCCTGGTACTGTCCCCCAGGATTTTGGGGAATTGCCTCCAGCTCCATTGCTGCCTGGTAGCTTTGAGGACTGGCACAAAGAAGGTGGGCACTGGCTACTCTGGGATTTTACACTTTTCTGCTGAAAAAAACCAAGGAAAATCAAAAAGGTCTCAAAGGGTGGAGCATAACCGTCCCTGTGCCACCCTGGGGATGCAGAGGCCAGGCTGTGCTAAGTATTTCTTTATAAAAGAGGTCATAGTGTAAAATGCACAGACACTTTTGGAACTGCTCTCTCTCCCTCCAGCTCTAAGAAGTTCCACAACCACTGAGCTTCAAAGCCATGCATCTGGCCGAGCATCAAGCTGTCCTGCATATTGCAACACAGGACAGCAATGAAGGTGTGGGCATGAGAAAACCTGCTCTCATAGCTGCAGCACAGCAAGATGTTTCTGCATCATCTGGCACATCTCGCTGTTGTGTCATTTGCAGTTTCTACAGGAACCTGGCAACACACCCAAGACAGCGAGTTTTACAGTGCGGTCCTGTGCAGTCTGCCACGGAGTATTTAGTATCAAGCTGAGAGAATTAATATAAACCAGTTAACCAGGAGGGCAGACCAGAGATAAAACTTCAAGGCTGCCTACCAGGGCACCCGAAACTAGATCAATAGGTTTTACACAGCAGATACACCCGAGATGAATAGCTGGATGCTGTGGATGCCAGTAAGGATCCAAGAAGCCTGTCTCCTTGGTGGCCCAGCTCCGAAAGACCCCAGAGCAAAGCATCCTGGGCTGGGGCAGTGCCTGGGCACTGGGTGACTTCCAGCCAGGAGAGGCTGGGAGCACTGGGGGAGGTTAAGGCAGGTTAACCCTTCCCCCCCAGGGCTGTCTTTTATCTTTTCTTCACTTGCAGCCTTGGCTGAGGACAAGCCTTGCTGTAAGTCTTGCTAGATACCTACTGTTTGTGTTTCGTTGTGAAGCCTGGGGGTGGCCGGGGAGAAGACTGGGTGAATCTGCATTAAAGCAGCGAGTTTGCAGGGTGTTGTCCCGCCAGAGGCAGCAAACCGGAGCAGAGGGCTGTCTGCAGGTGTGCCTGAAGGACTGGTACCTCGGGACACATTTCAGTAACCTGGGTGCTTTGTGGCAGCCTACAGGTCGGCAGTGCCAGGTCTGATGCTTTCAGGTTTTAGCTTATCGTGGTTTCCCTCCAAAAGAGTACGGGTTCCTCCCGCGTGAAGCTCATAACAGAGGCGTGCCGTGGGCTGGGGTGAGCCAGAGCCTCTAGAGGGCTGAGAAAGCCTGGTGTCCTCCACCCAGCGTGCAACTGATAGCACATGAAGAAGTAATTTGGGCACTTACCTAGAGATGGGTGTGGAGGATGGTTTGCATTCCCCGGGCAAAGAAGGGGCTCCTGGGGGAGCCTGTTTTATAAAAGGGCCCTTCCTCCTGCTGTGTCCTTGAGAAAATTTACCTCTGGAGTATTTACACCATGTCACATCCTTCAGGTGCACCATAAATGTCCATAAGCATCTAGGAAAGACCTTCTCACAGAGAAGAGACCATGCCAGGAGGGCAGGTGAGGCTCCCTCCTCCCCAGGGCAGCCTGAGGCGGGAGGCAGGATCCACCCAACTCAGCTCTGACCAGGCTGAGAAAATTTGGTTTGCATTATGGCACAGCGATTTTTCCCAGGAAAAGCCTGATGACTATCTACAGATTTTAGGTGCGTGTGGGGTAGGTGTAGGTGAAGCTTGCAACCTTTGCATGGTTAGTCCCGGGGATGCACTTAGGTGCCCAAGGATTTTGGCATCTGCATCTCCAGGTCTAGCAGAACTATACAGATGAAGATGTCTCCAAGAAGCTTACACTTTGGTGCTCTTTTCCTTTCTAAAAAGCCATACACACCTCTCTAACAAAAAGCAGAAACTATCCACAACACCCAAGCACTGCCTCCAAAACAGCAGATGTCCTTCAGTTAAATGGTTGCTAGATTTTCTTTATTTTTTTTTTTTAAATTGGCAAAACAACATTTTTTCCTCTAAGCTCATTGTTGGCAATAACTGAACCCTGTTTGCTGATATTTCAGGACATACAAAACCCCCATTCAGCTTGAGGCAGGCAGCACAGAAAGTTTTAGCCCAGACACTTGAACTCTGGCAACGATAAGGTGCTGATAACAGGGGTCGATCACAAAAAGCATGGAGGAATAGCTCGTACCAGCTGCAAGGCTAATTTTACCGATAAATGCGACATGCATTGCAAAACAAAATGCTTATCAAAGGGAAAACGAAACTTTTTAATAGAAATCTTCCCCAGGAGTAAGATGGGACTTTTGCCACCCAGCCAGAGGGAGGAGAGCCCCTCTCACGGTACGGTGAGATGCCATCAGCAGGAAGCAAGGGACTGGCTGCTCTGGGAAGGAAAGCAGTTGTTTGTGTCCACATGGCTGTAAAAGCAAAGGAAGCAGCTTACTAGATACGCTGACAGGCTCAGGAAGGGGAATTGCTGTCAGCAAAAATCAGCTGTGATTGCAGTGCCAAGTCAAGGGTGGAGCAAAGCTGGCCTTCGCAAAGAGAAGTAGTTTAGTCTTTCTAGAGGACCTTGACACGTGGGATTAGCAGTCCTTGATGAGAACTTGTCAAGTGACACGTTTACTAGTTGCTCAGCTTTCTGCCCCACTTCCACCACCAGTTTTGTTTCTTTTTTCCACAATAAAGTCCCTGAGCATGGACACGCTGTCCTTCACAAAGCCCAAAAGTACCAAAGAAACTGCTTATTGTTCTTCATCAGTGTGGTTCTAACCTTGGCTACTAATGGGCCCGAGTGTCCCAAGGGAGACTCTTCCCAGAAAGCAGCAGAACAAAAGCCATGGCTGTAATGACTTTTTTTTTCCAGGCAACTGCTCTATGTGGAAGATGAGTCATGAAGATTTTCCCACAACAGTGGTGAAGTATTTTCCCTGCCTTTAGCGTACTTGCTTCTGTCAGAAACAGACCTTCGGGTAGCCCACAACCAGGACGAGTTTCCAGATGTGCAAACGGATGCTCATTTGACAGGAGGCCGGTAGTGAGTGGGGCACTGCAGGCATCTGCAGGGAACTGGCCTGTGCAACAACTTTACCGATGATCCCATGGAAGCCATGGAGTGCACTCTCCTCACCTTTGCAGGGGGACCGCTCCGTGTGCTTGAGAGCAGAGCTGTCATCCAGAGAGCCAGGCAGGCCAGAGGGATGGGCCAACAGAGACTTTATGAAATTCAACACAGATTGTTGTGAAACCCTGCATCTGGGAAGGAATAACCCCACAGCAAGAGTACAGGGTGGGGACTGCCAGGCTGGGGAGCAGCTCTGCTGAAAAGGTCCTTGGGGGGAGTTGGGGTGGGGGCTGTGCAGGCGGCAAGCTGAGGATGAGCTGGGAGTGTGTCCCGGAGTGATGAAGGCCAACAGCATCCTGGGCTGCAGTAACAGAAGCCTGATCAATGGGTCAGGGGAAGTGATTGCCCCCAGGTTCTCAGCACTCATTAGAGAGCATCCAACACGCTGCGCACAGTTTTGTGTCCCTCTCAGTATCAGAAAGGCACCGACAAACTGGAGCAAGGTTGGTGGAGGACAACCAAGCTGGTCAGCATGCTGGATGGAGCACGTGCCCTGTGAGAAGATGCTGGGGTTACAGGGCTGTTTGACCTGGAGAAGAGAAACCTGTGGTGGGAGGCTAATGGCAGCCTGCCAGTATTTCTGAGGAGATGACCAAAAAGACAAAGAGTTGGGCTCCTCACCATGGTGTGTGGTGAGAAACCAGGCATAGGTTAAAACAAGAGAAGTTCAAACTCATAAGCAAAAACTTTCTCATCAGGACAACAGCCCAGCAGTGGAACACGTCACCCTAAGAGACCGCGCAGTTCCCATCTCTCCTAGTTTTGGCTGGGATACAGATAATTTTCTTGCTGGTAGCTGGTACCTTGCTGTGGTTTTCTGATTTAATATGAGAATGTTGTTGATAGCACACTGATGTTTTGCTGTTGCTGAGCAGTGCGTACTCCAAGTCAGGGACTTTTCAGCTTCCCACGCTCTGCCAGTGAGCAGGTGCACAAGAAGCCGGGAGGGAGCAGAGCCGGGACAGCTGACCTGAACTAGCCAAGGGGATATTCCATACCACAGAATGTCATGCTCGGTGTATAGACTGGGGGAGTTGCCCAGGAGGGGCCAGTCGCTGCTTGGGGACTGGCTGGGCATCAGTCAGCAGATGATGAGCAACTGTATTGTGCACCACTTGTCTGTCTTAGGTTTCATTCCTCTTTTTGTTGTCTCACTTTCATAACAATTATTAGTATAATATTATAATATTTCATTCCATTTCAATTAGTAAGCTGTTCTTATCTCAACCCATGGGTTTTACCTTTTTTCCTGATTCTCCTCCCCATGCCACCAGCATGTGGGTGTGAGAGAGAACAGCTGCATGGTACTTACTTGGCAGCTGGGGTTAAACCATGACACCATCCTTGGAGGGTTTCAGGACCAGGTTAGGTGAAGCCCTGAGTAACCTGGTCTAACCTCATGGCTGACCCTGCTCCTGAGGTTCCTTCCAAATCGCACTGTTCTGTGATCCTATGATCCTAATGCTCTTTAAGAGAATTCTCTGTCCTCACATCCTGGAGATTTTTACAGCCTCTGGTGTAAAAATTAAAGCAAGCAGCATGTCATCCTCTCAGCTTCTACAGGGAAAAGGCCTCCCTCATTCACTGCACACACTTGCCATTAAAGCACAACTTGCATGATCAGGAGGGTGGTACTTGATGCAGTCTTCTCTCTCCCATATATTTACACCCTATTTGTCACCCTGGTTTCATTTCAAGAGCATGCAAAAACCTCCAGTTTGGTGCAGAAGGCAAAGGCTACAGCCACAGACTGTAAGAGAAAGGGGAAAAAGTCCCCTTCTGTGCCACATATAACAGCTGAATGCTTACATGGCTTCTAGGAAAATATCGAGGAGGAAAACAGAAGCAAAACCACAATTAAAATAATTTTATTCAGTTGGTGGTTTGCTGATGTTAATGGCTGAGGGTCTACAAATCCCGGTCTTCCCATGACACAAAGCAGCCACCCTGTAAGAGCAGAGGTTCCTGGGGGCTGCCTCGTGGCACCGGAAAGCAGGATGAGAAGCTGCTCTTGGGGCTCACGCTGCAAATACAGCAATTTCTCATCTAAAATAGATACGACGATGGCTGCAGTGAAAGTGTGACTGGATGCAGAAGGGCAGCTGAGTTTTTCATCTTGGCTGTTGAAGCATGAGATAGGTCCCAGCTCACCCAGTGATACAAAAATGTTTGTGAATTCACCACGCTAATAAAGCCAGGCAAAGAAAGGCACAGGGTAGTGGCTGACATGGACTCACACGCCTGGCAAAGGCAGCCCGAGTGGCATGGAGCAGCAAACCGGCCCCACAGCACAGCATGGCTGGGTGGCTTTACAGGACCGGGCTCCATCTGAAAAACAGAGACAGACCCCACACGGCATCCCTGACCAACACAGATTTTCCTGTCTTCACTGTCGTGCAGAATAAAGTCACAGAGAACTGCCAAGGAGGGGCTGGTCCCATACAAGAAGAGGCAAAACAGTAACTTTATTGAACACCCACGGCCACTTTTAACATCTGTCTGCATTCACACTGTGCCCTGAATAGCCTGCAAGCAGACCAAGTCATGAATCACATCTGCTGAACGCTGGCCCTGTCTCCCCTCTGCCTCTGTTCTGTTGCTGATGGTGGGATGTAACCCAAAATACTGAAAAGTCCATCTCCCTCCTGGGAACTCGCCCTGCCCTGCACCTCCACTGCCAGGATAACCACCTGCTAGGGTACTGAGAAAGGAGAAGGACCAAGAAAGCCCAGCAGCAGAGCTGCACCAAGGATATTTAAAGCTATTCTTTTAATTACAAACCCCATGCTAGGGTGAGACTGTGGGTTTGGAAGGGGCTGCTGAGCTCTCTCCCATCTTTCCATCAGCGGGGGTGGTACCAGTGTAAGCTGAAGGTGCAGCTCGTATCAGGCTGTATCAGCCGAAAAACCTGTCCTGTGGTGTAATTTCCCCAGCTCCCCTCCACCCTTTTCCTGGCCAGTACACAGCCACGGAGCAGCATCTTCAGACACAAACTCCTTTTACCCAGCAGGACCTGCCATGTTCACCTTTCAAAGGGAGCAGTTTCACTGGTGCGACAGAACTGCAGTAGCCCAGTGCATGACGAGTTAGGGACTAAATGCCAGTGTTAAGAATAAAGCATAAAAGGTTACTTCTCAGCCACAGCCTGAATATCTATTGAACGTCAAATAGGCAGCCAGAGAAGAGAAGCATTCAACATGCCATGAATGGCTGCCTTGTGGATTCATTTTGTAGGAGCCACGCATGTGGAAGCCTGTGTCCAGCAGTGGAAAAATCCTCACTAACCTATTTTTACCATTGCCAGCGAAGTCTGGCAAGTGTCTAGATGTTCTAGGTTCATTTAAAAGTGACTTTGATAGGGTTCAAGGTCCTCACTTGCTGGCAGTTCAAATTAGGTCGTTTCTCAGAGCTGCCAACAGGCAGAAACTGAAGAGGTGGCTATTTTATAATAGTCATAATTACACAGAGGCCATAGGCATAAACCACCCCCTAAACATAGAAACCCAACAAACCCAGCTTGGGCTATGCTGAGGAGCACAAGCTGTGCTCATGCTCCTTCGCTGGAGCATCAGCTCTCACCCAGGGACAGCATCCCCCAGACCCCTGGGGGCCACGGGCTGTCCCACATGGGCCGCACCACCACCAGCTGCCTGGACTTGTTTACTGTGCTGCAAAGCCCCTGGCACAGCTCCCCAGCTGCACAGCACACCCGCACCCTCCCAGGGTGCTCAGACCCCTGCTTGCCTTCATGTTACCAGCCTCCTGGCAGTGAAAAAACAAGAAAGTGGGATGCAAAGGCCATGCTGTAGTAGATACAATCCCTGCAATGCTTGTATTGTTGCCTACAGCTGAAGGCTTGCAAGCTCCTGCCTTCAGAGCTTCCAAGGAGACAGGGCAGGGCTCAGCCTGAACTTCCCAGCACATTCCCCAGGAAAACTGCATGACTCACATTTAGCACCGGGATTTTAGTCCCCCTCGCCCCACCCTGCAGAGCAGTTGCTCTGAGCCGCTTTCCTGTAAGGTTTGCTTGGGCTTATAAAATCTCACAACAAACATCTCCACTATTTTTGTTTTTCAACTGGATTTAGGAAGTGCCTGTACGCTTCATATTCTTTTCTCCTGAAGGGTGGAGAGGGTGAAGTATCTTCCAGACTAGCATAGCCTGCCAAAATAAATCCAGGCTTTTCTGCTCACTGGAGCAATTCCTTTAGGAGCCATTTTTGAAGTCACACTGCAGGTAACTACATCCTCCCCTTCTGCAAATACATTTTCTCAACACCCTTTATGAGTAAGCTTAGTAATCGCCAAAATGTTGTCAGAATGTGGTATGACAGATTTTTAGAGCATCTGAGAGGGTAAGCTTTACTCCCTCTACAGGGAGGCTCACACCTCTTTCCACTACTACCAGCTTCCTCCCACATCACCGCACCCTTTCCACATTTCATTTTCCCTTGTACTTTGTGCTAGGACTCCTGTAAGACAACAGCAGCACCATAACAATGTGCTGTGTCCCCCCCCCCCGCCAAAAAAAAACCAAAGAGACTACTTCCCCAGCTCCACTGTAAAGAATGCTATTTCCTAGCAATAAACCCTGTCCCCATGGAAAACCTGGCTCTCCATGCTCCCACAGACCTTTTCCTGCCACTGCTGACCACACAGCTGGCTTCAGACTGTTCCTCAAGCAGGCAAATTCTAAATTTTCTAAAAACAGTCTAAAAATCTTTCTGCATAATTACCTTCTAGATTGCCAAATCCAGCCTTCCTTAGAACTTTATACAGTGAAGTCCTTGCCCCTTAGTCAAACATTTATTTTCTCAAGTTTTCAACAACAGATACACTGTTTCCTTGTGCAAATTCCCACATTCTGCCATGTGCTCTATTGTTTTTCCCCTGTCCTTGGCTAGCTTACAACATATAAATAGCCGTAGCTTTTAGTGGTTTGGCTTTACCCTCCCTTGTTTTCCTCACAGCAGCAGACAAGGGGCACAGCCGACAGCAGCCTCGGAGCGGTACAGTGCACAGCCCACTAGTATTTCCCCACTTACACAAGCCAAAACCCAGCAGCGACCTGTGCTCCGCCACGCACGTCAGCTCATACCTCTTTGCATAACCTAATCTAACAGCATTACAGGCACTGTTTTATGTTAGTGCCCAACACTGGACTTATTCCCACTACCAGTTATCATTCCTTTACTATTGCAATTCAACGTAGTATCTAGACCAGGACTGCTCTGATCCTACAGCTCTTTGCTATCCACAAGCAACCCCTGTAGATTTACAATATATCAGGTCATGTTTGGCCATAAAACATAGCTATGCTAAACAAATTTAGTGCAAAGGATTAGCAGCACCTGTATTTAATGAAGAAACCTCTTGTGTCTGTAAATAAAGCTGCTTAAGCCCTTGTCCTTTCTGATTTCTCACATTCCAGGCAGGCTCTAAGGTCTTAATGTAGTTATACCTTTCTGTTTACTGATGGGGATGCTAAGATAGCATAGAAAAGTATTTTACTTTTGTATGTTTTCCTTCATCCTGTCTATTCCTCCCCAACAGGTATTACATCCCACCTCTACTCTTTTTTTTTTTTTTTCTAAGACTCAGTATTTGCTTCTCTGCTGACCAACCGAATGAGGACAGAGCCGTCCCTAGCAGGGATCTTGCTGTCCCCTGACTCACTGCACTCTCCCTCCCTTCACAAGCATTACGCCACTGTTAGTCACTTCTGCCACAAGTACATGAATGGAAAAAAAAAATCTCACCCCGATGGCCCAGCGTTTCCTCTTCATTATTGTAATCCTCTTATACCTGCTTCCCAGAAAAAAGTTACTACTTTTGTACACCCAAGCCTCTATGTATTACTTTGTAAGTCACATTCTGCTCCAGCTTCAAGACAATCCTGACCTCACTTGATGGAAAGCTCTCTCCCTGCTTGGACAGTCAGCACTACAGACTTAGGGCTGCCATTGCTTAGAACCAGATTCTCCAGGAAATTCCGTCACAACTGCTACTTGTAAAGTAAAGCATCATATAGCTCATCAATAGTCATTACTGAGAAGCATTCATTCCAGGCTAGCTTACAGATGACTGCAACTAGGTTTTGCATTCTTGCCAGAAGGAAAGCAGTAAGTAATGAACAGTAGCTTTCTTCTTTGATAAAAGACTTACCCATCTATTGAGAAAACATCAACCTACACACATAGGATGTTCAAACGAAGGGCCGAAGACCAGGCTGTAGGACTTCAGAAAACATGGGGGGAAGGAGGCAGGCATCACAGAGGCATGGAGCATTGCAAGGTAAAACCAACCTCACGGGAAGCCCCCATCCAGCTCTTGTAGAAGGTGACAACAGTGGAAGGCATAAGTCTTCTGGACATTCAGTTGACCTGGATGTCAGCTTGAGATCTTCCCCCCATAGCAGTCACCTAAACCCATCTCATCAGCTGAGGTGCCGAGCCTACAGCTTAGCTCTCACCACCCTAGTTACAACCCATTGCAACTGTGGACTACAGCCATGTTTGATGTTGGCAACCTGAACACACGCACCAATGTGGAGCAATAAAGCCCAGGGCAGTTGAAGTCAGGAGTGAACTTTCATTACAGTTGACAATTCACCCCAGCTCCTTCAGGTGCCAGGTTCAGTCTTGTGCTCAGAATGGCACAGCTGACAAATGCTGCTGCTCAGTTCTGCCAGAGCTCAGAGACAGGGTAGGTCTCAAATTCCCATTCAAGATTAGATTTTTTTCCCCTCCAGGCTCTCATATATCCAAGGAGGAAAATTACATCAACTCCTTTCCAGAGTCATTCCAGTCTCTGTAAAACACACAAAAGCAAGATTACCATTTGATTTTTTTTTTTTAAATCCAGACTTTTTTTTTAAGAAGGCCCCATTAACACAGAATAGTGCAACGCGTTACAGGGGAGCGCTGTAGTTTGCATGACCCCTCAGACAAGTGACAAGGTGTAACAAAAGGTGGGCAATACATTCATGCATTAGTCCACAGTACAGCCAGAGCCTGACCCCCAACAATTCTGATAATTTCTCAGAATAAATACCAGCCTCCTTTCAAGAGAAAGGTGGGAACAAGGACTAAGAGACATTTGTGGTACTAGAGGACAAAGACCAGAAGCTGCTAGGAACACAGCTGAGATACAGTAGGAGGAACACCAGACACAGGTATAGCAGATCAACTTGCTGGTAAGGATCCAAGTCCAAAGGTAGCCTCCACAAAGTATTTTAGAGAAAAAACCCTAAAACCTCAAAGCCATTTAGAGTAGAAGTACAGGACAAAATGGTAATTCATTAGGGTTCCACATTAACATCTCTGCTCCCTCCCTTACTCATTTTTGCTGAAACAGGACAGCCACAGCTCTAGCCACTTCTGCTAGTGGCAACTGCAGAGCTGTACAGTAGCTTCTCATGCAACTTTTGGTTTTTTTCCACTTAGAAACCTGAGATTTGGCACACATACTCTAAGCCCTTGAGATTGTACTTCGCTGGCTTTGGAGAAAAAGCCAAGCCAGCCACTGAGAAAAATCCTGAGCATACACTGGGGGAATAAGCCTTGCCAAGGGACTGAGGCCACATTAGATGCCAGGGGACAGAGGAACATCAGCAGACAGGCTGATGCAAAACAGCCCAGCTGGCTCCAGGGTAAAGCCCAGCCTGTTTGCATCAAAGTACCACTGCCTACATGTCACCAGTACGACAGTGATCCTCTGCCACCCTGTATGAAGACGACAGTAAAAGTGTTACAGCAGTAACATTTTAAGAATACAACTAAGAACTGCTTTTGTTCTCACATACACACCAAGGAATGACAACAGCTTCCCTAACGTGTTCTGACAGTTGTCTTCCATTCCTTGGAATTCCCTTCAAATACAGCACTGGCACAGGAGTTATTTCCTGCTTTATACTAAAGCCATAGTGATTTAACACTTAACATTGTTATGCAAGTTCAACACCATGCTATGCATCAAACAGTACGATTAATAAGCATAGTAAGATCTCCTCTCCCCCACAAACATATATCTTACTCTTTATTAAGTATCAAATTGTCTCCAACATAAATTACATCCAAATTATGTAAGTTTCAAGAAAGTCAGATATTTTATGTACAATATTTGTCTTGAGTCAGATATACCTTTATCATTTTAACCTATAACAAAAAGCAAACCTACATCAGTACCAAATAAAGCATTAAAAAGGTAACAAATATATAACTTTAGAAATGCTTTCAGAACGCTGAAGTTAATGACAAAGATTTTATAGTGCAGAAGTCTTGGGTTTTTAGCTGTTAGACCATTTCTCTGTTTTTGCGGATAGCACAGCAGAGAACCATACTGAATATCATGCCGAAAATCTGTAAGAAAAAAAAGCAAATTCATTAGAAGTCAGGGACAAAAGCACATTCCTCTATCAACATGGGGACAAATACAGCTGCACTTCCCAGCCCAGCCCTATTAACTTTATTCTGCAATTCATATCCCTGCACCTCCACTCCCAAATTTCAGTCCATTCTCATGAATCCCCTTCACGCCCAATACTTCAACAGCTATAAACTCCTGCCATATCTTGCAAGAAATCTTTGATCATCCCAGTATTATTTTCATCCATGTCATACTTTCCTCCATAGAAATCACACAAGAGTGCAAATTTCTGTACTAGCACTGTTATTTCAGTTCTCCAGAAGAGTCTTCAATTGTTAGAAGCAAACAAAAGCAAGGATCACCAAGAGGTATTAGGATTACGAAGCGGGCTAGCAACACGACCAACACATCTTTGCCCTGTATGCGCACACCCTACTGATACAACTTCGCCCCTGCTAAAGCTACAAGGAGGCAGATCCTAATCCACAGCAGGAGCAGGGAGGTCCAAGACACCCCACCTCTACACCGCCTCAGGGCTCTGCAGCACACACCCTGATCCTGCCACTGCTTGCCACTAGTGGAACGGGCTCGTAGAGTGCGATGCCAGGTCCTGTTCGACATACTTCTGCTGTAAGCACCCTTCAGCCGTGTGGCTACCCCTGGAAACTCACCATTATTACAGCAATGCCAAGGCCAACTGCTCCAATCACATTCAGTTTTGAATTGAAGACATCATCGATGGCAGCAGGGCACGACTGAAAGAAACAAGACTCTTCATTAGTGTTTCATAGGTACAAAAGGTCTGTTTCTGCTCTCTTAAGCTCAGGTCTGCCAATTCATGCTACGCTTTGGACCAAGCCTGCTTGCACTAGAGATGAAGACTCATCTTCTGAAAGCTGCTCTGAACTGGCCTTTATTTTCACATCTTCAGAGACAGCCAGGAGTGTCCTAACAAAAAGCTGATGGAGAAGTTTAAATCTACTCCTCAAGTACTTACACCTCTTAACTGTGTCATGGCTATAGCAGGATTCCCCTCTCAACACCTACAGTTGGTCAGAACCAACAGCAGTTGTATCAGACTTTGCTTGTTACTAATGGCTGCCAGCATTTAAGCTGCTGTATTGCTCAGCCCTTCTCAAAATGGATTTGAAGCCACTCTTTGCATTTCCAATTGCTACTGTATATTTGCAGACACCTTACAAACACACAGTATGTGGGAATGGCAGGATTTCTTGAGCTGCATGCATATGTGGGTAGATTCAGAGATGCCAGTTTGCTGGGGAAAGGATTGTCCTTACTTTTTTTAATTACAATAATACATTGTCTTGGATGCTTCAAAGATGCACAGCAGCCAAGAACAACACTGAACTTTTATAGATGTTTAAGTCTGCGAGAGCCTGATAGCTGGTCAAAGTCACATTCCAAATCCTGTCCTACTTATTCCAGCAGCAGACTATAGTGAACCGCTGAAAACATTTTTCTTTAGTTGTTCCTTATCTAGTAGGAAAGGCTGCATCAAGGATTAAAGGAATATACTGGCAAGAATTAATCAGTTACATCAGAGTATCAATACAGCACCGCTGCTCAAAGGCACGCATTGGCCACACCATTACATCCCTTTAATCTTGTAGTCTATCTACTGCTTTTCTAGTTGGGACTAGGCCATAAACACATCAAAAGATGAAGTCAACAGATGAAGCTAAAACACACCAAGCAGAATAAAAACAAACAATAAAACCTGCACGCTGTCTCAGCTACTCCCATATAGTCTAACTCAGACTGTATGGACAGGACTAAAGATACAGTCTAAATAGAGATTGAAATGTCTCATGTGGTCAGATATCTGAACACACAAGATCAGGTGTAGTGAAAGGAAGAGCACATGCAACAAGACCACCAAGTCATTAACTGAATTCCTGCATTGTAAGAACCTTATTTTCTATGGGAGGCTCATACAGGCTGTCTTGGAGTATGAAGCAAGAGCACAAGACAGTTGTAAAAAGAGGAAAAGGGGTAGTTAAGAATTACGCAAGATGTCTCTCCTGTATCTGTGGCATATAGGTACCTTTGCAGCAGTATTTCAATGGGGGAATCTGAGAGTTGACTTCAGTGCCATACTCTCCCAAACAGGCCACCAGTGCACTGCATCCCTCTCCTTTTCCTCACCAAAACCTCAGACCTGCTCCCACTCCATGCTCTACTTCTTCCTAACCAAGAGAGGAGGCAACAGCTCCTGTGCAGCACTAGGAAGGTGCTCCGGCAGTAGCTGCAGTGAGGAGAAGAGCTCTCTAGTGTTTGGGGACTTCTGGTCTTATGCTGTCCATCATGCCAGTGATTCTAGTGACACACAGACTGCGTGTTTCCTGTGCAAGTTCAGATTTCCTGCTGACCCTGCTTGTTCTTTCCACTGTAACAGTACATTCGTTTTCCAAACCCCAGACTGATTATAGCAATCGGTTGCTAAGCAAGCATGATGTAGCAATTTCCCATGGACTGGAAGGGTTTACTCAGACATGTTTCTCATTCTACTCATTGGGCAGAGCTGTTGATGAATTAAGTCATGCTTTACCATTACTGTAAGCGACTCAACCATGGACTTCTTTGGACAGGTGTCCATGAACTGCTGCTCAAGAGCTCCTGTAATACCACAGCAGTCTAGCTACAAAAGAAAACAGGAAAAAGAGGAACAGGTTAAATACTTCATATTTTTGCTCTATATTTGGTAAAAAGGAGAAATAGATTACATTAGGTTTTATTACAGACCTTGTGCAAATCTGCTTAGAAGCCCTGCCAATGTGACTGCTATAAATCTAATGTGAGAAAGTCTTTATTGCATTAAAGGACAAGATTCTGAAAGGAAGAGCTAGATCTCATTCAGTATACACACATGAATTTTGGTGACAGCTTGCACTCCTTACAGACATGAGGATGAACTCAGATGTGCAGGTATGGACACTATGGTGCCTCTAGATCAATACCACAGAGCTAGAGCTTCCCAGCTTGTTTGTTTAGGAAAACACGTAGTTCCACGCATTTCAAAGGTTCAGAGGAACAAAAAAGTATACTGAATTCACTGATACTGTACAAAAAATATTCTTTGCAGTTTGTTCCTAATACTCCTTTGGTTTCTTCTAGTTAGTGAGGTACTAGACAACATGAACAGTGTTAACAAGCTGCATTATTACCTAGTTTCAATAGGACTGTGTACTTACAGCTAACTGAAATGCTTTCAGGGTCTCTCTGGACACTGCTTCAGATCGCTTTTGATATGTTTCCATGTAGAAGTCCTTTAACTCTTCAATAACCTACAGGATAGCAAAGAGTTTTGTATTATTATCCTACCTTAATAATTATGGAAAACTTGTTCCGAGTAAGTCAGTCATCAGAAATTCTGCAGCTTACAGAACACATCTTTTTGACGTGTAGAAACAGAGGGCGGACAGTATTTATCACCCGGACAGGTGAGCGTAACTGGTACACTCACCTTAAAAGCCACACCTAACGGATAAGATAGAACTTCGGAAGAGAAACAGAGTTTCTAGGAGGAGTGCCAGAGTCAAGTCTTTGCCCACTGGTTACATACAAATACTCCCTATTAACTTCTGTACCCCAGAAGTTGCTATATTCCCCAGTTGTATCATACAGGTAGAAAAGCAACCTTGGTCACCAAGCATCTTATTTTGACACAAGACAGAACCTTGACTGCTTGTGAGGGGACAGTCCAAATCAGTCATGTTTTGGATACAGAAACATTCAGCCAGTGGCTGACCATGGGCAGGGACACCTCCTACTAGATCAGGTTGCTCAAAGCCATCCAACCTGACCTTGAACACCTCCAATGACAGAGCATCCACAACCTCTGGGCAACCTGCTCCAGCATCCCACTACCCCACCAACATTTCAGAGCAACCTACCTTTTCTTTATTTGCAAATCCCCAGATTGCAGCAGCAATTTCAAGGGCAAAAATCACGAAAAGGAAGAGGAAGAACTAGAAAAGACAGAGCACTTCATTAAAACCACATCATCACAAAACAATCACATATATACTGCAAGCTTGTCCAATCCCCAGCATCCAGCCTTGTGGGAACCATCACTCAGCCAGGTTCCAGTTGGAGGTCTGAACCACTGTTAAGGGCAGGAAAGAGGGCACACTGCACTGGGTCAGCACTTCTTCCCAGGAGCGTCAGAAAGTCTAGCAGTGTTTTCCAAGCAGAAGTCTTCCTTTTTGATCACTGTTAATTAAAACCAATCATCTCTTAACTCAGACCTTGAAGTTGCCCAGGTCAGACACGTCACAATAGCTGACACCAATTCTTTTCTCTGATTTGTCTCTCCTATTGCTTTAGGAGTCATTACTTAATACCTAGTTGCCACCAACTCCCAGAGAGCTAATAGTCACTTCTTTGTTGTGTATTCCATAATATAAATAAAAAAGTGTCATCTCTATGTTTAATTGACTTCCAGGTCCAGAACACCACACCATTTAAAGGCACTTTTAAAGAGATGCTCAGAGTTAACAGCAAAGGGCTAGAGGCATCATTTCACAACACGTGTATGAAATGTGCTTCCATGACACAGAAGGAGAATTGTTCTTTCACCAGCTACAGTAGTAGTCTTTTATTAACTAAGTCTTCTGGTTATTTGGATGAGTAGTTCCACAAGTGTACAGATGTGCATGAACCCAGTAAGCTCTACTGGTCCCTCCAGTCTGAAAACAATGAGGTTGCTCTCCAATAATTGGCTTGCAAAGCAGTTTTCAACTAGACTAGCTCATCCTGTTCTTATGAACAGTAGAGGCTTGTTGTTTCGAGGATCAACTAACAGTTCTGGTCTCAAACATAAAAGATTGCACAGCTTTGACAGTTCAGGACAAACTGTTTATTAAACAGCATCACTCTTATCTACATTTAGTTCTGTGCTCACACGTACTCCTAAGCTTGATACTCAAATGTCTGAATTTGAGTCACTAACTCCTGAAGTCCTCTTGTATTCAAATACAACATGGACATTTTGATTTAGGGCCAGAAGTGCAAGCTATTCATTTAGTGTTTTGGCACTGCATGGGTAACCATAAATTTAAATGTTGGAGTTAAAACAATCAGTATCTACTGCCCTTTAACTGAACAGCGATGTTTTCCTTCCTTTCTCATTGTGCTGCTAATAATTTAAACACCACTCTGAACACTTACCAGGCCAAGCATACATTGAGATTCCTGCAATGCACCACAGCATCCCAAGAAACCAACCAGCATCATAAGTGCACCAGCTCCAATAAGGATGTAAACTCCTAGGGAGGAGAAAGACATGTACACAGGCTAGTTGACCTCAGCAGCAAGGTATAAAAATCAGTTGCTCCACAAACAGCATTTGTAGCTTTTGCCAAGATTTATGTTTCTTTACTGTTCCAAGCAAGGCGGCGGCTGTGCTTAATTTTCAAAGCAAACACAACTTCAAAACTTGTAGTGAAATGCATTGATAAATAAAAAATTCAACTTGTTAACAATTAATGTGCACCACTACTGCAGTTTCACAAGTTTTAGAAAATGGGCAAGATAAAGCCATCTAAGACAAACTGCAAGACATACTTTAAAACTGGCTCAGAGCCAGAGGTGTCAACTTCTCTTCAGATGAAGTGTGCTGCAGTTAGAGACAGCTGGAACTAGTGATGTATCAACATCCAAGAGTTCTTGAAGCATGCTACCTCTAGGAGATTGGGTATTAAAAGGCATTATAATCACTGCCATAAGGCTTTAAATGCTTTCCTACCCTGCTTTTCCATCAGGAAACACCAAATTGTTCTACCAGTCATGGTAATATAAGTCTATACTTCAGCTGTCTTAACTTGACAGCCCTTCTAACTAAGAAATTTGGCATTTTCTGCTTCTGCAAAAGCAGGTACTTCAACAACGGCATCAAGTGGCTCAGCCCGTAGACCATTCTGCCCAGAAATTAGGTAGCAAGTGTGTTGGGAGCATAAAGGGCAAATGTTTCTGAGCTAAAAGACTCCATTTACGCCCCATCCTCCCCTAAGCTTGGGAACTGCCAGCTTAAGCATTACAGCTGCTAGCTGGTGAGCACAGCAAGAGCTAACGAGCAAAGCAACTCCCATAGGATGGAAGGAAAGTATTACTGGGGTGATGAAACACAAAGAATCAGCACAAAGCACATAAAATTAGTATGACATTTCTATCGCTATAGAATGCTGGCCTTCCAAAACCCAGTCGATACTATTTAAAGAAAGCCACACCCAAGCATTTGCAAATGAGATTTTCTAGATACAAACCAGTCATATCAGCTGCCAGAATAAACATCTACTTGATTAAGCATATGCAGATGACTAAGCCTGACATTACTTATCAGCATGAAATTCTGGCGCTGATTTTTACCCCAGCTTTAGCTTTTTCCATTTCGCAGGAGTCCCCCAGAACCTCTCATCTCAGTAGTATAGGAAGCTTTTGAAGTAACTTGCTTTGTTACTCTGTGCCAATCGACAGAATCTTTCCATTTCCTATTGGAAGCTGCAATCAGTAACTACTCCCAGAAAAATATGTTAGCAGTAATTCCTACTAAACTTTTTTAGAACTCAGTTTAACCTACAGAAATTTCAAGTAGGCTACACTGGCTGTGTTCTGCCAGTAGCTGAAATATCACATCATAAAACTTTTATGTTTCAGGAGGTGAAAGAGTTGTTTCAGACTACCCAACGTAAGACTTGTTAAATATTCAACTCAACGGCTAAGTTTAGATTTCTGTTCCTTTTCCAGGGTCCAGTTAAAAGCATCTGGAAATCTTACTGGCAGCTGCAAGAACCCAGTTTGCTACCATGCCAGCATTATCAAGGGAGAAATACAAGGCCTCTCACAGATAAGCTGTCTGCACACCTGTGGCCTCTTCATGAAGTTGCACAAAGCATTTCAATACTCCCAACTACGACCTCTAACAGGCTTAACTCATCATTCTTAACAGTACTCCTTGTAGGCACAGACTACCTTGGTACTATAAGGCTGCAGCATGAGGTGCACCTCCCTTACAGAGTCTTTACTGACCCTTCAGACACCAGTTTGGGTCAGTAAAGACTCTGTAAGTGTCTCTGTGACAGGTTGAGCAGCTCACCACAGGAGCCAATTTTCTCAGCAAGAGAAAGGCCAACAAGTAATGCCACATGGGACACTGCAAATCCAGGTGCTACAGGGATGCGAAATACATATGCACAAGGATCATCCAAATCAGACAGACATATGTTAGAAAGGTACGTATTTGAATTTGCTTTCTTCTGCATTAAGAGGTCTTCAACTCAGCTACTTGGTTTCAAAAAAGGTTTGAGTGCATCCATGTGACAACCACCAAAAGCTGGTGTTCCTCTGCCCAACCCTGAAGTGACTGTAGAGATCAAAATCTTACAGTTGGGATAAAATCCTATCCAGTTACAGACTCCTACAACATCAGAATAGCAAACTGAAAACCTGCGTGTCTATCCCCTAATTCGTTATCTTGCAAGACAATACATCAAAGAATAACTTCCACCTGGCCTAAGACTACCTTGATCTAGGTTGCTCATTTAAACCACTGTATTTGTGCATCCTTTCCATTAGTTCAGTGTAAGTTTGCATACACAGGGCTGCAAGAGTTAGACAATAGTACATACGCCCTGAGTGACGAGAGAACAGAGTTATGGTTTTGGATAGCTTAGGTTGGTCACTTTGGAGTAAAAAAAAACATTAGTGTCATTTGCAACTACCTAGTTTAGAGCAAAACTTTAAGGACCCACACTGTGAGAAGGATCATGAAGAAGCACCCTCCATGTCTACCAGAAGCCCCTGGGGGGTTACAAAATGGTTACCAGCAGCACACAAAGAGCAACTGCAGGGTTTAAGCTGGGGGGGGGGGGGTAAGATAGTGATATACAGTGCATGAAGAACCAAGAAACCTCTAGCATAAGGCTGCTGCTGCTTTCTGCACAAGAGCTCAGAGATTGCCCCATGCACCAGCCAAGGGGAACTGCTCTCTGCCCCATCAGGGCTGTTTAGGATTGTTTTGTCTTTAGCCTTTGAGAAAGATGAAGGTTTCTAAGCATTCTGGAAATCGGGGTGCAAAACTCAGATCTATCACCCAAAGCCATCTCCCAGCTTACCAGTGTAAAATGTTGTGTTGTTGGATTCCAGTTCAAAGATGTTTTTGGTCTGTGAATCAAATCGAAGCCATAGTCCAATTGCAAGAACTGCTGTCCCTGCAAGCTGTAAGAACAAATAAGGCTTGTTAAATAATGTCAGTCAATGCATTCACCCCTGCATCAGTAACAACATCAGAAGTAAACAGGATACAGCTCAAAGAGCTTGTGACAAAGAACCAGCGTAAGAGGATGGGGATACCAAACCCAAGAACAAACTTGGGTCCTGACGTGAGGCACCTCACTGACAGATGTGTTTACATATTAAAAGTACAATGCCACACAAGAACAATGCCATTTTTCTTCACTGAAAATACCCAAGGTTTACCGAAGTGCTAAATGTCAGTATTTCTAGTGACCCCTCCGCACTCACTGTTTTATTCTGGGTGACTGCAGTGACACCACATGGCTTAGTGATCTTAAATCTTCACACTGAAGGACACATGTGCCACAAGAAAAAGTGCCTTTAAGGCCAGCTAAACATTCCAGCATTTTAAACAGACTGCCAGGAGTTCAGTACAGGAGTTCAGGAGTTTAGAAAGAGTATTCTTTCTTGCAAAACAGGATAAAACCAATCCAATAAGCTACTGCACTGACAGGAAGAGGAAAATGCAGGCTGTTGAAATAGCAACATCACTGTGTGTTGATCTGGAACACCACAATCAAATTTTAGATGATATTCAGTTTTATTTTATTACCATCTCTGACTGTGCCTCCAGGTTCCTCTTAACATTGGTGCCTGTGCTTGTTCCAAGTTGCATATATAAATTAGCTTCTGGATGAAACATCTGGCAGAAGGCATTGGAGAAACAGCAAGAAAGAGGGAACTGCACTCTGGTAAGGCAAACACTAGCTGTTTGCTGTGAACAGACAGAACCCACCCACTTTTAAAGAGGAATAAAAAAACTTTTTTTGCATGTAAGTTGACCCCAAAGAAACTAGAAAGCTGGAGAGTGCTTCTCAGTTCTTCCTTCTCTCCTTTGAAGACCATTTAACCACCAAAAAAGCTCTACAAAAGTGAGGTGAGGACAGAAATAACACACACTGCAGCAGACATTAAAAATTTAAACTTCAGAGTGAGCAATAAGCTTAAAGTCTGGGGCTTTGGTTAGGTGAAGCATGCATGAAGAAAAAAATCCCAAAGCCTTATTTCTGATAAGAAGTTCCTTCTAGAAGGGAACAACATTCTTGATTCACCTCCAAGAAACTGAAGTGTTTAATGTCAATTTTCAGTGGGAATTCGGAAGGCATTCCCACAGAGAGCATCCGTGGGTACACTCCTTCCAGACGGAGCCCAACTCCTCAGCCTCACGCTCTCCCCATGGGGAGCCGGAGAGCCCTTTCTCCCAGCTATAGGAGCGTTTACATGCAAAGGCAGGTGCAGTTTTGCTGCCCACGGCTGTCTCCTGTGACCTCTTTGGCTTGCTCTTCCCAGGAAAGTTGGGCAAGCTTTGAAGGTTCACACAAGACTAGGAGGATGGAGTCAAGTAAGGGTTTAAGGGCAGGTATACCCCTGGTAGCTTCTCAGCAGGAAGCATTCCAACTTAAGTGTGAAAGGGCTCAGGTATCAGTGGAAAAAAACCAAA
Organism: Falco punctatus; assembly: GCF_963210335.1. Lineage (NCBI taxonomy): Eukaryota > Metazoa > Chordata > Aves > Falconiformes > Falconidae > Falco > Falco punctatus. Next base: position 10,904,907 of record NC_137585.1, on the reverse strand, counting down.
AAGCAAGAGGCCAGCTGCTCCAGGAAAACCGGCATTTCTTGTATGGCAGGCACCTGACTCCCAAGCCTGCCTCAAAGAGGAGCTGCAGGGTTTTAGCCAGGAAAAGAGATGAAGCGATACACAATGCAAAGAGCCAAACCCAAATGGAGGCTTCCAGACCTACGCAAAAGGCACTTTGTTGGTGTCATGGGCACACAGGCTTACTCACAAAGTGCAGGGAGAAAGCCTGCGCATACCTGCCACCTTCCTTGTTAGGGCTATGCTGGCAAAATAATTTTAAGTTATGCAGAACAACCTTGGTGGCACACTGCATGCCACGAGAGCATCATGTCAACGCACTGTGCCGCAGCACTGCAGGGGAAGGGAGAGGTGCAGCAGGTGGGCTGGCAGAGAAGGGTCGCTGCTCTGCCCCCACTCACAGACTTCACAATCTCATCTCACTTCAGTACCTCCGTTCAAAAACCAGACAGGCTTGGTGATGGAAAAGACTCTGTTTCTAGCCTCCAATTAGGTCACTTGGTATTTAATACTACTCTGATGCTCGCTTTCCTGGGTCAAACAGTCTTCAGCTTTTATAGGCATCCAGATCTGTAGCATTAGGAGAAGAAACCTACAGCCTCCGCTTGTTTTGCTAGGAACTCCTGAATTGCAAAGCCAGAAGCCAGAGCACACCCAGCTGCCTGCACCTACCCATGTTTGCTGTCTGACAAGGCTCAGCGCTTGCGAGCTCTGGGGCAGCACTGCAAATGGACCAGCACAGCAAAGGGCTGTAACACCAACCCCCAGAGCTGATCCCCCAAACAGACCTGTAAGGCCAGAGTACCCAAAGTGTGAGGAAACTAAGCCATACTACAGCTGTGTAGGTAATCTTACAAGCCCAAGCACAGCAGAAGCTCAGTTAATGATCTCTTCAGAAACTGACTGGTTAACATCAGGGAGAGCTGACATACTTAACATGGCTCCTCTCAAAACACAAACTTATCTTTGGGTAGCAGTGGGGAAGGGTTAAGTGGCATGTTTTCTCCTTGAGAAACAGTCATCATGTGAACAAATATGATCATAAGGAAGCAAAAAACTTATGGGGTCACAGAACAGTAATAATACTTTATGCCAGCGAACTGCTCCACAACACTAAAAAAAGGAAGGATTAAATAAAGTGATAATTCTCTCCATGGTGGACTAGGAAAAACACGCAGGTCATTCTTGCAAGAAAAAGTGACTTTTTGTCTCAGTTTAAGGAAAGCAGACTTGTGTTCTCAGTTTGTGTTCTTCCTACCCACAGTGAACTAAAAAAAGTCAGTTTTAAAGCAGAAAGCAAGAAAGTCATTTGAAGCTTAAAGTCTTCATCAAAACAACAAGAGACAAGGGCACCACCACCAGCCTTGGTGGGAGAGGCGAGCACAGCCCCGTGGGCACCCACAGCACTTGGCAGTGTCTCAGACCAACCTGGCAATCGTCAGAGGCTGCTGCAGGGCCAGCTCTGCTCATGCACACTACGCCAGTGGGTTTGGGCAACTGTGTTTCTGTGGTTTTAGTAGCTGTGTTTTTCCTCCCCGGCAAAGGGGTGCAAGCCAGCCCCCCCCACCTAGGCTGCATGGAAGCAGCTCCCCCGATGAGCTGGTTGTTGGGTTTTTAATCCATGTCTTTTCCCAATCCAACAGACCTGTTTTGTCATAGGAGTAATACAGGATATTTCCAAGATCTATCCTGTGCTGAAAAAGAAATTCAACAGAACAAGAAAAAAAGCATCTGTTTTCCTGAAGTTACTCACTTTGTGTGCAAAAACTTACATGTTTCATGAGCATACAAAACTTAGAGCAGCAGTTCTGTAAGTACCATGTTTCTGTAGTAACAAGTATAGGAAAGGGAACTCAGAAAGTTGGGGGTTTTTGTAAGCAATCTGACCAAAATGTGAAGTTAAAGGGGTACTACTCACTCACTGTACTGGAAAAGTTTGTGGCAGCCACTCTCCAGTAACAGCATGTCCTGGCACAAGTATGCTACTGACATCCTAACAAGGCTTCCTTGTGTTTCCCCTAACCACTAAGCATCTTACAACTCCCAGCTCATTTCTGCTAGACTTATCTCTATTCTACAGTGCAACAGACATATGCTTAAAGATAAAAATACCTCATCATTCCTCTCCAGTCCTGTGGAGGTTCCTTAAGTGTTTTTCTGATTATTTTTTTTTTTGCATCACATGCAAATATACCCCCATTGCTTCAAAGGCTTTATTCCCACATGCATCTTTCTGCCTGTTGCAGCAGACAAAACCAGCTTTTTTGGTCTGTCTGCCTTCCTTCACAGCCCTGCACCTTCTCTAGTGAGCCTCTGTGCAGGACTTCCCTCCGGCCCACCCAGCCCTACATGCTGACAAGTGCCTTCTACAGTCAGCCCTTTCCATTTCCCTGGTTTCCCCCTTGCAAACCACATGGTCTCGCCACTAGGCATATTAAGCATGTACCCATATTAAGCACGTACCACAGCATTTATCTTTGACACCCTGCTTTCTTTTACCGTGCCATGTGACAAGACCCATCTCCATGGAGGCAGAAGCCAGACCACTCTGCCTGCCTTCCTCCCTCCACCATAGTTTGCCAACTTCAGCATGAACTTGGAGCACCGAGTGCTGAGGCATGCTATCAAGTAATTTCCACTCCATTCTGCCCCCCCCCCCCCCCCCCCCAACTTCCTTTTAACATCTGAGGTTTCACAGACATGGTCTCCTAGCAGAAAGCTTGCACAGGGAATCATTGGATTTAATGATACTAGTGTAATACACATTAAAAGCTTGAGCTTTTCAAACTAGAAACTCCCATTTTTTGTTAGCGTATCCCACGATACGGCAGTGTGTGACACTTCAGCTAAAAATCAGACTTGGAGCTTCCTCTGCATGAGACAGCTAACTCTTCCCTCATTGTGCAAGACGGCACATTAACAAAGCCAGGACAACACACAATGTTGTGAAACACCCAGGGCAAAGAAACTGGGAACACCAGGAGCAGTAATGAACTGTTTCTGTCCTGTTACTTGCTGGTACTCTATAAATAAAACCCCATAAAGTACATAGAGATGAGGCTCAACATCACTCTAAATCCTTAATTACAGCATTAAGTGTTATCCACACAAGCACAGGTTTTCAAACTTCTGGGAAAAAAGCTTTCTTAACAGATGTGCAATGAGTGCCAGCAGTTATATAAGAAACTACAGCTATTTCCAAACTCCTCTGGAAAAAAAAAAAAGTAGATTGGAAAGGAAGTATTTTCTTTCTGCTTAGGTTAGTTTCAAGAATGTTGTGGACTAAGTTAATGTCACAGCATTTATTGCAATAAAATGGTGCTCTAGTACAGGAGGAACAGCATTACAGAATTCCTGAATCATTGCCAAGATCAGTGCCCATTTCATACAAGTTCCTATTCAGAAGCCAGTCTACTATATTTGCAATTTAAATCGCAAATAGGAGCTAGGACTGCTAAAACTGTAAGTACAAGTAGCTTCACATCAGACTTTTCAAGGCAACACCCTCCAACTCCATTCTTGACTTCACAGCACTTGATAGAGGTAAAATAGATTGAACTGAACCCAAACAGCATTTTGATTCATTTGCTGCAGTCAGCGACCAGATCAGTTGATTACAGAAAGCAAAAGCAACTTATTTATGTTCCTTTTGTATGTGTGCATATCTGCTACTAGTGTGTGTGTGCATATTTCCCTGACCATCCTGCAAGTCCTCTTTTCCATTTCAGCCAGGAAGACCCACTCCAGAAGTCTGAGCACTGAACTGCTACCAGCTGCCCCTGGTGCAGCACAAGCAGATGACATTACAGTTCTGAATGGAGTCACAGGTACCTTCAAGTTACAGAAAGAAGAGAGCCCTCCAGGCCTGATCATGCTAACAGCACTTCAGCCCGCACTCCCATGGACTGGTTAGTTTATATAACATAAAACGCTCTAAAAAGCCAGGAGACTGTTGCCTTGTAGAGGAACAAGAAAATTGCTCGAAGACTCAATGTGAACTCTGACTGTATTGCCTATAATACATTAAATTATAAATGTTAGTAAACGTCTTTGTATTCCACAAAACATACAAGGGAAAACCCCAGCATTTAAGTTTAAAGATGCAAAAAAAGCCCTTGCTTTTCTTCGGTAGCAGAAAGCCAGTGGGAGAACAGGCAGGCACATGCTCTATGTGCGGCCACGCCAGGCACTTGCACAACATGCACTGAGCTGCTTGGAGGAGCCCACAGTTCTTAGGGAAAGATTCTGTCACCAGGGCCAACAAGCCTAAGCAAACCCCAGGAGTCAAGGGAGCTAAGCTACAGGTAGTCACTCATTACACAACTCAAGCATGTGCTCGCACTAAGGTTGTTCAAAACCAGCTTTGGTAAGACCAATCCATATCCACATAATGTGATGCTTCCACTGTCTTCTTGCCAAGCTCAAGCCAGCCTGGTGGAAAAAAATATATTAGCTCTGTATCAACCTCAACACTTCCATCCCCCACCCCAAATCAACCCCCAAACTTCCAAAGACCTGGTACAACTTTCATTACAGACCAGACCCAAAGATGACCGGGCCAGCACCAGTGATGCTGAGACACAAGAGCTGTGTGCAAATCCAGGTGGGAGTACACCAGCCCAACAGCTGCAAGGAGCCTGGTGTCTGCAGCAATACTTGAACCAAAGGGAAAACACAGCCACCCCACATTCCCATACCTCTGAGAGGCGATTGCATCACCTTACAGATCAATTCAAACAACAGCAAAAAGCATTCTGTACAAATCCAGTGGTTAACCAGACTTCAGAAGCATTTGCAGCGCTCATCCAAGAGTGTCCCCACACCCCTACCTTCCCTTCAGGCCACAAGCTCATTTTAACCAAAGGTCTGGAATCCCAAAAGTTTCAGAGAACATCATGCTAGCAACATATATGCCTGGCCTTACCAACTGGAGAAAAGCCATCAGACCAGTTATGACCTAGCACAGCATCCTACAAGGGGGCTTCTCAGGAAGGGTCATCAGAACAGGGCAGACACTTGCATTTCCCAGGATTAACCTCCCAGTTTACATGTTGAGCACCTACAAGTTGTGCAAGGACACAGACAGCACATTCTGAGAAGGAAAAATTAACTGAAGGCTGCTGAACACGGTGTTAACTGGGTACCCCACAAACCACATACTCCACAACACCTGCTGGGGAGAAAGCACTACCACCATCCCCACAGCCATACCATCTTCTTCTGAAATTTTCAGGCTTAACACCCCTCAGTCCTTGCTCACTGACTCTTTCAATACAGCCAGGTCCTACCTACTACCAGGTCAGTTGTGATCCTACAGACCTCTAACACATTTGCTTTGTCTGTTTCCAGGCTGAAGAATCCTCATTCACTCACAGTACTCAACAGCTGAAACCCCCTCCTCTTCCTCTCCCAAACCTTACCAAGCTCCACTATGTTCTCCTTGAGGTAGGCAGAAGAGCAGAGCAGCCCATAGCACTGCAGGACACCAGCACACCATGGATCGATGGAGTGGTACCATCTTTCCTCTTCTCTAGGTCCTTCACTTTTGAAGCTGGCTCTCCTTTGTTGTTGCTGAGGACCCTCCTGGTGCTTTTGTGAAGCCATCATAGACCCTTTTATCCCAAGACTTCATTGCTCTGTGGCAGCAGTTGCCTCTGAATCAACTAGTTCGTGACTCCCTGCTCCTGCCACCCACACACATTGACACCTGCCTTTCGCAAGCATCACACTGTCACATAGCCTGCTACATCAGCATGCACTCATCTTCATTACTGAGTACTGGATGCTACTCAAGCACTGAACTGTTACTTCAAATCCTTCTCCAGATTACGTGGGACTGTATCAACCACCACACAGCTTGCTCCTGCATGCCAGCTCTGCTTGTTCTCTCCACTGCAAGACAGCTCCACTTCATCTCAGCAAGCAATTTCATCCCTGCCAGGACCTTACTCCAGGGCTACTTAGCTTCCCCAAGAGCTCTGACTTCCAGGAGACACTGGACAACTGAACTAAGACCAGCCAGCCCTTGCTCCCTCCCAGATGCAGGCTTTCAAAGACTTCAATTTAACAGCTTCATGAAGCCCAGCTTCCCCTTGCAGTAACCATTCTCTCTTCTCCAATGTCACATCTCCTCCGTGGGTACACAAACTTTTTGTTTTTAAAGATTCTTCCCAGAGGCACTTCATTTGTCACTCTGCATAACCCAGAGTAACATAAAAAACCAGCCTCAAATTCACCACATTCCAGCCCTCTGGCACAGAGGTGGGTGGTTGAGCAGGAGGTTTTACCCAATCACAATGCATTTATAGTTCTGAAGTAATACTACATGACCCTGGAAAGTTGTTAATTAGCATTTGCTGTTGTTGTTTCACAACCTTTTCACACAGGAGTCAATTCAAACATGTGAGGGATTCAGAGTCAAAGACAGGTTACAGCACAAAATGCCCCCAAGCACTCCCGGTAAGAGAAAGTCTTGTAGAACATCACTCAACATGCTTTTACACCTGGACCGACTGACATCTCTAAGGTCCTCCTGGGAAGCTCCCTGGTCCTAGTGAGTCTCAAGAGGGATAGGTTAGTTGGGTTTGCTTTTGCAAGTTACTCCTAAAGCTTTCTTTTGGCTAGCCTTATTGTTTTCTTTTATTTGACCTGCCAGCGCTTATGAACATTATCTCCTTCCTTTGGACACAGCTTCAGCTTTGCTAGTTTCCCTACTTTTAATAGCCTCCTATATCAAGTAAGCTTTTTCTGCTTCCTCTTGCCCTCACTTGTCTGATGAAGGCAAACACATGTGACCTAACACATACCTGCAGGTTTGCTGCAGACCATTTGAATTCCTCACCTGTCCTTTTGCAGCAACTTATTTTAAGACAGGGGTACTGTGTGAATACGATCACAGCTTCACAGGACATTTTAGCTCCTCCTGCTCCAGGAGGTTCACTAAATCCAACTACATCACTGTCACAATTCCCAGGCAGCACTTGAGCAATAGGACCCCACACCCATGGACAACTCAGAATCAAGCAAAGGCTTGTTCCTCCTCTTGGGGATGGGGAGGGTGTCCCAAGGCCACAAGGCCTGTCACTGACTGTGATATTAATTTTAGGATCAGAATTGCACTTGGGCACAAAACTTTTGCTCATTTCCATTACTTAAGACTTTTTACATCTGCAATGAGATAGGAAATGCTGAAGTCTTCTTTCTCATTAGGGTTGTTCCTGCCCCAAGACTTTTTTTTTTTTTTTTTTTTTTTTACACTTTTCATGAAGGCCTAACAGTCTGTGCCCCAAGTACTGCTACTTCACTCCCCCATAGAGGACATGAGGTTCACCAACACCATACCTGGAACTCCAACAGTTTTGTTAAGGGCACAGATACATGCAGTGAGCCCTGAAAGCCAAGGGCTATTCCAGCTGGTCTACAAACACCAACCTCTGGCTAACCCAAGCCACTCTTATTCACTGCCTCTTGGTGCTTCTAGCCACTTGTTGGGATACTCTGAGAAGCAGCATTCATATCCTTTCAATTCTTTTTTTCCTCACTCCTTCTCTCCCTTTTCCCACATCCTAGCTGGACCCAAGAAGGCCACCTGAAGAGCTGCGTCCTCATGGCTCCTCTGGGCAGCAACTCTGCCAGCCTATGCAGGGTACAGCCCCCTCCCCTCCACCCTGTTAACCAGTCAAGCCTGCGTCCATGCTTACTGGGCACCAGAATGTGCAAGTAAAGCTTTGGAGCCTTGTTACCATAACACCCCCAAGCAACAGACACCTCCCAAGCTAAACAAAAATACACTCCCTATGCTCAGCCCTGGGCCCCAGACAGCAAACCTGCGATGCTCACACGGAGAGCACCTTTGAGGCAATTCCTTTGCCCCAACAAGCATTCTTGTGCTATAGAACAGTTTGTAGAAAGTCTGTAGCTTTCAAAAAAAATAATAAAAGAATGCCCCACAAAGCAAACCACGACTGTTTCCTCCTGTTTCAACAGGCGGCTTAGCACCTCCCTGTCCCAGAGGCTTCAGCTTGTGCATTGCTTGACTTTCTTCCTACCAGCTATAACCCTCTGATTAGGACCCCGCTGCTCACCCTCCCGGTGAGCCTCCGGTAGCAATACAGGATTTCCTGTGCCCGCATAAGGTTCCTCTGCACAACCTCCCTCAACTGCAGCCCAGACCCGTTTTCTTACTTTGCTGCAACCCACTTTTGAGTCGAGAGATCACAAGTACTTTATCCGTTAGCATTGCGTCTTCCAGCCATCCCACGTGAAATACTGTAACTTACTCCAGAAGTGGTTTCTTTCCACAAGCTCTGACTTAATTTCTCCACATCAGAGGGTGAAAAAGGAGTCACACACGCATTTCTCCACTGTTGTAGACAGCCAAGAGAAAAAACTTTTTTCTTTTTTTAACCTCACACTTCACACCTACACATTAGACATGTGTTCCCTGGGTATTTTTCCATAAGGTAGAACATGCTGAATTCAGGTGTCCCTGCACCGCGTACTCCAGAAAAGGCTGCTAACCTCTCGGTTCAGCCCTGCTTCCCGGTGAAGCAGAGGCAGCAGTGCCAGAGGCGGCACTGGGAACACGGTCTCCCCTTGCAGCAGCGCTGTGCTCCCGCGGACCCTGCTGCCCTAGGGTTTGCCTTCAGCAGACGCTGCCCAGGCAGCGGGAGGCGCAGCCACAGCCTCAGCCGGGACCCCCGCCGGGGTGGGCTCACACGCGCGAGGGTCGCGGCCACCTGGCTGGCGAGGAAGGGGCTCCCCACCCCGCCGCGCCGCCACAGCTACCCGCAAAGGGCACAACCCGCACGGGGCGCCGGCAGGACGCTGCCCCCGCAGACGCGGCGGGCGGGACACGGCGCTGCCGGCGCTCCTGGGGGCAGCGGACGCAGGCCATAGAGCGGCGGCCGAGGGGCTGCTGGCTCCGGCGTGCCCCGCCAAGTGCGGGGCGCTCAGCGCATTCACCGCCGCAGCAGGTAACCGGGCGCCGCCCCCGTCCCCCCGCCGGCTCCGCGCCCCGCGGGGGCACAGGCGCCGGCCCGGGGCCGCCCCCGTACCGCCGCCCCCCCCGGGGGAACCCCCGCAGCCTGAGGGAAGAGGGGGGGGCGCCGGGCCGGGCGCTCACCCCCCTCCTCCCGGGCGGTGCGGCGGCGGCAAAAAGTAAGGGGAGAAAAAAAAAATAAATAAAAAAAAAAGCAAAAGCAAACAACAACGCTGCAAAGCAACCTGCGCTCGCGGAACTTTGCCCCCTCCCGCGGGCTCCCCCCGGGCAGGCGGCGAGCGAGGGGCACAGCCCCGCGGCGGGGTCCCTCACCCAGAAAATGAAGTTGAAGCCAAAGAGCAGGTACTTGATGCACTTGGTGCCTCCCTTCATGGCGGCGGGACGCTGGCGGCGGCAGGGACGGCGGCGGTCAACACACCTCGGCTGGGCGCCCGTCCTTAAATGCGGCTCCCCCCGCCTCCCGCGGGCTCCCCCCGCCCCGCCCCGCCCCGCCCCCGGGCCGCGCCACGCCCCGCCCCGCCCGCCCAATGGCCGGGCCCCACCGCCCGCACCTGCCGCCGCCCCGCCCCGTCGCCGAGCCCCGCACGGGGGTCCTGTCCCCACGGCCCCGCGGGGAGCGGGCGGCGGCGGCGCGCGGGGGCGGGGGGGGCCCGCGTCCTGTGCCCGGTGCCGCCGTCCCGGGGCCGGTCCCGGGGTTGCAGCCGCTGGGTGCGCGCCGCCCGCTCGGGCACGGGTTTAGTTTGACGTGAATGCGTCGGTCTGGCTTTAAAGGGGTGGGTTTTCCGTACGAGACCAGCTCGCAGCATCGTTTAACTGCGTCAGTCCCTCAGATACCCCTGGGCAGAGTTATGAGCCTGTAAGAGTTTTTAGAAAAACCGGTGGGGTGGGTCTCAGCCCGCCGGCTGGTGCGTGTGGCTGGCTGCCAGCGCACCCCTGGGGCACCTCCAGTGCAGAATTGTCCTTTGATTTGGGTGGGAAGTTCAGAAACAACAGGGCTTGCACCTTAATTTTGTCTTCGATACAGTGTGAGTAGCAATTCAGCAGTTGCCAAGAGTCAAAAAACCACCCCAGGCAGAACAGAAAGCACAGAAAAGACTCACTGAAATGCAAATAAAAACATGTTGGGTGTTCTTGTTGCCAAAATAAATGATAAGATAGAGCACATTCCAGAGCGAATACAGCGGAGGAGATGCTGAGCTGGGCTGCTGCTTCCCAGAGCACGTGGCAAAACATCAATGCATCTCCCCTAGAAAGCAAGGCTGGAAAATGAAGAGCGGGGAAAAGCGCAAAGGCGAGTGTGAGAGCACAAGTGTTGCCAAACCGAGAGGCTGCTGCTGCCGTCCCACAGGCAGCCATGGAAAAGGAGGCTTTGGGAAGGGCGGCTGGCCGCTGCCGCGCTGTCTGCGAGCCATGTCTGGCTGGAGCCGAGCATTCAAGTGGCCCGAGGTTCCGAGGGTCCAAAAGCAGAAGAGTGGGGAGCTGCAGCGCATTACATGAGGCCATCAGAAGTTTTTGTGCTGCTTGTAGTTTGGGGTCTCTAAACGGGCAGCCGGTAGATGAGCTTGGCCTCAGAGAAGAGGGCAAACAGCCCTTCACTCGAAGCAAGCCCTGCCTCAAGCGTTTGGGTTTGTTATATACGTCAGGGAAGGGAACCGGAAGGATGGAGGCTGGCCGCAACAATATACATCCAGCAAGGCCGGCAGCGGTACGTACATGTGACTGAACTCTTGTGGTAACTGCAAACTGACAACGTCCCATGTCTCCCTCCTGAGCTGGGACTGATTTTCTGCATGGCTTTTAGGATGTTTTTTTCAGTAACTTTGTCATTAAGAATTTATGTCTGTTAGTTAATATCGGCAATATGGCTTTCCTTAACTTTCTAAAGATAAGGATAAAAGAAAAACTTTGGATACCCCCCCTCCCACCCTTGTATTATTAAGCTTTTCATGCGTACACTGTGTTAGAGCAACTGCCATTAAAACTCATGGGCGGTAGCCTTTTGATCAGAGTCAAGAAACGGACCTGTTGGATCAAAACCTCCTCTGAGTTTGTACTTTAAACTCTCCTCATTCATCCAACAAATTATTTTGTGAAGTGAAAGCCATTTGGGCATTTTTAGCGTTCTCAAGAATATGGAATGAAAATAGTCAGAAATTTTGTTTATGTGGGGTCTTTTTTTCACTCCATATGAAGGAGAGAACATTTGTGTTCCAGTCTTTGAGAGTCTGATGATCTGGGCAATGCATCTCTCTGACCAGACCTGAACTTCTCTGACCATTGGAACGAGATAGTAATCAACTGATTTTCTGCATAATAGAAATCACTAATGGAAATTCATGACCTTTGTAGAAGTACTTCAGAATGATTTATTATTTTAAAACCTTGTATTTACATGGGATAATAGGCCAAAATATTTTGCATGAAATATTTATTATTTGCACTTAAAATTGCACTGGATGGTTAAAGCATTATATTGTCCTGCTGTAACAGAGAAGAGCAAACTTGGGATATTGCTGGTAAGAAGAAATCCAAGTTTTTGATCATCTAGACACAAGACTGACTTAGTTTTCATATACAGATAGGCTGGATTATTTTCTCCTGTTTTAATGTGAAACTAAATGTTTCATTTGGGCTGATAGTGAGTTGTTTGCTTCTCACCAGGAAGGGGTTTTCCATCAGCCTGCGTATCCAAAGGACCTGTATCCTTTGATTAATAACAGAGCAAGGCGAAGGAGGGCGGGTGTTTCTCTCCTAACTGTTACAGCCCGATGGGAACCACTGGCAGGTACCGCAGAAGTACGGAGGTTCACAGCCTCCTTGGCCCATTTGCCCCATATCTCTACCTTTACGAATATGCAGAAGGACTAACGTCAACTAGCTTGGTGCCTTTAGCCTTCTTTGCACAAACAATTTCAGGTCTTTTAAAATATTTCTTTCAGCTCCATTAAACAGCCAGGCATAAACTATTTGAATGGCAGAGAGATAAAGTACAAAGCTTTTCCCAGGGACGGATAGGCATTAACAGAGTTTCTTAAGAAGAAGATTAGAGGGGAAAAATAATAACAATTCTCTTCTTTATAGAGAAGTAACAGCTCTGACTGTACAAGCCAGTCACAAAAGTAAAAAACCCAACCAAACAAACAAAAAAACCCACCCAAAAGGTTGTCTGGCTTGCTTTTTATCTTCAGTGATTGGTTTTTTTTGCTGTGTAAGTGGCGACTCTGTTAGGGCTGGATCCGTCCGTCTGGTGAGGCAGGGGGCTGTATGGCCACATCGTTTCTCTGCTGGCAGGGAGCTGAGAGTTTAGGATGACCCAGGTGACACCAGCGCAGGGTCTGTGGCTTCTTATTTCCTCTTACCTCTCAAAATCCATCCCCAAGTGCATCCGTGAAGCTTCAGGTTAAGTGCCTTACTTCTTCTAGCCTAACCTTTTTAAGCACATTTTACAAGTGCTTACTTTGGTTCTTTTAAATGCAGCAATAATTGGGAATGGCGTGACGTACAGGAGGGAGCCATGATGGCTAAATGATTCCTGCTGGCTTTTGCATCTGGGGCTGCGAGGGAGAGGCTGGTCTTGGAGCTGGAGAGTCCAGATTTTCATTCCATTGTGAAGAATGACTCATAGGATCAGTCACACTGATAACACTGTGTCAAAGGCACTGGCCTTTTTCCAGTGCTGGAGGGAAAGTGTTTGGTGTTTGGTATCCATAACAGATAAATATTGGAAGACCTCCTGCTGTGAGTAAATCTGTGCATCCTGGAAGTTTGTCTGCTTCCTGCGGTGAGAGAAGCTTTGAAGGATCTGCAAAGCCCTGTAGGATTTAACTAGTAACTAGGTTTTCCTCTGTAACTGGAAGTGTAGCTGGAAGTAAAGCCCTGAAGCCACACCTCTTAATTTTCTATGTTTTTAATTCACTTTTTTAAACTGAGATTTGAAGATTAGGAGAGATGTAGGCACATCCTTGCAAATATTTGGCATAAGAGCTTTGTGTACAATACATTACTACTGATAATGTCAGTAGAGCAACTGGAAAATCTCAATGTGAACTTAGGAACCCTTACAAAATTGCTTCATAATTGGTTATAGTTTTCAGACTCTGAGATAAAATGCATGGGATAAAATGCAAAAGTATCTTGTTCTTAGTTGTTTAAATTTAAACTTCTAGTCAAAATATAAGAATCAGTTCCAAATAATTCACACCCTCTTTTACTACTACCAATGGTGAAAGTAGGTCATTTCAAGAAGGAAGGATGTGGAAAATGTCATAGTTTTACTTTGGGAAAAGAAAACGCACCTGCTTTTTTAATTGTCATGGGATACAAAAAAGAGTCTTGATGTCCCTGAAGTTTTCATAGAAACAGTTTGACACCACTGAATATGTAGCCTTTAGTTTAATTTCAAGTCAAATTACTGTGTAAGACCATCACGCTGCGGACAGCAGGACTTGTGTCTGGCTTTCAATATATGAGCAGTCTCGTGTCTGTAGGGTGGGAGCCCAGAGCTTTAATAAACACCGGGCTGTTGGCGGTGACAAATGCTGTGACTGTGAAGGGCTGCAAAATGCCGTTTTGGAAATCATGACTGTAACACAAATGCAGCTCTGAGTGTGATTCATCTAACTACTATTTTGATGTCTGTATGTGTCAGACCTCTTGGTATAGGTGAGGTTATCCTCTTGGTATAGGTGAGGTTATTTTAAGACCAGAGGACAGAACTGGGGCCGTGGGGTGCAGCTGCTGTTGAGGTGCATGCAGTTAGATGAGTTCTTCAGCACAGGGACCCGTGATGTGCCACATCTCCCTTGCTCTGTAATACAGCACTGTAGTGTGTGTGGTGACCTAGGGCAAACCTTGACATCCTGTCGTGTAGGGCTTTGTGGAACAAACTGGGGAAAAAATCCTAGCTTTTCAAGTGTATGAGTGAGAAACACAGGTAGCATCAGAAAAGAGTGAAATGGCTCGAGGTCTGTGGCTCGTAGCCAAGAAAACAAAGGCCATGGTGCGTTTTCTCTTTATTCTGATGGGCAGATGCCAATGTCCACCAAAGGTGATTGACTCTAAATCGTACCCCTTGACTGGAAGTCTGACAAGGTGCCATTTAGAATAAAATAAATTGTTGCTCTAAATGGAAAAGTGTCCCCTGGTGTAAGTGGCTGACATAAACTGGTGATATCCACTCTCTCGCATTTTTATTCTGTACTTCACACTGAGCTCTCCCTGGTTTTCATCTGTATGTCCAGTGGAAGAAATAAGTCATATACATGCAGCTTATAAAACATCTGGGATTTCTTCCAAGTGCTGCTGCCCTGGGGCTACTCTGCTGGAGTGATGAGGAACTACCTGCATACGTTTAATAGTAGTTTAGTTAAAATGTGAACGCTGCTTTATGTGTCAGGTACTAGTGTGTGTCTCAGACAGACTATTAGCAGAATGGAACAGAAAGTGGTTTATTCAGTACTGTGTAGCAGCCCCCATGTCATGGCTAATCAGACTAGTGCTTGACCAAGAGCTAACAGTTGCCTGTATTTAATAGTCTTTCTGGAGGCTTCACACACACCCCCCCAAACACCCCCACACCCCCCTTCAAAATAAAGTGATGAGGACAGAATGTAATAGTTCAGTTGGAGGGGACAACGATCATCTAGTCCAACTGCCTGACCACTTGACCACTTCAGTGCTGACCGAAAGTTAAAGCATGGTATTAAGGGCATTGTCCAGATGCCTCTTAAACATGAATACTAGCTACGGTCCCAATTCTGAAAATATTTCTGGTCTTTATTCCATCCTGTGACAGGCTCCATAATCTTTTATGGGTCTCTTTGTGGTAGTCAGCATGTTCACTGCATCTGCTTGGCTTGAGCTGCACATGTTGGCTGCATCTATTTGTTTGACCAAGTTGAGAGGAGAAAGTTCAGGGCATGAGGAACTGGGAGGCAGCGGCAGTGCCACGGAGAAGGTGTTTGGTTCACATTTGGCCATGTAGGGCTCCCAGCACTGTTGTTGAGTCGGCCAGTCCCCACGCTCCCTATGCTTCTTCCTTTCTTGCCATTCTTCCTTTCTGCCCCTTTCCTAGGTGTTGGCATCGTGCATCCTGTGATGCAAATCCGCCTGGGTTTCCCCCACACCTGCTCCGTGGCAGGGCTGCTGGGATCGTCTGCTGGGGCAGACAGAGGTGGATTTCCAGATGTTTTCCCCAAATTCCCCTGGCAGTTTCAGTGTCACACATGACCCAACCCATGGATCCACACAGCACAGGTTAAGGAGATACTTGGGCTTTTCTTCTCTGTGCTGCTAGGTGGCTGACTGGGAAATTATCAGGACATTATTTTTAATCTGAGATTCATTGTTACATTAAGAATTTCACAATTAAAATTTATTTTGCAAAGCAGTCTGAACACTCTGGCAGAATCTCAATTAACCGTGTTTATAAATCCTTTTGTATGTATAAATATTCTTCACACCCAACTAGAGTTACGTGGCTGAGATTTAAAATGCTGTGTTTTAAACTTTCATTCAGTTTAAGAAAGCAGGAAAAGTCATGTCTTAACAATGGAGAAAGTGGGAATGTTTTTCCCTGATTTTTCAGTTATGCAGAAGTGTTCCAAGAGATTCTTCCCACTGTCTTTTCAGAAAGGAAATAAGCTTTCTTTATGCAAGTGCCAAGAAGAAAAAAAAAGTATCCAAACCAACAACAAAAACATCAGAAACGAAAATAATAAAAAATGTCAGAAGATGCCCTTCATTTTTTGCAGTAGAGATTTATTATTGCAAACTGTTGTAGCACACAAAAAGGCTCCGTAAGCTCTGTTCTCACTGAAAATTACCATGATTTAACTTTGTCGTGGCTATTCCAGATCAGCTGCTGCAAAGTAACCGCATACTTAAGCACTCTGTTTGAAAGGGAGAGGGTTTTATTTCTGGGACACTACACAGCACTTGAAGGTGAAGTTAAATTTTCTTTTTTAATTCTGAAGTAGCACGCATCTGAGGGAGCTGATCTAAACAGATATTCCAGTGCAGGTTTTATTAGTGATGGACTAAATAAGGCTGACTGTTTTCCAGTAAAGATCTCAACTTTAATTTGCAGACACTTGATTTTAGGCTTGGAAATCACTCTTTGGTAGTTAAAGCAATTATGTATAGCTTTGAGTGCATGGATCAAAAAAAGCTGTTTCTAGGACTGTGAGTTATGTTTTACTCTGTGAATGTGTTACCTCTCTCTTATTCCTTATTCTCCCCTCCCCATTCCAATTCAGTCTCAATTTCTCATTTTCTTGTTTTTTTTTTTTTTTTTTTTCTTTTCCTTTTCTCCCTTCTAACTAATAGTTTCTTCTAACTGACTTGAGGACTGAGGAGAAAAGAGTGTGGAATAGAAGTTGCAGCAGTGGTGAATATTGCTCCTTTGAACCTGTCAGCTCTGAAGAAGTCATTTGAGGTCTCTGAAAAAAAGCATTATGGAGGAACTATATTTAAAAATGAACTGTTTATTTTTTCCATTCAGTGAAGTCATTGACTTTAATAGTTACTGTGAGATGATCAAATGAGCAAGAATAGGGTTTCTGAAATACTTCTGGTTACAGGCTCTCCGTGCCGTCATGAGGCCTGTGGTCATTTCCTACTGATCACACCATAGATTGCTTCATAGCTTGGAAGGCCTGTGAAATATCTCTTCCCCTTTCCACCAACATCTCTTTTTTTTTTATTATTCTTTCCTTTTTTTTTTTTTTTTCTACTTCACAAAATCTTTCCTGCAGGCCTGGAACAATGTTCAGGTTCCTCAGGTGGGAACTGCTTTCTACCACAGTGTATAGGTCATCCCAGCCGATGTCACAGGGGGCCTATTATTATCATTTGTAGGAAAACTCTTAACAGGATTTTAATCGCCAATGTGGTGTTGGTTGCAGCTTATCTTTTTACATAAGGAAGGCATCTAGCCATGTCACCTACTTTACATTAAGTGCTGACAAATGACAGGACATGAAACGTGCTTCTAGTGGACCCAGCTTTTAAAGCACAGATCAGCCTTTGTTTCTGAAATTATCAGGAGGTACGTGAGTATTTTCTCAGGCTTTGGAAAATAACACCAGCATCACACAGTGTTGCCATTTTATTATTTTTTTGTAATATTGTGAGAGTGGAGGACAGAGTATGGTGGGCAGGCATCTAGGTAGCATATGCAACACATTATGTAATTTATTTTGCTACAGCTGCTACTGAAAAGCATGACATGATGGATAACCTCCCTGCCTTCAGCAGTTCAGAGTGTTTGACCACTCTCGATTGCTGCTGTCAAACATGAATCAGCTGGGAAGCTGTTGCAGGAGACTTTTTACAGGTGATAGATGTCTTTTTGGGAGCTGAAATTTATCTGCTTGGATTATTTTGGTGCTTGTGCTTACCTGGACATTTATTAATTTATTTCAGTGATAGAAACAGAGAAGCATCCATCATCATAGACCTACTTGAGGCAAACCAATCTGTATCTTCAAGAGGAGGAGTAAGAAATAAGGGTGCTACAGTCTGCCCATGCATTTCAAGCACTGCAAAATGAAAACAATGCCTTTCTTGGAAAAAAAAATAATTAGAGTTTACAAAATAGCACGGGAAAGGTATGCATCATATACGGGCCTGCTCTTTAGAATAGGTAAAAGGCAAAAAGCCAAGATGGGGGAACTCTGGGTGTTGTGATTCAATTTGGAAGGGCAAGGTCACACCAAATGTGAGCTGATTGCCTTGTCTTTTTTCAGTGAGTGCCCAAACAGAGGTGTGTTTACGTTAAATCCAGAAGCAAAGCAAGGTTTTCGGTGTGAACAGGTTGCTGAACATGCCTTCCCTTTTCCATAAGATACCGTTAGGGGCTAGGGAATGTCCTCTCATCAAAGTCAAGAGGTGCTGGGGAAAGTCACAGAGCACTATTTTTCTTGTCTTACAACTATTCTCCTCATTTCATCCTATGAATCACACAGCCTTGAACTGATGGGCGCACATTTTTCCAGCTGCTCCACAAATTAACATCAATTAAATGATGATTGATCAAACCCTCCTGAGGAAATCTGGGCTGGCACGTGCCCCGTGGTGTCACGCAGAAAGGCTGGTTTACATAGGAAGGCTACGTTTTTGAAGACTAAGGTATGTTTTCAAAGCCATGGTGGTGTATTTCTTTCCATCCCAACTTCAGCTCATGTTACATTAAACTGAAAAGCTTTCTTTAAAGGCATAGCCGTTACTCTACTTACGTTGATGTAACTTGTGGAACTTTCTCATAGGGGAGCAAAACCATAGGTCTTATGATGGCTTGCTTGATCAGCCCATAGGTGAATTTAACTTCGCTGGCTACTAACAATTGTAGCTTCTCTTAGCCAGTACTATAGCCTACTTTGATGAAACCTCAGATGAAACCAGCAGATGAAACCAAGGATCAAGACAGAGCGTAATGGAAAATTAGCTCTTCCATACCTATCAAATCATTAAATAAGGATTGCATGTGGTCTTAGAAATGGGGCTTAGTATGTGCGTTTTTTGATATGCTGTATACTTCTCAAAGAGGCAGAGTTAGATTCTCTGTATTTTAAGTCTTCTTTATATAACATTTTCTGAAATTAATCTCCATCTGAGAAGTTAAAGGGTATGGTAAATAAGGATCATTGTATTATCTTGATTTGTTTTGCACTGACATAATTAAAATCCTTTGGTTTTGATTTAAGATGATATCTTATTCAGCTCACTACTAAATTTGAATTTATATTTGTACTGTGTATAAACGTAACATAAGGTATTACTGCTCAAAATATGCGTTGGATCTATAGCTTTGGCTGATCCTTTTGAGATAGTAAGTAATACAAATTTTTCTCCTGTGGAGGAACTTGTTGCCTTAGCTCAGGATAACAGGTGACTTCAGTTTTGCAGTTGATCAAGCAGCTTTGTGGCTTTCACGCTTTAAAGCACTCCTGGGTTTCTTTAGCATTAACCTTGTGGTGTGGAGGTGTGAGGGAATGAACAAGTTCATCTCCAAATCACTGTGATGGAGCCTGGATCTTAGAGTAAGCAGTGAGTGTTGCTAAAAGAGTTGTAACCTCTTTTAGGAGTTTCAAGTTGAGTTCCCTAAAGCCAAACTGTATAAAGAAGATCTGGCTCTGGATAAGCCTCTTCAGAAGGCAATTGATTTTGACTCCAAACTGAAGAGAGAAAGTGTTAATAATCAGCATAATTAAGCTAACGGGGAATTAAATGCTCTACTGAAATCTTTTGAGATACCTGAAGGTGTGCTTTCTCAGGACTAGACTAAGTATTCTTGTTTTTTCAAAAGATTATAGCTGCTTAATAAAGCCTGTGAGGACTCCTTCTGGAGGAAGGAGGGGTAGTCTCTCCAGACTACATGGAGATCAGGGGACTGAAGTAAACCCAAACCTGGATGATATATAGCTAGGAAAAAACCCCAGAAGTACTAGACCTTTCAGAGTGTCTCAGAGGAAAAAGTAAAGTTATAAACGTTACCAACAAGTCTTCAAATGCTAGTAGGCAGAGGCAGACTGTGAGGTGTGTCTCAAAACTGGGACGTGAATCTCGTCTACTGATGGCCCCAAAACTTCAAGAAATGCCAAGCAATAAATCATCTTAATAGAATACTATGATCTTACTTTGTACTTGTGTAATTTGTATGGTTCCTTGCTAGCTGCACTGATATCAGAGTTTGATTTATAGTAAGTCAACTTGTTTCTGAAAGTTGCTAATAACCTATCATGTATCTGAACCTGAACACAACTATACATGAAATAAAGCTCAGTTCTGCTTGTCTAGGTATGCTCTCTAATGTGATATAAAATCTGCCATGTCTTGTTAATATTAAGTGTGGATACAGATCTCACATAAACACTGCAGATTTGCATTTTTTTAAAATAATTTCATTTTTACCTTCCCTTACTTTCATACAAACTTGTTGCCAAGAAGCTAACTGATGGTTGGTATAACTCATCATGGAAATTTGAGAAAAAGGTTGGCTGGAATTGCTAACCAGTCAGCTGTATATAAAGCAAGAAAGGGTTGGTTTGTTTTTGTTTTTTTTTTTTCTCATTCTCACAGTCTAGTATTGACTTAATCTGTAATTCTCAGATGGTTCTCGGTGTCCTCAGCTCCCAGGGCTTTGTTCTCATGAAAAATGAGTCTCTGTATAAATGCTCAGCAGTGAGTCAGGTGTGTGGATATCTGTATCTAAGTCTCTAACTTGGAATTAAGTGCTTAACTGAAATTGCTAAGCTTGAAGATTTTGCCCCATATCTTTATTCCAAAGCAATTTGCAGAAAATAATCAGAAAGCGGTGCTTGGTCTTCTTTAAAATTACCTTGGTGGCTTCAACAATCGTAGAAGATGCTAGACAGACAGCAATGGAGATTGCTTGCTGATCTGTCATGTGTGGCATGAACACTGGGATTACCAGGAGTCAGCTTTGAACTGAAGAGACCACCTATGTACCACTATGTATGCTGCAGGATGGCACCCTTTAATCCTGCAGGAACGGCCTGGTGCTGTGCAGGACACCGCTGTGTCGCATGCCAGCAGCAGGCACCTGGCCTGCAAGGACTGGGGGGGCTTGCAGAGGGCTGCCCCCCTCTCCCTTCCAGCTGTGTAATTTCCTTAGGAAAAACTTTTCTTGCTCCCGTTCTTGACTTAGCCACCCATTGCATCCCTTAAATTCTCTCCAGTGCAGAGCTGCCAGAGAAGAATGGGCCAGCCCAGTAGCAGGTGGCTACCAGGTTATCTTGAGTTTTAAAAAAAATGTTCCCTGTGTTCATCCCAAGCTGTTAATGTTTAGGGCATAGGAACTATCACTCAGCCTGTAAGAGGCAGTGCTACAGTAAATGTCCATCTGATTTTTGATCCATTTTGGTTTTTTAGTATTTTTTTTTAACCTACTTGTTGTGTACTTGCTTACCTTGAGCTCTTTTGCTTCCTCCAGACTCATGCTTCTCTTGCTCACCTCTGACCTGAGCACTGGGGTTTCCTGATCACTTTGCTCAGTTCTTTTCATGGGAAGGATGAGAGGCACAGCTTTTTTCCATGTGGCCTCACCACCCTCCCTGCTCTGACTTCTCATCAGGGCTGCTGGCGTGTCCCTTTTCTCTCCTTAAACCACTACTCTCCCTGCTTCGCACTCCTTTTTAGCTAAAACATGAACTTGGTATTTCCATAGCGAGGTTTCTTTAACTTTCTGGGTGGAGGAGGGAAATCTTTTGAAAAGAATACGGGAATACTTTGTGGAAAGGGCTGGGTTCATAATTCAGCATTATCCTGCAGCACACTAGGACAGTCAGCAAGTATATGATACTGAAAATCTGCCAGATACCAGAGCTCTGAAGAACTGGAATATATTCTTCAGAAGGCTGAGAGTGCCAAGTACACAACTGTTCTTTTCTGACGGCAGAGGTAACAACCATGTGCAAGCTGGGTTTTCCATGGCTCAGCTGCCACTTGGTAGCAAAGCTGTTGGGGAAGTCCCACATCCCGTTTGAGTACCTGGATTAGAAATGCATATTTCAAAAAGTCTCTGCTGCTAATTCGAGGTCATTTTGGTGCCTAAATAGGAATGGACACTTGCATATATGTCGTGTTTAAGTGCTTGATTCTACCTAGGCTTCACAGGACATGGGCTCAAGCCTGGGATTAGACAGTACAAATAGAAGGCTAAAAAGCCATAATGATATGATATTTGTGATGGGTATTATTACTAGTTTATTTGCCATTTAATACATTCTGGTCCTTTAAAAGTCTGTGGCCACACATCTGAGAGGGGGCAACTCTTTGCCTTGCCTTGGCTGCTGTGACCTGGGTCAGTCAGGGGGACGGAGGTGGGACCGTGCTTCCCAAGGTGCTGCGGAGCCCAGGCAGGGACTTAAGAGGTCATGAATCTTAATATTGTTTTAGGTGTCCACCTTGAGATACCAGGTCAGGAAACTGACAATACTGCAGTCCTCAGATGTGTCTGTGTGTACAGAATACATATTTTCACAAAAAGCCTTCTATGTGGACCCCCCTAGTTTCTCCAAGGAACCTGTGGAAATTTACAGCTGAACTGAGATTCCTGGTATTGCCGAGGTTACATGTTTTGCTGTTTAACTTCAGGAAGCCGCTCAATTTTGCAGATGATTTTATCGTATATTTAATAGATATGTGTAGTCTCCAAAGCATTTACAGCTATTTTGTTGTTGTTTTTTTTTTGTTGTTGTTGTTTGTTTGTTTTCTCTTTTCTTTCCTTTTTTATGTTGGATTGTCAAAAGGTGGAAAGTTTCTGTATACTCACTTCCATAGATCTGATGTCTGGTTTGGGATGAAGGGGAGGAGAGGAATGTCATTCTCTCCGCAGATGATTTACTTTTTGTGTCTGGGAATAAAGCCAATATTTTTTTCCCCCTATTATATTTCATTTCTATGGTTGAATCCAGAAGTGACAGCCGTCCCATTAGTGTGATTTGTGGTTCGTTTGTTTTCATTTCAAGGGCTTCTCAGCACAGACAGAAGCAGCTCAGTAGGTACTTTCCCGCTGGATGAAAATCCAGGTGTGTTCTTGTCATTTTGAGTCTTCATACTTAAAAGTGCATTAAAAAAAATAATTCCCAGAGACAAACAGTTTGAACTGTATTTGCGCAGTTAGAATAATGTAACTTGCCATCTTTCATCACAGTGATGCTAGTATCAGTGGTGAATCAGTGCCAAAAATAAATCTAGGAAAATTAAATTTTAAAGTTTGAAGACATTTTTATTTTAGTACACTGGCATCTGATCATACCAGATATACAGCAAATATAGTTGTGCTTTAGAGCAACCCTACTCTGACACATCCTGAGCTGGAAAAGTTAGCATTGTATATGGGTAGAGTCTTTGCCCAAAATCGGTATTAATAAACTTCGGATTTAATCCTGCCCTTGCTGTATGTGGCCTCATGATATCGTAGGGCTTGTGCCTGTCAGAAAGGATGTTTTCCTTGCATCTGAAGGTCTGCCGAGATACTTACCACAGCAAGACTGGTTCTATGGCAGCAGAAGTTGCAGAAGAGTAATACAGGCTGAGGGGTAGGAAAGACAAGGATGCAGGGAGGATAGTCATGGCATCTGACGGATGAAAGCCCTCAGAATGTAACTCCCTATGGAAACACAGTGTGTTTGCATTTTGGAAGATACACAACCTATTGTTCCTCCTTGCCAGCCTCCTCATTATTCCCTCTGCTGGTGAGTACAGCTGGACCCAGCATTCTGGGGAGCTTGGGGCTGGACTTGCAGTGCTGCCTCCTGCCCCGTGCTCCTCTCTTACTGTGGTAGAAATGGTCTATTCTGGAGGCCAGAAATAATTGCTAGGCAGCCTGTATAACAGCAGCAATACAAGTTTAGATTTATTCCTGCCTCGCGTTGAGCAGGATGGATTTAAGATACCTCCTCACAAAGCAGTCTTTAACTCTGCATTTCTCACTTCTCAGCAGTTTGCATTTATACTGCTTAACCTTGTGTTAGTCCCTGGTTTCTGGAGATTTCTTTAACCAGAGTTAGCCCTGGGAGCAAGTAATTGCTGCACATCTTTATCTTTCAATGAATAATTTTTAAAAGTACTTTTTTTTTTTTTTCTACAGATGTGCACATTATTTAAAAAAATTTTTCAGGATGCTTGTTTAACACTGGCTGAAGATTTTGGAGTCTCTGGTTCCTCTGGTGACTGTGTGGGGCACACACTGCCTTGGCTGCATGCTTGTTCTTTCCCTGTCTCTTAATCTCCTACTCTGCTAGTGCATCCTAATCTACTTCTCACCTAGTGCAACACCGTTTCTGCTGTTTTCCACATCATAGGATGTGCATATTCATTAAAATGGTTGGAGGGAGCAATTAGCAGGGGACTGGCTGACCTGGTGCATAAGGTTGTGAAGGACTTCTAGAAAATAGGGTCGAGGACCGGCATGTTCTCACTGTCACACGGTAGCTAACAAATGCTGGCATCAGTTCGGACCCAAATATGCAAAATGACTTTTGTAAATAACTGGCGTGGGTCTGGTAGATCTGTATCTGAGGGGCTTTGAACTTAGACTGTGTGCTTAAAAGGCACAGTAAACTGTTAAGACAGTGGAAGTCAGCATGAATTTCTGGTGCTCAAAATCTCTAACCTTAGCTGAAATGATCTCAGCCCTCATTACAGAAGGGCATGAAGCTGTCTTCCATGCCATTGCACTGTGTTTTTACCCCTTTCAGTGTACAAAGCTTTGTCTAGACTAGGATTTATGTCAGTTGTGTGATTAGCTCCTTGATTGCTGTAAACTCTAACCTAGGTATGAATGTGTCTTTCATCACTTGCAAAGGCTTTACCTTCCCTCCATTCCATGGGATTAAACTCGACAAGTTCAGTGCATTTGGTAGAGCTCAGTTTTGATTTATATTTGTTGGTTTTTTTATACCACCCCACCCCCAGTGTGGTGCTGCTGCTATTTGTAATGCAGAGTGGTGGACCCCATCTCTATTTTGCTAAGTGCTGTACAAATTGCGAATAGGAATGAGGTGCAAGCTTCAGATAATTTACAGCGTAAGTAAAAGATGAAAAAAAAGTTACCTGTAGACAGCAGTAGCATAAAAAATAGTGAACAGTATTGGTCAGCATCCTTGGTCATGCCCTTGGTAGTTCCTACAGCCAAGCCACCATCAAGGTCCTGTTCTGCTCCTTATGGGCATCTGATAAGATGGTGGTCTGTAGCAGATCAGCCTGCCATCACACTTTTTCACTGTATTGGGATAAATTATGTGAGTAGTACATACATTCTTTTATGCCACTGTACTGCTCGGCAACAACCAGATAAATCCAGACTGCAAACTGTTTTGAGCATTATTCTGCCCAGAACGTCTTCATCAGATTTATCTTCCTGTGTGGCCGAGTGACATTTCTGGGTAAGGTCACAAGCCTTCTTTTGTCCCCACTGAGAGTCCTTCAAACAGACTCCTTGTTCTCCTGCTGCATTACCCACTAAGCAAATTAATTGATGAGGAGAGGCAGTAACAGTACTGTTTGACGGGAGCTGTGGTTCCTGAGTTTTCAGTACAGCTGATCAGAGGTCTTCTACCATTGTCTTTGGAAAATCCTAGTTCATTGGAAGATACGTTATACCTGTGGCACCTTTGGTTTAGGTATCAATCTCTCCCCTTGGCCAATTCCCTTGTTTTTCAGCATACTGCTTGATTAGGCTGTTGTGGAGCAGGGAGATCTAAGGCATCTAGGAAGCCTCCCAAATTGGGATGAAAGCATTTTGGAAATGAAAAATCTTCTAAATGGCAAAAATGTTGTTTCCCAGTTACCTCAGACATCCCCAGATTGTGAATTTTTACAGGTCTAACAGTGCAGAAGCTCAAAGCCTGGAAATGCCTGTCCTTTCAATCAGGAGGCAGGACAGGAACTTTGCAAATCCCACATCAGATTATCCAGATGGAACATTAAAAAAAAAGTCTATACATATAGAAATAGTTTTGGGAATAGTGAGAGTTAAAAGCCCTACAGATCTGTAGCCTCTGCCCCTGCATCTTCTTCCCAGCTTCTCTCCCTCCCTCTCCCTTCTCTGACCTCCACGTGTTGCCCCTCCTGCTGTCACCTAAGCCACCCTGCAGAGCATGGACTTCCCCCTCCCTCCTGTGTTCACTGCTACCATCAGGGAAAAGCATCGGCTGGTTTGTAGTTGAGGGAATGCTGGTAACTGCGGAGCGGGTGCTTGGTTTTTCCTTTGCTGGGGACAATATTTGACCCCTGCCGTGTGAGGCTGCTGATACTCATTAGACATGTAAGAACACAATTTGGTTAAAACTGGCCATAAATGTATATTAAAATAAGTATATAAATACAGTTTAAATAAGGCTGATAATCAGGCTTAAAATACATCCCTCTAGGAAATTTTGAATTTTCGTTTCCAGTGCTGTTAATCCCCAGCCATCAACTAGAGGCCAAGAGATTTGGAAGAGCCTGGTCCCATCATGAACTTCAGTTCAGTACCTTAGAACCACTGCTTCAGGACAGAGCCCTTCTGTAGTTTAATTGTAACAAAGAGCTTTGTACCAATCATAGAATGGTTTGGGTTGGAAAGGACCCTAAAGATTGCCTGGTCCCAAGCCCCATCCAACCTGGCCTTGAACACTCCCAGGGATGGGGCATCTACAGCTCCTCTGGGCAACCTGTGCCAGTGCCTCGCCACCTGCACAGTAAAGAATTTCTTCCTAATATTTAGTGTAAATCTACCCTCTTTCGGTTTAAAACCATCACTACTTGTCCTGTCGCTATATGCTAAATATATATTTATTTATATGAATATATATATATATACTAAAAAGCCTGTCCACAACAGGGGAGCACTATGAACGTGGTGTACAGGTTGCTTTCTGTTACTTAACAAATGTGGCAGCTGGCTGTTTTTCATCTTAAGTCTCCAGAGGGACTTTAGGTGAGTTTTAGCCCATGTTTGTAATTTTGCAGTTACTGGTGCTAGTATTATTCTTGCTAGTGCTAGTTATTGGAAAATCAGGTTTCAGTGCTTTTCAGCTTTTCTTTGAGGAATGCTTACATTGTTCGTCTTCTCTGAACAGGCCTTTTTGCTCTGAGTTGAGTTACAAATATTAGACTATGACGCTAGAAATAACTAAAAGTACTGTTAAAATATTTAAAGCTTAATTTACTTGTAAAGCTAGTAAATCCTGAACTATGTGAAGGTCTGCTCAATGATCTGTAAAAAAAGCATAACTACCCTGCGCAAGCATTCGTGCTGTGGTCTTCCGACTGATGCTTCAGGTTTGGGCAGAGTGTTTTGTCCTGTGTTTGTACATCACTTAACATAATGGGACACTGGTCTGTCAGTGGTCTCGTAGATGCTCCTAGGGGGTCTATAATGGAAGTCTTTATGAATAAAACACTTGCTGTGGGACGTGTTTCCACTTCTAGTTACGTGTAATTGGCTCAATGCTTTTGCGTCTGGAAGCAAATCTGTGTGTGCTTATAAGAACTAAGTTTCATATTGTCTTTTAATAAATGAGATGTAGCTGTGCTCCTGATTTAAAATGCAGTGGTTTAGATAATTTAAAGGTACCCTTTTTTTTGTTCACCCAAAGAAATGTGTATACTATGTCTTATAATAGTCGAAACCATTTTCAAATCCTTCTACTAACAGAGAAGTTCTGCCTTTTTGCCACTATCCTGTATAGAGTAATTGATGGTTCTACACATTAAAGCAGCAATTAATTTATTTGGCTTGTGGTGTTAATTAAAATACTGAATGTTTACTGCTTATAAATGAGGAAAAAACCTCCCTGATATCAGTTTTGGCACTTCTGCCATCGCTGTAATTGCTATAAAATTATTTTTGTGCAATTAGCAGTGGCACCTGTTACGATACCTACTGCACATCTCTGCTTTCCTGCCCTCCCCAGGGTCTGAGAGCGATGACATGACCTGGGTTGTGTTTCTCATAACCGGGGGAAGAAGGACAAAAAATAATGAGAGTAATACATAGAAGGATGAATGTACGTAAAAGAATGGATGTCACAGCATGTTAATTAAATAGTCTCTATTAAAGTAAAATAGCTGAAGTTGAGTTAACTTTTGGAAACCTTTGGCGTTCCTTTTGTGATTGAAAATTGAGGGAAGAAGATATGATGCCCTGTGTTGAAAGGTGAAATGGGGAAGTGTGAGAAAGACACTGCAAGCGTTGTGGTAATCAACCTGAACACCGAGACTGAGCGGTGGATGTTGTCTTCTCTCAGCCCACTAGATTCAAATTAAACTTGACTTTTGCCCATTTCCTATATGCTGTAAAACCTGCCCTAACCTTCCTGATATCTCTATATATCCATGCTTGATCTCACCTTCTGGAAAGCTTGTCAGGCTGCTGGGGTCAATACCTCACTTTTGTATGTACATTAGGACCTGAGTATTTCCAGAACTGTTCCCACACATGTCTTCGAAACCAGCAAGGAGGGTGCTGAGCCTGTGCTGTGAATAGGGAAAACTAAACAGAAGAAGGATGTGAACAAAAGTAAAAAGCAAATAAACAAAAAATTACAGATGTATCTGTGCTTACATAAATTCTCAGGCACTGTTTCTCTAAATACCGTGCATTTTTCTGCTAATCAAGGGAAGGAAAAAAGAATATATTTTTATTAATTTTGTTTGATACAGAAAGTAAGCATAATTTTTAACTGTTTCATGTTTTCAGACCAATTTATGGCTAGTATTATGTCAAGCAATCAAAAATGGATAAGCAAGATGCAGTCTTTGTTGTTCTTGTTGTAAAGATAAAATCATTGGAAAAGAGCTTGCAAAATAGTGAGCCCAAGGTAGCTCTCAGCTTTGAGGCTGTTTAAAAACTAAACTTTTATTAGAATGTAATTTTTGCACAATTTTGTCGCAGTCAAATGGAAAAAATTAGACTGCTTGACCCATGTCTTTTTGTTAAAACAAAGTGCTCAGGTTAAATTTGGAGGGTATTTTTAGTTTTTAATGTTTAATGCAGTTTAGATAAATTCCCTAATTTTGCCAAATACAGGGATTGAGAGCTCTTTTGAATATCTCAGCTGTGGTTTTCATCTTGAAGTAAATCTCTAACCTTCGTGTTTCTGAAGAAAATCCTGTAAATGCTAATCTTGGATGTTAGAAAAAAATCAGCAAGGCGTATGAGAAAGAACTAAGTATTTTTGCAGAATTTCATAGTTCTTGTATTTTTTTGATTTTTGGATATGTCCTGTATCCTAGTAGGAGAAGAAAAAACAGAAGCTAGAGGGAAATTTGACAATCTGAGATTGTAGTGGTGTGGGTTTTTTTTCCATCCCCTGTGCTTATGTTAGATGACTGCAGGAAAAAAAGGGTGGTGGTGGGGAATGCACATAAAACAGATTTGTTGATCACATAATGGTGCCAATTGTTCCCAGGGAGCAGTGAATGTTTCTGCGACTTAATTGTCCTCCACAATGAGTAACATGCTCTGTCTTGTACTAGGGTAAATCAGTGTTTCAGAAAGAGAAACACGTGACTTCGTCTTAACTATCTGCTTGTTCTTAGAGTTGTTTCTTGCTTGGCATTATAAAAAAGAGCTAAGTAGAAGTCACATCCATGCACAGCCTTTCTCTTTCAAAAGTGATTTAAAAAAAAAAAAAAAGGAATAAGCATTTCAGGTAAAATCCTGGCTTTACTTAGTGCAGTGAGTGTAATGAACTTTCATGGACCAAGACTTCCATTTTGGGACTACTTTTCCTGGTGGAGACCTTCAGAAACTCCCTCTTCTTCAATGGGAACTGGCATCTCTGTGCAGTTTGGTTTAATTCATAACACCCTTGCTCATCTTTTGGAAATGTTTTGTGGCGGAAGTTTCCTGACACTAGGAAGGGTATAGCAGCATTTAGTCAGAGAAATCTCCTGTTTGTAGCCCATATTCAGAAAAGAATCTAAGTCAATGGGCCTGAAAGCATGTATAAATATTTTATGAAGTGAAGGCTAATATGAATATAGGCATTGAATCTCTGGTAGAGATATGAAAGTTGAAGTCCCAGCAAAATTGAAATAAATGGAAAAAAAAATGTTTTAATGGATAAGGTGCCCCTTGCTGATCGGTATTTCTGGTCACCTGTACTTTGACAGCACTAATATAAGCTGGTTTTATGTCAAAATAACTTGTACTGAATATGAAGAGTTTTCATTAGGAAATTATGATGTGATTTTTTTTCTTTCATTAGGAAATCATAAAGTGAATATTTTTTTTGTTGTTCATTACTTACAAGGGCAGCTAACAGCTAGCATTCTCTTGCTAAATGTCATTGTAAATGCAAGTCAGATATTTTAAACCATTAAGGCCAAATAATTTATATTATTTATAAATTATAGGAAGGAGTTGGATAGATTAGTAGTTACGTTATGCTGCTTTAGGTTTTTGTGCATTTTGGTGGTTTTATGAAAACCAGATCATGTCTAACAAACCGTATAAATCTTTGATGAAATCACAACTTTGGCAGATAGTATTAATACAACGTATTTAGGCACCTTTAAGATTTGCGATAACATCACTTGGGTGACTAGAAAACCTGGAATCATGCAAAAAACCCAAACAAACCCAACAACAGAGTGCTCATCTCATCACACGTGGTTGTGTGCGGCCAAATGATAATCACCCTCGTGAGAAGGTTTGTTTCTGGTAGAGATGGAAGCTGTCAGGACTCTGCCTTATGCTATCTGACGTGGTGAGCTGGTCGAAGATGCTGGTGAGGGGAGGGAGGCACACAGGCCAGAAGGGCAATGCTGTATTCGTAGGGCTAGCAGCAGTTAGGGTTAAACTTGGCTTTAGTTCTGGTCTCTGGAGACAGAGATGAGCCATGAAAACCATTTAAAATGGGGAGAATTGTGCTTTAGGGAGAAAATCTGGGAGCTCAGCTGATTTAACTTACTAAGTGGATGGTGGGGAACTGGCTTGAACTCTCTGTTCAGGCAGGTACATGGAGAAAACATGATAACAGATGTTTCTTAAGCTTTCATATAATCCACTGTCTGAAGACTGCATCTGGGCTAGCTGAGACCCAGGTTAGAGCATGTATTTTAACATGGTGTGGCATTAATTGTTGGAAGAGTTTACTAACAGTTGTATTGGGTTGAAACGTTAAATAAACCGTGGTGGTATTCTAGTTTGAACAATAATTAATTTAGGACAATCCTACAGGGGTCAGCCTTGAACACAGAAGCTTCAGCTGGCTTTGGATGCTGTCTCAGTTGGGCAGTGGGAAGGAAGGTGTTTAACAGTTGCGACCCGGGATGGAAACTTGTGCTCTTGCAGGAAGTCTGTCATTAGTAAACACCATCATTAGTAAACCTTCTCGGACCTTAGACCAGCCCTGTGTCTGGCAGAAGATGTCATTTGATTTATCCTTGCTTACACACTCATGATGCAAATACAGAATGTGTTGTTTCTATCTTAGTACAGAAGGGGACAGGGATGAAACTGCTTCTCAAACTGTGCAGCAGCAGCACAGCATCTTTGCTCCATTCTGTAATGGCAAGTCCTCAGTCTGCAAAAATAACCACTTACACTATTTAAATCTCATCTGGCGAACCATGGCTTTTGTTTCTAATTTCATAACTGCTGAAATAAGTGGATTTATACTGACAGGCAACTGGTTTTTAGAAACAAAAGCATGACACAAGATCGGTGATTCAAAATAGACATTTTCTGTAAGAATAACAAATCAAGATATTAGTTGTAAGAACACACACGTGAGAAAGGTGGCTTTCCTTTATTTATTTTTTTCTCTCCATCTGTCTACCCACCCTAAGAGGGTCCTGTCTTTTGGCCATACCTGTTTGCTTCTGCTCCTTTCTCAGTACATTAATGTTTTCCTGTCAGAGCAGATGTAATCGGTGGATATGTGCAAGTGGGTGCGTACATCAATGTGTATTTGTACGTGCATGCATTCATGGTCCTTAATCACTTTGGGGTTAATTATTATTAATTTAGACTTTGATTCCACCCCTTCCTGCCTGAGTGGAGAGCATAGTGGTGGGGTTATTTTGTCTGATGTCCGCTCAGAGCTACATTTCTGTTGACCTCCTCCTGCCTTTGCTCCAGGATCATCAATCAAGGGTGACCTTTTTTTTTCTTTTTAAACTCTAAATCTTAGAAGCTTTCCAAACCCTAGATATTGCAGTTAAATGACCAACTGAGGATATTTTCCATATGACATTTGGAGATCTTGGTGTGTATCTAAGGGTGACTTTGGCTAATTTAGTAATGAATTACTCTACTGCATATATGATGTTGTAAGGTGAATTGTTACTGCAACTGTTCCACAGTCCCAGGACCAGAAGTGTTAGCTAGTCATATTCTTCATGGTTTCATTTAAAGGCATTTTAGCAGCAAGGCATTTGGACAAATTTAATCCCAGAGGGAGGGATTAACTGTTTTCAAAGCATGTTTTTTGAAAACTGGCATGATGACAGAATTCAGACTCTCTTTTTCTCTTATTATCTTAATGGAAAAATTCCCTCACCTTGTATGGTTGTTTTGTTGTTTTGTTTTTTTTCTTCAGCAGCCTAATGGTGATATTGTGGTGATTGTCTGGTTAGTGTCTGATGTCAGTGCTGATGTTAAGAAATGATGCGGATGCCGAAATGTTTTTTTATCTGGAACAGGCTAGGTGAATAGAAAGCATCCCACAGGGTAACTGTGGACTTTGTAAAATGAATAGCATATAGGCATTGAGTACGCTGCTTAGAAGATCTTATGCCTGTAAGTACACTGCGTAGAACTATAAAGGTAGAGTTTTGACTAGTTGGGGGGAAAAAAAAAAAAGGGAATATGAAAACCAGAATTCCAGGATGGGGGAGTGGGATATTGTTGAATTTGCTTTGGCTGACTCCCTGTATGTAGGGAATTTCAACCTAGGGATGGAAGTTTATGACATTAACAAGCAGAAAAACAAAAAAAAAAAAAAAGAAAAAAAAAAAAGAAAAAAAAGAAAAAGCAGTGAGCAACTGCTTCGAGACTCTTACAGGAGGGGACTGAAAACAAGCAATCCCCTCCCAGGCTGTGTGGTTCTGCCGTAGCAGTGTCCCCTTCTTGGGAATGCTGAGACTTGTGTTAGTGTCTAGTCAGGTATCACCCTGAGGATATACACCTAACTTACGTAAGGGATAAATTGTCCATAAACCATGAGAAAAATAATCTCTCCCCTACCCTTTCATTCATTTCCTAGTAACGCTTTGTAATGTAATGCAAATTTATGAGGCTTTTGGCTCTTCAGCTAGCACAGACTAGAGTAGTGCCACTGACTTCAGCAGAGCAGTACCAGTTGGCATCAGCTGAAGATATCGTCCTTCAGCTATAGTATTGTTATTCCTTAGAGAGACTATAGGGCAATTGTACGGGAGGGGGAATATTTTGCTTTGGCACTGTGCTGCAGGTCGCTGGGCTTACAGCATGTACCTTGGCTCGTAAGCCCCCGTGGCAGGCTGCTACATGGCAGGCTTGTAGTCTGGTGGCCTGGCAGCTATGCTGAAGTGCTGCGTACAGGGTAGCACCAAAGAGCCTTGCCTCACTTGCTACAGCCCAAGGTCCTTTAAGCTTGGATGACTCAAAAGATAACCCCAGGGAAGGCTGTGAAATTGGAAATCCTGTGAACTTGCTATTAGGGAAGGAGTTCAGCTGGTAGTAAGAAGGATTGTCTTTAATAACGCCCTTCTCTGGTGGGTTGCATAGTTAGTAGGGAGAATGCCCCAGTGTTCGTTTTGCCCTGTGAACTTCCCAGCATGTGGAAAGATGTCTGGAGGCTGAGGGGTTGCACATACAAAATGTCAGTGGTTGGTGCGTCCCATCCTCTCTGTGAAGTGTCTTTTTTTAAACTGTCTATCACTTACTGTGCCAGAAGGAACTGAGCACTGATGACCCCAAAAATGCACCAAAGTCCCTGCAATTCATATGGGTCTAGAGCCAATGGCACTGTTTTGTTTTCCAAATAGGCTGTTGGGGCATTTCAGAGAAATGTATTCTGCTACTACTTGCTGAAATGTATTTTACAATTCCGTGTGCAACAAATACAGTCCTGTTCAGGCAGCTGCCATGGGGGGAGATCGTGGCTCTGGCTTTCTTGTTGCGATGCAGGTTAGCCATCCGTCTTGCCTTGCTGAGGAGTCCCTCAGTATGACAGAGGAACAGCGGAGGGGTGATGTGCCGTTCCAAGAGCGAGCAGGCACTGCTCAGGGACACGGGGCAGCCTTCTGGGCAGCCCTGATGAGTATCCTTTACTTCTGGCACTGTACTGTGCTGCTAGTGCATGTCTAGTTTGCTGTTTTGGCCATTACAGCTGTCTGCATGTCGTCCTTCCTCTTGAATACCTGTAACTGGCTTTATTTTCCTTACCCTTACTTATGCCCTTAAAATGTGTCAGTGAAAATTGTGTAAAATAAACCTCATTTAAGGACTTTCTGCATGGGCAATGTCAATGTTCGATTTCAGTACTAGCATACTTTGTTCATCTACCTTGGCTTTTTCCTCAAAGGAGTACAGTAGCTTAAATATTCCAAAGAAAGGGTTTGAATACAGGGTTATGTGGACTTTGCCAGCTGATATTCTTAGATTTTTGGGGTTTTCTGAGGTATTTTTGTAGCCTTTTTTTTTTTTTTTTTCCTCTTTTTTTTCCTTGGGCATGGTGAAGGTAGGAGGGGATGTAGAAGTAACTTTGCTAAGACTGTGTCCTGTGCTTCTTCTGGCCTGCTGCTCTGGGCTTTCAGGAACTGTCATGGGATGCTCTTATTTTCAGAACTATTTGCAATTATTCTTATTTTAGCTTATTTGTTGTTATGCTGAGTTTCACTGTTGTGTCGCTAATGGAAAAGTTGATATGAACCTCAGTTGTGAAAAACCACTGAGACATCCTTTCCAACAGACTGGGATAAAGAGTGCTGTCTTGGGTTTATTTGGACCAAAAAGTAGGATTCTGGTGGCAAATACCTGTTGCTTAGGGAAGAGCTGTAAGAAATGAAGTGTAACATTAAAGGATGGGATTTCCTGTTTCCAACACTCAACAGGGTAAAGACTTTCTAAGCCACAAGCTCTATCTGATTCATCATTTGATCCCCATGGTTTGAGGCATACATGTGATGGGCCAGTCCTTCATTTATGTGACTCCTTTTTGACACAGTGACCTGTGTTGAGGCCTTCCAGTTATGTGCTTTAAAGGCAGCTCCTTGAGAATTCTCCTAGCCTTTACACTGGCAGAAATGGTGAATTTTTATTTCCTATTTCCCTTCTCTGTGTCACTTATGATATGGTAGATGCTCTTCATGCTTTCCTTCTCTGATTTTTTTCCAAGATTGGAAGTTTCCTCCCCTGGCAGAGAAGTTGCTTCCTGCCTCTAATCAAATCATCATTTTACCTTTTCTTTATCTGTTCTTAAGAATTTCACTGTTTTGGGGGGAGACTGGCCAAAAGCACAGCCAATATTGAAGATTAAAGTGTATTTTGTATTTATGGTGGCACAATGATGTTTTGGGGTGTGTGTGTATTGTTTTTTTCCTTACCCATTTCCTGTAATTCTTCCACTTTTTAAACCACTTCTGAGCAATGAAGCAGCATGGTTTCCTTCCCCACGAGTCTCTGCCTAAGAACTTTCTGCTGATTCATGAGGCATGGTTTCTGATTCAACATTTCCTACATTTCTAAACATGCCAGCCTTCACGGGATTTTTGTGTGCCATCTGAGGATGTGGTATTTGGAATTTCAGTTTACTCAAGATGCTAAGAACACTTTTTAGACCTCAGAAAAGCAATCAATACCTTTGCCTGTGGAAATTAAGTGATGCTTATGGAAACAAACTTTGTCCAGAATAGAGTACTTCAGTATGCTTACAGCAGGGCCAGAATCAGGCTGAAGCCTTCATATTGGCTCTATTAAGATCTATGTGTTGACATGCTAGATTGGCTTGTTTCCCTCTTAAAAAATAATTTTAGAGAAATCTTAGTTACTGAACCTTGTTGGTATAATTTCCTTAAGAAAGATTAATTTCTCTTTGAAAGATGCAAGCATCTGCTGTAATAGTCGTGAAGTGACATCCTGTGTTGCTTCCATAGCCTATTCTAATTTTCCAGTTCCTAAGCATGGAATCAAAATTCAGTATTGCCAGGCTTTAGTTTCCCAGTTTCTCTACATCAAGGTATTCCGGCTATTTTTTGTTATTCAGGCCCTGTATGTTTCATCACTGTTCCTACAGTCAGCATCGCGGGTTTCATCACACAAGCACTTTGCAGAAGTATTTGCATGACAAACTCTATGATAAATGTGACATGCTATCTAGTGCTTCGGTACATGTTATTCTATAACTTAGGAAACATAGGACTTGTTGCATGTGAGGTACTATTTGAACAAAGCAATGAAAAGCGATATGGATAATTTTCCTCAGAAGTCCTTCCTAATCTGTTCCAGAAACTGGCTCTAGGGGGCTTTCCAGCAATACTGCATACTCCTTTACATATTTCCTCCTATGTCTCAGATGTATTATCTGTAAAATTATATGTCAGATCTACCCTAGCATCACTAAGCTTTGTTATGGAACAATGTGCAAGAGCTGATATAATGCGCTCTTTAATTACCATTTCCTTTTTTTGGGGAGAAAACAGAGCCACGAGGGAAACAGGAATTTGTTCTTTGGGTGTGTATCTCAATTAATTTTTTCTATGTCCCCAAGGTCCCTAAGACACTTAGGAGGTGTCATGATGCCTGGCTAATCTGAACCATCTATTAAATGTTGGCAATGTGAGTGCTGTCCGGTGCAGACCAAGGCTCTGATCACGCAGACAAGCGCTTGTGGACTTCAGAGGCTCAGCCCAAGGTCAGTAACCTGCCCGCCCGAGCCCGCTGCTCTCTGAAGCACCTTTTGATGGGCTCAGACTTCTGTGCAGTTTGCACCCCCTCGCTGGTACTCCAGATAAAGGTTGTCAGGGTGTGAAGGCAGCGGTGCAAAAGCTAATAAAGGAAGACTTCGACCATCCATCACAGTTACAGACTAAACAATCCTGTATTGTTGAAGAACTGGCCCTGTTTCATAATGACAATAAAGAAACCACTGCGGAACAAACCCGGCAATGTTTCTATGTTTAAGGAATATTTTAAGGGACCTTCACTCTATCTTCTGTATGTGCCAGATAAAAAAGCATGAATCAAAGCTACCTGTTAGATTTAGATTTGCAAGAGGGTTACCAAATGAAGTGACTTATTTGGGGCTCATGCACTGAAAGGATTAAAACTGAGAAGACAAAAGACCATCGTGATAGGTGATCTTATTTCCCATATCATGAATAGTGCTGGGTTTCCCATAATGAAAGGTTTTGAGAACATCTCTCTGATCACTAATGCCCAGGCACTCAGAGTTATGAAGGACCTGCTGAGAGCTGGCAGCTGGATCCAAGAGGAGAGAACGATTCCCAGCCAATGCTATTCCTCTCTCTTCGTGTGAAACCAGCACAGGAGTGAGACTAAGAGAAAAACAAGAGGCATTTTGCCTGTTGTCTCTGTTGCCCCGTTTCTGCTTATTGTTCACCTGTAACTTCAGCCTTGAAGGCAGTTTCACGTGAAAGACTTTTTTTCCTTCCTCCGTGGGGTCAGGTCAGGTTTAGACTGGATAAACCCCTGGCCTGCAGATTTCAGCAGCATCAGAACCTCCATTGCTGTGAACATGAGTGGGGCAAACCTTACTGCTGCTGGCGAAAAGGCAGGAGCATCTGGCTGAGATTGTGATGGAAAGCATTTGTTTTAAAATCTTGTTCTCTGGTTTTTCATGTGGAAAGAAACAGTTTGATCTGTGTTTCTTTCTGTCAGTCAGTAGCTGTAGCACAGCCTTACAGCATTTTAACACGCAGGTGTCATGCAAAGTTCATACAAGACAAAGTAAGTATGGCTAACGATTTATTTGTAACTCCTCAACCTGGGTGGACACCTAAATTGTTTCAAGAAGAATCCATTGCCTTTGTGCAAGCATCAACCTAGTCATCTGTAGAAATCTTAAGGAAGTTCCCTGCAGTAAGAAATCATGCTATTACAATGTAAGGTTGTTATAATTTTTTTTTCTTTTTTGTTTTCTAGGAACAGTGTGCAGGGATTTCTAGGAACAGTGCTCATTCTCAGAATTGCTTATGCCCAAGACAGACGCCTGCTGGGGACTCTCAGGAGACATATTTTTGTTGTTTTGCATTGTTTTTCTTCATTTAAAGGAAGGACCTCATTCTGTGAACTCGTGGCAAAATATGAATTACGGGGAGAAGTGTTGGCTCCTGACCCCTTTGTTATTACTAGCTATTGAAAATATGAAGCGTGGAACACTGAAAATAAAGTCAGATGTCATCTGCTCTGCATTTTTTTTCCCAGTGCTGTACATACGCCCATAAAGCTTGTGCCCACCTCTGGAAACAAGTAGGTACATGATTAACTTGTTACCACGTGTTGTTCCAGAGGGTACCTCTATAAACATTTGCAAATGCAAGGACCAAATGTGTTGATCTAATAGACTGTGACAGAGTTCAAATGTGTTTGTACCTGGGGAACAAAATCAGGTCATTACTAGCTCTGAATTTTTTTCTTCTTTGCCCTTTAAAGCACTTGTTCACAGGAAAAAAATACTACATGGCTCTGTGGTCTTTGAGGTATGGAGCATCCTACTATTCCTCTTTAACAATAGTCTTTCAAATAAATATGCTGCCTATTGGCTCAGCCAGTGAGATTTGTCACACATACACATGCAAAATATATTTCAAAGACTTATCTGTCATGTAAGTTTTTAAACCCATTTCCCCTCATTGTAACTTTCTGGCAATTAAGGGTACTGATTTACACGATAGCAATTTAATCTATTGTCTTGAGAATCAGACGGATGTGACGTTCGGTCTTTATCTTTCCTTTTAAATGAACAAGAGTTCCTGGCTTGTACAAAAACAAGACATTTCGGACCAAAGCCATTCCAGTCCTGTCTTCTGAAGGGATGCAGAAACAATGGTGGTATAGGCTATAGGTGGCAACTGGAGGAGCTTTGTGTTCATGTGCAAGAGGAATCTCGCACAGAAGAAGGTACATTCATTTCTAATTAAGCCAGTGATAAAATTATAGAGGGTTAAACACTGGCAGCTCTTATTTGATTGTATTCTGATTTGTTAGCGGCACCTGCTCTATTAGAACTGGAGGAAACCAAGCCTGTGGCTTAGAATAGACTGGGAGGTGGAAGGAGGCTGAAGAGAAAGGTTTTTTACCCTGTCTTTTTACTTTGCCTGCTTTTTAAAACTGAAGGATTAACAAAGAAAAGCAGTATCTGGTTCAGTCACAGTAACACAGTGCATGCACTAAAAATACACTAGCGAGTGTGTAATCTGAGAATAATGCCTATTGTTTTCTTTACCATTACTTTGTAGCTGCATTCCCATGCAGTTGCCGCTTCTTAGCTGTCTTGCAGCAGTGACAGCCTTATGTGAGATTGGCATTTGCAGCATTTTATATTAGACTGAGTTTTATGATAGATCTTTCTTTTCCCATCTTCTGTAAATAAGGCAAGTTCAGCATTTATTTACATGGCTGTGAATTGGACCTACATCATTGACATCAATAAGAAGTGTGTGTCTGGACACTGAAATCAGAATTTATCTTTGCAAAATGTATTCTAGTCTCTAATTGGAGGGTTATTTTAGGGAAAGCTGTCTGGTCTCCTGGCATTAGTATATTAAGTATGGTATATTTAAGCCTCTCTACTTGTTTATATGATCACTGAAATTAACTCACTTAGATGGAGCTCCCTATAGCTTTCATCCATTAACTACTAATGTCTTTTATCACAGAATGCATCTGTAGTTCACCATCTGCATGACACTTATATCCTATAATTAGTTTTAAATGCCTGGCAATACAGGAGGTGGATTATAGATGCATAGAGAACAAAGGCTGATATTTTGGTTGTAGAAAGCAAGAGGCAACGTTAAAACTGATTTTGATGAATGGAAGGTTTCACCCTGGCGCTCTAATCTCTGCACAATTTATTAGCCTGAAGTCAGTGGATTATAAGCATGTGGTTATAATGGTCTGCCGTCCAGACCTGCTGGATGTTCTTTCTATATGTTCTTTCCTTTCGTGGATGTTTGGACAGGATGCAAATCCTGTGCAGCAGAGGTGATTTCTACTGGAGCCAAGTTGGCTGATCCAGTCCAGTGTGCTTCTTCATGTCAAGTTGCCTGATAAATAGTAATTTGTACTGAAGGGCTTTGTGTGTGCAAGGTATTAAATCGGGTAAACCAGATATATGTGTGTATGTTGGGTTGCATTTCCTGTAGAGGTAGCCCACATTTCCCTGCAGTGGTTAGTGAAAATAGGAACAAAGAATAATTATTCTCCTAGATTACCTATTTAAAGAAGTGTGGGTGGGTAACTGAATTACTGTGTAAGTCTGCATGCATTCTGGCTTTCTGATATGTTGTAGAACCTCAAAAATGACTTTATAAAGAAAGGCTAGAAAATGGTGAGTTGTGAAACAAACTAAATCCCCCAAACTAAGAATACTGTAATCTCTCTCTGTTTCTTGATTTTTGACAGATGCTCCTCTTGGAAGTGCTGCTAACAAACCTACTGCTGGCCACTGTAATATCAGGTAGGAAAGCAGGATTGTTTTCTGATGTCTGGGAATTATGTTTTGTTTTCAGTTTCTTCTGTGAGGCTCCCCCACTACCTCTGTTTTGCCCATCTAATCCTGCAATCCTGGCTCAGGCAATATTCTCATCATGCTGGAGACGTCGATAAAGTTACTCCTTTTGGCTCCTTACCTTGCCGCAAGCACTGTGTTGAGTCATAAAGACTCCCTGAAGTCAGTGATGTTTGGCGGCACAAACTATGGGGCTTTGCTACTGCCTTATTGATTTTAATGGGATTGCAGGCAGGCACGAATGAATGAATGCATAGCATTCCTCGAAGGATCAGGACTGAATTTAGCCATTCAAGGTTTGGGCCAGTAGGGTTAAAGCAAAAAAAACCACTTCACTAAAGCATATAACAAAAAAAATCTGTACTTGATTCTATGGCCAGGCATACAGTCTGCCTAGAAGCTACCAGCTAAATGTCCAGGACATGCAGTGATC
The DNA here is from genome assembly GCF_963210335.1 of Falco punctatus. NCBI lineage: Eukaryota > Metazoa > Chordata > Aves > Falconiformes > Falconidae > Falco > Falco punctatus. Next base: position 10,864,259 of record NC_137585.1, on the reverse strand, counting down.
AATGGTGATAAATTCCAGCAGATAAATTCCTTATCTACAAAAAGATTGATTTACATTGCAAATTATGTTGTGTTTTGATATCCAGGATCACGAGGTTCTTTGCTTCAGGAGTCACCTGTTTCCCGTTGCAGCCTTTTTGGGAATGATCACATTAAAACTTTTGATGGTTCTTTCTACAATTTTGCTGGAGACTGCAGTTACCTCCTTGCTGGTGACTGTCACAAGCACTCCTTCACACTCTTGGGTAAGTCTGAGCAAGAAACCAAGAACTGCAAATGCAAAATGTTGTAGGGATGTATTTCCACCAGGTTCCAGCACTGAGAAGAAAAGACAAATAGCTGCCCTTTGTCAGATAGGATGGACCACTACATAAAAGGTGTGGTGTTTTTGTTTGGTTTTTTTTTTTTAATTAAAAGTAGGATTACTTCTAAAGAAATTGTGTCATTTTGGTTTCTGTTATCCCGTGGTAATATAGCTCACACATAACTAAGCTGCCAAGAAACAGAGATTTTCTTACTGGCTCTTCTAAAGAGGGAAAGTGAGACCTTTTCTTTTTTTATTTTGAGTTTGCTAGGGGAATATGGCTGTTAAAGCTGAGTATGGGAATAGAACTATTTTTACCTGTAGGCTAAATCCCCCTGGTAAGAAAAATCCCATCCTGAAGGACAAAAGGCCTTTGAATTAGCATGAGCCAGTGTTATATGGGCAAGAGCTAATATGAGAACCAAAACTGTATGTTACTTGGTAGATATTCTTATATTCATGATTAACTGTTCTTTATTAGTCATAGTTCAAGATGACTTTTTACTGACTACAAGCAAATTGAAGTAAACTGATCCTGTCACACTGAAAAGGAACGATGTGCTAATTTAAGTGATTTCCTTGTTCAACTTGAACAACTTGGTACAAATTTTTGTGTATGTAGAATAATCCACCAGCATATGTGAAGTACAAATTGATTGTAGTATTTTGTGATCAATTAAATCTTAAAAAAATCCATCAAAACAACCCATGAGCGGACAATTTATGTTTATATTTGGCACATAAGCATGGCATAATCTATTTTTGATTTCTATCTTAGTATATGTGTGTGGGTTTGTTTGGGTTTTGGATACCTGGCTGTGAAGTGCAGCCTGTGTTGCTGAGTAAAGCATCTAGGTCTGGGTAGAGCTGGCTAACCCAGAGCAGGAGACCCAGAACGGGCAGCACATTGCACAAGGAGCTGCGGTAAAGTCAAAGCTGGACAACAGGCAAAAGGAGAGAAAGGACGGTGTCTGAACTGCCCACCCTCTTCTCTCTCAGATCCTAAGGAAGTTGTCTCCATCTCTATGTGCTGCCCCTCTTGAAAAACTCAGAGTGAGTTGCCTCCCCACAGCTGGATAGCCAATATGGGCATCCACCCCTTAAAGACCAGTTGAGACAGTTAAAGGGCTTATCAAGAACCAAGACAGCCAGGCTTAGCGCTTCCAGCAGTTCAATGGATTCAACCCCCTTCTCTTACCACTGAGCTATGGGTTGTTCTTAGGAGGAAACATCCTGGCTTTGTCTGGGACAGAGTTAATTTTCTTCTTTGTAGCTGGTGCAGTGCCATGTTTTGGATTTGGTGTAAGAAGGAAGGGGAAGAGCAAGGCAGATCGTTGGGCACATCTCCTGTGGAAACCAGCGTTCATGGTAGGATGGAGACTTCACTGGCACTTAACAGGGAGAACGTTGAGTCCACAGCCAGTGCCAGGTCACGCATCTGCCAGTGGTTGATACCAGCCTTCATCCTGGGACTGTCTGTCCATTTTGTATTAAACAACAAAGGGATGAAATAAATGGATGGCTCTTGAAAATGTTAGATGATATGCTCCCAATCCTGCAGTGTGTACTTAAAAGTTGTCCTCCTGAGTCCCAGAACTAACAATATTTGTTTATGTCTCTTCAGGTGACTACCAGGATGGCAAGAAAATTGGTTTCTCTGTGTATCTTGGAGAATATTTCAATCTTCGCTTCTCTTTAGATGGAGGTGTGATGCAGGAAGACAAAAGGTACCTGTGGGAAAAAGTATTCCAGCAGAAAAAAACCAATGGTTTTTGTGTGTCATATTCTGAGAAATTCCTATTTTTCTTCACAGGGTTTCCATACCTTTTGCCTCCAGTGGCATATTTATAGAGAAGGAGGCAGGTTATTATAAAATATCCAGTGATGAGCATGGCTTTGTGGTGAAGATTGATATCAGTGGGAATATTCAGATACTCCTTCAAGAAAAGCACTATAATAAGACCTGTGGGTTGTGTGGCAACTTTAATAAATTTGCTGAAGATGACTTCAGAACGCAGGAAGGTAAGACTATGACTAACTTTATTTTAATGTACTGTACGCTTTTCCTGATGGTTAATTCAACAAAGATTTTGCTGATCCAGCAAAATGTTTCTGCAAAACCTGTCAGGTACCTCATCTTGATGTGCTGAAATGTTTCCTGACTAAGTTCTTTCATCTCCGTTTGTCCTGAAAGGAAATTGCTGTCACATCTCATTCCTGAGCAAAGCTCAGAAGTCTGAATTTTAACACTTTTAGAAGCCTTGAATCTTGAAATACAGAGATAAAGCTATGGGCTAAACAATGTACAATATAGCGTGTGGAGAGAATGACTAGGAGAAGACCTGGCAAAAAAGACGTGAGGAATACTTGTTGATTCAACTTCTAATTTTTCATGAGTTATGCAAGTGAGAGCAAGAATAGATAGTGTTGCAATAGCAGAATATTAAATCCTAGGGCTTGCTACTGGCAGGTTTGTACTTGGATTTTGCACGGGATGCTGTTCTATAAAGTGGTCACCTTTGAATGACACTTCCCTGTCTGTATGGACTGTTGGATTGGAGGTGCACTTCCATGACAGCAATTCCTAATGACAGGGAGTGACAAGACTGCTTTTGCAGCTCTATACGCTTTTATGCAAAGCCTGCCAGTATGGGTAAAGACTAAGAGCTTTGGCAAAGTCCTGAATGTGACTTTGAAGGACTGATCTTGTTTGTGGTGTTTCAAGAGTGTCTTTTATTTCTTAGCACTTACCTGAAAAGGAAAGGTTTAGAGTAAAGTTAGCTAATATGTTAATATGTTAAATTGATAATGTAAAGTATGTATTAAAAATGAATTATACAGAAAATAGAAAGGGAGACAAAGCAACTTGGAGAAAAGGCTGGCAGTGCTCCAGAGATGGGTCTTACTGACACTTGGGATATATAAAGCATAGCTTCAAAGTACAAGAAAAAAACTGATCGCATACTATGTTAAAATGATGGACCAGTCCTTCAGCAACGTAAATAATAAAAACCAAACTCAGCTCACACACTTACTTGGGAGGGCTTGGATAGCTTGATATCTGCATGTGTTGAGATCTGAAGTTTACACCTTTTCCTTGAGACGGTAAGTAGGAGTGAGGCTGTTATGAAAAGCAGGAGCAGAAAAGGAGACTGTATTGCCTTGAACCGTTCAAATGTGGGCGATTCTCTCCTGCTGCTCAAGTTTCAATGTGTTTCATGCTGTATTTATTTAGCACGCCAGAGACTGTATCCTCCCTCTTAAAAAAAGCAGTGCTTTCACAACCACAGATTTCCCAATGTAATGAAGTACATGACAGGGTCGCTGCTTAGAATAACTGAAAAGTAATAGAAAAGGTGACAAGAGAACCTGTGTGGCTCTTACTGTATGAGGAAGGTCCTGACTTCTGTAACCTGCGTGGACATACAGATCTGTGATTTTAGCCTGAAGAACAGAATCGTATCTCAGCAATTCTGCCAGTCTTTCACTGATACAACAGACCTTTCATTTAAACTAATTTAGAAGGAATTAGAATTATGTTTGAGTTTGTTGTGTCAGTGAGGGACGTCACTATGCCCACATGTTGTTTGTCTCCTTGGCAGCTCTGCTGGTGGGGTGGTTCACACAAGCATTTTTTAAATTGCTCCAAGCAAAACCAGCTTTTCATTAATTCAGACCATTGTGTTTTTTAAGCTGTTGAAGCTAACTTCCAGGTGAGGGGCAACACAAGCAGCGCGGAGAGGTAATATTCTTTAAATGAAAGATCTAGGCAGCCTATTGATAGCCTAAGAAGCAGTTCACCCTTTTCTTTCTGCTGCAGTTTTTATTTGCTCTCCTTATAGCTGAATTAGATCTCAAAGGTCAGCCCAAGCCAGGATGTGAGCCTGGTGTAATGAATTAGCGATCTGAGGGCACCAAAGGGTTACCTTAAGGTTGCCAGTAGACTGAACTCACCTGTTGAGGTGCCCATTGCTTCTTGTTAAAACCCAGGCATATTTGGTTTATCAGATGGGGTCCACAGTGCTCATCAATTAGATCTTACTTCTGAGCTGGATTTGTATTGAGAATAGATACAATAGGATCTTTGAGCTTCAGAATAATATGCGATAGAAGCACAGTGTGCAAAGGGAAAAGACAATGATCTAATGTTGCCAAGATTATGGGCTCTCATCTGGAAACCCCTGGGGAGCACTATGCAGATCAGAATGTCAGAGGCAAAGGAAGAGAAATTACGCTCTAGGTTATGCATCAGGTGTTGTGCTACAGCCAATGTGCTTGTCAGGTAGCTGAGATGCGTTAAACCTTCCTCCAGGTTTTTTAAAGGCTGGGCAGGCACCTGCAGGTGTACTAGCCTTTAAACTGCTTTGATTTACGCTGAAATCGTAACATTGTTGGGTTGCTGATAGCCCTTGACTGATAGGAGGGAAGCCTGTAAGAACCACTGTGATGGAAAGAGGTCTGCAGCTGAAATGTTTTCTTCTGTGTCTCACAGGCTGTAGCTCACATGGTTTAAAAGCTAAGGCCGTACTTTTATATCATCTTTGTATCTGCCTGCATAGGAGGAAACTCATGTGATGTGATGGCCCATTTCTAGGTGGTCTCTGTGGCACCAGAGGACCAGACCACAAATTTGTGCAAAGTCAGAGTTGTCATGGGTAGAATCTAGCTCGTAAATGCTCTCTTTCATGTAGCATCACCCGTTTTGTCACAGTTTCAACAAAATGGCAATGTTTATGTTGAAAACATATGAAAACATGATTTTTCCATATTTTAGGGGAAAAAAAAGTGGTTTAATAATACAGAGGGCTAGTTTGGTTGGAATTTGCTCCTAAGAAAGTGGGCTATGATATGTAACTTCATTAATCAAATTTGAATTGTTTTGAGGTGGTGGTGAAATGAAAGGTGAAGCACCTGCTGTATTACTGGACATTACCACTTAATGCAAGTAAATAAAGCAGGAGTGAAGGGAAAGGTGTTTAAACTTAGTGAACTTTGTGTAATTGTTTTCTTTTCTCTTGATATATTTATGCTCATGTTCTATAATCTATCCAATCATGTGCCATTTCATGGCATTTTGTCTCCTCCATTTGTGTTTTGGTGTGGAAACTGAGAACTGGTAGTCTGATGAGAAGATAACACACATTGCTTCTGTGTATACTTCTGATTCTCATGTTTTGAGGTTCTGGAGGTCTAAGTCATGGGATTCAAGCTGCAATACCCTAGAAAATGAACATTAGTAGGACTCAGCTTTGAAGGTAGTAGCCTTACTCAGTAGCTTTTGAACCTAACAAAAAAAAAAAAAAAAAAAAGGAAAAAGGTCTCCCCAGTAGGTTAGTCGATGTCAGTTGCAGACAGACGCTGTCATTCGGGCAGAGAATGGAGTGCCGAGGCACCCTCATTGACATAAATTGGTTACTAAACTAGTTCATCCTGCAGAGAATTGCTCATATTATGTCAAGGCTTAAACCCAAGATTGATTATCTCATATATAGTTGCTTGTTTATTGGACATGGCAGTCAAAGCAAGCCAGCTGCCCCTTGAGAGTTTGTTTTCTCACTTTAAACATAACTAAAATATATATATATAAAAAGTTCTCATAAGCTTTCCAGGGTTTGGTGGTTGGTTGTTTTTCCCCTAGGTTCTAATGGAGGAGTTAATTTATCTGCTTTTTCTTGCCAGCTAGGCTCTGGTCCTCTGTAGCCATCCTGCGAACACTTCCAAGACTGGGTGATTGAACAGGCTCTGCTTTCTGACATCATCATGCACTTCTAAACTGGTTGCTAGTCTTTGCTTATAATCAGAAACATGAAGTTGAGTCCTTTCCAGATGCTCAGCTATCTATGTGGCAGCCTTCAGCCCATGGCTTTTGAGTCTCATGATCATTGTCATGAGCATTTTACAACTGGGGATCCAAAGCACAGGCCAGAAAAGATGATTTACATGATACTACAGAGGAAATCTGGCACACCATGGGGAACTGGATCCTGAAATCCCCTCAGGGCATGCACATATGAGCAAGTCACCAAAACCCCATGGTCTTGCAGAATGTCAGTGGTCAAAGGGTGTGCTCTTACCTAGCAGAAAGTGTAAGGTAATTTCTTCCCAATAAGAGAGGCTGCAGCGCAAGTTCACGGAGCTTATTTGTGTGTCTGTAGCTTCAGCCTTTGCCTTATATTCCTATTGGGCTGGCTCACGGTGATACTGCTGCAATAGGTGCTTGGATTTCTAGGTCAACATTAAAGTTTATTTGTGTTAAAGAGCTCATTCAAGTCCAACACAGATAAAATTAATTCATCATTTTTTTAATTTGTGCATGTTACACATTCTTAGAATCATGGAAGGAAAAAAAAAATTAACACAAATGAGTCCAGTGCCCCCTTAGGCTTTTCTTGGCACTTGCAGGAAGTGTGTTTCTGGGAATCTGTCTCCAAATTACAAAGACATTAATGATAAAACTATACCCATGGCTAATTTTGGATGAAGGCTTGATATTATGAACCTGCTGCAACTGTCAGCAACATATTCCAGCCTTCTAAGCTGCTGAAAATACAGAATATATGATACCACTGGAAAGTGAATATAGGCTAAACAGGTAGAAACAGACTGTCTGCAAAGAAAAATTTGATGTTTCAGGTAGTATTTTTGTTCCAGAAGTAGTATAAATGCATATGACTGAATATGCAACTTCTTTGTGTGTGGTACCTGTTACTAGAAGCTTTTAACACGTGTTCCAAGCTCACAGTGATGGTAGTGCAGATTATTTTTATTTTTCCCCTAAAAAAATAAACAAAAGTTTTGCTCATTCTGAAATCCAAATTCTTTGGCATATTAAAGGTTATCAGTAATTTTATTTTAGGCAAAATCAGAAGTTTTTGCTTGGCCTAAGTAAATAATCTCGTTTTTTCTTGCATGTTAATTTGAAAGTGAAAGGGATAGATTCACAAAGGAATTTAGCTGTCATTTACAAACAGCACAGATGAAGATGACTTGTCTTGTACCTGTGTCTTCATGATATGGCACTTGTCTAAGATGTCAGAAACCTGCATTCATAACCAACTCTACTTGTTCAGACTTTGGAATGAAATTTAGACTTTTCTGTTGAGGAGTGTGCCTTCATCACGGGGCTGTAGAGTTTTGGAGATGGCTCTTTCCCTCTCTTTTGTTTAATATTATTAATTTTATATTCAGTGAACCAGAAAGGACAGGAAAGACTTTATAGTCCATTACTTCAATATTTCATATCATTAATTCGGTTCAAACTACGGATAAATTTTTGGTCAACCTTGCCAATAGCTTTGCTTGTCTGGAACCCTGTACTAAACCATGTAAAACTGTGTTTAAAAGAAACCAAACAAAAACCAAAGCAAAACCAAAACCCAAACAACACCCCCTCAAAAAAACCCACCCAAAACCAACAAACCCACTGCCTCATTGCTTGCTAAATAACCAGCGTGTGAAGGTTTATGCACCTCTACTCAACGTATTGTAGTATTGCAGTGTCTTGAACGATTTCTTGTATATGCTTTACAGATGAGTTAACAGACCCGGGGAGAGTTACCCCCATGGGCCTATGGCCATACGGCAAAGCTGCAGGAGGTCCAGGGAAGGAGGTCAGGGTTCCTGCCTCCCACTCAAGTGCCTTGAGTGCCAGATCATTATTGCTGATGTTTCGCCTTGCCTGACTGTCAGGCTGAAAGTAAACAAGCAGCATACCAGTTTCAGATTTCAAAAGGAACTGGTGATTTTGAGACCCAGATATTATAGTGAACACTGATTTTTCCAGTCAAGAGTGAACACAGTCTATCTGAAAATCAGATAAGTGAAAGCAACTGTTCTGACCAAAAAAAAAAAGGGGGGGGGAGGGGGAAGCCTCATGGAAAACATGTCAGTGTGGTGTGTGGTTTTGGTTGTGCATTTTTTTTTATTTTTATTTTTTCTCTCCAAAGAGACAGAGACATGAGGGCCACAATTAGAGCACTAATAGTCCAACCAAATGCCCCTGGAGATCCTACCTGCTGCTCAGGTGGTTGGTATGTGACCCTCTCTTGGAAGACCTTACCAGGGTCACCAAAGTGGTGGGATGTTTCTGCAGCACAGTAAAAGTGGAATTTGGGTTGTGCTTTAACAGCTACCTCCTGAACCTGCCTTGCATCCTAAGAGAAGACTGCACACTAACTAGCTGCCTGGGGTTCTCACCTGTTGCGCAGCCAGTTTGCATGCTGGTATCATTCTGTACTGTGGTCCACATCAGGCATTGGTTCTCCAAACACCTGTTTTGCATCCAAATACTTTGTTTTCATTACATTTTGTGACAGCATCTATTTTCAACCCACTTCCTGTGAGACTTGGACAAAACAAGTGCTTTAGCAAAAATCCCACCCTGGCGATATGGAAGGTTTCTGGGTGTATTGCTCTGATGAGCCCTGGCCGGGAGTTATTTCTCCAGAATCTTGGCTGCTTAAGAAAGAAGAAAATCCAAACATGGAAGAAACAGAAGGAAAACAAAACTGCTGTGTAGGAGAGGCAGTCACACTGCATGGTTGAGATGCAGTACTTGAGTAGGCACCTGAGCTGCCCAGCTGCTCTGTTAGTGGTATCACCTGTGTGCTTAAGAAACCCCAGGTTGTTTAGGGTGGTTTTGTTGCGTTGCCCCTTCCCCTGCCTTTCCTACCCCCTTGAGTCCTTCAGCAGAAGGAAATGGAGGTGTCACGTGAAAGGCAGCAGCGGTGGCAGCTGCTTTTCCCTCTGCCTGGAGTGGTCAGATGTACTGGGGACAATTCTCCCTTCCCGATTTTCTTCCCCGAGCCTCATCAATTAGGTGAAGTATTTGAGAATCACCACACTGATCAACAGGGCACATCAAGCAGAGTGGGGTTTGAAGTCCTCTCCAAAGCTAGCCTCTGCAGAAGCAGTTTATCCCCATGACCCCAATTTGTTAAGCAGCTCAGCAGCCCCCGACTCACTTCATAGCTTCACATTAGAGCTCTTCAGATGGACAGCGAAACCTTCTTGTCCAGCTGCTTTTCACCTTTCCGGGAGTATGGATTGCATCTTCCTGTGTGTTTGTAAAGCTGCTTATTCAGCAGAAATACAGGTAATCTGAAAATGCAGGTTCTATCGAATCTGTATTATTAGAAGTAATAACTAACAATATTCAGTGAAATACTGTGCATCTTCAGTGACTGCGTTGTTTAGCACTGAGGGCAAAGCTTCTGGGGGAAAGTGGGCTGGCAAACAGGCATGCAAGGTTTTGCAGCACTCTCATTTTAGAGTCATAGTGCCTCTCCAGCTGTTGCCATGGGTCACTTCAGGTTACACTGGACAAATTGCAGTAAAAATACATGGTCAGCTGATCTCTCTTAATTCATTATCATCCCAGATTTGTACTGTCGTACGTTGAGGAGGCTTACCTGGGGCAGGACTCTAAGCTATTGAGCAACCCCAAATTGTTCAAGTATTGCCTGTTCCAAACAACTTGTAGTTTAGTTTAAGGGCCCCAGGACTTTGCAAGGAGGAAGAACTGCTCTGGCAAGTTGTTGGGAAATCACTTGTGCCTGTAGAATGGTCTGCTAATGTACTGACAGGTGTTGGCAACAAGAGTTTGAACAGCAGGTTCCAAAAAAACCCCAAACAATCCTACAAAACTTCTGAAACAGTAATTTTGAAAAAAAATTACTTGAAGGTATTAATCATAGAATGGAGAAGAGTTAAAATAGTATTATTCAAATGTTTCATAAAAGAACTACATAAGAGTTATAAATTTACAAGCATCACAAGAAAAAGATGTAAAGGAGGTAGAGAAATAAAAAAGCAGATGACAAGCATTTCAGGGCCAACAGCTGTCCCAACCTTCAAATCTTAACTTGTGGGTCGGTGAGGACCTGGTGGTACCTGCCAGTGGGAAGCCCAACTTGACCGTGCGTTCAGAACCAGAGGAGCACTGTTTCAGAGCGGAGCCCATCTCCTATTATATATCAGTTAGCATAAGGCTGCATTAGTGCAAATAAAAGGGGATGTATTTAATTTCGCACCTTGCTTCTCATCAGATTGGATTTTGCTGTTACTCTAATCTTTACAATCTGTGGTAATTCTGAAGGCTTGCGTTCTTGTTGGAGGTTTGTCTTTTTCTGTGCTGAGCTTTGGCTGCATAGATGAAAATTGCATTCTTTTTACCACCTCTCCCTGTCATTCTTTCCTTGGAGTCTTCCTCCTTTGACATCTGCTGTGGGCCTAACATATGCTACGTTTATAAGCCCCTAATTTCTAGTTTACAAAAAACTCCACTAAAGGCTACTGGCTTTATTACATCTACCTTAGAATTCCCATTATAGTTTTCATGATTACGTTTTAGTTTAGGAACAGTTTTAGTATTTAGTATATTCTGTGTTTGCACTTAATATACAGTAGTTAGCTCAAGGAAATGTTTATTATATGTACATATCTATTATTATAAATATAAAAATATTATAGAGAAATACTTGGGAAGCATTTCTTTTGTTTCACATCATATTTCAACATAGTCTTTGCATAAAGTCTTGGGAATGTATTAATGGTGGCAACTGATACTTTCAGGCAACACAGCAGGGTTTTAAAGAGTTAAAGTTTTAAAGTTACAGAACCGAGAGCCATGACATTAACTGTTTTGTAGCATGTACCCACAGAAGGAAGCAGAGGTAGTCCTGGGATCGCTCAGGCCGTGGGAGGAGGGAACATTCCCTTTCTGGGAGGGTCCCCCTTATCAGAAGGATGGAAGCAAGAGTAGCTGAGAGGTGACCTCCATCTCCCGGGAAGCAGCAGCCATACAGATTAACTCCTTCAGTTTGGCTTTCATGCCAAGTGGGTGCAAGTCTTGCCAAGCCTGTGCCAGGAGCTGCTGGTAATAGGACAGAGCATGTTTCAGGATAGCTTACACAGTAAGATTGTGGAGCCAACCAGTCATGGTATATATTAAATTTCTTTGCACCCAAGATTTAGTGTCAGATAGAAGGAGAAAATCAAGGCTAGCTGGGATCAGGAATACTAATACTTTCTTCGGTTAGGGAGAGCAGCTTCATTTTTCTTCCCTCTCTAATAGGTCTTGTGTTTTACTGACAGCTTTTCAATAGTAGGAGAATGTGTAGGCATGCTTAGGCTTCTGCAGATTATAGCTGACCAGCAAATAATTCCTACCACATTCATGCAGGTATGAGAAGTGCTGGGAGCTGCTTTCTGCAGACTTTAGTCTATTCTTGAGCTCAGAGAGGTCCGCTGCAGGAGGCAGACAGCCCAGATCACTTAAAGTGGTGTTTCTACGGTCATTCTATTTGGAATATAAATTAATGTGATACAATAGGTTTTATTTTTTAAAAACAGCTTTCAGCAGACTGTGAGATTGATACTAGCCAATGATGACCACTTGCTGCTCAAACCCCTTAATATCCATGTGCTTCTCCTCTTCTTCATTCACAGGGACCCTTGTGGGAAACAGTTACGATTTTGCAAACTCCTGGGCTTTGCACAGTGAAAACAAGCGGTGCAAGAGAGTGCAGACTCCAAGCAACACCTGCAACATTTCATCTGATATTGCAGAGAAGGTTGGTGCTGCAGGAATACCATTTTGGTTTTGTCCCCTCTCTACCTGCAGACAGCTTGCCTGCCCTTTAGCAGAACACAAATGCTTCCTTGAATCCATGTCTGTACCTAACGTGGTCCTCCTTCAGCAAGTGGGTAGGATGTGAAGTGCAGGAGATACCTGTTTTGAGTTTCTGAGGTGTAGTGTGGTCTGAGGTAGTTATACTGGGCACTCATCTTGCTGCTGCAGTGGAACAAGGTGCATGGTACCTGGAGTTAACCACAGGGCTGGCAGTGGCCATATGTAAGTCCTTGCTGTGGTGCAATGAAGCCAGGTGCAGACAGAAGGTGGAAGTGACACATCCATAGCACAGGTCTGTGCTGTCTGTGGAAGTTCTCAGCCTCCCTGTGAGCCAGTGTGGGGCTGGATGCAGGATGCAGCATGCAGCTGTGTGCTTGCAGTTCCTGAGCTGTAACTATATGCCCTCCCTGCAGGCTCTGGCTGGTGCTAGCAGGAGGATTTCTGCACTGGGCTGCCCAGTGCTGTAGAGAAGTGGCATTGGAGGCTGCATGTTATGACCAATGTCTGTCTTACTTACAGTGTTGAGAAAGGAACAATTTACTCACTACTTAGTGAATGCAATTCTGCCCTCTTACTGTACTCTGCCTGTTGCTGTTCTTTCTAAAACTGCAGTGCATGTATACCCTCCCTTCCTCTCCCCCATGCCACAAGACCCAACGCACAAACATCAAACAGATAAACAAAGAAGCCAACAGCTCATTTGAGCCTGTAGTGTGAGCTGCTGCCAGACACTTTGGTATTACTTGAGAAAGGTGTGTATATGTGGTGCCTGTAGAAAGAGGTAGTTAATTCCCTTTCTGATCTTGCCAACAGGGAAGTTCTGAAGCCTCTGTGGGTGTCACCACCACAAACAGTATTTGTAAATGTATTGCAGACCTGGGGGTCACCTGAGCAGGGAGGTTCTTTAGCCAGGCTATTTTTAACAGAGGAGATGTTCTCTGTAGGTGTTGCAAAGGCTCTGTGCTACTATTTCCCTTGCCAGAAGGAGGAGGAGATTCCTTCAGCTATACACATAGATAGTAGCTCTGATTATTGAAGAAACACAGAACTGCTTGTCTCAGCCAACTCTGTGACCCCCTTTGCTGCATCATCCTTTTTCTTCTCCTCTTTTATAAGTATAAACATGTTCCTTCTTTCCCTTAGACACAAGGTGAACACATGCAGATGGTCACCAGCTCAGGGAGGAAAGTAGCTTTGAATATATACTGACCGCATGTGGTATTACAGGTTATGACTGTCATGGTGTATTGAACTGTTATCCATTGAGGGTTTTCATCTGATTTCATGTACTCTGTTGTAAATCAGAATGATCTGGTGGGTGCCAGGTTTAGGTTTACAGCCAAAATTTAGCCATCAGTTTCTAGCTATACAAATCCTGCAGACCTATACTTGTTAAACTAGGCTCAAATAATTTCTCAATAGTAGTAGCACTTCCTGGAACACATCTGCTCTACAGCTACTTTGGGTGCTGTTTTCCTAGTTACCTGGAAAATGCTGATTCAGACAAGCTTGCAAAGTTCTGACTATTTATACTTCCACTAAGCTTTTGGATGGAGATGCTTGTGTTAGACACATCCTGAAATTCAGTGATGCATGCTCGTGCCCCTTGGCATTACAGCTTCAATCTTGCAGCCTAAAAACTTGGCTAAGGAAATACAGCAGTGATTTCAGGTTCAAAATCTCCAGCCTATGTTTCTTGCTTGAGCTGAGCTGCTGTGTGCAAGGGGCATTTCTGTCATGGTCAGGACTGATTGAACACCTGGCTTGAGCAATGGTCCATGGTGCTAAGGGTGCGACCAAAGCGTGAGAGGTTTCAACCTGGCTGAGATGTCTTTTGAGGGTCAGGACTGCATTTTAAACCCAGTTACAGCTCTAGAGCAGGGCTAGGTCTTGTGACTAGTAGTGGCTGCTGGAATTTTATCTGTTCAGGCAAGTTTAATGTTTAGAAAATGTCAACATTGCAACTGAGGACAGGGAGTGGCATACAGGGCAAAATCCTGTCTGATGGGTAGACTGCAACTAATGCTGAGTTTTATACAGATCATCTTAAATATTGATGCTTTGTGGGATAAAAGTTTGCTCTCCCACAAACTGGGTGAAATTATCTTCTCTCTCAAGTGAGTTCATGAGCTCAGAGAATTTAACATCGGCTTAATTTATTCACTGGGCAAGAATAAACACAGCACTATTAATAGAAGTCCAGCAAAACGAGTGCCTGCTGAAGAATGTTTTTAATAGTGTGCTTTGTTTGCTTGCTTCAGCTTCAGGAATGTAAATCTCAGTCTCCCAGCCTCCCTCCCCACCAGGCGGTCAGCTGCTAGGTGAGGAAAACAACAGCTCTGGTTCAGTGCGTCCCTCCCACCCTGTCCCCCCACTCGGGGTAGAGCTGCAGTTTTCTTTGCCCTCTCCCCAGCATCCTTGGAGTGGTGGCTTCTGAACTCCTTTGCAAGATGCACTGAAGCCAGAAAGCCCTGTTACTTTTATCTTCGGATCATAGAAAACACAGGCTATTTCGTGTTCTTTAATAAGGAAGAGCTCTTGCCTTGATTAATTGCTCCATGTATCAGCTGAAGGTCTTGAGCCAGCTCACACTCTTACCCTACTGTTGCTCAGGGCTTTTCCCTGCCCTCCACCTCCAAAACACCCCCCATGCTCACATACACGTTTGACTGCAGAGAGGTCTGCAGGTATGGTTTATTCTCAGATACATGTATTCCCCTTACAGGGCTGGATGCAGCTTGGCATCTGCATGGTGGAGCTGCTAGCTGGCCACCTCGTCTTGTGGCCTAGAGAGCATGCCAGACTGGCTAGTGTTGGAGGGAGGGAGCTACTGCCTCCCTACCATGCCCTGCCCTCTCCAGCTGCTGTTTAAATAGGAACTGAAAAGAAAGAGCTGCTCTGTGTTGTCAGATCCATTTCTTGACCGCTCAGATGCGATCATTTAGGCTACCTGTTCAGTGTCTAATTGCCTCTCAGATGACTAACAGCATGGGTAGTTTGGATCTTGAAGTATAAAACGGAGTGACGTGGATAACTGTGGTAATGGGGCAGCCTTGAAAAAAATAATGTTTTAAAGCATTGCGATTGACTTAGGTGCTCTTAGATGCTACCTTTGTTTTCTAGATTTCACCTCTAATAGAAGTAGTGCGTGGAGGCCAAAGTTCACTATTAGTTTTTTCTTTTTTTCTGGGTTTTTTTTTTCTTTTTTATTAGGAAACTATACCTATAACGTGTTAGGTGTGAAAATGACTGAAATTAAAATTCAATTCATTTCTGCTTTTGCTGAAATTCAGCTTTTGCTGCAATTGGTAAGAAATAGTCCCACTCCCATATGCAATAAAGAAACAGCTTTGATCCTCAGATCTGAAAGCAAGTGGGAGAGGTTCTCAGCTTTTTGACTGTAATTTGTAATGGTAGAGATCACAAGCAGGTCCAGCAAAGACATGGATATACAATACTATAATACATATTAGGTGTGAAAATGAGACCCACTGTATCTAAAACCTCATCTTTCTGCTTCTGAAATATAGGGGTTAGCTCAATCGGCATTCAAGTGAAGTGATTTCTGTGAGTTGCTACTATGTTTGCTCAAATGTACAGCCAGAATTTGGTCTACTAAACATGTTGGCTTTGGATGCTTTTTTGCTTGGAAAGAGGGGAGGCTAAATCATTCTTCCTTTGAGCGAGGCAAAAGAAGATGTATTCCGAAAACTATACCCAATTACGGCACCAAAATATACCCTTCCTGAAAGATCTGTAGAAATACTTCTGTGTATCTATATACCATAGTTTAAATTCAAGGGAATGAGAGGGTGTCTCTGCTTTCTTCTACTGCTTTTTAGATTATATCTCTTTAATGGCCATTCTTAGGCAACAGACAAATGCAGTTCATGCAGCAGCAGAAGGCAATGCCACAGAAATTGGAAGAATGTACAAAATTCCACCTACAGCTCTGTGTGGTGGGACTGGGGCAGAAAGAAGGTCAGCAAATTTATGGTTGTTAAGGCTTGTCAGTGCCAGGACACTGCTAACCCATTTAAAGAAACAGTGAAAGCAGAAATCATGCAGAAGTCAAGGGAGAAGTTTCAAGCCCTTCACCTGTGTTTCAGATAGTGCAGTCAGTTCTGCTACTTTTAATCTTGCAGCCACCTGTACTCTAAGCACTGTTTCAGCCTGAGGCTTCACTCCCTGGTCTGTTGCTTTTAACTAATTCTTTGTGTGGAGCCACTTCCAGAACTGTAGCTCCATGAGCAGGAGCACTGCAGCAGCAGCTGAGACTGACAATATCTGGTGCTTATGGCATATATATATTGTCACCTAAGCTAAAGAACAAGGGCCTCTCTTAGTTCAGCCCGATATGAGTTTTAAAGAAAGAAAGGAGAGAAAATAAAAACAACTTGCAGAATGGTTGAAGTTGGAAGGGATGGTTGGAGGCTACCTAGTCCTACCCCCTTCTTGCAACAGGGACATCCTAGATCAAGTTGCTCAGGTCCTTGTCCACTCGTATTTCAAATATCTCCAAGGGTGATGGTTCCACAGCCTCTCTGGACATTTGTTCCAGTCTTTGACCACTCTTATGGTGAACAGGTGCTTTTTTTTTGTTTTGTTTTGTATCTATTTGGATTTAGCCATATTTCAGCTTATGTCCATTAATTCATCACAATAGTTGAGAGATGTCTAAAAGATGGGAAAAAATCAGCAATATTTTATTGTATAAAGCCAGCAGAAAATCTGAAGCAAGTTGATTGTCAAGAGAAAATTGTTGCTTTCTAACATGTATCGCTTGGTTTCTTGATAATCAGCTAGAGCTCTGTCATTAGGTATGTTGTTACTGAACAAGACCAAAGAATACTACAGGGGGAAAAAAAGGGGGAGGGTTTAATTTTAAATCTTTTCTGTGTGGAATCTCTATTTTTGAAGTCACTTTCACATCTACGTTTACTGGTATGTAATAAACACGGTCCTAAAAGAGTTCTACTAGTTTTACTGTTCAGTGGAACAGACGAAGTCTAAGTTCTGTTGTAACATAACAGTTGAGTTGTATTACCTTTTTAACAAGGCTATTACCTTATTAAGAAAACTTATTAACACAGCCCCTAAATGGGCTGATTGCATGTACTGGTTTTCTGCTGCGTGTGATAGTATCTGGATCAAGGTTTTGATCCGGGAGTTGCTGCACTGCTCATCCTCCGAATGGCTCTGAGCTCACTCTCAGTTATATCAGTTTCATCTTGAAGCGCTGCTTTAATAGCTTTTTTGGCTGCTTCTGTTGTTGTTACTTCTACCCTTAGGGCACTTTTTCAGCTTTCTCATACTTCTGTGTAGTCTTAGAGCAGCACCAACCACCATTTATGCTGTTCCAGCTCCCTTCCTTCTAGTCTCTTTTTCCAGCTGGTTCAGCATGGTGGCTGCTGTCTGGGCATCAGAATGCTTTCAGGCTGGGGCTGATTTTCTGCAGGACAGTAATGTTCAGCTTTCTGATGGTGCTTAGTTAGCATAGGTTTAAGTTCCCTGAGGCCTTTCTCAGAAAGCTCAAACCCCTTTTGTTTATGTGGTTGTTCACTGAACATTTGCTAAACTCTGAATGTATTCCTAATGGGCAAGACATTTCTGGTTGATTTGTTTTCTTAAGCAAGAGTTCTCTCCTGGTTCAGACATGTACTCATTTTTGCTGATCACCTGGACAAAACACCCTTTAGCAAAAATGGTCTTTTCTACTCAGCAGTTTTCCCATACAGGTGTACTATCTGCCATTCAGAGAAGACATCTTGATGTCTGCTTAACTCTGTGGGGTTTTTTGTTCCCCATTTTTCATCTCTCCCCCAATTATTATTTTTTTAGCACAACAACTTGTATGTGCTGTCACTTCAGGCACTTGTTAAGGTATTCTGGAATAATGCACTGTTAATATGAAAGACTCTGAAGAATGTGCCCCCCCCCCCCACCACCACCTGAAATATACAGCATGGTTACATCTGTTTATATGAACCAGTGACAAATAAGTAGGAGAAAGTTGTGCTTCAACTGTTTGTGGTAGGGTTGTATCAGAAAATTGTTTTCCTGCTTATCTAAACTCTCTCGTCCCTTTAGAAAGCTCCACTGAGGACCTCAGACTCACTGAACTGTGAAATAAAGCATATATAAGAGAAAGTCTATTTGGGATTTGGGAGAGTTGTTAGCCATAAACTAAGTTTTCCTTAGGTTTTGTTTCACGTACAGCTAAGTTTCCTCTTGTTGCTACGCCACCTCACCATGCAGTCCTCTCCTCCTCACACTAGCTGTCACCATGCTGATTTAATTCAGGAGAAGAGCATAAAAAATTGCTTTTTCCCCCCTTGGTTATTTTCGTGCTATTTATCTGAGCTAAACTGACCTGTTGTGCATTGGACAAGCCAGCAGGAATGACAGGAACATGTGGCCAGAAGTGGGAAAAAAATTTGATTGCTCAGATTCCAGTCAGACTCCATCGTTCACTCTGAAACTTACTCTGTTCCCTCATTATCCAAAAGATGGTCTGGGCATTTTTCTTCCTAAGTACCTTAGTTGTAAGTTACTCTCCCCTGCTGTGTGTGTCTTCCTGGTACTCCAGACACCATCTGGTTCTTCGCTGGGTAGGAAGCAGTTCTTTGTTTCTCTCCATTTCCTCACTGACATATTTCTGTGTGAAATATCCTTGTATGACACTCTGTAATAATCAGCATATCAGCAATAATCAGTACCTTTGTGTATATATGGATGTGGCTCCCTACTAGCTCTTGACTATGATGTTATTTAACAACATGGTGGTATTACATAATAATCATGATGTTATTTAACAACAGTAGTGACTGTGTTTGGAAAAGTTGGGGCTTCTCCCTTCTTCCTGAGACTACAGTAACTAATTCTGCCTCTTTCTCTCTCTTTCTACCTTGCTCCTCAATTGTTTGTGCAGGGTGTCATAGAAACTTGCCAGCTGCTAAGAACATCTTTGACCTTCTCACGGTGCCACCACAAGGTTGATCCAGAGCCGTACCTTGATCTCTGTGAAAGAGACATCTGTGCCTGTACCCAGGGCATGGACTGTCACTGCTCCGTGTTCCTCGATTACGCAAGAAGCTGCGCTCACGAAGGAGTGATTTTGGATGGGTGGCCCGAAGAGAGCTCATGCAGTAAGCTGACAGGATTATTCTTAGGCTGCTTATCCCACATGAGATCATTCCTGCCTTGCAGATTTATATGCTGCAGCTAAACGCAACTGGTGCTTTTTCAGGGTGTTGATTCAGGCATGGCAGGTTAAAATCTGAAGTACCTGTCACTTCCATTTATGTAAAGTGCCTTTGCTCACTCTCCCTTTCAGCTCTCCATCACCCACTTTTTGCTAGAAGTGGTTGTCCCTAAGGCAGGTTGGTTTGAACCATATATGAAGAAGATCCTGAGCTGTTACAGGTCCCACCTTGGTATACAAAGTCATTGAAGACTTATTTGATACATAGACCTGGATGTTTAGGAGCTTTTTCACATATGGTTCAGATATATGATATTATCCAGCCTGTATTTTTCAGTGTCCTGGTGAAAGGCTCTCCTTAACATTTTTTTGTAAAGACAATTGTTTCATCCTTTGTTTGCTTGAACTGATTACAGTGAAATTGAGATGTTACCTTTATTAAGCCAAATTTTGTCTAGGTTAGAGATCCTGATTGTATCTTGAAATGCTGCCTTTACTTAGCCCAGTTTTACTGAGGTCAGAAGTCCTGATTGCATCTCTGCCAAGATTTTGCAACAAGGAAGTGTATATGTTGACTGGGATAGATTACATTTATAGAGGAAAGGTCATATTTGCACCCACCATTGATATACACATATACCTCCACTGGAGAACTCTGGTTAAATACATAAACACACAAGTGAATAATAATAATAAAAAAATATCAATCCTCTAATATCATATTCTCAATGATTTTTCTCATGTTTTTACATTACACAGGAAGGTCTTAGGATGTAAATTGATTTCATGGGGTAACTGACTGATTTGTACCAACAACACTTTCTTCTCTGGTAAAGATACTCTGTTGTTGGCAACCACCGCAGAAAACCGTGCCTTCAGGTTATGGTTAGGGCAGGAAGATACTGCCAACCACTTGTTCCATGTGGAGGTTCCTGGAGGACCAGGGAGTCTTATTTCTAGCAGTAATATTTTACCTTTCCCTTGGGACATAAAAGGGATCTGATGAAAATTTTTCTCCTTGCTCAGGGTGCAAGCCAGAGAACCCATTTTTGCTAGGGCTGTCTGTAAGTCTAACTAGAGACGTGAGTGAAATGAATCCCTCTCTGTTCCCAGGAATTACAGAGCTCACGTCTAACCCTTGACTTCACAAACCATATTTTCTTAGAGTCAGGAAAAAGAAGTGGCCTGCTGCCACATCTGGAGCTTAATTTTCCATCACCCTCACTTGTGTATGATGCTTTCTCAGGAGATGATGATGATGATGATGATGGTAGTTGCATTGGAGGCATGAAACGCTCTGCTGTGTTGGAAGGGCTCTAGTGCTGGGCACACTGTACTAGTACAAGCTGATGCCCAAGCTCCGGCAGCACAGAGAGCAAGACCACTCCTTCGTTACCCTCCCACCTCCTTCCATAGAGGATCTGCTGGGAAAGGGCAGGCTCTGATCTTTCCTTCCCACTCCATGCCCACGCAGTCTTGCTGGGTATGTATATGCATCAGAATGAAGGAATGGCTATAATGTGCACTTGCCTAATGGCATAGCTTACATAATGACAGCAGTGAAGGTACCACAGCATGGGTGTTATCCTGTGCTGGCAGTTCTCTGGAAAGAGAAGGATGGGATTTCAGAGTCTTAACTGTCTCCTAGTTCTCTCTGGAAACATGGAACAGTATAATTTCACAAATGAGTGGAGTAACTGCATAGCTTAAAGCTACAGAACATGCTTCTCTATCCAAAGTAGATATTACGGCAAAACATCTCCCCATCTTGCATTGTTCTTAATGCACTTGGCTTTAGTTACTAAGGCTGAATTTATTAGAAAACAAATTGGCTTTAACCTCTTAAGTATTTACTGCACAACCTGACAGATGATGATATTGCAGCAAACTGAAAATCAAGTGTCTCTTAAATGTTGTGCATCTGAAAAGGGAATCATTGATTGGAGAGGACATGACCTTTTTGGTGTCTCCGTGGTTAAGCCTTTGATAATTAGGGATTTATTTATTTAAGAGTTATTGAGGAATTTGCATTTCTAATTTCTTTTATTTTTTTCAGGGCCAAGATGTCCAGTTGGCATGGAGTATAAGGAATGTGTATCCCCTTGTGCCAAAACCTGCCAGAGCCTGAATATCAATGAAGTGTGTCACGGACAATGTGTTGATGGCTGCAGCTGCCCTGGTAATTTATTTACTGGGTTATTTAGGGAGAAACATTTGGCAGTGATGCTACCTATTTTATTAGAAGAAGGAAAGCTGTGTCTTCTCTTAGATTTTCCTGAAATCAGAAACACTTCTCTTTTCTGGGACCATGCCCTACAATAAACCAATTTCTATAATGCCTGTATGCTCACTTCATGAAAGGGCCATTTTTCAGACCCAACTAAAAAGTAAATGTTTCTGTGAAAGTCAGCACCGTCCAATACTCTAGGATTGCCTTTCTTTCTTGGTGAGGGACCGCTTACCATTGCTGTATCTAGATTCATTCTGAATTGCTTTTGGTTAGAAGCATCCAGTTAGAGGAAGAAAGAACAGAGAATAGACTGATGGAGTTTCTTACAGAAAAACAGTATGTGTAGAGCTCACGCTATAATTCCAAAGATCTTCATGTTTTTAGATGAACAATTTCACTTATTACTGCATCACTCATACAGGAGATTTGATTGGCTTAAAAGGGGGCAGCCCAACAACTGCAGGAGAAGGGTTTTGTTCCTGGCTGCAAAGCTTCATATGCTCCCATTTCTAGCTGGTTTTGGTTGTGGTGTTTTTTGTTTGTTTGCATGCTTTTAAAAGGACTATCTCTGCATTTCAGCCTTCAAATCTGGACTCTGTGTGAATGCACAGAGGTATTTACTGCCTCCCTGTACAAGGTACCAAGTGTGATGGAGGTTTAATGAGAACATAATTTGGTTTCCAAAACAAGGCAGTAATGACAATGTCAACCTTGTTTGAGTCTTTGTTATTGCATTCAAAGCTTAGTAGTTTCTCATTTAGCTGCCAGTCTCTTACTGGAGGTTTGAAGCTGTCACTCTGTGGCAGGACCTGGGAAGGTGCACATGAAGGGTGACAGGTGATGTAACTAGACACAAGAGCTTATTCTGTTGTGAAGGATCTAGCTATTATATTTGTGCAGTCCTGGGGGTGTTGGGAAAAGCTGAAAGAGATGAATCCACTGGCTGCACAAGGACTTTTGCTATATTCTTCCTTTGGTAGCTGCACTGGTCAGTTCAGCATAGGAAAGGTCTAAGAGGACAGGAACTGAAGAGCAGAGGAACAGGAGTTCAGCAGAAAGGGTACTGCATGAGTAGATGGGCGGAAGGAGCTGCATGAAAAGAAATAATTATCAGCAGTTCAAAACTTCTACTATTACTTGTTGCATGGTCAAGTAGGGAAGAACTTTGATTTGAGTTCTATAGAGAACTTAGGAGGATCTGACAGATGCATAGCGGAATTTAGAATTTAGGATGAGGATTATACCCTCGCTTAGCTTCCCTCCAGTGCTCTAAGACTAAAAAGGATACATTAATGAATGTGGTTTTGGGGTTTGTTTGGTGTTTTTATTTTTTTCCCCTTAAATGCACCACACAGTTCCTTGAATTGCTGTAAATGGAATTCCTATTGCCAAGGAAAAAAGCGGATGTTCTGCTTTCTTGTGCTCCCTGGAGAGCCACACCACTCTTAAATGCTCAGATCTTATTTTGAATATCTCTCACTGGAAGGATTTTCTCAACAACAACGATCTTTCCAGGCAGCTCTGTGGGAAGAATGGGAGAAAGGGAACTTACCTGTGTCTCACTGTCAGTGGTGGCTGCTGCTGCCAGGGAAAAGGGCCAAAGTCTCTGCAGGCAATTGGAAGGAGTCCCTCAAAGAGGAGGGAGAGGGGTTTTCAACAAATGAAATGTTTTGCTACAGCAACTCATTTAAAAAAGGGAGGAATATCAACTACCTCTCAACATGGGGATCTAAGAGAAAGAAACTTGACCTTTCTTCTGTTGCTAGTTTATAGTGCAATCTTGGACAAGTCTTGTAACTCTTCTGTGCCTCCGTTTATCTTTGTAAGATAAAATACTCTATATAGGATAGGTTATTATAGTTGTGTAATATGGAAACCTCAGCAGTTGAATCCAAGTTGGGAAGCTGGCCCTTTCACTTTTTGCTTCTGCAGAAGTTGAGATGAGAAACCACAGCTCCACATGATAGTATTTCTTTCTCTCAGACCCTGTCTGCTAGACTTCTATGGTGTCCAACTTTGTTTTTTCATTCCCTACTTTGTCTTCTGTCCTCTTACATCAAATACAAAACCTGTCTAGATACCCTTTACTGCAGTCAGTGAAGTGCATGTGTTTTTCCAACAGTTAAGTTACTAGACCAGCTCTGATCCACCTTGATCATGTTCCCTATGTTTGACTCGTATATGTTCCAATGTTTGTGTTTTGGACTTGGGGATTTGCTAAGCAAAGGGCTCTTCTGGGAGCACCAGAAATGCTCTGTTCAGCACGTCCTGAGGAAGAGGCAGCAATAGAAGGAAAGTAGACACCAGCCCTGTGAGGCTTTTTGGCAAGCCTCATTCTTTTTTATTATGGCTGTCTGTGACTAACTATGGATAATAATGCATATGAAGTCTTGCCAAAGTATATGAAGAACTAGAAAATCTAATCGTATTTATGTTTGTGTCCCTGTCTGTGCGTGCCATGTGCGTCTGCCGCTACCTGGTCTATGCAGAGGGGGAGCTCCTTGATGGTGAACATTGCATTGAAAGCTCCGACTGCTCCTGCATCCACTCTGGAAAACATTATCCTCCTGGCTTCACCATCTCCCAGGACTGCAACTCATGGTAAACTCCGTGTTGCTCTGGTGTGGTTGATGTTGCTCTAGATAAGTACTGCACACTGGTTAGTGACTGTTTTAGATGACCTTTCTGGAAATCTCTCTACTTCTAAAATTTTTTCTTACATTGGCAAAGACCTGCTTTCTTATTGGAAATGCTAGCCCCTTCCAAGAAATGAGCTGTTCACAAAGACAAAACCAGCTCCGCTTCTGAAGGGATATTTGATCTGATAGAACAATGTGAGGGTCATAGTCCTTCAACAGTAGAGAACTACCTGTTTCCTGTGGATAAGACAGACCGGCAGGTTCCCATGTCTGGTTAGTGTCAGCGGTGGTGTCTTTGTTTTGACTTCCTACATTTATTTAACCTCTAACCTCATTTCTTTCCAAGAGGAGTTAGCTCAGGCATGTCCTTGGAACTTCTTGCAAAGCTAATGAACCCAGCTGCATGGCTCATGATTTTTATTTTGCTCATAAATGCCAGCCTGAAGGGGGAGGCTAGCTGTCTAAAGAAAGGAAAGGGGAATGAGTAATGCATTCCTGATCTGGTTTTGTGTCAGTGTGAATATTTGTGGAAGGGGTTCAGACATCTCTGTGCCCAAATGTTTCCAATTAGAGTACAGAAGAAGGACTTAATGAAGGCCACCATATGCAGAAGAAAAACTGCCTATGCATCATAACTATTAACCAGAAGGTTTTAATTACCTGCACTGTGTGTCACAGAATATGAACCATAACCGTGACATTAGCATTTTTTCTTTTTCCCTGGAGCTGTCTGTAGCTTTAAGCTTGGGCACATTGTTCAACCTTAGGTGCTCTTGGGAGATCAGTGCTGCCTGATAGACTGTTAGAAAATGCTTCCTGTTATTCAAATTTGAGACTGCTGTAGAGAACATCATTCCATGGGCTTTTCATTTACCATCCTCAATAAACTGACTCCCAACAAATGATTTTCAAGGGCTGGGATAATGAAAGGAGTAAGAAAAATCTAGCACCTCTTGAAAATTGATTTTGGCGATTCTAGGATTGTCTGGCCTGGTATATGCCACAGGCACAGGAATGACAGCCATCTCAATCGCTATCAGTGCATGTTGCTGGTTACTAGTAGGGCCTATGGGGCATGGTGCTAAATCCACCACCCAAAACCATTAAAGCAGAGACAATCCACCTCCTTGCAACTTGCACAGAAAGAGAAACCAAGCAGAAGGAGCTTGAGTCAGCAGTGTGCTGTCAGAGTGATGAAGGTCTGCTGTAGAAGAAGCCTAGCTGGCCAGTGAAGGAAAGGGATCATTGCTTTCTTGTGACAAACTCGTGAGACTGTGACCAGAGTATTGTGGCCAGTGCTGGGCCCCCACTGTGAGAGAGGATTACGGACTGGAGAGAGTCTTGTGGAGGACGCTGGAGATGATCACAGCAGGGGATTTTATGACCTGAGGAGAATCAAAGGGAAATAGATTTATTTGAAGGCTAATGGGGGAACTTTCACTACCTAAAGTGGGGTTGTAAAGAAAACAGGGCCAAACTCTTCTCAGAGGTGAACAGCAAAAGAACACGAAGCAATGGACACAAGTTGCAGCAGGAGCAATTCTGTTTAGACACAAGAAAAAAATGATTCCCCTTGAAATGGTGCAGCCCTACGATAGCTGCCTAAAGAGGCCGTGGGACCTCATCCTGGAGATCTCCAAACTCAGATGGACGTAGAACTCGCCCACCTGATCTAACTTTGAAGTTTCCTTCTTTGAGTTGGGGGTTGTGGTATATGATTTTTCAGGAGGTCACTTCCAACTTTTTTTCTCCTATGATTCTGTTGTGTAAATAGACGTACCTTGAGAACTGTATTTAAAACTCATTCCATTTCAGTGGAATGTGGTTGAAAACTCTGTTAAACACAGAGCCTTGGTGGGGGAAAACATGACTTCTTGAGTTATGCAGCCGTTCCACCTTATATTACCAGCAGTTTCTGTTGAATGATGGTAAGAAGGGATGGATATATTAAGAAATGAGGTTATGGGAGAGGAAAAGGATGTTGGGGACTGGTCTAATTTCCCTGAAACAGAAGTTCATGTTGCAATTATTTGGGAGAAGGTTGCAACAGAAGATTTGAATTAGTGTACTCTTGCCTAAATTGTCATGATATGTTTCCTAGCATTTGTCGACGTGGCACCTGGATCTGCAGCAATGGGGAATGCCCAGGTATGTTGGCTGTATTCTTTTCAGGTTTTGACATGTAAGCCTTGCCTACATCCCTCCCACTTACGTCCCATTTGTATTTTTTCCACAGAAGAAGTGAATCTGTCTTTGTTCTTACTTGCTTGCTCCAGTGCAATCCAGATGGGATCATATTTCTAAGTTCTTCTCGTGAGACAAGCCAGACATTGTACTGTATTGTTTATGTGTACCAATGAAAAATCCTGTCTGGTGAGAAGAGCGGTCCTCTTTTGATTACTTAGTTTACCAAGATAAAAGGGTCTGAATGTTCAGAGGATTGGCTTTCAGGTAGAGGAACACTACTGGGGTTCTTTGACCAGGTACCATTCCTTATTTGATTGCTTGAATCAGCATACTTTTGTTGATGGGACAGTTTGAAGTACAAGGAGTAGACTGGATCACTTGTAATACTCCATGAGCTTGGAACCTAATGGTCATATTACAGGTTAAGGAGCTACAACCTCAGGGAGAGGATGGCTGCCCTGCCTTCCACTGGTGGTGGCAGATTGGAGAGGTAGCTCTGCAGATGTTCTTGCTCCTCTTTCTCCTACTCTTATTCCCAGGCTCACTGGTACTGGTGGCTGCTGTCACCTTTTTTTGCCTACATGGGGAATGTGACTTCATGCTGTGCATTGGCCAGCAAAGTGCCACCTTCCTTGTTTTCTTCTGCTAGTTCTGTAGCCCATCGCCTCAGTTCCTGCACTATGTTCAGCCTGCTTGACCTGGAACAACATTTGACTCTGCTTGCGTTGTGCGCAGAAGTCTGCAGGGAGACAGCATGTCTCTTTATGGTTTTGTTCTCCTTGCTTTTGGGAGCTGAGAATGGGAGGGATGAGGAGACTGGGGTTATGGCAGGACAGGAAAAGAGAGAGCAGGTTTTTTGGGTTTGGTGGTTTTGTTTTGTTGAGATGAGACTGTGCAATCCTCACAAATTAGGAGAATTACATCAGTCTTAAAATGGCTATCAAAAAGTCTGTCCTTCTATTAACATTAAGCTTACCCGACCCATCAATGCTCTGTTTTCTCCTGCTTTAGACTGAAATAGCATTTGCCCTGAGGTGTCAGCAGTAAAAAACCCAACACAATGAAGGGGAAGTATGCAAATGTTCAAAATAGAAATATGCTTGAGGTATTCACTAAAGATTTCTCCAAGTGCAGGGAATCTCACTGTCTAAAATGCAGAATCAAGGACACAAGCCCTAGCTGATTTGTTACGTCTTTTAGCTAATGGGTAGCAACATGCTGATGAACAAGAAATATTTATTTTTTTTCAGTTTTTACCTAAGTTATACCTCTTGATGGCCTTGCTTTCTGGGCTATGATGAATGTGGGCTATGTGGGCCAAATTTTTATCGTCAATTCCAGCCATGTTTTCTTCATAGTGATTATAGAAATGAAGATAAGCTTGGCATTGAGACTTGCTGGCAGATGTTGATATGCAGCCTCATGCAAGAGGGAATATAACATTGCTGCCTTTTTCCGAGTTGAGAAGCTGTGCCGAATGACCAGAAGTCAAAAAGAAAGGCAGCTTATTTTTGTACCTTCCAGCAATACATCCAAGTCACTTTTCAGCTAGGTTTGTGCAAGGCTGAAGGTGCAGCTGTTTTACACGTACCTGCTAACATCTACAAACTGGACTGAGACAGTATGGAAGGGCAGCGAAGCCTTCCAAAGCAGCAGTCCTTCATTGGAGTAGTAGACAAGTTTATGTTGTTACCTGTTCTGTTTTGTCTCTATTTGAAGGAATAGTGCAGCAATTTTTTATTGTTGGTTGGTTATTTTTTCAACAAATATTTCTGATATCATGTGTCACAGAAGGTTTATGTACTTAGACTCACAGAAGTTCCAAGGTAGTTCCATTTTTTTTTTTTTTTTTGCCAACCTGTTTGTCAGGAAAGGTTTCTTTATATTGTGGGAATGAATTTCCTACCTGTAAGTTTGGTGATAAAGCTGGGTACCCAGCTGGAGAGAGTGCTTCAGAAGGCAGTAGCTGGCTAACACTACCGAGAAGCTCTCAAGCTGATATTGTAAATTAATTATAAAGGCAGTAGGTTTCAGGAAATCTCACGGGACGCATTACACCAAATGGAGTAGATAGAGGGACCCATAAGAAGAGACTTTGCCGCAGGAAAGAAATTTTCCTTCCAGGAGCGATGACAAAGGGCTGGGACTTGCCTTGGGTAGTGGTCCCTAGCTCTCCATGCTGCAAACCTGTCCTCTTGGTTCCTGGTTGCAAAGAACGCCCTGGAAATCAAACTGTGCATAATATGGTGGGTTATGCCTAGTTTTTAAAAATCTGTTCTCCACATCTGATAGCCAGTTAGTTGACTCTGAAGTTGAGTAGAATAACATTTGTTTTACCTTTGTGCAAGTTTAATTGGACAGAACAGAAAGTAGGATTTCCAGGGTGAACTAGTAAATAACAAGCCACCTTACTCTGCAGGGGATGACAAACATCCAGTGGGTGCTGGACTTTTCTTAGGGAAAACCAGAGCTGTGCAAGACTGAGAATCCTCAGGATCTGTGAGGTGCTTTAGCACAGGCTGGTTTAAGATGGTTAACACTGAATGTTGAAGAGGGAAGTTTGCACTTTGATGTTCATAGACAGATCTTATGTGAGACTCAAAGGCAGTGAAGAGAGGATAACTCATGCGGTTCATCTGCCAGGTTGTAACATTTAACCTTGCTCCATCCTCTGACAGTGGATTGCTGCTGTAGGCCCAGCATCTGAATTTTGTTTTGGACAAGGAGGTCTCTGCCCACCTTGTTTGCCATGGGGCCATTTCATAAGTGTGATAGTCTTCACATATGAAAGAATTTCTTTGCAAGCTCTGTGGAGGTCTTTGCAGAGACGCTAGCATAACAGGGTAATAAATCCCAGTTGTGGCACATGAATACTGCCTTCCTGGAAATGAAGAACCACAACTTACCAAAACATTTTCAGATGCTGATATGCTTACATAGCCTCTTTTTGTAGTAGAAGGGTGGGCAAGCCAGACTTTCACATTATTCTGTAAGGATTTTAGATGTAGCTATTGTAACTATGGAATTATTTTCAACTTTATGCTAGTTAATTAAGACAATGGTTCAGAGTCAAGTCCAGCATAAATTCTGCCCTTGGAAGAACTCCAACACTAATTATTTTCTAGCTCTTCATTTTGATAAGGTATTTTTACTTTCATGTTATAATTACTTATGGGTATTCAAGGCAGCCAAACAAAGGAATCAACAGTTTTTGGGGGTTGCATTCAAGGAGGCCTTTATGAAGAAAGTTTTCAGACACTGTTTCCTTCATAAAACCATACTGCAATACTCAAAAACTATCAGTACAGACACAAAAAAGGGGAGCTCACAATCTGCCCAGACTCAACTGTGAAACACAGACTGAGAATGAGACATCTCTGCAGCAGAAGAGCAGAACAGCAGTGAGAGTGCAACAAGTCTCATTGCAAATTTTGATTTTCAACTTAAAAACTGCCTGTATTCTGCAGCCAGCTCCATGGATGCCGATGTGCTCCACTGAGCTAAGTAAAAGTGTATTTAAAATGTGTCATGTCGGGATGCTGCAAGCATCTGCATAGGGGTAAAGGAGCAACACGTCCCGGCATATGGTGTGTGTGACTAATGCTGGGTAATCCTGAGTGTCTTTCCCAGCTCTGCCTGTCTTAGGCATTAATACTTCCATTCTCCGTGCCTGTTTCTCCATTGTATAGAGGGAAACTTAGTTCCTGCATAAAAGAGAGCATGAATGGCTGTTTAAGATTGGTCAGTGCCACCAGCACCCATCACTTAGGTCTGAGGTATGACAGCCTGCGGAGAGCTTGAGTGACTGAGCTGAATTTCCAGGGCCACTGAGGAAGAATCAAATCCACTTCAGTGCAGAGAGCTGAGCCATTTGCTGACGTCCTCATGACCCTTGTTTGTAACATTATATAGGCTTTTCCGTAGACGTGAATTTCAGCTGCTGAGTGCGATTTATACCATATTCCCCAGCTTTTGTTGGTGCCTGTGTTACTACTGGTAATGACTTACAGGAATAAACAGTGAGATAAGCATCTCGCCGGTGCTTTCTGGTCTGCAGGGAACTCGGGCCTTGTGCAACCTGCTCTGCTGGGCTTCTCTTCCCCCTCAGCGGCTTGCAGGGGGACGGGGGGGGGGGGGATTCTGCTCACAGCTGGCACTGGGGTGATTCATGGCACTCTGCATTTTTCAGGAGAATGCTCCGTCACTGGCCAGTCCCATTTCAAAAGCTTTGACAACAAGTACTTCACCTTCAGTGGGATCTGTCAGTACTTATTTGCCAAAGACTGCGTGGAAAATTCCTTTTCTGTGATCATCGAGACCGTGCAGGTAACGGCAGCCTTGGCCGGTGCCTGTGGGCCCCTGCGCGTGCTCCTGAGGGAGCGGGAAGGGCTGCGGGAGCGTGATACAAATTGCAGAGGCACAGGCCAACAAAAGTAATTTTCCTATGAAATAATTAGTTTAAATAACAGATGCAGTCTTTCTCCTTAGATAATAAGCGTTTAGCTTCTCCCGGTGGCCATTCCCAGGAGCCTACCTGGAGGCTGAGGTTTGTCAGGAGGTCTGGGGAAGGAGCCCTGCCTGCCCCTGTGCCAGCTGAGCAGAGGGCATCTCTGGCGGAGCACCCTGAGGGATGGTGCCTCCTTGATGTCCGGGGAAAGGACATTTCCTTGGAAGCCGAGTAGGGTGCCCAGGCAGAGCAGTACCTTGAGTTGCTTTCCATTACGTCATATTGGTGGGTGATTTCTGTTGCTCGCTAGCTGGTCAGCAGCTCCTGGCTTTCTTTGCCTCCCCTGAGGGCTGTGAGAGAGGCAGCTGGAGGTCAGCGGGCAGAGATGGCTGGAGAGAGGCAGGAAAGAGAGCCAGTCTGGTGCGGGGAGGGAGGGAGACCCTGGAGGGGGTGTCACAGGGAGGTTAACCCAGTCATGAAATTAATCGACCAGGTGGGAATAGGTGAGCTAACCTGGAAACTAAAAAGGATGCTGAATAAAGCAGAAGGGAAGAAAGAGGACAGAGAAGTGGAAGGCAGGGAGAGGTACGATGGAGCCAGCAGACTGACTGGGTGAAGGGGAGCAGCAGCCTGCCTTGCAGGGCACCAGCAACAGAGAAGTCGCAGGGTTTGGAGAAACAGGGCGTGACTGTGCATCATCTGCGTCTGTATCCTGCACTAGAAAGCTCTGATAGCGCAGCTCTGAGGCCATCTGTGTGTGGGAACTTGCAGAACGAGTTTTGACTGAAACTTCCCTTTCGAAACCAGGGAGGAGACCCAGGGGCCTGCAATCCCTGTTCCTCATCTGCGTAACCCACAGCCAGGAAAAAATAACAGCACAAGTCTCGGGCTCTGTGAACCATGCTGCTGTTTCCCAGGCGGATGGGCTGTGCAGGGCAGCGTGCCCTTCCTGCAGGGTCTGGCCACCACTGGGCACCAGCACAGGCCGCTCCCGGCAGTCTGCTGGAACCCCTGCCGACTGCTTTCCAGGCTTGGAGACAGGGAGCTGCAGGCAGCTCAGCTCCCTGCTGCGTGATTAGCAGGGTAATGGAAGAAAGGCCACCAGCCTGGTGTTTGTGGGATGCAGAAACAAAATCCATAAAACCATGGAGACACTTAACACCTCCCAAATTAGATAACGAAATGCTTTCTGGGGGGCATAGGGCTAAGTCACCAATAAAGTGAAAGCTCGAGGTTTGAGGCAAATTTTCCCCTTTCTGTAGTGTGCAGATGATCCTGATGCTGTGTGCACTCGCTCAGCTTCTGTCCGAATCCGGGATATGGACAACAGCCTCATTAAAATGAAACACGGAGGAGGAATTTCACTGAATGGACAAGACGTACAGATCCCTTTGCTACAAGGTGTGTTGCACGGGCTAACTCTGGCCAGCCTTTGAAGGGGTCCTACTTACTAGTGTTCTCTGGCATGCCTTAGCCCAGTTCAATCAAAAAGTGCTTTCAGTACCAAATTCTCACTTTCTTCTTCTAGAAACCCTGCCATTTCAGCTTCTCTCCATGCAGCTGACACACCTTTGCTGACCTCCTCTAAAATCAGGAGAGTTAAGCTGGTCTGGATTTGTGATACGTGATCTTGAAAACCACTGTTGGTCTGTGCTTTTTTAAATTATTATAATTTTTCATCCAGAAGCTTGAAATCCCTCCTGTTATCTTGTAAAATGTCACAGTTAATGTCTGAGGTTTGGCAGAATGCATATATATCCTCTTCTAGAGCTCCTGAGTGCCTTGAAGTGTGCCTATGCACACGTTCATGCAGATGTAAACTGCTGAGCAGGCACGAAACTTGGGAAGTGTGGCCTCCCAGACTTTGGCAGACCTGTATGCCCCCTGCTCTGTGGCAGCCGCTCTGTTGGCCTGTTCAGTGTGACACAGCAGTCCCGGGCAAGGAAACACTGCAACCTGGCTTGGTTGACTGATGCTTTGTGGTTATCTTAAGGTGCCCTCCGTATCCAGCGCACAGTGAGGACTTCAGTTCACCTTACCTATGGAGAAGATTTGCAGATTGACTGGGATGGTCATGGTGAACTCCTAGTGAAGGTACTCTTTCTTTCTGTTTTATTTCTGCCTTTTTGCTCCCTCTCTCGTCCCACCCAAACATGTACAAAGATTTTCTTGTCTGTAGTGAGAAATTGCTTTGTGTTGCATGTTAGAAATGCCATTCTCTTTTGCTACCCCCAGAGTGATATACAGCTCCTTTTGTATTCCAGAAACAAATGTTTTCATCCTACAGCAGCTTGGCATCTTCTCCCCCCCCCCCCCCCCCCCCCTTTTTTTTTTTTTGTGTGTGTGCAATAACAGCCATTATTAACCATGAACAGTTTTGTGTTTTGTTCAGCAGATACTGTCCAAACAGGATTTTCCTTTAATTTGCTTTGACTGTCCTGTCTAAAGTAATGGATTTGTATGACTTAAAATAAGGGAAGAATATGGCTCCAGGGACAAAGTTATTCATAATTTCCAGGAAAAATCAATTAACTCAACAGAAGATATGTTGCATGCTCCTTCTACTGTGAAGAATGTTTAAAGTCACCCTTGATTAACAATTAGGGTTTGTCTGTGCTGCAGACTGCAGTGGAGTGTAGAAATACCCAAGCCCAGTTTAAAAGAAATGAGCTGTAAGGGAGGCAGTTTAGCTGCAACAACAGAATGCTTCACCTAAACCACTTTTTGTATGTGTGTGTGTTATAAGCTGCAGAATGATTTGCAGTGCAGAAAAGCCTGTGGGAGAAGGGGGGAAGATTATTTACTGTGGAATGATCTCCAGACAGCTGATAACCCACCACAGCTTCTCCAGCTAAGCTATCTGTTGCCCTCTTTGCTCCTACAAGAGGCTGTTTTCTTTCAGTTGGTAGGTCTTAGGGACTGCAGGTGTTGTCCTTGAGGGTGTATTTGCTCCCTCAGGAACATGACTTCTTCTGTAGTGTTGTTTCCTGGTGTCATGACCTGTGGGCTACAGATGCTAAGTCACAGTGATATGCTCTCCTGTGATGCTGCGTGGCTATGGACCTACATGCTCCTGCTGTGTCTATGTGGATGGGTGCTTAGCCACAGCTCTGCTGCCTTTGAGCCCCACTTGTGGCAGGAGATCTGCAGCTGGGCACTGTGTGGGGTGGTTTTGCTCACTGAGAATTTGGCCAAGCAAGCCGGTTTTACTGGGGTTTTCTACTGAGCAGTGGGCACTGCCCTCTCTGAACCATGGCACTGCTTTTGCACTCTCCTTGCCTGCCCCCCTTAAATGTCAGATCTGGCACAGTGTAAAGGTTCACAAAAGCTGGTTCAGAAGTGAGTACAGGAGCCGAAAAGACAACAGAAAAGAAAGGTCAAGAATAACTTCAGAAAGCATCTATGATTTTGTTGTTGTTTCAATCTAGCCTGTATGTCTGTGCTCTGAGGGTCCTAGAAGTTGTTTTTGGGCTGAGCATAATTCAGTTCAGTCCCTTGGCACATCTCAGAAGTTTTGGCTTTTCTCAGTGTTCAAAGTATTTTTCTGCCTGGTCAGAGACCCGTATAGCCTGGCAAATTCTTTCTTACAGTTAAAACAAATCTAATTTTCTGCTCCAGATCCTCTACCCATAAAAGCAGTGGAAGTTTCTCCAATTGTCTGTATTTATTCAGTTCTGGTCCAAGCTCTTTCCCTCACTGAGTATCTAAAGCATCTTTTAAATTGCTTTTGGAGACTTAATTTATGCTGGATTTGTAGACTAACTTGTTGCCAAGTATTTCTGACAATTGGGGGAAGTGATACACTTCCATTACCTTGGCCAGACTTCTGGTAAAAATTCTTTCGATGTTCCTCAAGAAGGCTCCCCTTTCTGTGACCATTTGTCGTCACCAATTGGCATTTGTGATTCAAGGTTCCACTTGAAAATATGTCAGAAATTGGGGTTGTATGAGTCACTGTCCATCTGCAGAGTACGTGAAAAAGTAGCTTCCTTGGCCATCGGAACAATAAGAATATGTATCCTTTAGTAATTCATGGTTGTTCTTTCCGGTGGCCCATATTTGCTGTCTGGCCACTGTGTCTGAAGGGAAGGTAGTATTAGGTTGTATTTTGGAGGATGTTTTTATTTTTAATTTTACAGAAAAGCAGTTTTCTTTAAAAATGTTTTTCTGGCTTTCTTGGTTCTGTTTTCACTGGTCACTCCTGCCAGTCTAACTAGTAGCACTCTACTAAATGAATACAGAGAACTACTGTAGCATTAAAGCACTAAGTCAGCTCCCGAGGACAGTTGGTAGTACTTGTGGTACACCAGATCTTTACTTCTGATAGAAACTGACATTTCCTACTCGAATAAATATTGGTGCCTTTGTGTTGCAGATGTTGCTTAGGAGATTTCCCCTTGCTTACCTCTAAGTTTAGGGTCCCATTTCAGCTGTCCCTTCGTTTGCAGCAAGAGTATGACAAAGTGGAAAAGCTGTCCCTTCATTTGCAGCAAGAGTGTGACAAAGTGGAAAAGTGTGTCTGCTATGTGGGTTGTTTGCAATGCTGCTTGTAGCGTGTCATAAGTTTCTCTAGGCAGGAGGAGGCTCTGATGTGAGGTAATGTAGCTTTAGGGGTAGTACTCTCTTCCTTACTTTATTAATGGTCCTTAATGGTGAGGCAAACAACTCCTCCAACATTGCCTCTGTTTTGTGACAAAACCGATCTGTTCAAATTTTCTTAATCTTCACTTTTTTGTTGAAATGTGAAATGGTTTCAAGTGCAGTACCTTTTCCCAATTTACCATTGGAAAGATAATCATCTAATTATGTTTAAAAATGCAACCTCCACCGTTGCCCTGTTCATTTACAGGAAGGAAGGGGAAAAACAGGGAAGGACTAAACTGGAGTGCTGATCAAGGCATAAAAATAAGCCATTTTTCTCATACTAACCCTCAGTTACCATCTTGAAATTGTTACTGTGCCATCCAAAAATTGTCCTGCTGCTAATAGTAGCATTTTTGTTAGAAGTTTAAAAACGTAGTACAATGAAATTGTATCTATAGTCTTTTAATGTGTATTTGAGACTTTCCTTGATTGTTAAATTGTGTATTGTTCATTCTTTAGAAAATCTTGCTATACAGTGGTGACCTGTTCTGGAGGATGATCAGGCTAATGTTGTCTTCCTTAGCTGTCTCCAGTCTATTCCGAAAAGATGTGCGGGCTATGTGGAAATTACAATGGTAACCAAGGGGATGATTTTCTTACACCTTCGGGCATGGTGGAAGCTCTTCTGGAAGATTTTGGAAACTCCTGGAAGCTCAATCCAGGCTGCCAAGACTTGTTAAAACAAGACAGTGACCCCTGCAATCTCAATCCTCGTTTAGGTACTGAACTCCATCCAAAATTAACATGTGCTGCAAACTGTGATCTTCCGTTTTACGTAACAATAATAAAAAAAAAGAAAAATAAGGGAAAAGAGTAGAAAGCTGGTTTTGCTTAAATTACCAGCGAGGTAACTGTAATCACTGTTAAAAAACCCCAAAACTCAAAACCAACCAACCAAAAGAGAAACAAACAAAGGGAGGTGCTGATCGACACAGTCTTCCTAAGGCAAATGTAATTTTTTGTGAAAACTGACAACAAAAATTAGTGATGTGGGATTATGCGACTGTTCAGTTTGAACCACAGAGTTAGACCATCACAGTCACAGCACAAACTCGCGACCCTGAAACTACTTTTACAAGCGATAACAGTACTTTGTAACAGTGTTTATCCTCTGGGTGGACAAAACACCTGTCATCTTCACCCCTCTGTCCTTGCTCCTTATGCACTTTTCCTGATGCCTTGTCTCCCTTCTTTTTACTGCATGCCAACAAACAGCCTTCCTCTTTCCCTCCATACTGCTTGGCTGTCCAGGTTGGACACCGAGAGAAATTCTCAGAGCAGTTTTCTTGTCCCAAGTGTTACAGCAACCTCTGATTTTTGGGGGGAGCAAGCACACAGAAAATTCTATGGCTGTAGATTAGAGCAAATGCTGGTGATTTGCGAGTATAGTGCAGCCTAGAAGGTTTAATTTTGCAAATATAAAAAGCAGCAGAAAGCAGAGGCCCTGTAAGAGGAAGTACAGCACCAGAAATAGTGGTAACAGAATATAAAAGTATTATTTTTCCTTGATTTGTTTTACTAGTGAAACATTATTCTTTCAGTGGAGCTCATGACATATAAGCTATGATGCTATCTATGCCTACTTGATCCTATTTTAGTCTTCTGTGTGGTTTTTTTTTTCCCCCCAAAGAAAAAAGAATATTTGCTGTGCCTCCACTAGATTTTCTTGAAAGCTGCTGATTGATTCAGTGGAAGCATGTAATTTTTCTCTTTTTAGCCAAATATGCTGAGGACTCCTGCTCAGTTCTGATGTCTTCTGCATTTGAACCCTGTCACCATGAAGTCAGTCCCACTCCTTATGTGAAGAACTGCCGCTTTGATGTTTGCTCCTGCTCCAATGGCAAGGATTGTCTGTGCTCTGCTATTGCTAATTATGCAGCAGCTTGTGCTAGGAAGAACGTGCTGGTCCAGTGGAGAGAACCCGACTTCTGCCGTAAGTGAAACGCTCCTAAACTCCACTTGTTTTCCTGTCTGGAAGAAATTTCACAGCAATGTCAGGTGAAAAACTTAGAATGAGATAATTTCAGCAAGGTGCCAAATATTTCATACGACAAACGATGCAAAGCAAGGATGCAAAAACAGTTCACAGAGACTGCTCAGCACTGGGGGAGAGAAGCAGTCACCTGACATACCTCAGCAGAGCTTTTGACTGGATTTCCATTTTCTGCTACATTTAAGTTTTAGCTACTCACCTGAAAACTTTTTAAATATCCCAGGGTAGAAATCTCCAAGTGATTTGTAGTGATGCATGAATTTTTTTTGGTGTGTCCTTCTTTTGAGGCCCAAGCTTCCCAGGTCCTGACCTGACTGATCTGTGACCTCTGACATTACCCAAAGTTGAAGGAATAGAGGAAGCACAAAGGCAGGTACTTGGTCACAGAACAGAATCATACCAGTATAGACAAACTTGTATCGGAATGGACCACTGGCACTCTTCTGCTACCAACCCTGCTCATAGCAGGGTAAACAACAGCAGATTGCCAGGTGGCTTGTCCAGACAAGTTCTGAGTATCTCCAAGGATGGAGATCCTGCAAATTCTCTGATATGTATCTCCCTTAGCACTTTGATAATCACCCTGTCAGTGCAGCAGTCTGAGATCTGTGTCAGATCTCATTTTGTGTACACCATTCAGCTAGTGGGTGGATATAATTTTTCTAACCACATATGAGCTCCTTTCCTTCTGCTCTGTGTAAATTCTAGTGTGATGTGGCAGCTGGTTCAAGATGAGATCTTGAACATTGATCAACAGGCCATGGGTGGCACCACTGAGCTAGCAAAATAGTGGGGTTTTTTGTCTGTGTTTTTTTTGTGTAGACATTTAACTCCTATGAGAGTCAGTAAAGGTTGAGTTTTTAATTCCCCTGAGGACTGTTTGCAGAATGCTACTTGTAATAAATGGCAGTGCTCATTCAAAAGCTTGCAGTCTAAAAGATGAGATGTTACGAGAGGATAGAACAAAAATTCAGGCTGCAGCTTTGGGTTAGAGAGGTGGGGTTAACAGAGAGAATAGGATGTTTTTGCAAGATTAATAGCCAAACTGTTAAGAAGCTGGAGCAGAAGAAGCCAACATATTTTATTTATTTTCTTTCTCTGTTAGGTCAATGTGGTAGGAAAAAATTCATTGCAATGGAATTTTGATTGAAGATGGACACAATTTTCCCTATAAATATTTGTGAAATTGAGGTTTTTCCATTTTCCTGAGTAAGTTTACTATTGAGGAAAGAAGACAATTGAAAATTTTGGGGGAAAGCATGTATGCTTGGCAGCTGTCCAGATCTGTTCTGTTACTTCTTCCCAAACGGTGCATGGGAAAAACATTTATGATCTGAGTGTGTAGAAACTGGACAAAAGAGAAGGAGAGGTCACTGGCCTTCCACCTGGTAGGGTCTGTACCTGTAAGGTCAGCGACTACAGTTTCTGCAGGCTGGAGGGTATTTACTGCGAATGAGAGCAAAACCAGTTTATGTTAAACTGCTGCATGGTTTCATAATATTTTACCTAATTTATGTAAATGTTCAGATAGTGGAACAGTAATGTAATAAAAATCCTTTTAAAACTGTGCAGGTCTGGAGGCTGAAAGAAAGAGCAGCAATAATGCACCATCGTTCTTTCTGTAATTGAACAAGTCAATTTTCACAATTAATCTTTAATAGCACAGAGCTGCTTCTTCCTTTCTGTGCATTACAGAGCGCTTTATGTGCTCGTAAAGTGACGATTTCCCTGATTGCAGATCCATCAGCCCCCATTAAATAATCCTGGTGCCCTAGACATCTCCTGTCACATGAAGGAGAAAAATCCCTCTTTTAATGGGCTTGAGAGGTGAATGTGCAGGTTGTGTAATTTGTGCTGATGGCCCAGTGCACTGCACACATACTCGGTGCCTGCCTTGGTCAACGGAGATTCAGTTTCTTGGGAAATGACTTGACAGAACCGGTTTGGTTGATCTGAAGTGGATAAGTGGCAGGGAGGCAAGTCATTAGTGTAGCACAGCACTTCTGCTGGGTGTCAAGCTAACAAGCACATTAATCTCTCAAGTCTTGGAAATTATTTTAGTTGCAGTTTGATTGTTTAAGAGCTGACTTGTACCCTTGTAGCTTGTCATGAATAAGCAACAGAGACACTCCCTTCATGCTGCATGAAAGGAGCAGATAGGCCATACTGTGAAGGGCAGGCTCTCATGCACATGCATGTAAAAAACTCAGTAAAAAACCTGGCTGGATGGTTTGTGGTGAATGGAGTTAAATCCAGCTGGTGGCTGGTCACAAGTGGTGTTCCCCAGGGCTCAGTATTGGAGCTGGTTTTATTTAATATTTTTATCAATGATCTGGACAAGGGGGTTGAGTGCACCCTCAGTAAGTTTGCAGATGACACCAAATTGGGTGGAAGTGTTGATCTGCTTGAGGGCAGGAAGGCTCTGCAGAGGGATCTGGACAGGCTGGACTGATGAGCTGGGGCCAATTGTATAAGGTTCAACAAGGAGAAGTGCCAGGTCCTGCACCTGGGTCACAACAACCCCTGCAAAGGTGCAGGCTTGGGGAAGGGTGGCGGGAAAGCGGCCTGGCAGAAAAGCACCTGGGGGTGCTGGTCAACAGTTGGCTGAATGTGAAGTGCCAGTGTGTCCAGGTGGACAAGAAGGCCAACAGCATCCTGGCTTGTATCAGAAAGAATGTGGCCAGCAGGACCAGGGAAGTGACCGTCCCCTGTACTGGTGAGGCCACACTCTGAATACCGTGTTGAGTTCTGGGCCCCTCACTGCATGAAAGGCATTGAGGTGCTTCCAAAGAAGAGCAATGAAGCTGGTGAAGGGTCTAGAGAACAAGATTTAGGAGAAGCAGCTGAAGGAACAAGGGTGGTTTACTCTGGAGAGAAGGAGGCTCAAGGGAGATCATATCACTCTATACAAGTACCTGAAAGGAGGCTGTAGTGAGGTGGGTGTCGGTCTCTTTTCCCAAGTAACAAGTGATAGGATGAGAGGGAATGGCCTGAAGTTGCACCAGGGAAGGTGTAGATTGGATATTAGGAAAAATTTCTTCACCAAAAGAGTTGTCAAGTACTGGAACAGGCTGCCCAGGGAAGTGGTTGAGTGTCAATCCCTGAAGGCATTTAAAAGTTGTGTAGATGTGGAGATAAGGGACATAGTTTAGTCGTGCACTTGGTAGTGTTAGTTTAATGGTTGGAGTCGATGATCTTAAAGATTTTTTTTCCAACCTAAATGATTCTGTGTCTCGTGTGTGTATATATGTATGTATGTGTTGTTTTGTAGCAAAGGGGAATCAGTCAACAGATTCCTAAATCTTTCTTCAGGTTTTAGGACCTGTTGATAATGTGGTGGTGCTGGGATAGTTTATTGTCTTTGAATGGCTTCTGTAAGAGGATTTGTATGGGATAAATCCAAGAGTGCTGAAGTGAGGAGTAGGGAATTAAGGGCAGACTCTGAGCAGCATTTGAGGGTGGCTGCTTTACATGGTGGGGCTCAACATGCTGGCTGGTGCTGGTAGAGCAGCTGTGTTCAATCTAGTCCTCACAGGGTACGTCTTGACCCAGAACATCTGACCTAGATGTGATTGTGTTTTCACCTTGTGCTACCCAAGAAACTGGTCAGGATTTATGCCTTTTTCACTCTGGGTTGAAAACCCACCCACAAGAAGCTGGATGAATTATCTAATTGGATACACATTTTCCCAGTGCTTTTTCCACTATTTTCCATCTTATTCCTGAGAAAGGCTGATCTTCAGCGCACATCGTTGAGCTGTTTTGGTTTTGTAATAGGCATCCGTACAGAGTAGGTGCACCTCGCCTTTTCCTCTCATTTTCCTGGCAATAATGGGATGTTGTTTTTTTTTTTAGTGACTGTATTACAAAGTGTGCAGACAACAGTCTGCTCCCAGGTCAGGTCTTGCCTTTTGGTGTTAAAAACAGATGTTGCTGGGAGGTGATGGAGGACAGCATTGGGACTTGGAGTGTGAACATGACATTGAGTAGCATAACTGGAAAAATGGGGGATGTTTCCAAAATTGTAGGAAGTGCATGGATGAGTTACAAAGCTTTAGCTAAGAAAGGGATCCACTACAAAGTTGTCCCTGTGGGCAGGGAGTGGTACCACTGACTAGAAAGCAGAGCAGGATGTTTGGCTTAGTTATCCTGTCCTTTTTGAACCTTAAAACTCTGGTAAACTGGTGTACCCACCTAAAATCTGCCAAACCAGTTCCTTATTTCCAGAGGTTCCTATGTAGCAAATGATATTTTTGGCTGAGACTTCATGGTTATCCTGCTTGTACATGCCTTTAGTGATGAAAGTTACTTTTAAAATTGTCCTCAGCCCAGGGCTGTGCCTTTTCAATATTTGATTTACTGCAAAGATCTTGTTTATGTAAATTAGAAGCACTGTTCTGTGAATAGCTGCCAAAGACTCCTTTAACTGTGAGTGAATCTATCACCTACTTCTGAGTTACGAGGTATTTACTTGGCCTACTGTGTTGATGAGCACATGTAAATTTCTTGTTAAATAGTTTGGGCCCAGGTCCCAAACATGGGAGATCTTTGCTCTGCAGAATGCTTCATGTCACCTTAGATGCCTCTGGGCTGGATCCTTAGGGTAAGGGCTTATGGTCCCATGTATGGGACTTCAGGTGCCTCAACAGAAGTTGGGGAGATGTTGGTGCAGCCGTGCCTGTCTTCAGTAAGTAGAAGTAACTATTTCAGAGGAATTTTGTGAAGGTAAGCATTAGATGTTAGTTAGCATGTAGGGCTTGCTTTGTTCGCCTCAGTGTCAGTTCAGCCCTGCTAACAGCTGGGTGAGGCTGCAGGGCAGTAGCCTTGCTATAGTTGGTTTTTGGTGTGGTTGTTTTTTTTTTTTTTTTTAACTGTCATTGCTGCTACAGTTCCCAGGGATGTGTGCTTACAGAAGAGAGGGTAGGGATTATTGAATCATTCTGCTGTGATGACAAGGGGAAGAGCTTTCTCTGTAACCCCTTCATCTTGGTTTTAGCGCAGTGCAAATGTGTCAGCTTTTATTTGCAGCTGCATCCCTTGCTCCACTGAACATCCTACCTCATCACCGCACAACTCCAGCCGTTTGCTTTGGAAGGTTGCTGCAATCGACAGGTTTTGTAAGCTGGTCAGGGGGCCTGTTAAAAGCCCTTGATAATACTAACTTGTTTTCTCATCTTCTGCAATGTGTTGTCGTAGCTGCCACCTGGTGCCGATGCTGATGTATGCAGAGGAGATTGCCTCAAAATCAGTGCTGTAGAACTTCGTCGAAGTTTTATAAACAAAGCAACCAAAATAGCTCCAAAGACCCTAATTAGCTCTCCATAAAAATCAATCAATCATGGAAAATCGTTAGTACCTAAGGTTTGGCTCCATAATCACTAAATGACTTCTTTATTTGCACTTGTTTCCATAGAAATCACTGAGAGCTGCTGGGATGTGAGGCTTTTAAGTATTATAGCACCTGCTTACCAAGGCAGAACCCTACCCTACTTCTTATTTTGACCAAATTGTCCCTAACTGGGTTGCAAAGGAAGAGAAGTGTGAATGTGTACATGACACTTCTAATGCTCCTAACCTGCAGGTCTCAGTAGTAACAGAGGTTGGACAGAGCCTGTGTTTTTCATTCTGGATGAAATTTTGTGGATGGATTTTGATTGCAGGGATCACAATCCAATCCTGACCTTTACTGGGAACTGCACGTAGTAAAGTTTTGCTTGCGTGTGTATAAGCAGTGCCGTAGGCTTCACTGGTGCTGCAGACTTAAGGAGACAGTAATACGGGCCTGCACTGATGAGTAGATTGTGTAAATACATTTTAATTCCCAGCTTCCCGGTCTAGTTTAGGCAGCTTTTCCTTTAGTTGGCTTTGGATCAAATGCCAGTCTCCCTGATGTGCACATCGTTCAACAGCAATGACCTGTCCTGAAGGCCAAGTGTACCGGCAGTGTGGGATGCCATGCAACCAGACCTGCAGATCTCTGTCCTACCCAGACGAGGACTGTGATGAACTCTGTGTAGAAGGATGCTACTGTCCCCCTGGGCACTACCTTGATGAGCGTGAGCAGTGCGTGCCAAAGTCCCACTGCTCCTGTTATTATGATGGTGAGATCTTCCAGCCAGAGGACGTCTTTTCAGATCATTACACCATGTGGTAAGTGCAATGTTCGTAATTCATCCCTGCATGCTGTGACTCAAATTTTTGGATAGCCTGAATGATTAACTGCTTCAGTTCCTCAGTTCCTTTACCTCCACTGAAAGGAGTTTAAAAAAGGGCAAGATTTTGCCTCCAACAAACCAAATGGTGAGTTTTCCTGTTGCATCTCTATCCATATAATTTCAAATGTCACCTTAGTCAGAAAACAGTATTAAGCCCTGTTCCATGAATAGTTCCTGCCAGTTTGAAATGGAGTTTAATTACTGACAACAGCTACTTTGTAGGCTTTTAAAATGTCACTTTAATGTACTGAGATACATTTCTTAAACGTTAAAACCTAATTACCTCTATCAAAGATGCAAATATTAAAAAGCATTTCTTATTTTTAAATTGAGTAGCAGTACACTGACAGTAGGAATGTAATTGCTGGGCAGCTCCTGGCAAGCCCAGTTTTGGGAACAGCGTCTTCTCCTTTTCTCCCTCTACAACAGAAGTCATGAGTTGCAGGAACGAAGTGGTCCCTTACCTCTTTCCACAGCAGACCTATTATCTTGCCCAGCTTTATGCCTGAGCAGATGCATTGAATTCAGCAGGACAGGGCTAGCATACAGCTGGGTTACCATGCTAGTATATCACATCAACTATTTTAAGGAAGGTTTGCTCTTAAGGTTGATAAGCACAGTGGATGGAGAGCAACAGATCAACCCCAACGTGAGGTGTAATTTTGATATTCTGACAAGTTCCCTGCAGGCCTGTCTGAAAAAAACAGTGTGAATGAAAGCTAAATGTCACTTTGTTAAATATAAGCTCTATTTGTTTTTCTTAGCTATTGTGAAAATGGTTTCATGCACTGCAGTACAAACAGAGTTCCTGGTGCCTTCCTGCCAGATGTTTTTGCTGATGAGAGACCATCTGCCAGAAGTTAGTATGCCTTAAATAAAAATGACATTTTTTCTGATTTTTCTTTTTTTTCTTTCTTCCCCCCCTTCCCCCCTTATCAATCTTTTGGTAATTAGGACAGGGAAGAAGTACCAGAGGTTGCAGTGGCTGGTGATGTTATGAGTATCTTTCTAATTTTTTAAACTTTTATTTATTTATTTATTACAGAATAGAAACCAAATATTTGCACGGGAGGATGCAGGGATCATTGAATGCCACCTCTCAAAGTGATAGTTAGCCACTACAGTCTCTAGTTGAAGATGTTAAGGGGTCTCTTGGCAGTGATCTGAGGTCCCCGGTTGCTATTTGAGGATCGTGCCTCATCAGTAACCAGCCAGCTTTATACCTTCTGCTTCCGACTGCTTACTTGCAAGCTCTCCTTTCTGGTGTAAACGAAGCTTTTTAAAGCCACCAGGCACCTTGCTATAAAACCTCCTGCAGACTGACAACGGCCTTGCAGAGCTAGGCACTGCG
The DNA here is from genome assembly GCF_963210335.1 of Falco punctatus. NCBI lineage: Eukaryota > Metazoa > Chordata > Aves > Falconiformes > Falconidae > Falco > Falco punctatus. Next base: position 10,819,414 of record NC_137585.1, on the reverse strand, counting down.
TTGGAGAGCAGGACAGCATCAGTCTGGGATGGTTTGAGGTTCCCCACTGATACATGGATGGAGCTTACAGGATTGTGACGGGGAGGAGTTTTGAGCTTGGATGCATCTCAGAGGGGACAGGGCTAGTGGGGATTTGGTGAGGCCCAGGAATGTCCCTATGCAAATACCAGGAGTAACCCCAAACACAGTGTCGTCCATGGCACACTGCCAAATGTACCTGTTCAAGGTGTTTGGAGAAAAATTTTGGTGGTATTTACCAGTGCCTTGGAGCCAAAGAGTTGTTACTTGCTTTTGCATCTTCTGATAAACTACCAGGCATCTTACTGCCAAGCTTCCAGTGGAAAACACCATATATATGACTGGTTGGTGATGTGATTAATGTTGCTTGGTAGACCACCAGTAACAATGTCACTGGTTGCCCCCCACTGTTCTTCAGGTGTAGCCTTCTAGTTGTATATCTCACCAAACTCTTACCTTAATGCTGTTAAGACACAATTTTCCTGATATTAGGGTGTTAAGACTTAGAAAACCTCAGAGGCATATTGCTAGCACTGCTTGAAATAATAACCTGGAGTTTCTTGGGACATTTTGATCTGTCAGAACCTGAAGTCTCAAAGAGTTTTAGAACTTGTATTTAAGGTAAGGGCATTGTTATTAACAGTCACCAGTGTGGTTATACTCAGTGTTGGAAGTGGTTCTAAGTACAATAGTATATGATGCTGTTGCTTCTTACAGAATATCAATTTAGTGCTACCATTGCTAGTGTACACTGCCTACAGGTTGAAATACCTGTTTCATGCTAAACTGCTTATAGCCCTAGTGCAATCTCGAATTGCATGATTTTTGTTGTTAAAATGGTATTTACCCTAGTGCAGCTTTTTTGCTTCTGTATTACAATACGTACTTTTATGATAACATAACTGAGGTCACTTCATGGGAAGTGGGGGCTGTTGCCTTTACAATGTCATGCATAGGGGTGTAGTGGCATTGTTCCAGTCTATATCCTAGATTAGTTTTCTATTTAAACTCTTGATCTATCCTTTAGAAAAATACTGTACTAACAATACTTAAGTTCTAATTGTGATTTTTGTAAATTTATTTTTTAAAGTAAAAAGGAGCTTGACATGCAGATCCCCCATGGAAAGCTTTATCTGTCCTGCAAACAACCCAAGAGCTGAAGGGTTGGAGTGTGCCAAGACTTGCCAGAACTACGACTTGGAGTGCATCAGCCATGGCTGCATATCTGGATGCCTCTGTCCAAAAGGGATGGTAAGTAGGTTTAACTGCAACAAAGAGAAGCGGATCCTCATTGCTTTCTTGCCTTCTTCCTTTCCTACCAGAAATCTTCCTGCAGCTTGGCAATATGTGATTGTAAAGTATTGACTGTCAAATTGTGGCTGGTTTAAATTATGTATATTAGTATATCTGCATAGAAGTTGACGTTTAGCTTCTAATTGTAATAGCATAGCATATGTGTATAGTAAGAATTGATAATAAAAAAGCCCAAACTCACTTTTTTTAAAGACCAATTTATGTTTTCCTTCAACTCTTCTCCCAAACTCCTCCTCAGTCTTGCTGAACTTCCCTAGTCAGAGAGACAGAAGTACACAGACACCCATATCATAGATAGCATTCCACATCCTGATGATACCAGTTATTTTCTTGTCAAGTCTCCATCTCTACTGCTGCTTCCCTGTGTGTTGTGTCAAACTGAGAGTTCCCTATGAGAAGGAATGTGGGACATGGAACTTGCTAAGATGATGCCAGAGGGTCTTCTGCAGTTGCAGATGGTGTGCTGAGCATGCTTTTCTCACTGATGCTTTCTGGAGTCCGGGGTTATGCCCTCCTGCAATCCTCAAATTTAACCATTAGTTTATTCATTTTTTAAATAGAGCATATAGCAAATAGTTACTTGCTTAGCCAGTGACTGTGAACTCAATGTCAATTTAGAGCCCTGATGAAAAGCAGACCGAGTAGCATAGACAGCAGATTGCTGCTGCTGTTCCCTGAGCAATAGAAAAAAGCATCATTGTTCAGTGCTGTGTAATGCTGTGTGGGCAGGTGAAGAGTCATGCCCAGGATCTCACCCCGGGCTGGGGGTATACTCTCAGGCATCATGTGAATAGGGTAAAGGCAGAGCACACGGTACACTTACTATGAAGTTAAGTAAATGGCACTTTTGAGTTCTCTGTCCAGGAAAACTGATGAGATTAAGAAGGCTGTGATGTTCAGTGCATGAAATACAGATCAACATATGCAGTTGATGTTGGAAAAAGAGAGTTGAGGTTGTGTCTTTATTTTGAGGGCTAAAATATGTTACAATTTTGGGACTTTATTTGATACCTGTGATACTTAGAGACATTGCTGGTACGGTTTTCTGACCCAGAGAGGCATATGGTAAAGCAAGATATTTTCAAATACTGCAAACCATGAAGTCTAGATGTGCAAAATATTACTTTTATTTTTAAAAAATCTTTTATACCTGCTGAAGGTTCAGGCTCAGATTAATATGCACTGGACATTAATGGCAAATGAAGATGTGAGTTATTACTTCTGGGGTTGAGATGCATATTTATGTTTAGGCTTCAGCTCTAATGAATTTACTTCAGCCACTACTTCAAATTCCATTTAAAAAAACAATTAACTGTACTTGGAACCATGTATTTTTGTAAAAGTACATTGTTTTTTCCTCTTCTAGATAAGTACAGGTATTTTCTCCCTCCAAATTAATTCCACTGTCTTAACAGAAGCCTCCCCCCCCCCCCCCCCCCCCCAGTTATCATAATACAGTAATTTCTGGCATTAATATTAATGTATTGTATGAATGTTGTTACCATATTTTGCTGATAAACAGACATTTGTAGTGTGTAATCATAAATAGATGTAAATATAGTAAATTGATGCTACTCCAGAATAAAATGCCAGCTGTAGGCAAAAGCTGAGGCTTGTGAAGTGTCTTGTAGGTACAAGGTGAAAAATACCGAACAGAATTTGAAGGCATCCATATCAACATTGAGAAAATTTTCAGCACAATTTTTTTTAAAAAAAGTGTTGCTTCTTTTTACATTTCAGTTTCTAAATGCCTTTCCTTTTAGGGAAGAATATTACTAAATAGTAGTATGGTAAGTAAATGTACGAAAGCTTGTGTAGCTGTAAAGTTCCAAGAGCTCCAGTGCACATAAGTCTTTCTCTGTACATAACAATCAGAGCTCTTTGATTTGGTGAAGGGGCTTGAGATTTGGTTTCGGTTCTGGGATATGGTAATGGTATACTTTAGACAGAATAATGGAAAACAAATTATGAGAACCACTCAAAAGAAAAAAAAGAAAAGGGGGGAGGGGGGAGACCCCGAAAGAAACCTCCCTAAAATCAACTTCCTAGTAATTAACCTTCACATTTAGTATTGAATTCTGTATTCCTTTTCAGTAGGTTGGCATTATCATTCCAAGTTTCATAAAATTCTTGCCAGGAGAAGCAGTCTTTAGTGTTTTGGAATTGGAAACTTCAGTTGGCTTTGCAGTGACGTGAAACACTGAATTCAACAAGATGGTTTGCCAAGTTTTAGATAGAAGAATTGGGCCCAGTATTTTTTTTTAAAACTGGTAAAATAAGTCCTTTGTCCACTAGATGGAAGTATGGTTCAACCTTCCAGTAGAAGTCTACACTTGCTTGTTGCCTTTCTGTCTGGCAAGGAATAAAAATTGTGAGATGCACATTTGTCAAAGCCATGATGGGAGAAGCCAGTGCATAGATGATCTGGTTGTAACCACAGCCATGCAAGGACAGGATCAAGCTCTGTGCATTCGTTACGGGGGTGCCCTTTGCCTTTTTAGATTCCTGGCTCAACGGGACCTGCCAGCTTCTTGTCAAAGCGCAGTTCCCTCCTCATCACCAATAGGTACCTAACCAGGATGGTTTGGAAGAGGCATTTTCCTTATTTCTGCATTCAGCAATGAGCCTTTTTGCTCCCTGTATTATTTGGCAAAGACTGAAGGATTTGAGGTGGTGACCAGGTTCTCCTTTCCATCCTGCCTCTCTCTACCATAAAGACTCTGGGCACACTAAGGGAAAGCTCTGCAAAATCACAAACACTGTGTTATCCAGACTTGCGCCCACAAGGCTGAATAATAAAGGGACCAGAAAAAAGGTATTTATTTTACTGGTCCGCCTCCCTCATTAGTGTTCTGTAATTCTGCTTAATTTACAAGCACTCAGGGAGGTGAGCTACTGTTTGTAGTAATGTCTGTGGGAAGTAAGAGATTACTGAACATTTATAGGAATAAATATTTGCACATATCTTCACTCTGGAAGAAACTGTGCCTTTTTAGTGAAGATTTTTTTTTCTTCTGTGGTACAGTAGTATATAAAAATTATGAATGGCCATGGATAACTTAGTAGGAAAAAAAATATCTTCTTGCTTTTCCAAAATGGTTCATACCATCAGAAAACAGTCAAAGATGAATAGTTGACATAAAAAAATCTCCAGTACAATTTGTAAGTATATATAGCAGATAATATGTAATTAGGTGCAATGTTATCTCTATGTATATGAAGAGATGTCTGCAGATCATTTAGCTATCAGTCTTAAACAGGGGAATCCGTAGTCTAAGATTTTTGTGCGCAAATGGCCTGCCAGTTTTGAATTACACATCTGAAAAGTAATTACAAAGAAACAGATCAAGGATTGCTGGTGAACATGATGCTGTTGGCTAGTTTTGAATTGGAAAACTTGCTGGGGTGAGAAATTACTAATTAATCAATTGATTATTTCTTGTCAGAAAATGCAGAAACCCCCTTATTTCTTTCAACTGAAAAATAAGTTTTCCAGTTCCTCTTGACTTAATATTTTACATTGTTTTGATTTCTTTAAAATAAAAAAGTTCAATATTTCATGAAAATTAATTCTTCTTTTTCTGTCTTTGATCATCTGGAGGGTGGGAAATTCTCCATACTTGTCACCCTTTTGCAAAGCAGAAAAGATAAATCATAACATATGTGCAGAAGTGTGGGGAAAAATATGCTTTCTCAGATTAGTTTACTGCACTCCAGGCTTTTCCCATTGGAAAATATTAATAAATATACAAATGGAGTGTTAACCACCTTTCTGGGGAAAAAGAGAAGCAGAACAATCAGAAAGCGCAAAACCCAGACACTCCAAAACTAGAAAATTATTTCTTTCAATTTCCAACAACTGAAGCAAAATTGAGGTTTAAAATTAAACCAGAACATTTTATTGTATTCTGACTGCTGGAATAAAACTATTTCTAAAAGTATGGTATGTTAGTAGAAAAACGAGGAAAAAAAACCCCAGCCCTACCTAAACCCTTAATCTTTTAATCAGAGAAGTTTGGAAGGTTTTTTTCTTCCAAACCTTTTTCAACAGAAGTTTAATAGAGTGCTGTTAGGATTTTCCTGTTGTATATTTTTCAGTGTGGGTTTATCCTATATTAGAACATGACAGAGTCTTCACAAGGAGGTGGGTACCAGCTTTCTGGTATGTGCATCTGCCCAAGGATAGTGCTTCATAAAACAAATATAAGAAGCATACAGCTAATACAGGAAAGAAAAATCAAGTTTAAACCAGCACTCTTTGAGTGGTCTGTCCTAACACGTTTTTGATTTGTCTGCACAGAAATGGTGACAGGCTGTTTTAGTTAAAACATATCGGCTATTGGGTTCTAATCTGACACACTTCCTTTACTTAATCCCACACTCCTTCATACCTTTGGCTGGCTTTCTGCTGATACCCTCAGGTGTATCAGAAGGAATGGAGTGAAAATCTGAGCTTTCCTTGACAGTGACATACTCACCAAAATTGTGTTGACCAAGAGAGATTAAAATTCAGCCTCACCAAGGCAGAGATTGGGGAAGAAGAATCTTAAAGATTCTGAAATCTATAATGTTGTTCTTCCTTAACAATTGATAAGACAGAGCAAGGAAATGATGGACACTTCTGTCATATCTCCGCGTGGGGGGGATCATCATCTAGTCAACCACATCCCAAGGATGCACCCTCAGGAGCATCATCACAAGTGTGTGAGGTGGTGCAAACAGCAGCTGTTCTCATTACAGACCTGTGTCTTTTCTTGTCGTTGCCTCCCCAACACTGATGCCTCCAATCACCTCCAGCACTCAGGACTGTTAGGTCTCCTGGATTAAGTGCTATCTATTGATGGATTGAGAGACTTCCAAAGAAAGTCCAGCTGTTTGTGAATAATGCCACTGGCCTCGTAGTACCACATAGTACTGTGCTCAACAGACTTGTAACACAGCGTGGCACCAGGCTGCCAGATATACCTGCTTTTGGAAGTGGTGTCAATATGACCAGTAGATTGTGTGTTAAAATTAGCAAAATCATAACCCATTGAGGTTTTCAGGAAAAATAATTAATCTTCTGGTCAAAGTCCACTTTGGGTATTTATGTCCAGCTTTCTAAATCCCACCTACCCACGCACTCTGCAGCGTTCAGACAAGGCAGTCTTCTCTCTTTGTCAGTGGATTAACAGTTGTTGCACTGTAGCTTCATGGTGGCCATACGTTTGTGATGAAAATACTAATACCAGTCTATTAAGTTTCTAGAGTTGGGGGTAGGCTGTGACTACCTTCATGTCAATGTGTGAGGAAGCCAAGTAGGAGAGGCCCTAATCCTTCTTTTACTAACCACATGTCTAATCCCAAGTTTTGTATCTAGAGGCTAGCCCTCAAGTCTCTTGTGAACTGTCTTGCTGAACACAGTGGAAAACTTCAGAAATGCAGCCATGAGTGTGAAATCATACATTGCTTTTTTTCTAGAATGCCACCAGGAAGGGAGGAAGGAATTAAACACCCTTGCAAACATACGGTCTTCCCTGGCCTGTTTTCTCCCAGTCATTTGTGGACATTAAGTCTGAGGCAGAGCCCCAGCTCTATCATCTAGAAACGCATTTCTTTGTTTCCATCTTGCTTCTATCGGTGTGAGTTTATTTGGCATAAAGTAGCTCTCCATAAGCCCCAGAGCATGCGGAGCTGCGTAAGAATGAAGAGTCTCTGGGCTGTGAAATCCTTTTTTTTTTTTTGTAGTTCCCTGTGGCAGTTCTAGGTCCCCATAGGAAAAGGCAGAGCTGTTCCACTTTATTAACCTGGCGTTCAGACTACATTGATCTCATTGGCCCGTATGTAATGGTAAAAAAGAAACTATTTTAATGAATTTACAGGAAGAGTTTAAAGTGGGAAGGTGATATTTTGTGACTTTTGAATGAGAGGGAGGAGAAGTACTCTCCATTTTGGTATTCCATGAAACCAGAGCCAAATCTACCTCTGGCTTTGCAGAACCATGACCAAGTGAAAAACAGCATAGCCAGCCTTGGTTTTGTTTGATCCTCTAAAACTGGCTGTCTTCGAAATGGAAAGGGAGTAATCACAGGGAAAAATAGAGGAAAAGAATAGAAAAAAAATCCCTTAATAGTCTAAAGGCATTACTTGGGTTTTTTTTGTTTGTTTAAGCAGGACAAATGTTTTCTTGTTATACAAAGAGAAACGAAGATCTGTAGGGTAAAACTGAAAAAGAAAAAAACATAGGCAGAACATAATGACCCATTTCCCAGCAACAGAGTCTTTGAGAGTGGAATAATATCTCAGGTGCACTGATATTTATCCTGCTTTCTAGGCAATAAGTAGGAATTTGAAAGAAAATGAGTGACTACTGCATTTTTCAGAGGGGAGTTGACAGGCAGGGGGGCTGTTTGGGGTGGGGGGGCTGTTGTCTATAACACAGAATCTGCATTTGCTCTTGGGTTCTTCTGGCACTGTGGCTCCTTGTCTTCTCGTCAGTGTTTGTATTTCAGTTTTTAGACTGGCTGAGCCCTGCATTGGGTTGCTTTTCTGGTAGGCCATCTGTCAGTTTGTTGTGTGTGAGAAGCAAGTGCTATTCACCTGCTCTTCATATTCAGGTTAGCCTATTTTATCTTCACCGCATCGTGGTTTTAGTCAAATTGGACTTTCTCATCATGACATTCTTCTATAATCTAATCTGTTATCCCAGCATCTTCAGCTGATGTTCAGCTCCTGAAGCAAGACCGTGATTTAGGTACCCATAGACCTATTTGTGTTAATGGGGAAAATGTTAGCGATGCCGTAGCTTTCTTAGCATAGGTAGGCTTGAACCATTTCCTCGATCCTTTCCTTTATCCTTTATCCACATGCTCTTGTGCTTACTTCTCTGCGTACTGGCCCATACTGACAGACATGCATGCTGACAAACTGTATGTTTTGTAGGTGCGGCATGAAAGCAAGTGTGTTGCTCCTGAGAGATGCCCATGTTTTCACAATGGAAGAGAATATGCCAAGGGAGAGACGGTGACTAATGACTGCAACACCTGGTGAGCCACTGGAATGGCATTTTTCCATTTTTCTCTAGGGCACTGAACATGTTTCTAATAAAACCAAGAATTAATTATTTAACAGATCTATTTTATATAAAATCAGGTTTTGCAGTGTAGTAACACCCACATTGCGAAGACCAGCGTAGTCCCTTTCCATATTGCATAAAGACCAGCACAATACTGGGCAAACTGTACCTGGCACCTTATAAATAGGTAGTATGTGCAGGTCATCTGTGGGTACTAGCAAGTGGATTTGTGCCTTGATTTTGCAACACAAAATCACAATATAGAAGCCCCTCTGCAGTGGGAGGAATGGAGCCTGCGCTTTGTCACTAAGCTCTGCTGACATGCTTCTTTTTTTTGCTGTCTGGGGCTCTTCAAATCAGTTCTTTTCAGCCAGAAGCATGCATCAGCAGAAGGGGTGTGATATGGCAGCTATAATATGACAGGAGATCTTCAGGAAAATGTTAAAGAATCAGGCAGAAAGAAAGTTGACCTTTTATATCTCAAATGAGAGCTCAGTCAATTGATATATTTTAAAAAATACAAAAGAGAGAGAAAGAGCAGAAAGAGGGAGTTGGTGATATCTTCATAGAAGAAAAGAGTAAGTGCCCTGTGTCTTTCACCCACATCCCTATCTATCTTGTTTGGTTCTTGAAAAAGAACTCTTAAGTTCAAAAGAAAGTGTGGGGCTGCGAGATTTGCATCGAGGGAAGCCCTCAGCACAGCCTTGTATAAGGTATAGCGTGTTTGCCTGCTGGACAATTCTTGGCTTCTGCCTGCCCAGCAGGCTTGCTGCACTGGAGGTGCTTTGCACTCCATGTGTGCATGTAGAGGGAATGGTGGCTTTTTCCTGCAGAGCTCCAAGAGTCCAAGGTATAGGAAATCCAGCCACCAGCAGTGTGGAAACTGTGTTCTCTTTGAACTTAGACTTCAGAATCTCTTGTTCATTTTACCCGGAATGTCCCTGGCCAGCTCTGTGGCACCCCAAGAAGCAGTGTTTCTGTTACTCTCTGTGTGACTGGGTGGAGTTGGATCTGAGAACTGGCAACATTAAAGAGTCATTTGGTTTGGTTTTCGTTTGGTGCATTGATCTCTGAGCAACAGTGGTTGCAAGTGTTGTATTTTTAAATTAGTGGGACCGCTCCTAATAGTGTAAGTTAGACTTGGATATAAGATTTTATGGGGTTTTATGGAAATATTGACCTTCCAGTGTTTTGTTTCCTGTTTTTTTTCCCCTTTGCAGCTACACATTACATTGTGAATCATGTACTATAATTAGATGTGGGGAAAGTAGGTTTGCAGGGAGGAAGATGAAGTTGATATTTTTATATAGATACATATGCTATAACCTGCTTACATTGCATCGAGGTAAAAATGACTCAGCTGAAAAACAGACAATGAAAACTTTATTGAAACAAGAACATTAAGGTGTAAAACTCCTAGGTGTGATTGTGAAATTTGCAAGATTCTTCACAGTAACTATGCACAGTCTTTTTATTTTCAGTCATTCTTACAATCTTCAGTCTTAAAATAGTCATAACCACGCTGCTTCATTCTTGTAACTGCCCCTTTGTTTCTGGCAATGCCATTGTAAGTGACATTTCCTCTAATACACAGAATTTTCTTCAATATCAGGGTCAAGAAAATGTTATAAATCATGTTTTTTATCATTGATAAAAGGTCTTCCTCTCATTTTAGGCATTTTTCTTGATTGTGAAAGTAAAAATGGAAATAAGGTCCCTTAAAAAATGTCACTAGGGCTTTTTTGAACTATGTGACTTCGAAAAGTTTCATGGTAGTTCTCAGCAAATCTCAAGTCAAATGTCATTTAGAAAGTGATATAGGAAATTACTATTGCTTTGAGAATTAATAAGAAATGAGAGTCTGCATTTTGGAGGTCAGATCTTCCTTTTCTTTTGTTTTTGCTTTTTGTACTGCTGTTGCAGGAGTTCTCATTCTCACTTGTTCTTAGCCAGATGTGAACACCTGCAAACGCAATATATGAGCCAGAGGTGTCAGATTTGGCGTTTACATTCAACTTGACATATGGGAGACCCTAATTCATGAACAACGGAATGTCTCCAAGACTAAGCCAGTGGCAAAACTTTTGTTATGCTATGCATTGGGAATTCATTGTAGAACTCAGGGAAAAGTTTGGAATAACATTTAGGAAGCAGTACACAGCAAAAATTTGCTAATCTGAATTTTGCTACACCACATACTTTATAATCTGTCCGTGCACATATATACAAAATCTTGGTTTTGCTCTACCTATTAGCAGAGATTTAATAGCAGAGGGTGCAATAAGTTTCACGTTACTGAAATGTCATCCTTTGAAGAAAATATATTGCACAATATTATTATACTGTGAAGTGTTATCAAGATTACACAATGCTTACACTTGGGTTAAGGCATTACTAGAGAACTTCGTTCAGTGCCCGGTTTTTCTTTGGTTAGCAATTTGATCTTGGGAAAGTATTTCAGTTTTTTTATCCCTGAGTTTTTACATCTGTAAAGAAGGGATAGAATTCCCCTTTCCCTGCCCTTATAGAGTTTGATTAGAAAATTCCTGGGGCAGTGATGGTGTCCATCTGCATTCATACAGCATTTAGTACATGACTGTTTGTCCAACATCAAGCAAGATATTGCTTACTAGATGATGATGATTATTATTATTAGATTATAGATATGGTATAAGATGCTATTCGAACTTCTTGAAATTAATAACAAACAAAAGAGTGAGCAGAGTTTATGGTCTATTGACCTTGTTTTTTATTTTGATTGCTTGGTTTCTTGCTAGTTAGCAAATCAATTGATTTCACTGATCAAAAGCCCATGGATGCCAAGGCAAATATCCCCTTTCATAACTGCAGCTTCTGTAGCAAGGCTTGGGGTTTTCCAGGATACCTCTGGAAAAGGGCAAGAGGATGGGGTGTGTGCTCTGAAGCCTTTTTTCATCTTTAGTTCTCAATTTTCCTCTTTCCTTCATTTTAACATGAGTATATTTACCTCCTTGAGCCTTATTTATCAGGGTGCCATGTAAGAGATCATTATGATTCACAGCAATGAAAGGATCAAATGTTCTTGGAAACTCTCCAATTGGTGTCAAATATGGCAGGTTTGGTGTCATCAAAAAGATAGGAGCCCTGCTATTTCTTCTGCTGTCTGTTACACTAGTATAGTTACACTAAACCCAACTGAGTTACACCAAGATGAGGATTGTCTTTCTTTGCATTTTGAATATCCACTCAGATGGTCACCATTTGGGGTTTTTTTGTTTTGTTCTGTGGTTTTGTTTTTTTTTTTTTAAATAATTCGAAAACTAAAGCAACAAAACAAAACAACAGGCAAAAAAGTGCAAAAGGAGTGAAATAATAATAAAAAAGGAATCCTGTCCCTTTCTTCGTGCTTCGTGGCATCACTGATTTTGTACAATAATGCCAGTGTAGTACAGCTGCTACAGCAGTGTGAGTATAATCGTGTCAAGGCCTTAATGCTGTACCTGATTGCTCTTCAGAATTCCCCTCTGCCTGAAAAAGCAAGTTACCATCTTGTTTTGCTCTGCATGTCGGGATGCCCCCTTTTTTTTTTTTTTCTTGCATATTCTGTCCTTGTGAGGAAGTCTAAGAGGTGACCTTGACAACATCCCTTGCAAGCTATATGGGCAGAGAACCCCTGGTGTGTCTCCTTTCATGATCAGGAGCCTTATTGCATCTCCTGTTGCATAAGATGTGTAAGATGGAGTCCTATTTCTATATTGCCAAACTTGGGTTTGTCTGCAAGGGAGATGTTCTGGTTTGATCACAACAGGAACCTCAGGGTATCACACCTGAGGACATTCCTCAGAGAGTGGATGTGTACCTATGTACGGAAAAAGAGATAGTTCTAATAATATATGTGTTGTCACACTGTCAGGTAAGGTCTCCAACTGCCAGGTCAGATAAACTATATTGAAGAATTAATTTAATTTAAGAACAGAGACACCTCTTTGGAGAAGGGTGGTATTGTACTTTAGTATATAATCTGAATAAAAGCCACTGGGCAGACTGAATTATGGTTCTGGTTACTTGGTCCCAGAAGTTGATCATTAGAGTTAACGCATGTCCTTTGGCATTAGTTGGATATTAAAATTACTACTATTTTGGCTTTTAATGAGGGAAGAATGGACAGCATTGCAAATAAAACCAGGGTTGATGATATTATACTTCATACTTAACCTGTAACGGTCCTTAGAGAGTACTTAATCTGTTTTTCTGAAAGGTTACTCAGAGCAGAGCAGCTATCCAAAATAAAATACTAACAGTATATTGAAATATTCTAGCAGGTTCTGTCCAAGCCTCTTTTTGTTAATAGGGAAGTTCAAAAAGCACATATTCCTGCATGCAGCTTGTAAGGAAAAGGGAAACACATTCCTTATTCACTTAACATGTTAATGTACTCTCTATCTATTTATGCACCCAATGCTAATGTACGCTAATTTATGTTAATGAGGGTGTAATCTGGTGCACAGTAGTGTACAGTACCGTAGTTATGGAAGTCTATCTAGAGAAGGATTCCAGCAGCCCAGGCATGGAACCCTCTGTGAGTATCTTCTCAAGGCCAAACACAGAGGGGATCTGCTGGGGACATGCCTGAGGCTGGGCAGCCACACGGACAGCTGCAGAGGTTCCTTGCAGGGCTGCAGCCGCTCTCTGGGTTAAGACACACAGGGGAGCAATGCTCCTGTTTGGTCTGCAGTTGGTCACTCCCTGACCCAGGCCAGAAAAAAGGCAAAATAGTAGCTTATCGCCACTCGTGTGTCTTTTGGACAATCTTCAGATCATGAGCTCCTGGAGGCAGAAACTTTTTCTCTTTTGCTTCACCTAAAGTACCTTGCATTCCCTTGCTTATTGTATACATTGGAAATAATGATAGCTGTCACTGACTCATTTTCTCTGTTACAGTGTGTGCCGTGGTCGAAAGTGGGAATGCACCAAAAATACATGTGATGGCACCTGCACTGTTATTGGTACAGCTCATTATTTGACATTTGATGGATTGAAATACAAGTTTCCAGGAAATTGTCAATATGTATTAGTTCAGGTAAGAACATGTCAAATGCCAATGCTGTCTGATAATGTATAAGGTGTTTTACATGAGGAGAGAAGTCCAGCATTTGGATAAATCACAGCAAAATGTTCTTAATTACTAAGCCAGATGTGTGGTAGGGGAGATCAGAGCTTGGTAATGACTTCAAAGATGCCTTGAGAACTTTAAGGTTACATTGTGCTCTGTAGAAATGAGTTAAGTTGTCATGTGTCTAGCTGGCAGTCATAAATCATACGATAGCAGCATGGTATAGGAGGGAGCTGTCTGAATCTCATCTCTAATAAGGGATTATAGATATCCATAAATCAGTCTTTCCTCTTCTCCACTAGCCTCTTTATCCTGTAGTGATAGCTTACTGTCTGACTGAGACAAGGAGTGCTTGGTGAACCTTCCCTAAATGCATTCAGAACACACTCTGCTTGTTCATTGTCCTGTTCCATGCACCAACCTGTGTAGAGTGCATTGGTAATATTGATTTTCTTCCCAGCAAAGAAGAGAGGTGGATAAAGGCACAGTACACTAATATCAACCTGCAATTTGTGGGAGCAGTCAGAAATTTAGAGTTAAATAAGGTTAAGGCTTATCTACAGATGCAAATCATCATGTATTTAAAAATCTGTGTGCAAAAGAAGAAGGATTTACCTGAAAATTTGGGCTAACCCTAGATGGATCCACAGAACAGTGTTCTGCAGTTACAATGACATGTTTCTTGGGTGGGCTACTATTTTTCCCGCAGACTGTTTTCATAGGCACATTCCTCCTTGCAGAGGAGGAATTCCTGGGGCAGGAAAGTGTGATAAACCTGTCTCTGGCTAGGTCTTTGAAATATGCTCCCACCTTGATGCCAGCTGGATTACCTTAGAGGAATGATCACTCTGACACTCGTGAGAGCTCTGTGTAAAAGTCTTATGGGCAGTAATAGCATACAGTACTACAAAACTACTTAAAACGAAAATGAGATCTGTTTTCCTCAAATAACAAACACAACCTACAGACAGAATCTTTTTCTTAAAGGCGTGTACTGAAAAAAACCTCAAACAACCTGCCAAAAAACTGAAAGGCCTGAGAGTCATGAGTCATATAAATATATTACTAACTCTCCATGCATCTCAGAAATATTTGACTTAAAAGAAAATCAATACATTAAACTATATAATTGCTCCCCAAGAAATAGGTTGACATCATTGTAATTATTATTCATGTACAGGTGGGAAAACATGGGCATAAAACTTTTTGCTCAGGACTGTGCAGCAAGTTTCTTTCTAACCTAACCTTCTAAGCTGATATATTTGTTTTATCATTAAAGTTTCAGACTCTTGTTTTCCACTGTTAAATCAACCAATATCTGTGTATTGAAATGTATGCTGTGCATATTGTACATCTTTAAAATATCACAGAAACTGTAATAGCATGGATTCTCCCTGCCAAAAGATACCCTGCAAAATATGCATATGTGTGTGTGTCACTGGCAGTGTGGCTCACATTTTAAGGGGTGGACCACATGAGTGTCAACACTAAGTGCAAAATAAATCGGTATAGGAACAATTGGCATGCCAACATATATCCTATGCTTTTTCTCCATAGAGCTGTATGTGTTTTTCAAATGTTCCACATTAATGACTCATTCATTTATTTTCATCTGATAGGATTTCTGCAAGGATGATTCTGGAACATTCCGGATACTAATTTCAAATGAAGGCTGTGGCTTCACTGGAGAAAAGTGCACCAAAAGGGTTATTATTCTGTATGAAAGTGGGGAAATAGAGTTGTTTAATGGAAATGTACGTATGCTTCTGTTATCTTCCCCCCCCCCCCCCCCCCCTTTTTTTTTTGGGGAAAAGAATTTGATGTTGCTTAGTAAGATGAGGCATGAATGACCTCATGCTCAGTGGTTCTTAATCATAAAATGAACAGATGAGCAGGTTTATAATTATCCACTTTGCTCCCAGAGGTATAATGCCATTTTGGTATTTCTGCTTGATGCCAACAAATTTATCTCAGATAAGATGGCTCTTCAATGTCAGCTCATATGAGGAATGTCCTTTCTAAACATGGGAGGTCTAAATCTATTTCAAGCTACTTTAAGTGCAAGGAAGAGCTAAGAGGTGACTGTCCTATGACTAGTAAAACTTGAGAGTTAATTTAGCCATCTGAAGGACTGACCACACAGGAAGAAAAGAAGTCATGGCTCTAACAAGCTGATACTGCAGAAGCAAATATCAACTGTCCTTTCCCTTGTTAAATTGTCAGATGGAAAATCTAGATGACAGGATTCTTCTTTTTTCTCCCTTTCCAACCAAGAAACACTTGAAGAATTGACCAAGATTCACTTCCACTTCCCATGTCTCCCTTCATGGCAGGAAAAAAGCTTTCCGAAGAGCAGAGTTCAGGTTTTGCCTTGAGGACTGTAACAATTAAGACCGTCTGTGTGTTCAAACATTACAGAGCTACAGTGGATCATAGTGTTTCAATCACTTCGTTTTCAGGAGTACTGTGCTCTGAACTGGCATCTGGACCAGAGATTTGCAAAAATGTTTCCAGCGAAATGTGAAACCGCCCTACGTTTGCCTTGTTCTGCAGCAGACAAAGCTGTACCAGGTTTTGTGTAGCCTGCAAATTGCCTGCAAATTGCTGGGTGCCACTGACACTTGACAGGAACACTTAAAACATGATCATTATTCGGTGTCTGTGCAGGGCATCTTGACAGCATATGGTCCATGTAGGCTTTTGGTTGCTGGAAGAATTGAACATAGGACATATTGGTTGCCCAAATGAATCCTTCATTTCTGCTGGTAAAGAATCCCCTGCCTGGGTGAGGGTGAATAGGAGTGCAGGGATCATTCCATAGAGCCAGGCTTTGTCTGAAATCTTTAGGTGACAGACTTTCAGAAAAGCTGTGGTTGCATTTGGACACCTAAAGAAGGGCCAGAAAAGGCAGGCGGTGATTAGGAGTCCAGCAACTCCAGCAACAAAGCACATTTGGTTCCTGAGAGAGTATGTCCTTGCAAGAGCTAAGTCTGCAAGAGCTAATCCTTGACAATTTGTAGCTGTCTTTCTAGAGAGTTTAAGGCTCAGTGTCATATCCAGAACAGTTTTTCTTAGAAATAACAGCAACTGAAGGAGAGTTCAAGGAAAAAAAATATATGAAGACCCTTAGGCAAATTCTTACCCAGTCCTGACTTCCTACACTCCTTTCCCACAAGAATCCTTAGAAGCAAGCTGGAGAATCAAGTCTTTTTTTGCCATTAAAATGTTTTCAAGCAGTAGTCTTTTAAGATGATACTTTTTCGAGAGCAGCTTTTAAGTAAATGGGGACTTAATTGAAGTATCTGCATGTTACAGTTCTGGCTCATGTTAAAAAAAAAATTATCACAAAATCATTTTTGCTTTTTTTGAAGCAAATAAATTTGCCAGTTTGCAAGGTCAAAGTTTATGACTTCATGGTTGGGCAAAAAGCCTCCATAAACATAGAGATTCTGTATTTTAGGTCAACCTCCCAGTTCAGCTTTGTTCTCTGATTTTTGCCTCAGTTTGGAAAGACAGTAACTACTATATTTAGAAGTTAAGTGTTCGAGTGTGACGCGACTGCATAGTAATATGGGCATAGGAGAAGATGAAAAAGCTTTCAGTTTCTAAAATATGTTTTAATATATTCTTTCCTAAAGACACTGAAGGCTCTAAGGCCCTCTTTAGGAAATCCCTGTAGGATGTGAACTGTCTTCTCTCGGGATAAAGGTTTCTGATGATAAACCAGAGATGAAGAGAATTGAATTAAAGTGCTAAGCTTTTACTGAGTTGAGGAAGAAAGAATAGTGGGATGAGGAAATATTTTGCTGTCAAACTAGGGAGTGGGTGAGTGATTTTTGGGCTTCTCTTTTGCTCTTGCTTTAATCACTATTTGTACTGATTGAAAGTTTTCACCTGCCTCTTCCACAAGTAAGCAGTTTTCAGTTAATGCATTAATAGTGCTTAAAGTAACAGCCGTGCCAGACCTTTCTCTCCAAATGTTGTTAATAATCCTATTAGAGTTTCCATTGAAAGGGGATTATGGTGTGAAAGAAAGCATTTTAAATTAATCTCTTACCTTCTTAGTAGCTGGAGGCGGTGAATTTGCAGCCAGATGGAAAGAGAAAGAGGCACACAGGGGCAATGAAAGTGATGGAAAAACGAAAAGACACTGAAAGGAATCTGTCAAGATTTTTCCTGTTGGTGTAGCTGGGTTGGGAAGAAGGTCCTTCCTGACTTCAGAATCAGGCTCTTGTCCTTCAGAGGTCACTGATGCATGTGGTTCGCCCAGCTCATTTTACACTTAAAACCTAGCCAGCCCTTTTGTCGCTACCTTCCTCAGGAACACAGAATTATTAGTTTCCTAAAAAGATTAAATAAGAATAAAACATAATTATTCAGTGAACCATTGACCAATTACTGAACTGATCATTAATGGGGAGTACTTATATATAAAATAATAAATTATAATATAAATATATATAAAATATTATAAATATATAAAATATAAAAATTATATTATATAAATTGTCCTCTTTATCAGCCTTCCTTCTGTTTAGCAGTCATTGATTTATGTATCAGCATTTGTGGTGAGTGTATGTTATGCCCTGGGAGCCCGAGGGACGTTCCCACATTCAAAATTACAGAAATGCAATGAGATGGAAATACCATACTTGTATTCAAATTTTCTGTTCAGAAGTGTTGTTTCTAAGGCAATAATTTGTCCACAGCAACTTTTCAGTGTAAGACAAGCCTGTATTTGGTCTCTTACCCATACCTGGCTTACAGCAAGTGCTCTGGAGCATCTGTATAGCGTATGGGAATTATCTGTTCTTTGAAGAAGAGCACATTTGAAAATAGCTGTTAACCTATGAGCACATGTTCCACTTGGGTAAGTGACCTACATGAAATAGCAATTAGAGACATGGTCAATAGCACAATGTGGGTTTTTTTTGTTCAGGTAAACATCAAGATACCTCCTAAAGATGACAATGATTTAGAAGTCATAAAGTCTGGCCGTTATTACATCATTTTGCTGGGCAAAAGCATCAGTGTGACCTGGGATCTGGCCATGGGAGTCTCAGTTATCTTAAAAGGCAATTTCAAAGTAAGTGTTTTTTGCTTTACTTCTTATTCTCACTAAAGAAGAGACTTTACCCTGTCTCTGGGGAATAACATTTTCTATGCAGACATGCTGATAGATTTCCATGGAATATTACGTACTTGTGTGAAAACAAAGGCTTTTTTTTTAGTAATACCTTAAGGGTTGCTTACTTTCCCAGTAGTTCAACTGTAAGGGGTAAATTCTGGGTCATTGGAGATGAGCTATAACAGAAGGGATGAATGTGTGGTGCCTCAGAATAGCTATGCCTTGAGTGATTTCTTCTGTATTCCAGAAGAGCAGTCTAAGGAGCCAGATTTAGTCATGATGGCAATAGGACAGTCATCTCCAGAAATAAAATGGGATGTGGGCATGCACTCCAAATAGAGCCAACAGGCACCACTGATCAGAACTGTCATCTCGCTTCCTGAAGTCCTTGGAGAAAGTATGGTCCTACTTTCAGCTAAACAGAATGGGAATAGGA
The DNA here is from genome assembly GCF_963210335.1 of Falco punctatus. Taxonomy (NCBI): domain Eukaryota; kingdom Metazoa; phylum Chordata; class Aves; order Falconiformes; family Falconidae; genus Falco; species Falco punctatus. The sequence goes on along the minus strand of NC_137585.1, from coordinate 10,800,372 downwards.
GCTAAATATTCTCTGAGAGAGACTATGTCTATCTTAGTGAATTTGGCAAGGCCAAGGATAATTCAGTTTTTAAGCCTCGTGCCATTAAAACACTAGGCTAAAAAGCCTTAACAAAACCCTAAGCCAGTCTACAGATGTAAGATTTATATATTTTGTGTTTCTTTCCCTGCAAGGATCAAGTGTGTGGTCTGTGTGGAAATTTTGATGGAATCCAAAACAATGATTTGACCAGCAGCAGTGAACATCTTGAAGTAGATCCAGTTGACTTTGGGAATTCTTGGAAAGTTAATCCATACTGTGCTGATGTTGAAAAGGTAATTGCAAATGGACTGTGAAAACTAATTAATACCGGTTACAGTATCACTCAAGAGTGGGCAAAGAGGTTTGAAAGGATAAAAATAAAGAGAAATGAACCCCTTCCCCTACATTTTTGCCAAATAATGTTATTTCTTGAAATCTGATAAAAGATCAATTAACTCACTCTGCGCTGCCTGGCTTCAGTTGAATGTTAAAATAGCCAATCTGTACGGTAAAGGCTGTTCGTAGAGTTTGCCAGCCCAGATGCTTGAAATCCAGGTATAACTGTAAATCTCATTTTAGAGCTTAATCTAAAAAAACCCCAAACAGCTGTAATTTCCAGACAGGGGGAGTTCAGATAAAAAAATTGTATTTTCCTATCCAAATTTCTGTATCCTGAATCTTAGTCTGTCTGTTTATGAACCACTGGATGCACAGGTTAATTTCTTTCTATATGCTTCTTGATCTATTTTAAAGAGCATTCAGTTATTACTTTCAGATTGGAGAGGCTTGAACAGAAAAAGCAAGATACAGGAGGGCGTATAAGACCGTATTGCCACTGCTTCTGACTTTAGAGGAGGTTACCTGCTATCCGAAAGTGTTATCTGTGCCCTGGTGCCAGAGATCAGGGGATTTCATGGGGTACTAGTTATGCTACATGTGAGAGTATACTTCTTTTCTGAATGCAGAGTTCTAAAAAAATGAAATTGAATAATAAATTTGTCTTGAGCTGACAGATAATTCTGGGCAAAAGTATTTCCAAACCAAAAAGTGAGAGGAAAGAACTGGAAGGCAACTTGTTTTGACATTTGTAAAATGAAGCATTTCATTCAGATGATGCTTTTAAGACAGAAAACTTTCTCTTGAATATTCAGCTAAATTTTCAGAGAGGGGGAAAAAAGGCCTATTTCAGACCTTTCCTTAAGATACGCACATTATCAGAACATAAACCAAATGATTTATTTTTGATCACATGAAATCTTTTGTGTTAGCTTGCTAATTATGGGCAAGTGTGACATAGCCACAGTATTGTCTTGCTGAATATCACTTTTTTGATACAACTTGATTGGAGCACAGAAGTTGTGATAATGTGGAGTGAGACTGCAGGGTATGACTGGGAATGAGCAACTTCTCATTTCAGTGTAATAGCTGTAGGACGGAACCTGCAGACTGTCTTTGTGACAAGTGCTGTCTCAATACTACTGCTCCTTGTTCTTAGATAAATTCAATGGGAGAAGGAGAGACGACTGAGCCAGTCTTATTCAGCAGTGGCCTTGGGTATTGTCTGCTGAAGACTGGTCATATTTGAGAATCTCGACGGCCTTCTGTAGAGCTGTGAATGATCATTTTTCAGGACGGATATTTGGTACAACGGGACTTTGTGTAATCAAAATGCCTATGTTAAAACTGCAGCATACAAGGTAGAGCTGGAGAAAATGTAGGAGGTGACCTACTTTGCATTCTGCTGTGGCAGGATCTATGCCTGTCATACAACAGGCTGAAACTTTACTCAAAGAAGCAATTTCCTTTGTCATGAAAAATTGTCTAGGGCTAGTGAGTCTGTTACTTCACTCTGAAGAGTCCTGAGTTCCTGAAGGCAAGGCTAATGCAATGTGTACTTGTCTCTTAAAATATTAAGCCCAACCGGGAACAGACCTTGATGCCTCCACTGTGTAATGGAAACATAGTGAAGCAGGTGATGGTGGAAACTTCATGCAGCATTTTGTCTGGGGATCTCTTTGAAGAATGCAAAAAACTTGTGAGTATTGTGTCGTGTGTTTCACATTCTTCAATTCTGCACTATCTGTGCTGACACTAATGACAGCTGAGGGGAAAAATAAGGTTGTGCTGACAGCATACAGGACTTAGGGGAGGCTGACTAGTTGGTGTTCTCATCTCTGACCCTGTCGTGTAGTTGGTGCTTCATGGGAAAATGCAGGATACCACCTAGTAGTAAGCTACAGAATAACTTTTGCTTGAGGGAAATTTTGCTCAAGACCCCAGAGACTGGCACATGAAGTCAAGCACAAGGGATGAGATTTGAGGGGAGGGGTAGCTGAGCTAATGTAATGGCATTCAGACTGCATTCTACCCAAACTGATGCACAAGAGGGTATGGGGACACGGCCCAAAACCATATAAAGTTACTCCATATGAGGAATATTAAGGGACAATAAACTATGGTGTCTATAGCAGCTTTGAGAACATGGCCCAGTCTGAGTCCTTGCTGCCGTTAGCAGAAAGATCTGCACTGATTTAGCTGGCACTTCAACTCCTGGCAAATGGAGCAGCCAAATCATCTGAAGGTTATATGTCTACAAGAAGGAGATGAAGGGAATCACTGAGTGTACTGTACCTCGTATTTCTCTTTTGTAGGTGAATCCTGAGCCCTACATAGATATTTGCATGTATGACACTTGTGCTTGTGAATCTATTGGGGACTGTGCTTGCTTCTGTGACACTATAGCGGCCTATGCACATGCCTGTGCACAAAAAGGTGTTGCTGTTCACTGGAGATCACCAGCTCTGTGTCGTAAGTACAGGGTAGATGAGGAAGTATTGGGTGAAAAGGTTCAAGCTTTTAATCAGTAAGTTGTTGGCTCAGAGAGACTGTTCTCATCCAGCTTTGCTCCCTCTTATATCCAGAGAAGTTCACTCTAGTGGGACTGCACTAGCAGCTCACACTGACATTTCCAGTCCCTTTTCTGTTTATGTTCAGAGGCATACCTGGAAAAAACATTCCCTCAATTAGGAGATATAGTAGTCTGTGGTACAAACAAATCTAGAGGAGGAAATGGTTTCTGTAATATACATATATTTTTTTAATTAAAGCTTAAAGTTTGTTTGTTTTTTTTTTTAATTTCTTTCATCAAACCCAAGTATCTCTGGTTAGAGCAAGTATTTCATTATTTGAAAAAAGATGCAGGTGTGAAGAAGTGGCCTACCCTGGATGTAGTAAAAAATAATATAGCGAAATAAATAAATAAATTTAAAGATGGAAATCTCTTTTTCTGTATATGTGTGGTCCCCTTTAGACTGGATTTGGTGGTGTAGTTCTGAGAGGCATCATGAATGAGAGGCATGGTGAATACACTCTGCTTTGATTATTTTTTCCTCTGATTCTTTTACTGCCATAGCACAAAGCTGTGAGGACCTGAATAAACAGGAATTAGATTATCAATGTGAATGGCGATATAATACCTGTGGACCTGCTTGTCCTATAACGTGCCAGCACCCGCAGCCTTTGGAGTGTCCTCTGCAGTGTGTGGAAGGATGCCACGTACACTGTCCTGCAGGTAAGTCCATCTTTTCCTTTAAGGAATTACTTACCTTTTTTCTGCTATGCTTCTGGTATTTGTTGGTATTGCTGTAGAGTTTTTTGGATTTTTTTATCCCTAAGTGTTCCTATTGCATGAAAAGAGGTCTTACAGTCCAGAAAGATTCACAGATTTGTAAGGCAAGAGGTTGCAAAATACTTAGATGTAGCAGTTAATTCCTTAACAGGCTTACTGACATGTTTTCACTGCAGTTTCTTACTGCATAAGGAGGAAGGCCGTCAGGCACCCTGGACTGAGTTTGTGAACTGAGCTGTGCATGCCAGGTGAAGGGCATGAAATGGTGCCTAGAAGAGGAGAATGAAATACTACCAGCAAAAACAAGAGCAGATAAGAATGGGGTGATAGGAAAGGAAGACAGGAGGATGAGGGGCTGTGTAGCGACAGAGGTTGTTGACTGTAGTTAAAGTAGGGTACGAATTTGTGTTGAATGCTCATAAGTGCTCACCTTCAGCGTAACTACTGCAGTAGCAGAAACATGTTGTCTTGACCTGCTTACTATCTCCAAGGCTCTCGTGCTGCTGAGAGAGCCCAGCAGGCATCCTTCTGTGAGCTTGGGTTTCCAGTTTAACTGTTCCTGACAACAATCTTGTTGAAAGGTGAAAGGGAATAATATGGGAAATACGGCATGAGGGAGAAGAAAGACAAACAGAAAGGGAAAGAGTGAAAGACAAGTGAGATCCAAAAGGAGAGTGAAAACTCAGATGAATAAATAGCTCCTAAGGGCAGAATGAGGAGGTGTGAAGGCAAAGAAAGTAGGTATTTTAAGACCCCAAATAGCTATTTTGGGCCCTGGTATCTCTGATTAGAGTATGGTAGGGGATACTGGGAGAAATAAATAATACATATGTAAAAAGAAAAAATGCCATTTTCTCCTGTCCTCTTCAATGCTTTCTGGGTACTGGCAGTTGCAGGTTATGCACTGAGTTAAGCACTTCCAATATCTAAATAAAAGTGGTTATGAAGAAAGGAAATATTACCCTGTGTCAATCTGGCAGTGGCCGTAACACAGCACAGTATTCAGAACACTTGAGCCCAACTCTGAAGCCTTATGTTTTTCATAGTAGGGTAAATGATTAGTTTTGCAATTCATAAAACCTGGCATCTTTATACTACCGTGCTGTTTTGAAACAGGGAAAATACTTGATGAACTGTCCCTGGATTGTGTCAGTTCTGAAGACTGTCCCATGTGTGCAGTTGGAGATGTCAAGGTCCCGCATGGAAGGAGAATAGTTTTGAACAGAGAGGATCCACAGCACTGTCAATCTTGGTATGATGGGATTATGCAGTGAAACAGCATGCTGTTCAGTAGGATGAAGGGAGGGAGATGAAGCACATCCATGTGAATACGTTTTTGGACGTGACTTTTAATGTACTACTGAAGATGAAGCTTGGAAACCATCTTTTATGTCAAGAAATAATATTTATTCACATGCAATCACATACAATGTGATTCACATACATATTCACATACAAGCTGAAGCTGAAGTTTTTCAGTGACAATAGGGGTTATAGGATGTCAGCTGAATTTAAGCAAGTAAAGTACTTACATTTCTTTCGAAAAAGGCCTTTTCCCATGTGTAGGTGGCCCTGCTGGCTTCAGATATTCCATTTCTTTTTGTGTAAGGTGTGATTCAACATCGGTAAAGCCATCAGACTCTTCTCTTCTGCCAGTACTAAAAAAATCCTACATATAGTACAAGATCTGAATGTGCACTCAGTCTAGAACTTGCTGAGATTATTAGCAGTTGGAATTGTGTACTATTGTTGGAAAACCAATTTCCTCAAGATTTTAAGATGATATCCCATGGCCTGGTCCTGCATGCATGCGTTTCACATACGATGAAATTAAGGGCAGGGTGCACCATGCTGTGCACCATGCAGGATGAAGGCCTTCAGCTGCAATGGGGCACAGACTGATTTTCATTCTGTACACTGCCCAGTGGCATATTACGCCATGACCTGGAGTATCTGGAAGTCTGGCATTCTCCAGATGTCTAGACCCTTTATGGATACTTTCAGTAGTCACAGTGCTGTGAATACAAGGGGGTTTTCCATCTTCTATTTTGACTGTATTTAATAGAAACTGAGTTGTAAAACTGCAGCAGCTATTAGCCTAGACTAACGCCTTAGCTCCAAGTGCTCTGAACCTCACAGAAGCTCTGAATGGGTATGAACTTTGAATTCCTGGCCTCCTGCCAGGGCTGGCGTATGTCTGTCTATAAACCCAGGGCATAAGACTGTTAGGCTAATCAATTAAATATATATATATATATATATGTATTTTAATTGTATACACGAAGAGCCTTGAATTCCATCAAAAGGTCAAAAAAGAGCCTTCACAAATGAGTCTCTGTTCCCTAATTTTTGTAATCCTTAATAATAATTTATCTTAAATGTTGATACACTGGCTGCTGCTCACAAAAGATTTCAGAACATTAGGAAAACTTACCTCACTAGGGAAACATCCTTTTGCATATCTGTCACCTAATTTAGATGCCTACACCATCTGTACAAACAATAGAAAATATTGCACAAAAATGAATTTTATAGCAAATATCCAAAGGAAATTGGAAACTAGAAGAGGTTCATTCATATTAGGATTAAAATAATAAATCTTCTGTTGCTATACCTTAATGCCAAAAGTAGCTGTGTGTTCTTCAATTAGGAATACACTAAAAGCAGCTTGGAAAGAACACGGTACTTAAACTAAGGTGCTACGTGTAAAGTGGAGTCTTTTCTTGGAAAAAGGGCAGCTTCTTCCAGTATTGACTTGTTTAATTTGTACACCCTTGGTTTTCTCTGGCAGTGAAAACAAGCATTTTTTGGTCCTTGCCCTTTCATAAACTTTTCCTGTTCTGTTTCTTGGACTGTCCAGTACAACAAGGAAAATATATTGACTGAGTCTGTATCACCCTGTGCATAAGTACAGTCACGTTCTTTGCTCTGATAAGTGAAGAGAGTCATGCAACTAGGAATTAGAAGGGCAGAAGTGTTAAAGCCTTACTGAAGATAGAAAGAGATGAATTATAAACAAGTCCCTAAAAGGTGGAGTGTGGCAGAGGTGAAAAATCTCATGGTGGTACAGAAGGACGAATAGTGGAAAAGGCAGAGATGGAGGAAAAAAGAAAAATGAGAGCTGAAATTGGAAAGGGGAAGAAAAAAATTTAGTAAGAGAGGTGAGTAGAAATGGTGAGGGAAGACATAGGACTAAAAAGCTATAGGTGAAATATGACATTTAATATGAGAAGAGGGACTGAAAAAGAGGACATGGTAAATAACAGTAAGATAAGAGAGACATAAAAAAAAAATGGAGGATGAATGTGTGCCAAAGCTGTGTCCAAATTAAAATAATATCAGGAAAAAGAAGAGGAACATAGAGCACTGTAGAGGTAGAAACAAAGACCTCCTTATGGAGTCTGTTAAGTTGTATCAGAGCTAAAAGTGTCTTTCCTACTCTGGGATTTTACTTTGTGTTAGCTGCCTCCAGTTTGCCTCATGTTTTGCTTTCTTATGAAGCAAACCAGATCTGCCAGTTCAGTCCACCAGTGGCTTGTAGGCAGCTGTGTTGCTGAAGCTTAGTGGGTTTCTAGACAGTTTCCAGACACAGATTGTACATATTCTGCCAAAGGCTCTTGTAAGGAGTTTCCTCTGACAAACAAGTCATAGTATGTCACGTTTCCTGATCTAAACAAACATGCATTAACATACAGGGTTTAGCTGCACAATACCTTGTGGGGAGTTGTGGGGAAATGGGATGGGGAAAACATCCTTCACATCATGTTTTGGTTTTGTTGTGTTTTTGAGATGTTTAACAGTTTCTGTACGGACATTATTTTATTATATGTGGGTGACGTTTATTATAAGCATTGATTTTTTTCCACTTAAATTTGGTGATTTTTGTAGTCTGTGTGAAGGGAAGAACTTAACCTGTGTACCATGTGAGCCAGGGGACGACACCCTAATACCGACAACACCTGCTCCAGAGGAGGACATTGAACTACCACCCAGTGAATACTCATGTAGCAAGATGATGGACTTGGCCTTTCTAATGGATGGCTCTAACAAGCTGTCAGAGGAGGACTTTGAACAGCTGAAGACTTTCATAACTGGCATGATGAAGAAACTCCACATCTCCCAAAAGAAAATCCGAGTGTCAATTCTAGTGTATAGGGCTGGCCCCACAATCTATCTTGGCCTTAAAGATATCAAAACAAAGTCCCAGATGAGAAAAATTGTCCAAAGCATAAAATACACAGGTGATGAAGTAGCGTCCGCTGCTGAAGGCCTTAAATACACTGTGTTTCACGTGTTTGGAAAAGCAGAAAGGACCAATGCTGCCAGAATTGTAGTGCTATTTATAGCAAGCAAATCTCCAGGAAAACTCCGCAGCCTCCTGACAGCTTTGAAGAATAAAAACATTGCAGTAATACCTGTGGGGATTGGACCGTATGTTAATGTGGAGCAAATCAGGTTCATTGAAAAACAGTCACCAGCTAATAGAGCCTTCCTACTGAACAACATGTTAGAGCTGATGGAAAATCAGGATCTCCTCATTGATCATCTATGTGATCTTGGACCTGAAGAAAGTTCTCTGTTACAAGCTACATCTCTTCCAACAATATCCAGTGTCCTAGCTCCCACGTGGGGACTCACAGCACCACCACCCTTTTCAGAAAAGCCCACTCGCAAAAGGTTGGACATTGCTTTTATTGTGGAAGGATCTGACAATGTAGGGGAGGAAAATTTCAAGATTGTCAAAAAGTTCCTTGAGAGGGTGATCACAAGAATGAATGTGGGACAGGAAGATATTCATGTTACAGTCATGCAGTATTCAGAGACTGTGACTCTGGAGTATTCCTTCAGGGAAATACAGTCAAAGGAAAGTATTATTGAGAAGGTGAGGAGCATACCCTATCAAGGAGGGAAGGCTACTAACACTGGGAATGCCCTCGATTATATTTCCAAACACACATTTACAGCAGTGAATGGGGGCAGGCAAGACGTTCCTCACTTGGTGTATATGGTGTCATCCAGTCCTTCCACTGATGTTATCACACGACCTCCCAGGAGCATAAATGTTATTCCCATAGGCATAACCCCCAATGCCAATATTCAAGAGCTCAGAGAGATCAGCCAGCCTAATAACCCGATTATCTTGCATAGTTATAGTACACTTATTGAAGAAGCACCTGAATTAGTGCTGCAGTCGTGCTGCTCTCGTAAACTTTGGACAGAAATTCCAGGTAAAGTTGGATGCATTTTCCGTGTAATTTGCTTTTTCCTCTGTCCTGTCTCCTCCGTTTCCCCCTCACATCACTGAAATTTGAAGGGTTCCCATATCTCATTTGGTGTTTTGTTGTCCAAGTGCCAAGAAAAGAGCATTTATCTTCACTGGAGGCTGAGAATGCTGCCCCAGTTCAGCAGTACCAAGCACGGACCTGCAGCCAGCCTTCTGCAGGTTCAGCAGTCCTTGGCTCCATTGCTTAGTAAAGTACAGTAACTTTCAGATAGGTTGGAGGGTTACAGACAAAAAAAAGTTATTCTCATCTGCCTGCCTCAAGCAAGTGAAATTATACTTCCTTTTTCCTGAAGAAACTTCATTTTGTGTGTTTGTTGTGTTTTGTTTTGTTGCTTTTTTTAGATTTTTCCCTGGTAGTGGGTGTGATGTGGTGTGTATTTTGTAGGTTGTTGGTTTGTTTGTTTGTTTTTTTTTTTTTTTTTTTTTTTGTATTGGTTTGGTTTTGTTTGCTGTTGGTTTTGTTTTAGTCTCCTGAGAGTAAAATAGCATTAGTAGAAAAGCAGGAATTGAAATACCCATGTATCCCACTGAATATAAATCTCAAGGTTTTCCCTAAAGAGGCATCACTTATGGCTTCAACTGATCGTTATCCTGCTTTGCTTTCCCAAAATGCAGGTATCTCTGCCCTTTCTGCTCCTACCAGTAAATTAGCAGATGTTAACTTCTGGTTATCATGCATAAATAACCTCCCCCCATCCTCCTTCCTTAGAGCTGTGCAACAAACCAATGGATGTCATGTTTCTTCTGGATGGAAGTTCCAATATTGGAGCATCAGAGTTTGAGGAAATGAAAAACTTTGTACGGGCTTTTATTGAAAGGGTTGAGATTGGTACGTATCTGTCTGTTAACTCAAACACATAAAGACATTTTGTATTCTTTTGCTTATACAGGACAAAACAGCTGCTCAGTATACGTTTTTTAATTTTTATTTTTAAATTACTTACTCCAATCCTTCAAAAAAATTTAAGTTTATACTGGGAAAATCAGTCTAGTAAAGCTCTTGGTTCAGATGCAGTTCAGTTTCCTCCCAAACCAAGCTGTTCTGGTTCAGGTGAGTAAAGGTTTGACACCCAATTCAGGGAATCGTGTGATGAGGAATAACTTGGACAGCAGCTTTTGTGAGTGCTGCCCTTTATACTGTACTGGACATAAGAAGTATGTGTGCCAAACAGGCACGGAGGTGGTGGAAATTTAGCTGAACTGTTACTCTGTGACAGAAAAGCAGGAATACATTCTTGTTTTCAGTTCAGTTCTGGATCAGGTTCAACAAACTGGAAATTAATAGTTCACATTCTGATCTGGTCCAAGTAAGAATAGATAATTCAGAGGGGTTTTGGTTCAGGTTTGGTCCAACTGCAAGGTTCTGATCTTTGGAACAGGCATTTCTGGTTCTGACCACCCTTTTTTTGGCTAACCAAGGCTGCTGGAACTGACTTTTTACAGTTTATTTCCTGACCCGTGTTGAATGACAGACACTTTTTGGGAGTGCTAGACTCACTCTGCTTGCACAGTATGTACTGGTAGGAGGTACACCTCCAGTTAGGTCACTCAGCAAAGATATCAGCGCAGCCACCCTGGCAGAATGCCATACTATCCTGCACATACATGAAGGGACCCTGTGGCACATGTAGTAAGTTAGGACATCTCGTGCACTTGCACCAAGTCCATCTGCATGGCAGGGGCTGCACAGGATCCTGTGCTTTCCCAGTTGCATTTGTTTTAACAAACAAGGGTTTTTTATGAGAGTTGTACTTCAATTCAGCTTTAAACCATTTCCATGGAGCAAGTGCTGTTGCTGCTAGTGTTTCCCACTGGCGTTGACCTTTTGTATTATACCTGTGCTTTCAAAAGAGTTGATTACCAGCACTTGTACTAAATAGAGAGCTCATAGAGGAAAAGTATAGCATTTCTGTATGTCTACAATAACTTAGATTTTTTAGAGATTATACATGGAAGACACTGTGCATGCACGATATAGAGAAGCAAGCCAAGTGAAATAAACACAGACAATAAATCAACAATTTCTTTTAGCCTAGCTGTTTTCCTTATCCTTGAAGCCTGTAACAGCAAATGTTACATCATTAACAACAGGACAATAATAATGTAGCTATGAAATGGCTTCTCACTACAGCCTTGACTTTAAAATTTTAAAGACAACTGCAGAAAAATTGTAAAAGTATGGTGAGTACATGAAATCACAATTATTATTAACTTCAATCTTAAATATTTTACAAAGCATTGATAAAGAATAATATGCTTTATACATAAGTATCTTCAGTATACAGTAGAAGTCCTTCTAAGACAATGAAGAGAGAGGTACAGCCGATGATTATAAACAATGTATTGCCCAGTTCAGTTCTGCAAGTCTGATATATATATTAACTGTCTGTATGAACCCTCTGTTAATAGTTTCATTCATACTTATGTAATGTATAGGCAAAACTAGGATGTCAGAGAATAGCAGAACTTGGAATTTCTCTTCATTCACCATTGCAGGTCATGTTCCCGGGGTGCACTATGTCCCATGCTGCAGCCTGATGCATGTCACTCAAGTGATGTATGGCAGAGGGAAATCTGCATGAAATGTAGTCATCTGAGGAGCTTGGCTTATGAGACAAATGGGGCACCAAACTACTGCTCTTGCAAGACAGTATACACATTATAAAAAAAATGTTTAGAAAATTTTAAAGTGGAAAAGGAACAATATTTGGAGATCAATAAAGTGAGGTTTGCTAATCATGGTCAAATTGATCTGCGGTAAAAGACTGCATGCTGATTCCTGACAAAAAAGCAAACCGTTTCTAGCAGTTCTTGCATATTTTTTCACCTGGGAATAGTTCAGTTTTAATCATTTGATTGAAAATGCAGCTTTCACACTGATGGAAAATCACTGTCTAGTTGTGCTTAATGTAAAACACAACCATAATGTATCCTTTAGATTTATTTTAAGACATTTGTATGCATTGCTTAAAATGTTTATTTTCTGCTTTCTGCTTCAGGCAATACTTCAATTCATGTCTCAGTCCTCCAGTATGCCAGGGAAAATAATCTAGAAATTTCATGGAGCATGCCTCAAGAGACCGAAAAGCTTGTAGAGATGGTGCACTCAATTCAACAAAGGGAGCAAGGTCCTACCAGACTAGGTGAGTGATTATGTGGATATTGATGTTTAAACAAGAGGAGGGGGAAAAAAAAAAAGCAGAAATGCTAAATATAGCCTGGTCCCAGTTACCAATTTAAGCCAGTGCTGTTGTGGTAGTGTTCTGCAGCAGGACTCTCAGGCTTTTTAGTTTACTTATGTCTTTACTATACATACATTTTTTGGTAAAGGTTCAATGTTCTCTATTAAATTGTATTCATAGGTTAGTTGAATTAGGGTGTATCTTAAGGTGTTTTGGAAAGAAGAAGACTTTTTTTTTTAACCTTGAAGTAGTTCTCAGGATTTGCATTCATTATCTTTCTAGCAAGCAAAACATAACTAAGACTTTGATCATCAACCTTTCAGCATAGATTAGTTGATTAGACGTTTAGCAGTAGAACTGCTTATGCTGACTTCAATAGCTGCCTTTGCCAGATGTTTGTTACTCTGTGCTGAGCCAGTGTAACTGATCTGCTTGAAAAATAACGTCACAAAACAGTAGTTATATTCTGGGTGTTTCAGTTCCCTCATTCATGTTGCTGTGCTGATCCCACAAGGACTCGGATTGGCACAAGGCTGGGGATGGTGCCAGGGAGCAAGGATGGCCTAAGGCAGCACCTTAGCTAAAGGGTTACTTACGAAATATCTTCTGTTCCAGACGACCGCATCCTGAAAAACACGTCCACTTCATTTTCACGTGCTAAAATATAACACAGATTTCCCGCTGGGTCTGTGGAAATTCAGTACACACACATGTATCAGTTGTAGGGTTCAGCAAAAAATGATTCTCCTACAGCATATCTGATCTTTCACCAGATATCCTGAGAATTTTGTTCTTCTGGACTGGAACCACATTTGCTCTGGCAGCCGCCTAGCATTAGGGTCCTATAAGAGTTGAGGGAGTACACAGATTTTTGGGGTCTTTGGCCTACTTCAGACTGTAAAGAGTTATTGGTACAGAAAAGTGAGAAATAAAACCTGACTTCCATAGTTCGCAGGAGGATTAGCCATGATTGCTTTCTCAGCCTGGAGAAATAAAAATACCAGATGGCTGATGAGACTTCTATAGGCTCGTTGTGGGATAAATTGTTACGTACAAATAGATAAGTTTCATGAAGCCTTCCATGTAATGTGTATAGTAAGCCACACTGAACTACAGGATAAACAGAGAAAACACGGCCTTTGGGAAATGAAATGGGAGAGGCAGCCACATGACATACTCGTTAGTGATTTGTTTATGTCTCATTGGAAAATGCTCAGAGACCATGATGAGGGATGTGGTATAATGAACCAAAATGGAATAGAGTAGAAGTAGTTCCTCCCAAATGAAGTAATGAAAATAAGTCACTGTGGTCCTGTTCTGCACCTTGTAATGTGTGTGAATTGGGCTGACTGTGTAGGGGAGTCAGCATCCATGGGAAACGCACGGTCATTCATGGCTTTCTGTCTGTGCTCGGGCCTCTGGAAATGCAGAGGCTGCTTAAAAAAAGTGTAGATGGATGAGTCTGGATGTTGCAGTTCCCTAGGTAGCTTTGGGAATCTTTTCTATCATATGGAAGGCTTGATCAGGATTTGCCTATCAAAAATATCGTTACTATCAGGCCAGCACTGTTTCTTCTTATTTGTGCTGGCTTCCCTATGGTAGAAACACAATCCTGTGTAGTAATCCTTATTCAGTCTTAGCTGATCCAAATCATCCTGTTTCAGTCAAAAAGCTGTATGTGTAGAGAGCAACTGTGGGATCTGTTGCCATCAATGCAGAAGTCTTGCTGCAGAAAGCGTTCTCCTTTCTGTTTCATTTAACCATGAGGAAACTGCAGGAGAGAGATACATTTTATTGGTAAGGAATAATGAAAAACTACAGAGTATTTGAGTGCATAGGCAGAAAAAAGAAGGAAAAAAAAGAGCAGCCTGTACCACAAAGCTTTCCCATGTTTCTTCAATAAGATAACATCAGGCAAATTTTGCCTTAAGTTACCTATTGAGAAGAAGCTCTGGGGAATATTCAGACATCATGAAATTGTGTACGACTTCACGTAAGAAATAACTGGGGGAAATAAAAAAGAAAACTAACTGCAAGCAAGAGCTGACTATATAAGCCTTCATTCAGCTAAAAGAGCAATCTATGCAAGAGAACTGAGAATCACATAAACATGCCTCTGTTCAGCATTCATGGGTATTTAGGAGAGTCATAGGGAGCACATTGAGCAATCCCTGCAGTAAATACTGCTTAACACTTTATAAAAACATGATTTTGCTTGCTTATACCTTTACTAAAAGTAGCTCATTTAGGCTGATGTTTTCCATGCCCACTGCCTGCGTCAGACTCAAAATTTGGAGGAAGTATGATTTATGTGCCTCAACTGCATTAAAAGTATTGTTAGGGAAAGAAATGTGTGTTCTTCTCCCCTCCCCTGCTCCCCCCCCACCCAAGAAAAAAAATCTTAAGTATTTTGACTGAAACTTTCTATAGATACTAAAATATTTGAATAGCAGCATTGAGCTTTACCTGTCATGATTAAGAAAGTATAAATGTTTCCTTTCTAAACCCTCACTGTGGTATAGGAAGCAAAGGTCCACCGCAGAACTTTTCTTTATTCAGGTATCTGCCCTGAGTGATGTGGTCTATGCAGAATTTTCAAAATCTTGCCCCTCATCACCCACCCAAGACTGTGGTTTTGCCAGCAGCTGCCCTGATCCCACCTGCTGAAAAGCAGAGGTCTTCCTCACTTGCTCCCCCAGTACTGTTTCTGAATTGGCGGTGTGGTGTCAGCTCCTTTCTGAAGCCAGCTTTGGGTGCCTGTCTCTTCCCTGAACTCTTTTAATTCACAGTCCTGGCAGGTTTTTTTTGTTTGCTTGCTTGTTCTTTTTAGTTCCTTTCTTAGAAGGTTTGTCCCTTGAATGTAATCCTGGTGGAACCCAGGATCATCAGAACCCCTTGGTGGTAAGAGAAATGCAGGATTTGTGATCTGCAGAGCCAGGAAAGCAGAGGAGAGGGTCTGGGGCCTCGTAGCCTGCTGCTTTCAGTGGTGGTGGGCTGTTGGACTGCCAGAACCGTGCTGTTCATGAAGAGTTCAGCCGTTCTGTTAATTGGCACATGTTAATGCCAGAATATCAATGTGCTAAGAATTGACCCTTTAAAGAAGCAATCTGTGGGATCAGTTTGCAATAGCTAATTTGTTTGAAAATTAAAATAATCTGCTATTTTCAGTTTAAAAAGGCCAATTCAGTATCGAGACCCTAAACTAACATACAAAGACCAGCTTCAGGGTTATTGTCATGGGGGGTTGTTTCTGATTAGACAAGTCCTTGGTTAAATAGATGCAATCTGGGCTATCTACAGTCCAGATAGCCTTGGCTTTTTCTGTACCTCTTCAAGTGTTGAGGAACCATTTCTTTTTCACTTCTTTCTCAGGCAGCTTTCAGTACTTGTGGGTGATTAAGACCTCTTGTAGTACTTTTTCTTATTTGGTTGAGATGTTGCAGAAGTGTTAGCAAAACCACTGAGGCCACTTAAGGCGCTGATTCAAAAGTTCCCGGCAGGAACCTCCATCTACTGGAATCCCCTGTCTGTCACAACTGTACGGACCCTCATGGGGGCTTTATGTTTTATTCCTCATTTCAGACAAAATTAAAGAAAATAATTGCAAAAGTTGCTTTTAGGAAGTTTCTGCTTTCCCTGAGGCAACCACCAAACCATTAAATGTCTGTGCATTGCTTTATTTTCCTCCAGATTGGCTTATTCTGGGATGAATCTTGTTTTTTATTTCTTGGATGCATTTCAAATGTGTCTAGGGCACCTTGTGCTCTTTCAGTTCATTCTGTGACGTTCATAATTGCTCCCAATCTAATATCTGTGATTCAGATTAGCATGCCTTTCTACACACTTTTCATCCTTTATCCAAATCATTAATGAAATTATTCAATAAGGCAGAATCTTAGTGTAATTCCCTGTAGGCTCTCAGTAAACACCTCCGACCCTACTCAACAGATTGTCTTTTGTCCTTAAAGCTTGTTTATGTCAATTTAATCAGCTTTCAGTCTTTTCAGGAACCTCTGCACAAACCATTCTGAATTATTACTTCAGAATATGACTCTGGCTTGAATATGCATCAGACAATTAAAAAAAATAATATTCAACTAATTAGACCTTATTGAGTAGTCTTGTTCAAGGCAACCAGAAAAAAGTTCTTATGAAGCCTATTCTGACTGTCAAAAGTTCATCATCAAATATTCATAGTCTTAGCTGAGAGGAGAAGACTGCATTGATGCCATCCCTTCTCCATTTCCCCCCTGTCTTTGTAGGGTATCTTCTATTTTGTTCTAATGGTTATTCCAAACATGATTTTTTCTTTATACTCTGTGGTGTAGTTAGGAGTGTATCAGCACTGAAGGATGGGGAGAAAGTGCTGTGCTGTGGTGGCAACCTTTGGAATGACTGACCCACCCATTGTAAAGTAGCCCATATAGATCATTTTTTTTTGTTCTTTTTTCTTTTTATTTATTTGTATTTTTCGCCTGGACATGCCCAGTAACTAACAATCATGCTCTACTGACTGAGCTGAAAGGCTGCTGGGGGCTCAGTGTTCTGTCAAAGTTGGCCTTTTTGTTTGGTTAGACAGATAAATATTTAGATGTTCAAATTTGGGAAGGTAGTGTGTTTGCATGTGTGAAATTAATTGTGGCCATTATGTGTCAGGACCAGCATAAGTGTAACTTGTTAGAAGGCACTAGGAGAAGAAGGGGCAGGAGGTCAGGGGCACACACACGTTCCCCGTCACATCCACTGCCTTTTGGATCAGATTTTTTGTACTGTGTGTCCTGCTGCTCTCAGCTCTGTTGTTCTCCTGTATGCAATGAAGGCTCTTGGCTTTGAGACTTCCATCTTGGTTTCTTATGCGTTGTGTATCTAATACTTAAAATACATGTGAGTATACAAATTATTCTGCTTCCAAAGCCCATCGTTGCCTTTTTTTTTTGTTTGTTTGTTTGGGGTTTTTTGATAGCACATTGTATATGTGAGAAACAGAAACTGTAACAATAACACGAGACTAACATAATTTACTCCTACGTTCAGTATGTGGGAACATATTGACTGCTAGTCTGGGCGTAGGGTCATTTGCACGCACAGAGAAAATCCTTAAAAATGTATAACTTACAGTCCATAGCAAACCTCCCATTCACTTCACTGGGGCTTATATGATACCCCTTATCAATGCTAGCAAATGATATTTTGGGCATTGTCAGATTTTCTTTAAAGACAAAAAAAAAGTTTTGTTGTTCTATGGAGCAGGATTTAGGGTATTTTCTATTAGTGTTTTGACTTTCGCTAGGGTCCATCACTGAAATAAATAGCTGATGGTGTGTTCTCATTCAGCTAAACAGATTTAAGAGCCAGCTACTGCAGAAGAGCTTGGTCCCAGCCACCTGACACCTCAGTGCTGCACACTTGCGCTGCCTTCCTTCTGTGGGATGTGCACTGGGCCTTCAGCGAGCTGAAGGAAGGGCCAAAATGACTGAAACCAACGCACTTTTTTAGAAGGGTTGTGTTTCAGTCGTGGTGAGTTGCCCGAGGCAGCTGGCTGCCTGACCAGGTGGGCAGCAGTGCTGACTGTGGGGGACTGGGAGGGCATGCCCAGCTGGTGCACCTGGAGGAGTGGACCCTTCCTTCTGCCAGCAGCTTGCTACGGCACTAACGCAGCCCGAGATGCATTTGCAATGCGTGTAAATATGTCAGAGCAAGCTGGAGCAGAGCCAGCAGCAGCAGTGGCCCAGATGTCAGCTGCTGAAGAGGTGTACAAGACACAAGGTGGTCTCATAAACGCTGAAGCCTGTGTAGCTTGGACCTAGTCATTTTAAAGTTAGTTAGTTATGTCCAAGATGCTGTGCATGCTCTTTCCAGTCTTAATATAGCTTTGTGCTTGGTTATATTCATTTCATTGCAAACATTTTAAAATTTCCTTTATTGGTACGAAAATGGCAGATTGCTGTTATGTTGCAATCTAGTAGTAAGATGTTCAAGTTGGTTGGTTTATTACCCATCTTTTTTATTATGGCCTCTGAGGAGTTTGGTATTTCCCTCCCTGGTGAGATGTAGAGACAAACAGCTGAGAATTAACAGCTTCCAGCTTGGGATGGTGGCTTTCTGAATCCCTCTAGCAGGGCAAAAGTGTTCATTTGATCATGTCTTCAGACACCTGGCTCTTTTCTCTAGAGCTGGCTTCAAAATAAAGGGAGAAATCCAGATTTTTTAGTAGACTAAAACAAACTTTCCATGCTTCGATTGAGTAATTGTTTTTTGGGGACTTTGAAACAGTCCCTGGTTCTGTTACAATTGATTTCTTTATTAGAAATTATAAAAATAATGGATTTTCCAGTTTACAGATATGTATGGAAGTTTCTGAAAATTTTTAGAATAAATGGGAGGAAGAAAAATGCATCTGGAGCAGCTGGTGACCAGGCAAACCACACAAAAGTCAGTGTCATTAAAAGAAAGACCAACACTCCAAAGAAAGACAACATTCCAAATATTTTTCACAAATGAATGAAAAATTATCTTACTGTGCAAAAGTTTAACCTAAAATATTTGAAAGTTAAAACTTGAAATACTTTTTTAGTAATTATTTATAGAACAAAAGGGAAACGGTCAATTTGCTGGCACAGTGACCATCCTGAAAAAATCTTAAGGATTGGAATATAGTCATCTTAATATTCTGTATTTTGTTTTATCCCTTAGTTATATATAGTTAACATGCCTTTCTGCATCTAACATCTACCTCTACAGACATATGGAGGTAGATGCTGACATCTATATAGAGTAACTGCTGGACAACAAAACCATTTGTAGCAATGATTGTGAGACAGCTGTATAGGAGTCAATACCTGGGGTTAGTTAATTTTTCTGGTCAGGAATAGTAGCTTGGGAAATGGAATTGCCATCAACCAACTAATAATGATGTTTTAAAATGTGTTTTGTTGCAAGTAGAAAAACATCCAAAATTTTGAGGATTTCACTGAACAGAAACTCTAAAGTGTTTCATTTCATATGTAAAATATAATTCAGAATTATAGCAAGCATGAAAACCAGATTGTATCTATAAAATTAATCTACACAGTTGGAAAAACGAAACAGAAGATAATCATTGCATAGCAAGAAACAGCAAAGAAACATCCCATTTTGTTCTTAAGTACTGTTGAAAGCTTTCTGTTGGTTTTTCTCTCTCTCTTTTTTTTTTTTTTTTTTTCCCTTCTAATCGTAATCGACGTTTCCAAAAAGTATATTGATTTAAACAAACATACATCTTTATATTTGCAAATTAATGCTTGGGGAAATGTGGCCCTCTCTAGACAGAGATTTCTAGTGGAGGTAACGGCGCATGATAGGTAGAAATTTATAGGAGGAGAAACTGATCTGGATCCTATTCCTGCAGTAGATCCGACAGAGCCTGGCAGCAGTTCCTGATGGGTCCCAGCTCTCCTCTTTAGTTGTGGGCATCTGTGTAGAGAGATGACACATGGAGATGAGGCTACGGCTCTGGGGAGGAAATAGTGACAATGGGCCAACGGGAAGAAGAGGTGGCTGGTTAAGGTGGGAAGGGGATATGTGGCTGTCAATCAGGGACTGTAAGGTGCATGAGACAGCAGGAAAGGATGGGGAAAGCAACAGTATTTGGGAAGGGAATGTCACCTCTAAACTAGTCCTGTGCCAAAGGAGAACTCTGGGCTTTTTCCAGATACTTGTTCTAGGCTAGATTCTTCCGAGGGGTAAATTCTTCCTGCAACCCTGATTAAAGCCTTGTAGAATATCCAGTTGCTGTTGCCACTTTATGAACAGTCAGTGTGCTGGGTGACCTTTCTAGAGGCTGGCTGTGCTTGCAGCAGCTTGGGAAAAGGGTCTTTGCTTCTACCAGTGAAAAAGGGTGGGTGACATGATGAGCGAAGTCATGAAGTGCAAAGTGTTCAGGTGTGCTAAGGTATTCTGGGGTGTGCTGGTGAATTATCTGTGATCTGACTTCCAGTGTTTTACAAATGTGTGAATTGTTTAAAATTTTTCAGTGAATTCCACTGGCAAACATATCTCTGCTCCACGGCTATTGCAGATTACTCAGAGAAACTAGTCTTTCAAGTATTTATTATTTGCCCTGATTGTCACATCAGTCGCCATGGTATCATTTCTACTTCCTAACCTGATAACTTCCAAGCCCAAATGAGCTTTTAAGAAAGCTGCATACCGTGATTCCCAGTATAAATATTTGTGCAAATACATCTAAATCCAAGCACTAGCGAAGTGCTCTCTTGCTGAGGTCATGCTTTTGAACAAAAATTTGTCTGAGTGTTCACAGATGTTAAATGCAAGAGCAACAGCTACCCATTTAAGCCAGTTTGTGATTTGGTAGCTAAGGTAGAATTTCTTCATGTGTCGTGTGGGATTTGATGGGGTTTGGTTTGTCGTTTCATTTTTTTGTTTGGTTTGGTTTTTAATATGGGTTGCCCAGTTATTCTGGGTTACTCTGCACCTAGATTTCAGAGAAGTTGCTGGTAGTAGGGAGGCAAGATACGCATTTCACACCTGTAGAAAAAGTTGACCAAATTAGGGAAGGACTAAATTTCGTCTGGAAGCTGAGAAACTTGCGTGTACAGGGCGGGATTCTGTGAGGTTGTAGATCAGATAGCCACTGGATGTCACTGTTGTTCTGCAATTGGGGAAATAAGTACCTATTCTACAATATCTTCTTTCCTTTTGTGCGAGGCAACGGTAATGCTTCCAGAAAAGGTAACTACTAAAGTGAGGAGCACAAGTTTATCCTTGTGGTTAAGGAAAGATAGTAAAATTCCCATTACTTCAGAGACTGGGGAGCTAAGGATGGTCCTGCTCGGTGGGATGTATTAATGGTACTGGTAGGTTCTTAATAGCTGAGATCTTGCATGTAGCAGCATGAAAGCCAACATTAAAAGTCCTTTAAGAATAAGTATTTTCCAGTACTGTATAACCTACTAATACAAAGTAAGATTTAGTTTTATAGCCTCCTATGAGTTGTCTATCATATCTCTCATTTATCTCTTAATTTCTTCTTAGGAAAGGCCATTGATTTTGTAGTTCAGAATGCAATGTCGGAATCACACGGAGGGAGACCCAGCGCATCAAAGGTCGCAGTAGTCATTGTGTCGGGGAGATCAGAAGACACTGTGGAACCTGCTGCACTTTCTGCAAGAATGAACAGTAAATCACACTTTACTGTCACTATTCTAAAGCAGAGTCGTTGCTTTTAAAGTAGTGCACTAGAACAAAGGGTGGAAAATTAAGGCACTGGTAAGCCATACAGGACTTACTGTGCCATGTTCTGGTAAGAAAAAGGCCTGAACAAAACGTGCCTGATGAGGATGGCGTTGAATTACTGGTAAATTCAGGCCCAGTCTGTAATTTAAACCAAACAGCTTCCATAGGCTTCACAAATTAGTGGCATTTAATTTTCTGAGGTCCTGTGGATAGACAGGGATGACAGAAGTGTGATTTATTTTATAAACTCAATACTTTTCTAGTATGGTGACTCTTGAATGGGTCACTGTAATAATAATAAATAGAGAGAGTGTTTGATCAGATTCTGACTGACCTATACAGGAATACGCTTTTGCTATCAATGTATGCTGCGTTGCGTTTTTTCAAGTTTTCTGGCTATAGTCTCTGTACCTCAGCTTCTCAGGTGTTCAGCTGGGGAACATTGACTTCCTTTGTAGGTTGCTTTAGGAGTTATTGAATAAGTCATGGACTAAATAACAACTACCAACCATTATTTTTTAATCAAATGGTTTGCAAATAACGCCATTGCCATGTAACCGAAGAAAGAAAAAAAACCATAATGAATTTTTTTTACATTTGGAAAAAAAAGCGAAGATGATGTCATTAAGTCTGCAGCTGCATTTTGTTGACTATACATGATCTTATTATGCTTGGGACTAATAGAGAGCTCACCTTAGCTAACACTGTGATTAGAGCATCACAGTTTGTGCCATTAACTGCCTTTAGCTGATGTGGAAGGAGTCATGCAAGTAATACCTGAAAATTAACTGTTGAGAAAAACCTGGTTTTTTAAGAAACAAATGAAAAAAGTACAACAGCAAAGACTTCCTTCTGCTGTGTGTTGCCCATTTAAAACCTTTTATTCTCTTTTCCTAGGAGTATCCTTGTTTCCAGTTGGAGTTGGGAACAGCTATGATGAAGAGCAACTAAGGACCCTGGCTGGGCCATCAGCTACTAACAGAATTATGAAGCTTCAGAATTTTGAAGACTTATCCACTATGATCACACTGAATAGTGAATTTATCAAGAAAGTGTGCATGGGTAAGTCCAATATAGTTGTAGCTTCATAGCTGGGGCAAAACCCCAGAACTGAAATGCCAAAACCAGAATGATTTTTCTTGATTTGAGGTCAGTCCAATGCTCCTTTGTTAGTGCTTAACTGACAATCATCACAAATGCTAACCTAGACCACCACCATAACTTAGGTGTAGAACAAAATCAGCTCTTTCAGTGTGTAGCCAACTGCTACATTAGAAAATCAACCGACTTTCAGCAAGATTTTAAAAGCTGCTTAG
This sequence comes from Falco punctatus, assembly GCF_963210335.1. Taxonomy (NCBI): domain Eukaryota; kingdom Metazoa; phylum Chordata; class Aves; order Falconiformes; family Falconidae; genus Falco; species Falco punctatus. The sequence continues at coordinate 10,777,707 of NC_137585.1, read as the reverse complement.
GCCTGAACTTTCCAGCTATCATCATCTTAATAATCATGGCTGGTCATTAACTGAAGGACAACAGGAAAGCTGAAGCTATCATGAATAAATGGGGGCATGTCGTGAGTAAAGATTTCAAATTACATGTTTTTCTGCACAGACCTAAGCATTGTTATGTGTGTGTCTGTAAATAATTGAGTCAAATTGTAAAAAAAAATAATAATAGAAACATTTTAAAACAGTAACTATTCCAGGAAAACAAATACTGGAAAAAAAGTGTAAAACATTTTAAAGAAACATTCATTATTTGTAGATAGCAATGCCCCCCCATCTCAGAAAACTTGCTTCGGTTCTGGCCAGTTTTTTACTTCTTTTGCCTCCTTGGTCTGTGTGTATATAGATATTTGTTACTCATATTGCCGTCATTTCTATTGTAATATCATCTACATGTCCTGTCTGCAAACCGGTGTCTCATTGTGTTAGTCATTGCACAGGTTTTTACCAGCATTAATAGGACTTACTTATGTCTCCATTAAAGTAAGTGGACTTTTTTTGTGGAGCCAAGTACCACTAAGAATGAGGAAGTTGCAGAGTGTGCACAGTCCAGCTTAGAGATATCCGATCAGTCTCCACTGGGATCACTTCTGGCATTTTAAAGTCTCTCCAGAGCATCAAACAGCTGCCATTTTCTAGATTTAAACAGCTGCCATTTTCTTTCTTTTCTTTTAAAATAAGCTTTTAAAGATGCGTTTCCTCTCCTTACATTGTAAAATATGTAATTTTCTTGCCGTAAATTACATTGATCCAAAATATAGAATGGGGAGCAAGAATTTGAAACCACCAACTATTTTCTTATTGCAGTCTGTGCTATAACTTATTGGCACTAGAAGTGAAAGCTTTGTATTTTTATGAAAGCTTTTCCAACAGCACAAAGCATATACTTAAAAACTTGAATGATAGATATCTTATATTAGACACCTAAATCTGAAAAATCTAGCTCTCCCTTTTGCTGATGGTAAAGCCTTTGCTATGGGGTGGGAAATGATCTTCTTTTGTTTTCTTTTGTTTTGTTTTATTTAAGTTTCTTACAATCTGTAAAGTATTATTTTCCCCTCCAGACTCATACAGTTGGATTTCTTGTACGGAGGGAGTCTTACTTTATGTATGGAAGTGTACCAAAAATAATACTATTAAAAAGGTTTAAAAGATTTCCTAAATGCTTTCAAAATACATTACTTGTCATGGAAAAGACAGAGCATATAGCATATATATGCTAGCATAATATATTATTATACAAAGAGTTTGCTAGTCAGTATTTTAATTTGCTAGACACGTGCTTATCACATTGTCATGCCATAGTACTTACATGAAATTACTTTCCATATATCTGTAGGTGTGTTATGAGAGCACATAAACAGAAACTGCAATTCAGCGGGTGCCTTGTGACCATCTAACTGCATAAAAGAATTACCCATCACAGTAATACCTGAATGTATGGAAGCTGAATTTGAGTATTCTTACTGCAGCTCTTTGCATACTTACGCTAGTTGCTGACAAATCTTGTTTTGGGGTTACTCGTTGTATTTATCTTTCTGCATTTAAGAAATGTGTGTGCATAGGTGTGTAAGTTCTCGTTACCTGCTAGTTATAAGAAATACTCTCAGTTCATCACAAGGTTCAGAAGTAAGGCTGGACCCCACCTCGGAGCTAAAGCCATGGTTTTGAAGCACCATCTGGGCAGAGCTGTATGTCAAACATGCAAGGAGTGCTGTAGAATTGCAGCTTACCTCTTGTTTACAGGGTATTTACAGGGTATTTTGGGACCAATGTCATTGCCGAGGTCAGGTAATCCTAGTAGCAGCAAAGTTTATGCATTCTTTGACTTTTGTACATGTTGGACAAATGCCTGTAATCTTCAGGTAGGAATTCTCACATTCTAACACCCCCCCACACACACACACCACCCCTTCTTACAGCCTATGTCATGTTAAGTAAGCAATCTGTGTTTTGGTGACCACCACTTAGAAGGCTGGTTAAGGGAATGAAATGGCTTAAAGATGTCTGTTTCTCTTTCAGAATCTGTCAGAGAATGTATAGATGAGGATGGAAACAAAAAGAAAGTAAGTATATTGCGTGGGTCATCCATTTGGCTTTCATGTTACAAAGTTCCTGCAGGGCCGTGAATAGCTTTGTAGATATTCTGAAATAAAAATGTTGGACAATATTAAGTGTTAAGAATTATCTTGGAGGAGGAGAACATTGGCTTTTGAACTGATGGGATAACTTTGGACACAAAGGAGGCTTTCTCTAACAACACCTGCTCTTGTAGTGTGTTGAATCCTATTGAAAGCAGTGCAGAGCTAAAACTTGTGACAGTGTGTGTCTTCCCTGACAAAATGTACTTCCGTCTCCTGTTGAAAGAAGTTCTGGGAAAGCCAAACATGGCCAAAATAAAGACACATGTATAGGGCGAAGCAATGTCATTGTCCAGACCCTCTCCTGCTAAAAATACAAGTACCTTGGCCCTATGAAAATTTTCTAGGAAGACAATTATTGTGTGATAGTTATCTCTCTAGGGAAAATCATCTCTTAAGTAATGAAATCAAAGTTCTTGGTGTTCATTTGCAGAAAATTTTTTATAATCCTAAGAAAATGCTCAGATATGTTAGTAAACCTGTCTGATCTCTCGAAAGTGACCTGCCCTAAGAAAGGAATGATGCAGAAGTTATAAATGGTTCAGTTCCTTCATCTCAGGTGAAATGTCAAGATTTTTGAGGGTATATGATACTTCATGCATTTAAAAATATTAGAATAAGCTTGTTACATGTTTTCTAGTAGGGGTCAGTTATGAGTTCTGCCCTAGGATTTATCTTGAATTTCCAGTACATTAAAAATACTTCAATTTTTCCCTTGTGAAGACATGACTGTAAGGAAGGATGTGGCTAATAAGGAAATGCTTATGAATTGTCTAAACACAGGAAACATACTATCGAAGTTGCTTTACACAGTTGGCCTCGGTCAGCTGGTCAGAACACAGAAAGGCTTTAGTTAGATCAGACACCAAGTTTAACCTGGTGGCTTTGAGGCTGGCAACCTAATTAAGAAAAAACAATAAACAAAACCTAAACTTGAAAAACTTTCATAATTAAAACCAACAAAAAAAATCAGATTCTTGTGGTTTAGTCATTTGAACTGCATGTGTCCAGATGTCTGGGCTCCTAGGAGCAGACACAGGTACATGTAGATAAGTGCTGGGAAGGCTCAACTTGAATTTCAGACATGTCAGGTTTCATTTTTTTGGTGATAAACCTAAAACACAATTTCCGTTCTGGCTAAAATGCTTTTGGAAGAAAACAGGCCAGGTTCCAGTCCATGTAAAAATGAACCACACTTTCAAATGGTAGCCTTCAGGGGGTTTTTGTGTTACCTCTTCAGTCAGTCAGAAAAAAATGGGTTTTAGAAGACACTGCCACCATGGTAGTAGCCCTTGCCTTTTGGAGGAGGCTGTCGAGCATCCCGTGGTGAGGACAGTGGAAGCGTTCTGCCTCTGGTGTTCAGCACCCACACTGTGAACTCCTCTGCTGCCTCACTGGAAACAGTGTGCCACCATTGCCCTCTTACCCTCTTCCAGTGTAGTCCACAAATCCACAGGGATGAAGAATCAAGGCTCTTTCCTAATAGAGAAAACACAGGCTCTTACATTGAATCCATAATATTTCAGGAGTTACTCAGAGAGTTACTGCAGGAGGCTCAGTTCCCCAAGCGGGATGTCTGTCATGCACCTGGAAATTGTGGGAACTGACTGATCTCTTGTAGTTTGCAAGGAAATCAGAGCTCTGAGGATCAAAAATCTCAGCCTAAATCCTATCAGTATTGTGAGTGATACCATTTGTTAAGGATTTTTTTTTTTTTTTTTTGTGATTACCTCTACCCTGGAAATGTCTGTTGAAGGAAGATTCATGGCTAAGGCCACTGTTAGCAGCAGAAGGATGGAAGATCAAATGTGCTAGATCAGGCTAAAAATCTATCCAACCCCCTGTATTATGTGGCCAAAAATAGAAGTAGGGGAAGAATGTAGGTAAGTGTATATAAAAATTCCCTGAAGTGTCCTAGCCTTGAACAATCTGTGACTCAGGGACACCCTGAGCTGCAAGTGGCACCTTTTCGTGTTTGACAGTGCTCAATAATTTTCACGTCCATTAATTTCTTCAGTCATTCTTTGAAGCCATCCGTGTAAGTTTGTAGAACTCATCATATCCAGTGGCAAGGAGTCCCAATAGTGCTAAATACAGGCTGTGTAAAGAACTACTGTTTTAATATTGATCTTGCCAGCAGAATATGTGAATCATTATGATAGATTGTTGGTTTTTTTTTTTAATGTAGTTATTTTTCATCCGTAATTTTGTTTTGATGCTTTTATGCAGGCATAAGGGTGATAATAGAAGTATAGGTACTTACAATGTTAGTACTTCATCATGAAGTGATCTGCGTGGTGATCTTCAACATTTCTAATCTACATATGGCAGTAAGAACCACATCCCTAAACAAGCAGTTTCTGTAACATTGACTTTCCTAGTATCGTTCAGCACTTGGTTTAGAGAAGCACAAACAAACAAAACCCTGACCAAATTAAAAGGTGTCATCTGATGAAGCTGGTCAAGGTACATGGCACGCTCTCCTGCAGATGCACAGTAAGAGGAGGAGTGTGCGAGCCCAGGTCTGCAGGTTCAGAGCTCCCTCAGAGAGGAAGTCTGAGGCTTCCTCCAGTGTGCTGGCAGGTTTCAGCAGACTTATCCTTCACTATTTAGAAACCTCTGCTTTTGCTTTCCTTACTGTCCTATCTTTACTCGTATGATTTCATATTAATTGAGATTTAGGCTTTCTTTGTCTTCAGAGACCCTGCGTTTTCCTCTGCACCAGGATTCTTGGCTTTTTTGGATCCTTCAACTGATATTTTTATTTTAATGGGCTGTGCTTTGCTTTTCTTCTCCAGCTTAGATGTTTTCCAATAGATGTCCTGTTAAGGAGTGAAATAAAAATAATTAAACATGTATGGATGCCAGAGGGTCCTTTGCCAGGCTTGCACAGCTGTATATTGTACCCTTTCAGGTGCTCCACTTTCAGTAAGTTTTAGGCGAGACAACTGTAATTAAAAAACATTCCATTTCTTCATATCTAAGTACTTTTTCCTATTTTTTCCATGCTTAAAGACCTTCACATTACTTTTTAACAGCTTCCTCTAGGCTCAGAAGCCTGAAAAGTATTAAGCCACTTTCAGGGCAAGTTGCTTTCTCAAAGTTCTGAAACACACAAAGAAGGTCCAGTAAATTAACTCATATTTAATATGTAATTTTTTATGGCTGCAAATCTGGCAGGGCTCTTTTAGACTTGATGGTATCATATAGCTCAGAGATATAAAGCAATACTTTCATATCACTGTTCTTGGTTTGCACATTAGTGGCAAGAACAGTCTGTGAATTACATTGTGGTTACCTAGGTATTTCATCACTTTGGTCTTCTCTTTCATGGGAATGATGGGTAAGCTGAAAAGGAGAGGATGGGAGATGACCTTGCCCAGTAGCAACCATCTTTTCTTCCCCACATGTTTCTGCCTGTGAATATCAAGAAATGTTATCCAGTTCACAGAACCACTGTCTCACTTGTTACTAATGCTTCTGGGCTCACCTCTGTAGGGACAGGTCTGGAACAGGCTGTTTCCCACATTTGGGGATATTCTTGGGAATGCAGACCTCAGGGATGAACACTCTGTTTTGAAATTCTTTGACCCTATTTATGGACTTTAGAGCTCTGTGGGACGGGGGCCAGAGAGCTCAGCTTTTTGCAGATATGAATCTTGAGATATTCCAGATTGTAAGCACATCTATTTCTCTGTCATTTATTAGTATGTAATCTTGGTGCCTTAAAATTTAGACTGCCTTAAAAATTACTGTCCTTTAGAAGATGAGAACATATTTCCTATTTTATTTTTAATTTTACAAAACCACTATGTATATCTAATAACATTAATCTGGTAAAGGAACAATTTCCCTTTGGGAAGGGAGGAACCGTTTTAAAGTTTTGGAGTTGTGGATAAAATAACTAGAGTATTACACACCTTTCTAGCTTGGAACAAATATTGTTAATTCCTGCTGTGCCATGACCATCTGTGCTCAGAGCTCTTTCTAAAATAATTTTATGGCTTATGAAAACTAAAGGCTTTGACATTTAAAGAAAAGCTAAGGGGAATTCTTTGTTGACTATGCTATTCATGCATGCTGTAGGATGGCTAAACTAACAATAGATGGAGTACCAGATACTTCATTCTGCTGTAAAAAAAAAACCATCTCCTGTTCTAGATTATTATCTTTTGCTTGGAATTTCAGAGTCTATTTCCTACAGCGTTGCTAATTTAAACTTTCTCATCCTCTTGAAGTCCTTAATACACTGCCTTCTATTATTTAATTGTCCAAGGCTAATTTGAGTAGCACTGCTGCCAGTGTCACTTTACTTGCTAGCTGTAGGATAGTGGCAGCAGCCAAATGTTGCATTTTTCTCCCCTCTGCCCATGTTCTTTTCAATTGTTGTCTCCCTATCTAGCCTGGTGATAAATGGACATTAGCAGACCAGTGCCACACTGTGACATGCTTTCCAGGAGATTACACAGTTCTGGAGAGTCACCAAATTAACTGTGAGAGGATGCCAAAGCCAGTATGTCACAGCAATCTTCCTGCAGTTAAGATTGAAGAAACTTGTGGTTGCCGATGGATGTGTCCATGTGAGTATCTATCTTTGCATGCGTGCCTCTCCCTCCCCACCACTTGAAATGTGTAACAGAGAAGTATTGCTGAATGGAGCTGCTCAGCTGTACACATCAGAGATGACTGGGGTGGGAGGACTTGATGCTGTACACAGGTTAAACATCTAGGAGCGTGAGAGTCTCACTGGTGCCTGGAATGTGGAACGCTATTTGCAAGTTCAGGGCCACCAATCCCTTTAGATATCCAAAATTTTAACACCTCAAGTTTTAGCATTTCCTAAAAGCCCATTTGATTATCCAAACCCTTTAAAGCTAACATTTCTGTTTTGATGTAAGTATTTCAAAAAAAGTAGAAAGGTTTTAGTGGAGTAATAACAAATATTTTAAAGTGCTTAAAAGATACTTTTGGTGATATCTACCCATAGAAAATGCATCTGTAATAATTTTCTTGATCCTAAATGCATTGACAGCCACATGAAGGCATTACTTTGGGCATTCAAAACGTGTCTTCATAAAGAATTTCTGAAAGGATGAAATGAAAATTACCATTTCTACTGTTAAGCTGATTATCATGAGAAGACCTATAGTTAACTTGAGATTGCTCCTGTTTAACATGAGCTAACAATTGTTTAACTCTGCAAATGTAATGAGCCATGATACCCAAGATTTTACTTTTTTTTTCCCCCAAGGTGGTACAGCTTGTGAGGGAAAAGTAGTAAGTTTTCATGCATTATAGAAGGAGGGGATAAAAAAATCCCCAACCCCACCTAGCTGATCAAAACCCCACAGGTAAAGCACCCTTCTTTAAATGACAGGGTGATGCTGTGTCAACTAAAGCAATGTCTGCCCATCTGTAGCAGGCAGGAAGGCGGACTTGGATGCTGAAGTCAGAGCCCAAACTCACAGCAACCAGTAAACTTTAGAGATGGACATAGCAAAGTAGGTGCTTAGTAGGAGGTCACTGTTCTTCTTCAGCATCTCTTTGTTGTTCAGGGTGGAGGCTGGTTAAATCTGCGCTGCAGGAGCACAGCAGTGCATAGTTAATTGACTCTCCTGACTCAGTGAAGCTGTATGCAGTTATTCAGAGAGCTAAAGCACGCTTTCGGGTGATTGCTTGACAGTATGGATGATATGACAAATGCTTTTGCAAGGAGGAAGTACTTGAAAAAGTGTTCTTATGTCATATAACTGAGTTCAGAGAACAGATCAGGAGCTATACCATAAAGGTATTCCTTTGCTGAACTAGTTACAAGTTTTATAGTAACATGATTTGCAACATGTAATTCATGGCTATTGGGTGATTTTGGACGTCATTTAAATGGATTGCATCAATACATTTTGTGCTACAGAACACCTAGGAGAAATTTAAAAGGATTCTATTATCCTTGGAATTTGTTTAGATGTCCATGAACAAAAAAATGGTTGAGAAATAGTGTTTTATTTCTAACTTATTTCATTATTGTTTATATGTGAACTTTATAAGCAGGTAGAGCAAAATATCTGAAGATACACGACTGCTCCAAAGGGAGCTTGCTTGATTGCTTTTTTGTTTTGCTTTTTTTTGGTTAAGCACAGGTTGCTCTTTGTAACAGATTATTCTCAGATTTCAAGTAGAAGCCAGGTAGCTGAATTATACACAATGAGAATTTTCTAACTACCTGTTTAACTGACATTGTTTTTATTGTCCTTATTATCTTTAAGTAAAAGATTTGAAAATGCATGAGTCGGAAGCATCCTTTTACTTAAGTTTTGTTTTGGTATTTGTGAGATTGTAATCCTTGTTTTCCAGTTAACGAAGACAAGAAATTGTTTATGATCTAATGACCAGGACACTGAGCTGTCAGTTGGCCATTAGTTTATTCTGTGCACATTATCTCTCTGCCCTTTTCCTGTTTCATATCTGGAAAAAAAAAAAAAAAAAAAAAGGTAGAGTCCCCTAGTTTCAACATGATATGTGTTTGATAGGCATGAAGTAGTGTTATTCTGTTTTTAATGTAATACTGCACAGAATAAAATGCAATACCATGGTACAAATGCAATGCAAAACATAGACTGTAACATACTTTTTTTTTTTCCTACAAATAGGGAAGGGGTTTTCCCTGCTTTTATTTTTCATATAAAAATTATTAATATTAAATGTAAGTGAATTTCCTGCAAAAGGATTTTCTATGAGTTTATCCAAACCTTTTGTAATACTAATGGCTCCAGATGAAGATACCTGGGGGGGGGCGGGGGGGCGGGGGGGGGAGGGAGGGAAGTGAAGTATTTACCAAAGTTTCTTGTCAGTGATTTCTTGCAGCATTTGCAATTCATTACCTTCCTAGCTTTCTCAATTAATTGGTTCCACATATCCATAATGATTGTGAAGAAACAATCACATTTGAATAAAAGCAAATGTCTTTTTTTTTTTCTTCATTGATTTGCAGGTGTCTGTATGGGAAGTTCATCTCGACATATTGTCACTTTTGATGGGCTGAATTTTAAGCTGACCGGCAATTGCTCCTACACCTTGTTTCAAGACATGCAACGTGATGTTGAAGTTCTCCTCCATGAAGGACCATGCAGAGCAACACCAAAGATTAACTGTATGGACTCCATTGAAGTGAAACATCATGGTGTATCTGTTCAGCTCTTCAGTGACATGACAGTAAGCTAAATGCAATTAAATGATCTGTGCATTGTCTGCTCTTGCTATAAAATTCAGGTTACGAGGCCAAATTTGTACCCTTTATCTAGTTTCCCCTTGCAGCCTATTCTTAGGCTTCTGAGCAAATGCCTCATTTCAATTTCATGATACAGTCTATGTTCACATAATGACCCAGACACATTCCTCCTCTTGCTTTCCCCATTGTGCTCATGTGACAATGTCAAGAACATGGAATTTGGCAATATCTCCCTGACACTGCTGCCAGAAAGGCAGGGTTTATAGACAGGACATACTGCACTCTGATTCTTCTCTTTTGGCAGAGGTCCTTTACACAATGTTAACATTTGGTACATGGGAGGGGAGTCTATTCTTCACAAATTTATACATGACTGGCTAGTTGAAGAACAAAGTAGTTGGTTCTTTCCTTTGTGTAGATGGACCTCAGCATTAGAAGAAAGGCCAACTTAGTATGCATTACATCTTTTTAATAGGCAGATAAGTATTCAAATTCAATACAACACATTAGTCAATCTCTGGGTTTCTCAGACGTGCAGGAACTGGTTAGCCAGCAAAGGTGATCTCTTCTGACATGTGTAGCAAAACAGGATGGACCAAAACACCTGCACCAAGTTCTGAATGGTGGTGGGCAGCCTTGACTTTCACTGACGTTCATTGGTAATCAGGGTCTGTAGGCAGCATTTTAGCTTCATGACATTAGATTGCTAGTCTATTCGTATGTGGTGCTGAAGAAATGCACTCATATGGGAGAACGCTGACAGAGAAGTTCATGTAATGCACGGTATGAAGGTCAATTAGTTCTGTATATTTTTCAAATTGATGTGCAAACAGCTTGCAAAATTGGGTCATGTCAACATTCAGTTGGATCTTCAAGTACTTGTGAAGTCAAAATGTATTTCAATTGTAAGATTGGATTGATCTTAGCTACTTCCTAGAACTGATATGATGATGTTGCCTTTTTTGAAAACAGGTGACTGTTGACGGTGAAAGGGTTCATATACCCTATTCTAGCAGTTTGTTTGAAGTCACTGTCTATGGAGCAATAATGCATGAAATCAAGTTCTCCCATCTTGGACATAATCTCACATTTACTCCAATAAGCAATGAATTTATTCTTAAACTTAATTCAAAGAGCTTTTCTTCAGGAACACGAGGGCTTTGTGGTAAGTTTGAAAGCTAGTAATTCTCACAGCTTCCTACTTGGACTTGAACTGCTATATATGTAATTTGTGTGGCCCTAAACCTGTAAAATCTCTGGCTGAACTGATCCCCTGTTGCTGGCACATTGCTAAGCCATGTAGATTTTTCTACTGTGCCCATCGATATAAGAGCTCATTGACTCCTAGTAATACCTTAGAAAGAACAGGATAGACATGTTTTACTTATTTCACACTACCTTTTCAAGGAGATTAGTTTTTTATGGGGGTTTAGCTTACATAGACATATGTGAGGGCGACAACCTATGCTTGCAGTGAAGGTGAAAGGTCTGTAAGGGGTACTACTACCTGGGAGAATTAATTGTATGGTATCTTCAATGGCATAATCTGTTGCATAGCCTCTATCTCCTGTAATAAGGGAAGGGGAAACAAGACCCAGGGTTTTTATGCCTCTGTTGATAATAGCTGTAAGGAATATCGTTCATTCCCCTTCCCCTTGGCATTCACTGAGTGGCCCCAGCCAGCTCTGTCTTGTCCTGTGCCTGTTTTCTCTAAGTTTATTTTATTGTTGACTGTATTCAGACTTTTTCTTTTCCTTTTACTTACCCTCATAGGGTTGTGTGACCAGAACCACGTCAATGACTTCACGTTACGTGATGGCTCTGTCACAACCGACAGCAGTGTTTTTATCCAAGACTGGACAGTGAAAGAGCTGGGGAAGATCTGTGAATTCCACAGAGAAGAGAGATGCTCTGAGCATGCAACGAGCCACTGCCGCCTTCTGCTCTCCGATCAGTTTGCAGAGTGTCATAGGGTGATCTCCCCCAACATGTTCTACGAGGCCTGCACAGAGACCAGCTGCTATGAGGACGAAGCCTGCGAGATGATAACTTCCTACGCTCACATCTGCAGGGAAAACGGCATCTGCGTAGACTGGAGAACGCCCGAGTTTTGTCGTAAGGGGTTTACTCTATGTGAAAACTGATATGGAAACTGTGTTATTTGGTGATGGTGGTGACAATGGCCATCTTGTCAGTGTAATATTAATTTTTGAATGCCATGTAATGGGACAGAAGTTCCAGACCAAGTTTACCATACTTCTTGCACACATATTGCGGATCTGATAACTTGTTTGTCATCAACTAAGTTGCGTATTATGGAAAAAGTGTTTCTTGGTAAATACCTAACTAGTAAAATGCAAGGTAGTTATGCAAGGCTAGAAGGATAACCCATGACATAAAAATACAGTGAAAGCTGTGCACAGGTAAACACAGCTTTGTGATAGTACCTGACTTTGCAGCCACCAAACCATCGTGGGGCCAGGTCTGGAGTGAGAATCTGCTCTGATTCTGCCAGGCAGTTTTTAGCTGCAGATATTCTTGCTTTGGTGCAGACATTGGAGGATCTGTACAAGGCAGACAGGGAAACTCATAATTTGGACTAGTGGAACTGCTTCCCAGCCTGTCACTGTTGTAGCTGCACATAGTGGCACAGAATAAGATGTTTCTCTGTAATAGTTTCACAAATTCCCCTTTCCAACCAAAGCCTATACCTTTCAGACAGTGACGGAAGAGCCAGAGTGTTTTTAAGTTTCTACCGCAGTGAAAAATGGGGAAATGGCCCCTCTCCATGGTGCCTTTTCTTGCTAGCACATGAAAGCTGCACTGATCAAACCAGCTGTAATTTGCTTTGCAAATCTGGTTCTCCTTCTGGCTGTGTTTTGCTTGTGTTTTGCGGGTGAAGAGTTTTCTGTGAGAAAGCAGTATATTGGGATGTGAGTCTTGCAGATTGCCCAGAGCCCAAGGGATGCAGGACAAGAATGCTACTGATAAGTTCAGGGGGTTGTCACTTTGAATACCTGCTCCCCTAGATTCTTATAGACATAAGTAGTTCCGCCCTATCTTCCTGGTTGGTTTTTTTTGTTTGTTTGTTTGTTTGTTTTTTTTTTTTTTTTTTTTTTTTTGTTTGTTTGTTTGTTTGTGGTTTTTTTTTTTGCTTTTCTCCTTACGGTGCTGTTGTGAGGCATACCTAAAGATCTGCCAAAAATGCAACATATAGTTAAGTACAAATAAATAACTCTTGAGGTGGCGTATTCTGTACCTTTTCCTGTTAGTCTGTCTGCAGTGAGGGTTACAGATATTGAGATATTCACTTGATGTTTCTGATTTAATCAGGCATCTGAGATGTGTATGTTTGTAGGCATTTTCTTTCCCAGCTAGCCCCTCATATAGTGTCTTGATATTCTAGGTTTTTTTCACATCTTCTGCCTCTCCAGTTTAGTCAGTTCTCGTTGCCTTGCTTTCTTTCCCTCTTGCTGCCCAGATACTTTTCATTTCAGAACTGGAGAACTAACATCCTAACGGCATGATACCACAAAAATTCAGTACATATTTTAGTTTTGTTCATGTTTTAAACTCAGACTGAGGGAATGATGGGATAGGAAGTCAAGAATGTGAATATGAATTTGGCCTGAGCCTCTGGTTAGTGTCTTAAATGTCTTTCCAGGATAGGTTATTGAAGAACACGTTACTGTTGCAGGCTGAATCTTTTAAGAAACAGCACAGTCTGTTTGGAGCATAGTCCTGGAAGACAGAGGAAGAGTATTGCCATTTTCCAAATCTGGTGCTTCAGTCAGACTTTGCAAATTATAATGTCCAAGGCTGAATGTCAGTGGAGTAACTTAATAACGCTTTGCGGTTTTGAAATTCCCATCTTGTCAGACAGTGTATACAGGGATAGAGAAAGAGTTGCCCATTTTAACACTAGTTGCATGAAACAGTCCTTAGTGTCCTAACAACAGCATCATCATCTTCCTTCAATCAGGTGCATGTGTGCAGCTGCCAAAAATTAAATTGCCAATTACAGGGGCATTATACAGGCTACATTAATGACTAAATAGGCAGTGCAGCTTAATCACTCTACAACAATGTTAGTAGCAATGGCATGGTCTGGGATACCTTGCTTCCTTCCCTCCAACTCCATTAAATCCCTGTCATTTTGGTCGAGTTTGATTTGGGATGTTGTCAGTGCATATTAGGACATTTCAAGCAGTACAAGTCCTTCCTGACTGCATTGCCTGGATGGGTGGATATACTCGCTGGAATATCGGATAGAGGCAGGGCCTGTTCTCCATCCTGTTTGTTCAGTTCCACTGCCTGAGCATTCCGTAGTCCTTTTTGGGAGGATGGATGTGTTGAGTGGTAACTGGTAGACTCCAGCTTTGTGTCAATGGATGGAAGGAAACTCTACTCCAAGGTGGGAGTGCATAGTGAAGAAGATGTATTTAATTTTATTTTTTTTTAATTTTTCCCTCCCTGCTGCTCCCCCCGACCCCACACTTAGTAGACCTCAGTTGCAGCAGCCTGGATTTTCCACTGATAGCCGTGTAACCCTGAGGTGTAGAATATATACCTCTTGACCAGGCTCACCCTCACAGTGAATGCCTGTTGAATAGGGTTTCCACTTCAGTGACAGCACAGGCTCTATCTTAATGTGAAGATCATAGGGATTTCTAAAAAATCACTGTGTTACTAATATTGACACATGTTGGGATTCAGTTTTGCGTGAAGAGGAAGCTTTATTCACCTGGGAATAGGATTGTTTGTATAGTGATTAATGAATGAACTGAGATATATTAATTCTGCAGTTATAAAAGAAATAACAGCTCATGTGGAGGTGATGAAGTCAGCTTTGAACTGTGTAGTTCAAATAACAGTAGCAGTCAGCAAATTTTGCTCAGAAAGCAGAAATACCGAGAAGATAAATGACAGCAGCAGCAGTAGCAGTTGTTAATCTTCATATGCTGATGTTTCCATAAGTGCTTCTCAGCAGCTCTTCAAGCTCATTTGTATGCAATGTGGACATGCCCTCTAGGTACTTGCTCATGGTAGCTTGCAGATGAATTAAATTTAGATAGGTAGTTGATGCCTGCATGGTGTAGGAAGCAAACAGTAGTTGGTACTACTCAGTAGAGCTGTGGTTTTCTGAGGAACATGCTGGTGGCTCTCAGGAGCTGTAGGGATTCCTGCAAAAATATTTTGCTTGAAAACAGCATTTTTCATGAGCCATTCTGGTTGTCGGAAGGTTTTATATTTTGTCTTTCGTTGGGTTGTTTTGCAGGCCCACGTTAGAAAGCAAATGCATAACAGGTTGTGCCTGCTCAGCTGAGGGGCAGTGACATCTGGCAGAGAAGCAAGAACGAGATTCAAGAGGAGAAGGAGGAGGAGAGAAAACAATGGGATACAAAACCTCTTTAAACCACCTCTGCTAGTGAAGCATTTGTGTAGTGGAACTACACTGAGATTATCCGCTGCTGGGTGCTCACTGTGTAAGCAAGGCGTGCTGATGAGGACCATAACAGCTGAAGGATTTAAACCATGACTTGGAAATCAGCAGTATGGGGGTGGCTTTCTGACTGTCTTCAGCTGATCTGGGACAATTTTTCTCTTCCTCTTCCACCTCCAGCCATGCCTTCCCACTCCTTTTGCTGTGCTGGCAGTAGTCCTCACATGCAGTTTGGTGAGCTGTGAAAACTAGCTGTAAAAGGGGAAAAAGTGCCAGCAGAAAAGAGCAGCTGAGTGAGGAGATTAGGGAAAAGAGTGGACTGCTGCTTTTGATGGCAGCACTGACCTCAGTTCGTTTAATGTGGCCTTGAAACAACTCCCAAGAACACTGGAAAAACCCTTCTAAACATATTTCTTTGGGTAAAGATGACAGTTATGCGGGGGTGGGGCGTTTAAGAAAACTGTGCCTGAGCAAGGTGGGGAGCTACTGGCCCTTAATATTATTCACTGCATCTTCATGAGCACTGGCATTTTAGCTGTCCTTTTGGCTGCACGTGACAGGACAGTGAGGCAAAAGGCAGGTCAGCAGTATGTGACCTCAGGAGTGAGCTAGCTAGCTACTGAACTTGTGCTAGGTTATACTGCTGCTAAGAAAGAGTGGCATTGTTGCCTGAAAGGATGGATGCCTTTCTTCATGCATCACAGGCTTGAAAAGCACCCCTCCCCTAAATACCAATTTAGTACTTTAACCAAGGATGCTCGCTCTTGTGTGTTTGAGCCACAAAGTCAGAGTTAATACCGGTGCAAACTGTTGCTGGGTCTCTCACTCTGAATTAGTTAAATGGCTTATTTTATTTTGATGGAGTATACACCTTCTGTGGATCCTTATAGATGTTATTTTCTCCCAACCAGTAGCTACTAGGAATAGCTACTGTAATGTAAAAGAAAAATAAGCAGCCAAAGAAATGCCAATACTGAAATGTGCCAGATGACCCTTTGAAATCATACGTTTACGGGACCGTTTCCCAGCCCCCCCCCCCCCCCCCCCCCCCGCTTTTCTTTTACTATTCCCTGTTTGAAAAAAGAGGTCATCTTTTAATGGAGCCCACAAACAGAATAAATACCAATCCATGATCATAGTAGCATCATACAGACTAGTATTTGAGGTAGATTTCTTTTGAAACTAATTTGGGAAAAAATTGCTCTTCTATTATATAGTTTTCAGTCTTATTTTCACCTTTTGCTGCTAGCTGCAGTCTTTTCCTTTTCATTCAGAAGCAACAGGCATTTGAGGTGAGCACTGAAGTAGCCACCCAGGAGGGTGGCTTGTTGAAATACTTGTTTCTGAGGCTGAGCATGGGGAGTCCTTCATGCCTGCTCACATTCCATACCTCTGGCAGAAGTTTCCATACCAAAAGCAATTATGTGTATGTCAAGTAGGACCTGGCCAAATCTCTGCAGCATAAGGGCAGTGGTGTGTCTGAGGTGGCTTTCTGCAATCACCGGGTTCTCATTATTCCAGTAGGGTGAAAGGGATGGTTAGGGTGATTTTTCTGGACGTTGGTGGAGTGTATCCCATCTTTTGACACTGCTTACGTACATCTCATTCCCATGCTGTGAAGGACAGAGGTGACTTCAAAACCAAGGCATTCATGTGATCTCATGTATATTTCTTTTGCAAAACATAACCACCTAGTTTCTTCCTTCCTTCAGAAAGCATTGCCATTCTACACAGGCACATAGGCCTTTTGGTAGCACATCTGGAGTCTGGAGCACAGTCCTTCATTGCATTTTTCACATGCCTGACTCGTTAACGCCAGCCAAAGAGGAGGAAGGAGAAGTGGCTATGTTACATGAAGTACATTAGAGACTTTAGCATTGGTACTCATTCTGCTTGAGAGCTGTCCAGGTTCTGTGCTGATGGGCATCAGCATTAAACTCAAAAATAAATCTAATTTTGTACAGAGAAAGTTCACTAGCCCTAAAGCAGATCTAGCAGTAGGTAAGCAAGATGAAAGCCAGTGTGGTGAGTATATTTACTCACTCTGGAATAAAAGGAAATGACATGCTACCTTAACAGGTGCTGCGGATGTATTTTCAGATATTTATTAGAGCTGACGTGAGACCATCAGAGGCAGTAAGCACTGGTGTTTACACTCTGTGTTTACAGAACTGTTTCTGGAAATGAGTTCTGGAAAACATGGTGTAGTCTAGGTAGCTGATCATTAGTACAGGTTTTCAGAATCCAGCCAAAGCATTTCATGGTGGGACTGGACACCCCATCAAACTCCTGTGCCTTTTCAAGTTCCTCTGCATCTGCTGAACTATGATGGCTATCTACACATACAACCATAGATTCCAACACACTAGAAATAATTGAATTTAGCACAGCTTGAAACCAAAAAGGGTTAACATTAAAGACATCTATTTTCTGCTTCTTTTGACTGCTAAGAAGGGTGTGTGTAGACAGTTCAGCTGATGAATGCTTGTTTGGTTGGGAGCTCAGGTCTTCATTCAGTAATTTTATTTCAGTGTTTTTTGTCAGGGGACTGAAAAAAAGTTTCATAAACCTCACAGCAGTCACAAATAAGGAAATAAGAAACACTTTCCTAATTGAAGCTGTAGAGAAAAATAAAAAAGGCTTAAGGGAGCACACAGTATGGAAGCTGTGTCCACAGGTTTCTTGAATAGCTGTAGCCTTAGTTTTGTGTTTGCTTTTAAAGACAATACCTCAGTCTGGGGCACTCATCAGTAAAAAAATTATGTATTGGCTTAGGGGGGAATGCAACTTTCCTTGATTTAGTTAATTATGTTAATAAGGCTATTCAGTTAATAAGGTGCAGAAATCCAGCAGGTTCAGTTTTGAAGTACCAAAATGTTCTGTTTGTTAGCTTTCTTTAGTTGCTTGGGAACACTTCTGCTTATCAGATTGTAAAAAAAAATATCTTTGTTCAGTGCTTTAGTCTGTCCTGGGTATCTCCTAACCATGCACGGGTACCAGTGCTTCTCTAATACATGTCAAGGTGGTTCTAAATTCTTCTATCTCTTGCCTAGTGTTGAAAACAAAGTTAGGCAGGATGGTCAGCTCATGTAAGCCATTGTATTGTGTCATTTGTAGGGTAAGTCATACTTCACTGATTCCTATGGCCTAAAAATGTGGCTTGATTTCTGCATGGACTGTAACTTAAGCAGTTGCCTTCAATCACTTTCCACTGTGGATTTTGTTAGTTTTAAAAACATATTTTCAGTTAGTGGCTGCAGAGGACAAAATATGTTCACAGATGATGGCTTTCAAAAACCTGAACAGAATTGCTAAGAAAATGTGAGTGGAAACATTTATCTGCATTTCAGATCTCTTTATCTAAAGAGTTTTTTTCTGTCTTCCTCAGCAATGAAATGTCTCACATATTTGACATATGATCACTGCCACAAAGCCTGCGTAAAGCACTGTGAGAATAGTACCAAACTCAGTGTCTGCAAGGATTATCCCACAGAAGGCTGCTTCTGTCCAGATGGACAGGTGATTTTTAATGACAGCTGTGTTGATGAAGAGGTCTGCACACAATGCATCGGTGAAGATGGCACACACCATCAGGTAACCATATACTGAGCAGCTTACCTTTGTGAATGCTTGGGGTTCATGCTTTTGCGAGCAAATCTGTCTTATAAGTCTGTTTTCCCCTTTGGATACTTTATTTTCTAGCTCAGTTCCTCATAACTGGCCGGCTGTCAGCCCCATGTAGCTCCCCTAGTGTGAAATTGGCTGGGATGGATATAAAATTCACAGCTGGGACTGTGCAGACCCGGAAATGCATGACAAATTTGTGTGAAGGGAGGTCTAGAGGAAGAGAGGAGGGATGGCATAAGTCAACATTTACGAAGATAAACACCTCCATTCAGCAGGCTTTTACCAGTAATGACAATTCAATCATAAATCTGTAACCTTTACTTAAAAAGTATTGTATTGTCTTCGCAAAGCTTATTGAAAGGTTTTCAGTGGTTGGTGTGGAACAGTGAGACTGAGATGACCTTATGTCGAGTTGTATTAGTTTACACCCCTTTTTTTGATAAGAATATTACTTTGATGAAATTCATCATTTTAGTTTTACTGAAAATCCACTTTCCTCAGTTAAGTCAGATCTCTCTATGGCAGAATTGGATTGGGAAGAGCTATGGGTGCCGGCTGCCAGACTGCAGTGAAAAAGACTGTTGATTTCCATTTCAGCATCACACAGTGGGTGTGCAAACTCCTCCCTGCATCCCCTGTTCCAAGTAACAGGGGTTGTTACTCTTCACCCCCAGCTACTCAGCTCTGGGAGTTTTCACCTAAGTCAGCCAATCCTCTTCTTAAATCTGCAGTTTTGTTATGGGACTTTAAAGAGAAGGACTTTAATTTCAGTGTTTTATGGGCTTTAGATTCTTAATGAGATTTTTGAATGGTCTTATATTCACCAAACCTGCTGTGAAAGACATGTTTTTGTAACAGAACTTCTGTAAATAACAGAAGTATCTGTGTGTGTATAGTCTATTCTTTAAATAAAAAGATAGATTTAAAAAAGGAAATGAATGTATGTTCTCCGAATTACTTAATTTGAATGTGTAAATTTAGACTCACATTTTGTTCAGTGAGAAATGTGTTATAAACATTTACAGTTAAATTGCAAGGAAGCAAAGACTATTTGTGGCTGAAACACCTGTTTTAAGTACTGTTTGCACTGATTAACACAATGACAAAAATCAAACTTAAAAAAGCGAGCACCTTGCTTTAGGTGACAGGGTACCAGTGACCAATGCACTTGACTTAGTGAAGGAAGCACTTTGTGAGAGCAGGACGTGTACTGATGGCGGGTCTGCACTGAGTCCCGCAGCCTGCCCGCACACAGGACAGGTCCCCGCTGGTCCAAGGACCCCACTTTGCCATGGCTTGTGCCTTGGTGCAGCCTGCTGGTACTGTCAAACTGCAGCACACTGCAAAAGCCTTCACTAAATACCATTTCGAGGGTTTCCTACTGCTGGGCTGAGGGGCTGGTGCAGGAGCCTCAGGTGTACATACCCTATGGATTTTGGCAGCAAAAGGGAAGACGCAGGGAAAGTGCATTTGTTCCACAATGGCATTAGCATAATGATGCTTTCCAAAACAAAAAGTTCGAGTTTTCTGAAGGATTGAGCACATGCACCTTCTGTTAGCTTTTCCTTTAGGGTTGCAGTGTCCCCATACACAGGGCCACAATTTTTTTCTGTGTTCTCTTTTGGATCTTTGTTTCAAATACAGTATCACTGGATTTGTGTTGTGCTTGTAAAGTTGGTAAAATGGAAGGAAAAAAATATCCAGTAATTTTTGTAATAAAGGGAATAAAAAAAAAATCATTTCTTTTGAAGGAAAAAATATCTTGCAATGTATGTAATCGCTGCCCTAAACATAGTACAATTGTGCACAAATCTCAGTGACCCTGATAACTCTAGTTATTGTATTTCGATTCTATATGAAATAGTTGTTGCAAATGCAGATTAAAGTCATGGATCTGTGTGCCTTAAATCCTTGAATCCTTGGGCAATGCAGTGCATTTTCCATTTAAATAATTGTTCCAAGCCCTTGTGGATGGAGAAAAGCCTAGCGCATGTCTTGGGAATAATGTTTGCAGTGATATCTACTTGTTTCTGCTGAAGTTCTAAAATTCGTGAGTTGTTGCATGCCCCTTAATGGAGTTTTAACTGAAAACCTCTCGTCTGTACCCCAATGGCAGGGCTTAGATGCAGCTGCTGTGTGGTTGGGGAGGTGGAGGGCCAGGGAGGATCGGCTCACACGGCCGGTTTGCGTCTCCACCATTGCAGGATTAGCTGTGTGAGCACTACAACAGGCAGTGCAACTGGTGGTGGGTTATGATTTCCTTAACCCCCTTCTTTCCCTCTGGTGTTCATTCCTCTGTTCCTTTCTACCCAAGATCGTGTTTGGGCTTATGGGTTTCTCAGTACCAATGCCCATATAGAGCTCTATTAACACCTTGCTCTCTTGTCATTTCTTCTGGTATTAGAAAGAGACTTCTACTTATGCTGAAGAAAACCTGTGTGAAAATCAAGGCTGTTGAAAGTGTTGGAGTAAACGTTGTGATTCTCTTTCTCTGTGTCTTGAAATGTCCACGTGCTTTTCACATCATCACCTGCAAATGTAGGCATCCTCTGTCAGCTGCCTTCTCAGGACTTTTTAACCCCGAGGCCAGTGAATGCTCTGTCAGAGGGCTCAGAGTTGTTTTGCTAAGCCCTGAGTTAATGTCCTTAGCTTGCATCAAGGTATTGCTAGTATTCTTTGACTAAAATAGATTTCCTATGGATTAACTGACCCTATGCGATTTGGTTCCTAAGCTATGTTAAACCTCTGATTGGCTTGTTCGAGCATGGCTGGTGTCTTATCCTTGCCATGCTTTAACCTTTGAAAGTAAACTGTCTTTTCAGACTCCTGTGATGGCTTACAATACATAGATGTGTCTGGGTACGGGTGACAGTATGCTTAGATATTTTCTTTCTTTCTTCCTCTTATTAAAGGTCTCAGTAGACCATTTTTAAACTGTACTCCAGAGTTTTTTGGATGATGCTTTTTCCCTTTGTAACTTCCTAACCTGCTCTACATGTTCTCACCCAGAACCTGGATCGATTGTGCAAATTGTTATTGTCTCATAGTGTATCTTTTCACTCTTACCTCCCTATTCACATGGCTGTTAAGCGTGGATAGCTTTTTATAGGTAAATTCATCTTTAACATCAATGATTTTCCTCTCTCTCATGAGAAGGAGCAGTGGTTGAATAGTGATACACTTTACTGGCAGTTGCTGAACGTGCTTATTACCTCCAGGTAGTCACCGCAGTGATGGTTTCAGATCTGGTGTTGTTATAGTGCTTTTCCAGTCCTCAGTCCGCTGGGAAGTCAAGGGATGACACCCTACATATTCTTATTAAAAAATACGCACTGTTTACTTCTCTGAGTTTAAATAGTACTAATCTGGGAAAGCAACCGCTTCTAGGTATTTCCTAAAATATTGTTGTTTCCCTTATTATCACTGAACATCCAATCATGGTATGTAGTTGCAGGAGTCCACTGTTACTCACAATAGCCTGCAATTGTGTTTATAGCATCCAGGCATTTTTCATGCTTAAAACAATAGTGATTCCTCATCCCATTCATGCCTTCTTTACATCTTTTGCTAAATTGGTACACTACAGTCATTTCAGAATTATGTATCTCCTTAGGTTCTTACTGTTAACAGAGCAACCAAACAATCCTGCATAGTATTCTGATTCTCCAAATTAATGTTACTCACCCTTACCCACTCCCATTGCTAACATACCAGTGACCAGAATATTTGATTTCTTTCTAACAATCTGTTGTTTTTTTTCATACAGCACATGGAAACATGGATTCCCGCCAATGAGCCTTGCAAGATCTGCACGTGTCTTGATAACCAGAAAGTAAACTGCATGGTCCAACCTTGCCCTACTGCCAAACGTAAATTCATTTAGCTCTGAGTATGATTGGATGTGAATTGATGTTTTTGTTACCTAGTTTTCTAGTTCTTATCCAAACTTACTTTATGAATGTTCTCTTCTTACTCCAGCTGTTCTCTGTGGTCCCTGTGAAGTCCCTCGTCTGCGCAGGGACCCCAGCCAGTGCTGCCCTGAGTACGAGTGTGGTAGGTTCTCATAAACTGTTGGAATCTTCTTGGTCCCTGTTTTTACCAGATGCTTTAAAGGTATACAAGGACTTTTTTGATTTAATGCAATGCTCTGTTTTTGAAACTACTGTACAATCATCTGTGTGGAAAAATAAACAACTCCTGGGAACGTGAATACCCATTCACTTCCAATTTGACTGTGTCCCTCTTTCTGAAAGAGATGAGGAAAGGAATGGAGCAATTTGTTTTTGTCTAAATGACATTAGGATGGTCTTTTTTCAAGTATCTATTTTTGCATAGCCTATATTTGCACATTGAATATAACATTAGAACAGTAATCCTCATAACCCAAGCTTGAACTGTCCCCTAAGTTATTTTGAAAACAAACTCTGACCTGTTGAACTCTTAACTTACTTCATATTTTAGGATAGCAATTGAGCATAAGGAAAAAAAGTTTAATGGGGATGTGTGTGTGTGTCCTTTCTTGAGGACTAGTCAGGCGTGGTCTTAAACACTCTCTCAATTTCTCTTAGTCTGTGATCTGGTTTCCTGTGATTTGCCTCCTGCCCCTATCTGTGAATTTGGCCTGCAGCTTGCTCTGACCAACCCTGGAGAATGCAGACCAAATTACACATGTGGTAAGATTTTATATTTTTTATATATATATATATTTTTTTTTTTAGCAGGGAGTGACCCTGGAACATTGCATTTGAGCAACGCTCACAACTTCCTTTAGATATTTTTTCCCTCTGAAAGGTTTAATTTTGGAGCCAATGGACAAATAAAGATTTCACAGACTTGGAAGAAGGGTATTGTTGACACTTTCTGAGTATACTTTTGAATTAAGGAGAAGAGAAGCACTTTACTCTTGGAAGTGTGTGCTCCGACCCTTCTGCTTATTTTATAAATCTTTTTGATTGTATGTGAGACAAGGAAATTTTGGCAGGGTAGGAACTTCTCCTGAACCTGCAGCACAATCTTTGACCTTGGTCTTTTATATCTGCATTACTACTTAGTCTTTAAGTAGATTTATAACAGTTTGCAGTACTAATTAGTGCCTTGCTGCCAGAGAACTGTCTTGTTTGCTCGAGGCGCTCTGAAATGCTGTGTGCTTGACGTGGTACCTACCTTTTTCTGCCAGCGTGTAACAGAGAAGCATGCAACTTAGTTCAAAGACCTTCCTGCCCACCATATCGAGAGCTGACTGTTAAGAAGACGGAGTGCTGTGATGAATACGAGTGTACCTGCAGCTGTACAAACTCCACAGTGAGCTGCCCTCTGGGTTATCTCTCCAGATCTCTCACCAACGACTGCGGCTGTGTATCTACCACCTGTGTTCCCGGCAGGGTAAGGGGAATGAAGTGTCATTTCCACAGATGAGAGCATCTTTTATACACGGAGTAACACCACCAAAGTAAGCGGGTAGCTAGGTGTTAACAACCTCCAATGAGACCACCAGCTAATGATGCCAGGGTATTTTTAATTTACATGTATCTGAGAGAAATATACTGTGGCATCACACTGTTGCTTGTGTTATTATAGTCATTTATGCTGACATAATCAACCCATTTTTTATGACTTCAGGAGAATCAGATTTTTTATATTATATAAATATTGTTTATATGCCTGTAAATATATATATACACACACATGTATATACATATGTATATATATATATACATACTAATAAAATTTAATATGTATATATACATACGCCCACCAAAAACATTTGAAACTTTAAGGTCATTCAAGCATTAGGATTTTCAGAGGTAATTTAAAAAAAAATATTTTTTTTCTAATAACAGAGGTACATGATTTTGCATCCGTGCAGTTACTATATATTCTTTCATTCCTATACTAGCTTTATTGAAATATTTGGGACACCTGTTATCTTATTTAACACTTTTTGGCAAATTAATACCTGAATCTGTTAAAGCTTCACCAGGATATATTTTTCCTTATTTTTCCAACCTTTTATTAAGTTCTTATGTTAACCTTTAAGATAAGGTTGCTTAGAGGTGAGGTTGCGGTGCGATGTAACCTTTTCATTGAAGCAGCCTTACCTAATAGCTTAACATAGGGTTACAGTGTCTTGCAGCTCAGGAGATCTAGCCTTTATTTTCTGTTGCTAAGTAGTTCATGACCTTGCATAAGTAATTTTATGTCTCTGTGACTTACTTGCTATATCTATAAAATTAAATGATGTTCATCTCTAATAACATGCTGTAAAATTTACTAATAGAAAGTGCAGTATAAAAGATGGCACTACTTTTCTGGTGGCTGTGATGGCCTAAGGGTAAAAGAGAATGAATGCTTGTAGTACAAAGTAGGATCTTTTCAGATCAGCTGATTTAGCTGGAAAAAATTTTGCTTGCACAGCACCTTCTACAGGACCCACTGTTTCTTATCTCTACATATTGGGTCACGTTATACTTCCAGGGAAACTGAGTCAGACCTTGGGCAATTCCACTGACTGCAGATAAAATTCTCCAATTTTTTCTTTATAAAACAACAGCTTTGGTTGCCCTTATTTTCCTTTCCTTAACAGAGTGGCCACAATTTTAAGACCTGTACTATTTCTACTGGGTTCAAAGTATTCCATAACATTTATGGTAGGTTTCACATCTTAAAAAGCAGCTTTTTGGAGCCAGCAGTGTGCCCTTACAGCACCACTGTACTCTTTTATTTGTTAATTTTTGCATTCAATAGGTGTGCGTGCACAACAACATAGTCTACTCCATTGGGACAACCTGGGAAGATGGTTGCAGGGAATGTTCTTGCACTAGTATGAGTGATGATGTTACAGGACTTCAGATGATGGAGTGTCATGACAAAGCATGTAACTCGTTCTGCTCTCGGGTGAGTAACATTTAAACGAGTACCTTAGCCAGCAGAGCCCTGATGGGGATCTGAAATGATTAGTTTTAAACCTGTGTGTTTAGAGAAACCTGAGAAAAATAGAAAATAAGTGTTGTAGCAACGAATTATCTTGGGAACAGAGTCTAAGAGGGCCTGAGCATTACTGACTTTATATTAGGGTTATTGTTTTAGGATTATATATCCTGCTGCCAAGGAAATCAGTGACAAGTTTATTTTATATTTAAATAAAAGAACTGCATCCTGAAGTATCTATCATTTACACCACTTGCACAATAAATACTCATGGTGTCTGAAGTTCAATTTCAAATGACTCGTAGCTGAAGTTCACTTTCTGAAGAGTTTCAGATTCATCTATTGCTCAGCTCTGCCCATTACAGCAGTAATAACACCACATGCTGTGGCCTTTATTATGCTCAGACATCTGCTAGATGCTGTAAAATTATGTGGTCTACTTTTGGAAGCCCACAAAGGAAGTATGAACTGCTTTATTATATTGACATAGCTGGTCCGGTAGGAGACGACAGATACTTGGTACTAAAAGTTGGTAGAAGAATTCTAAAAGGGTCAAAGGAATTTGGTTAAAAGTCAGCAGGACTTGCCATGTCATAGATTGGAAGACTTTGACAATAAAATGATTTGTGCAAAGAAAAGTTCAAACTGGTTTTTATACTTTAAACCACCCAATTTACATCCCTAACATTCCTCACCCTAGCATAATGTGGAGATCAAGGAAGTAAAAAATCACTGTAAAATTAAATGTGGTGCCCTAGAGCTGCATTTTACTCTGGTATCTAGTACCTTGTACCCATAGTCCCTGAGCCTTCTCATGTCCTTGCTTCGTGATGTTAACATGGTTGGGTCAGTCAGTGAGGGCAGTGGAAATACACAGCTTGGGTCTGCAGAAAAAGCGGGTGGCAGATGATGTTGCCCAGCCAAATGCTGACAACCCACACTCCTTGCCAACTGCCATGGCCGGAGAAGTTGTGTTGCAAACATCAAAAACATTTTGCCACTTTTTAAAGCTTTCAGTATATACATGGATTAACTGAGATAGTTCTTCATGGTATTAGCCAATTCCATTCAGGAAAAGACACATCTGACTTGAAGCATCTCCTCCTTATTCTGTGGTCTGGTGTGTTCACGATCTGCAAGTTGAGTAAGCTGCACGGGGTACAAGGTCCATGTCGAGCAACCAGATGTGGCTGTCTGGGACTCAGAATATTCTCTGCAGGCCTTTTGCTGACCCATGAGTTTTCCCCATGCGTTTATTCTCCCCTGAACCGTGAAGTGAAGCCCAGAATAAGCTAATTTGTTTTTTTGCCTCAGTGAAGAAGCAAAGGTGAGCTAGTTAATGCTATTCAGATTTCCAAGTTGCTTTTTAAATGTTCATGTTGGGCTATATATTGCATTAGGCCACACAAAATTCAAACAGTTGGCTAAGCAGCAAGCATTTCCAAATATGTCTTGTATTATCAGTGCTTTCAGTGGTCCTGTAGCTGATAAAAGTCTGCATGTTGGCCTGTGACTCAACAGACTGCCCTGGTGTCATTAGAGGTGACCAGCTGGAATTTGTCAGTGGGAAGTGCAAAGAATGGTATACTTCAGCAATAACTGCAAAACCCTTGACTATCTGAAGGGACAGGTGCTCCTTCTGTGTTTGATTCACTATGCTGACTGGGATGCTGCTGTGATGTTCTGGGTTATCTAGTGCTGCATGTGAGACAAAATTCACTTGGTTTTCTTCTGCTTCGGGAGTAGGTTTTTTTCTTCTGGCTGGAAATACAGTGAATCTCCAAACAAATATGGCATACACATTTCCCTCCTCTGCCAAGTCTCCAAATCTTTACAGCCCATTTCCCACTGTTATTCCCAAACCTTTTAACCAGTTTTAAGAAGTCTGCTTTTTTTTTTTTTTTTTTTTTTTTTTTTTTTTGTGAGTCCCTTTGGTGCAGTTGCATTCAGAACAGAGGCTAAGAAAAATCGACACAATATGTGTTCTTCATCCTTGCTTTTGTTCAGTTACATTTGGAAGAAAGCTCTTCATTAGCAAACCTTGTATATACAGCTATGAGAAGTTAGAGCTGTTCCTTTTGCTTTTGGAAAGACGTCATTAATAATGTGCCTGGGAGTCAAAGGCTGACCATGGGCATAGAGCATATATGTGCCTTACCTCATGGCTGAATTAATGTCGCTGTAGGAACCCTACACTGTCTGACTTGTTTTAAATTCTTATTTGAATTTACACTAACATGTATTTTAAAACAGTAAATCACGCACTGAAATTTGACTATATTAACCAAAGCAAAACCCCCAATCCATTACAAAATTACAAAATCCAGCTAGTGCTCTTTCTGCAAAGTAAGGTTTGGTGAGAAAGCTTGAGGATGCTCAATGCAGTGAAAACCATGAGTGCAGATGTGAGAGCTTTCAGCTGTTGCAAGACAATTCCTTCAATTTCCATTTATAGAAGGGACTTGTTTCTAGTATGGCAATTACTATGAAATAAGAGATCTAAAGTATCTGGCTGTGTTTTGGTTGATAGTCATAGCTTCATCAATAATTTATTATTCTAATAAAGTATTAATGCTAAGCTGCAGTTTCTTGGCAAATCAGCTGTAACCATTGCAGTGTCAAAAACCTTTCTTTAAAACAAACAAAACAGCCTTGGTGGAAACCATGCCAGTTCTTTTTGGGAATCTGCCATTTCTTCTGCTCATTTAATGGTTATCAAAGTTGTACAACCAAAACCATAGCTGTTGGAGAACCTGGAGAGCTCAAATTTTTTTTTCCTCTGCTTATTCCTGATTCAGTGGATATACATATTAAGGACAAAAGAAGTTCTGTTATCCAGTTTGAATTGGCCTTAAAGCTTATTTTTCAGTTTAGATTGGATGCCATTGAAAGTTGTATTGACATTAAAGACATGCTTTAATCATCGATCATTACTAAGGTGATGTCCAAACTCTCTGCTGCTCAGGGTTATTAATTCCATTGCCTGGTCCTAAAGTTGTGCAGTATCATTGTTGTCTATGTCAGCTGACTGCTGTGAAAACAGCTTACAGGTTTTTATCTAGCTACACAAAAAGAGAGAAAAAAACCCAAAGTAATGAATATACTAACTCCTTCACCCTGATGAATGAATGGTGCTACTGTTCTCCTGAGTATGATAAAATTAAACTCAAATTGTATCTGTAGTTTTAGCATGTAAAGAAACGATACGGAAAAAGAGTGGATGTTTCATTGAAATGAACCAATCCCACAGTTCTCTAAGGAGGTTATAACAGCAAACACAGACTTCTCACTAGCAAACCAGGTGTGGATTTGCTTCATTGTATGTCATAGTACAGAAAAAGTGAGGGGACTATCTTTCCCTTACCAAAGTTGTGAGAAAGCAAGCAGGTGATTGCTGCAGTTATTGCATGTGCCACAGGGAGGAGTGACGGCAGTGAAATTATTTCTCTGAGAGGGTATCAGACTACATCCCTTCAGAGAGTCATGGTGATAAACTGGGTAACAGCTTTCAAAGCACCTTAAGATCAGTAGTAGTGAAGGAAGCACTTGCTTTGCTTAATTTCTGTCAGTGTTCTTGGAGTTTGGCACTTTGTAAGTGCTATAAAGGAGTGTGATTTAAAGTATTAGATGATTATGAGAAGAACGAAGCATAATTTTCTGGCATAAGTGTTTAAGACAAAGCCATTTGGCTAAGTGTGTGTAAATTAGTTATGTTAGATTTTCAAACCTCTTGATTAATTAAATTAAAATAAAGAACATTTGTAGCCTGTGTGCAAAGGCATAGTGAATGATGGTTGTAATAGATTCTGACTACAAAAGCTGTGGCTTTAATCTTCAATATTTCAAATGGATATTTTCCTTTGAAGTAGCATGTAATGCATGGTAGTAAGTGGCTTAATAATCTATATTAAGGGAGTCAAAGAAACTAAAGTAAAAGGAAGAATGTTGTTTGGATATTAAATGTTCAGGATCTCATTTAAAAACTGTGAAAGTCGTGTTGGGAGGTAATTTCAAACATAGTACTTGCACTTTAAGCATAATTTTTTATGGAAATTAGGAAGTGATACTTTAATGTTCTAGAGACTTGCAAACAGAGAATTAAGTCCTCTCCTGGGGTAAATGAATGCAGGTCCAGGGAAATCTCTAGAATTGTGCTGATTCTTCACCACCGAAGATTTTGCTTTCATCATTTCAAGTTGATTTATATCGTTCCTGCTGGGTTTTCCTCAGTCTACTCTTGTAATTTTCATTCTCTTTGGTTCCTCCTACCCTCTCTAGGTACTGTCGCCTCAATATGTGTAAGGCAGATACTGAAGCCTTCTTAAGATTACTACATTGAGGAATGATTTCTGTCCTTTCTTGCTTGCTTTGTGGCCAAAAGGCAGCTGACAGAATTTTCTGGCCAAAACCTTAGCACCTGTGAAAAGATGAACTACGTATCCTGAGAAACCCTAAAACAAAAGAGGGAGTGCACAAATATGCCAAGCCATAGTCTGTGTGGATCCCTCTAGTAGCCTTGAGTAGGCAATGAAAAATGTGCATTCTCTGAATGCTACAGAATTAATCTGCATTCCTCTTTTGTTTGTCACAAGCTAAGCTCCAGTTCAAAAGCACACAAAATCCATCCCCCCGCAAAGGTCTTAATCCATATGCTTTCACCCTCTGCACGGGAGATGAGCTTTATCTCTGCATTTGTGTTTGATTAAACAGCCTGATCTGGCAGCATAACTGAGCACTTGTTAGGTTCTCTGTCACAGCTGCTGATTATCGCTCTCAAGTCACCCACATGCACCTGTTCAAATGCAAGGGCTGCCTTGTGTTGCCTTATCCCTTACCTCCCAGGGCATTTTTTTCGTCCTGAGGACAGCAATCTGCCTTTCAGTTTGATGGGCAGTCGTACACTTACTGAGGGCTTCTGAATTTTAATTCCCTGTTTGAAGTCTGTGTTTGGGGAAAAAAAAAAAATAATAAAAAAGTCATCACAACGTGGAGGAGAATAAAGCAGCGGATCCAGTCCAATAAAAGCAGGGAACAACAGAATATTGACTGTAAGTGGATCCTTGAACAAACTATGGCAAACGCTGGCATCTCTATATGCCAGAAAATGAAAAACAATGAAAGAAGAGATGGATACTGCTTACTCTGCCTAGTTCAGTCTAATGTTAACCTTCAACAGCACAGTATACGAGACTTGTCAGATGTTCATGTTCATAGATGGTACAGCTCAGGAATAATCCCGGTAACATATACTCTTTGTACATAAGTCATCTAACTGGGACACCCCCACCTCGTCAGCCTCAAAATGAACACTACATTATCCTTTTCTTAGATGCAACCTTAAAAATGACCACCTTTAGAATTAAACGTAAAGCTTTTTTTTTCCTTTTTTTCCTCTGGACCCAAATTTCCATGGTGTAAGGTAAAAAAAAGGTGCGTTTTCTGATGGTGAAATGTTTGCCGTGCTGTGAAGTATCTGTGACAGCAGGCAATCACTGTTGGCCTTACTGCTCAAGGACAGATGGGTGGTCGGCTTTTTGAGGAGCTTGTAGACTACTGCAGTCTGCAGGTTTGTTTTCTGAGATGGGTTTGTAGTCTGGGGTGGTTCAGGGGTTGTGTTAGGAGAATCTCAGCAGGTGCTGAGGTCAGGAGCTGTGATCTCCAGTGTTTCTTCCCCTTAGGAGTCAGAACCCCCATACTGTGAACGCACTAAGCACCAAACGGGCCACACAGGCAGGTTGAACTGTTCAAAACCAACATCTTTGTCAGTGCCTTAGGGGTGCAAATCACCCCTGGAGTCTGCCGCATAGCACCTTTTTGTTTGCACTTTAGAGGGCTGTGTTCAAACTAACTTAGTGAAATCTGGGTTCTGCAGCTGGATTTTGCTTTATTCTGGGCATAAAAACCTCATGGAGTTTTACTTCTCTGAGTTTGCCGCACAAATAAGTTGTATCCCATATTTCAGATACTTCAGATATGTATTTAGCAGATAAAAGTCATATAAAATGAAATGCTCAATGGCACAACTTTTTCTGCAAAGCTAGGTCAAACTCTGGTATTACATTTTATGACATTATACAAAATGCTCTTCCATATGAAAGTCTGCTGATTATCAAGGTTTGCTAATGTGCTTCATATTGCAAATCAAGGACAGTTCATGAAGGGGGAGGGAACATTTGGGAATACTTCAGCATTTCAGTTCAAAGGGGCTGACCAGAATAAAGTGATGCTTATTTTCATGGACATTTTTCACATGAACAATATTTTCTTTGACAGAACATCTTTCCTTCAACGCTGTATTGAAATCAGAGTTACATTTTTACATTTTGCCCCTTGGAGACTGCCTAGCTATTAAACGTGGAATATATTATTTCTAAATTAGATTACAGCTCCTTGCTTTCAGTTAGATATTCCAGTGGTTGAATATTTGGCTAGTTGCTTCAGGAGATAGAAAGATGAAATGTTCAGTCAAAACTGGTCCCTGGACTACTTGTCTGACCAGCCCTTCCCTCTGTTTCAGCACAGGGCAGTCAGGTGTCTGAATGTGCTCAGGCTGAATCCTCAGGGGTGGAAAGGGGACATGTTAGTGCTGATTAACATCCAAGATGCTCCTAGAATTTCTTTTTCTGCTGTAAAATAGTATTTTATATATCTCTCTCTTAATGATTTTTAAAATACCCAATAAAAGTTCTCATAATTATGTATGACTCATATATGAAAAGAGAGGCCATCTGAGGTACTGATTTTTTAAAAACTGTGTTCTTAACATTCTCATACAGTTTTCTCTCAAAATCTACCAAATAGCAGCAATTTTGATAATCACCCTTGGAAGTGGATGTACTTCTTCCTTTTGCACTCTGTAGGGCCATATTATTGGAAAGACTTGGTCTTTACAACATGCTAATGCATGAAAGAAACTGCTGGCATACAATAAACTGACATTTGGAAATGACTGCTGCTAAATGCTGTTGACATAGCTCAGGGTCGTCTGAAAGCATTTCTCTTTTACCTCTTCCCTTTCCATTTCTGCCTGTTTATGTCATTGTTTTTTTCTGTCTTGTGGCATATCTCTGTGCTCTTACGTATTTGAGCAGATCCTAGCAAAAGGAATATCTTTCAGGGTGTTTTTTTTTTTTTTTATTATTATTAGGCACCTTCAGCCTTTTCTGTGCTCAAGAAGTGGTGCTCCATACCATGCTAGAGAAGCTGATACCCTCAAAAGGCCCATTAGTTGATTGGCATGACCTGAGCAAGGATATTACCTAGTTAGTCCATGTAGCTGGAGTGAATATGTCTTCAAAATATATATTAAGCAGTAACTAATGAGATAAGAATTTCTGCTCCTAATGTTGCATGCATTTTAATTTATTTTTTTCTGACAGGTGATGTTAACCATTTAACAGGATGCTGAGCTGGGTGGACCACTTGTTTGTTCTGTAATAGCAGCACGTGGCCTTAAAATTCTGTTTTCAAACTCCCCTTTATGTAAATAGTTGCTAATATTAAACATTTATCCCGATGCTTTCTTTGAGGATTAATCTCCTCATTTGTATCATATTCCTGGATCAGTCAGTCCTTTTCTTTTCTTCTACAGGGTTACAAGTATATTGTCCAAGAAGGGGAGTGTTGTGGGAGATGCCAGAAGACTGCCTGTGAAGAGCAACTGTTCTGGTCTCGGGGTGATGCAGACTCTCGTTTGCATGAGGTGAGGTGGTGGTAGCGCAGACCCTTCCTCTTCTAGCAGAAGGTCCCTGAAATAATTTTGTTCTCCGTGGAAGGAGGTGAAGAAAATGTGAGCTGTTTCTTCTGTACATCAAACAGTGCTGAAAAACAATGTTTTCTGGGGCATGTGACTTACTTGGTCCTAACAAGAAAATCCTCCACGCTGTTTTTGGGCTCTAAGGAAGCAATATTTTTGTGTAAAATTATTAATTTCACAAATGGTAGCTCAAAAGAATGTTGATAGGGCAAGATGCTTCTCTGGCTGTAGGCTATTTGTTTAAAATTATCCCAATTATTTTGTATTATTGTATGGGTAGCAGGTAGACAGGGTAGTGGATTACTTGAATTTCATAGTTCTATTCAGATAGGATATCCTATTTGGTACACACTGACATATTAGGAAGTAAAGAGGATAATAATATTAATTATTCTGTGACTGCAAGATTGCTGCATGTCAGATCAGACCACCATGGTCCAGGCCACATTTGTTTTCTGTTCAAAATATCTATTTATTTTCAGCAGTGTGCCTCTTCCCTTAGGATTCAAAGACCCAATGGGAAGTGAGTGCATGCAATGACCATTTAAAATGCACTGCAGATACCTTACCATTTGGGAAAGCTACATGAATATTTGTTTCTTTTCTTGCCTACGTTTTTAATTCCTTCAGGCTGTTTGCTTTGTTCTTTCCCTAACCCAACCACCCCTGGCAAGTCTTTGCATGCACTAGTAGCATTAAATTGCTTAATCCTATGCAGCGCTTTGGATTCAACAAAGGCAGGAAAAGTAAGGTAAATATGTTTAAAATAATACACTTTTCCCCCATCTTTTCTTCCCTAAGTGTTGTGCTTTATGATGTGGCTGCATTTTCATACACATATTTTGTTTACATATTTAATATTTTTAATTGTTTCTTTTACAAAAGCAGTCTGCTTTTTTTTTTTTTTTTTTTTTAATCTTAATGTATCATTTTGCAGCTTTGCCTCTTCCCTGATTTTACCAAGAGCACGTCTTAATGTGGATCAATATTCTTCTCTGCTTCATAAAACAAGCCTGCAGAAGGCCTATTTTAATGTCCCACTGTATCTTACTGATTTCTGTTGTCCTAATGGAGTAATAGATCCTTGTACTCTGGGGTCTTTTTCTTGCTGTGTCCTTTTTCAACTCTCCTGTCAGTAACAAAGAAGTAAATATGTAACACGTGAGAGAAAAGTATTCCCTAATTTTCTGAGCAAAGATGTTTGAATTTACTGGAGCTGGGGATCTGATTTTCACTTTCACTGTTCTTGAAGTGCATTCGAAGAGTGTTCACAGTGGAAGAAGCATACAGCTTCAAAGCAGTGATCGGCTCCTCCCAGTGCTGAACTGTGACAGCATCTTCTTTCTGGCCTGTGGTGATACTTCCCATAATAGCTCCTGAAGTTCCTGCCTTGTCTGCCCCACGGGTGATTGTAATCAGTAAGGCTGTCAACAGAATCCGGTCACTTCTACATTTGCAAGTATTTCCAGGTCTGGAGCCTATTGCCAAAGCCTCCTTTGGGCTTAGCAGAGCTGGTGTGCAGCAGGTTCCCGCAGAGAGGGCCAGCTTGGCTACAGTGCAATGCAGTGCAGCCAGCGGCTGGGTAACAAACGTAGATTTAAATCCACTTAAGAGTGCTTTTTCTTTTTCACATGCTATTTCATCTGCCCCTTTATTTTTCACTTAAGGATACTTCTGTAACTCCTACACTTCACAAACCAAGCAGCAGACTGTTTTATAAACTGATTGTAGCTGTCAGGATTTTAGGAGAATTGGGTGACAGACTGTTCCTCATGCAGTAAATGTGCTTTTTGCAAACCAGCATGTTGACTGTGATGGTCTTCCATCTATCCAGTGGCACAAATAGAGCTGCCTATATTTAATCCTTTTACAATTTCCCATCAGGTTGGCACAGAGTGGCGATCCCCCTTCAACCGTTGTGTTATCAATGAGTGTATCCGGGTGAACAATGAGGTTTTTGTACAGCAAAAGAATGTTTCTTGCTCTCAAATGGATGTGCCTGACTGTCCAGAGGGTACTGAACTACGTTGTGACCAAATAATAGACTGCTGTCCTTCCTGCAGATGTGGTAAGCTTTGGTGTATGACAAATGGAATCGCTAGAGAATGAATCATCTCATGTGTTGATCTCCTGCCTCTTAACAGCAATTTCAAAAGTGTATGTTATGCAAGCATAGTACTTCTTTAAGCTCTCCTTATAATTTAGACATTTAGTACAATAGATCCTGCTGCTATTACTTTCTCTTTCCAACTGATGTTCACTGTCTCCTCTTGAACTACTTACTGTTGAAGGTATTTTTCATTGCTTCAAAGAGGCATACCAGGCTATGTTTCTACAGCTCTAGCCTGCATTGTTAAACATTTACAAGGGGTCTTGATATGTTTCTGGCCTAGGAAGATTCAGCGCTCTCCTCAGTGCCTGCTATGAACTTGGAGTTTGCATGCAGCCTTGATGTCTTCTGAATGTCTCTAAGCATTGTGGCTGTGGCCATTTCCTAGCATAGGCCTGGGGCAAAAGTCCAGATCAGGAGATTTGGCTAATTGGCCTCAGTCTGGGAAGACTCCGAGTCATGTTTAATTGACAAGTATATATGCAACAACAGGGTGAGGAGCTAGCAGTGGGAGAGAAGGGGAAATACACGCTGTAAGTTGCAGAAAAACTGAATGCATCTTCTGAGAGTGTGAGGCTTGGAGGGGAAGATTTCTGTTGTGCTATGTACTTGTTAAAAAACAGCTCAGCAAGAGATATTTGGAGGTGGAATTCAGGATAACTCTGAGAAATTGCTGCCTTTCAAGGTATAATGTAAGACGGCTCAATTATGCCTCTTTACAGTGAACTAGGTCTAAATGTCCTCAGTTGGGTCTCTAATAAGTCAAAAAGCATACCTGTGGTTTATTATCTCTTGGTAATGTCATGATAATGATAATGCTAAAAGGAATATTTTTTTTTTTTTCAGTACCCCTGGATGGTTGCCCTTTGAATGGTACTGTTATTGGGGTAAGACACACTTCCTTTTATGTGCTGTGATGGCAAGACATTTAAATATATGAATGAGTTTTTGAAGGACACAAACTTGCCAGAATACACATAAGCATATAGGGCAGCTTTGTTCAGATAGAATCTCTGCAAGTGAGACCTTAGGGTAAAGGCAATGGCAAAGGGGACAGCGTGTGTATGTCCAGTTCATGACCCTGACACTTTCTATATGACAATGAATATCTTTGCAAAATGGGGACCGTAATGTTTCCTTATCTTGAAAGGATGCTTGAGAAAAGTGCTTAGAAACTGTAGTAACCTGTGTTGTGTAATGACTTGCAGGCTACCAAACACACAGGAAACTATCTGCAAGGGATAATCTCAAAAATGATCCTTGCCCACTTTGGGGAAGCAAAAACTTCCCGTATTCTACCTAGAGGATAAAGCAGATTAAAAAAGGATGGAGACTCTTGCTCCACCTGTGTGGAAGGAGGGGTATCCCTCCTTGGCTATTAGCAGGAACAGGAAAGCTGAGCTTCCTCACTGTTTGACCTCTTTTCCCTTTCAAGATCCCTGCTGATATGCCCTCAGAGGAAATTTTTTCTCAACTGCATATTTAATGGATAGATTAAGATATGTTTAACCCAGCCCATGACAGTGGGAATGATGGGGGTTAAGCATCTGATCTCATTTATGCCGAATTTATCTTTGGAGAGCTCTGTCAATTGTCCATTGTTTCCTTAAATCCATATTCTGGCAGCACCTCTGGTGTCAAAGAGCTCTGAATATTCTCATCATCCCCGAGGGAAACAGGTCCTCTTTAGTCATTTAACCTAACTTTTAACCTATGTATTCCTGCATTGTCAATGTATGCCTGTCTTTTTCCTTTATTTAAAAGGTATATTTACCCAAATCTATTTAGATTTTTGAGGTATGGCAGAAAGAACCTTTCTCCATCTATTTCTTCTGGTTTGATGGGGTTTTGATAGTCAATAGACATAAGTTTATCCGTTTGTTAGAGCTAAAGCCCTGTCATCAAGCATCCATCATTCTGTGTGGGGATTACTTCCCTGTAGAATTAAATCCAAGGAATAACTTTGCCTTTCTTGTCAGAACACTGAGAGAAGGGTTTTAAAGTGGTAAAATCTGAAATAATCTGCTTTCTCTTTGATTCGTCTGTTTGTCTCCTGTAGGGTATATTGTCAAAACTAGTTGTGGCGTTTTATAAAGCCCATACTTGTAGGAAATGTCATGCAGTATAGCAACTGCTAGCTCCTGCCACCTTCTGTTATATAGGATCTGCATGTGTGTATATATACATATTCTGTTAAAAAAGAAGTTGCATGCTGTTCTTTCATGAACAACTAATTTTTTTCTCTTCCAACAAAATGTTTACCTGATCTGTAAAGTCAAGTCTTTCTTCTGTTTTCAAGCGTTTTAAAATACTTCAGAATACTTTGAAAAATTAAGCGTCAGAAAATTCTGAAACAAAATGTCATGTTGAGAGCAAAATGAGAAGTATCAGTTTTTCGAAGACTTAAAATATTTCAGCTTTTACAAAAGTGAAAAAAAAATCTGATCTTAACAAAATTTTCCAAAATTGGTATAATTCATGAAGTGTTTCAGCTGACATTTTGAAACTACATTTTGACTCATTCTTATTTGCTATTTGGCTATCCATAAAAGCTGTCTCCTCAGCTGCTTTTCTTTTCTTCTCTTTTAGTACAGCTTTTAAAATGTATTATTGTTCTTCCTGACAATTGGCTGCTTTATCAAACGCTGCCTGTGCAAGATTTTGGGGTGTAGGTAGGCCCCAGCTGTTACGTTACTTCTGTGCTCTTGCTGGCGCAAATGTCAAGCGTTACTGAAGTTTGCATTCAACAACGCAGTTAGCAAAATACTTTCTCAGGATGGAGAGTGTGAAATTCGAGTTGAGATATAATCTTGGAAGATTTCTAAATGAAGTGGCCGTTTTAAGTAAAATAATAAAATAAAATTAGAGCTTATATTAAAACGTTTTAAATTAAACTAGCTTCATTTAATGACATTGTAAGCTAATTAACTATATGTCTGAAGGCTTTTGAGCAGCTGGCATTACTACAGCTTTGTCTTACACTATTCTCCGCTTCAATGACTGTTCCAGAGTTCTGGTCAGGAAGGAAGATGTGATGTCCACAGAAGTTTATACTTCCTGGATTTCAAAACCTTTATTCTGGGTCTTTTAAGAATAGGTTTCAAGTTTCATTTTATATCAAGGGAAAACTTTGCTCCATTAACTCATTCACTGAATAGTTCCAAGTTTTGAGTCTTTTACTGCAGTTCTGTTAACTGACTGTGTCCTTAATCCCTTTACATTTTTGCCTTGTATCTGGTTACCAATATTATATTCCAGTAGTTTGGTGTATTGCATTCATTCTGCTGTTCTTAACAATGCTGTGGGCTTTAACTGCAGACTTCCAAGCAGGTGGCTGTATTTACCAAAAGGATTATCTATATCACTCATCTGTTTTCCCAGGCTTTTACTGAGTGGCATTTTTGAAGGAGATCTGAGTAGATTTGGGCTTTATGCAGGTTATTTTGGTTGCACGGACTAACACTGGGTTAGCAGATGTTGACATTTCAGTCTTAAGTGAGCCAAGAAAACATGTGATATGTGTATTATATAAAGTGAAAAAGATGTATCAATCCATTATTTCATTCAGATCTGTCATGCCAAGCTGTGCTTATTCACAGAAAGCCATTGTTAAAGCCATTTGCATGCTGATCCTTTTAAATACATTAAATAAATATCATAGAACTAAGCTGTGATGCAAACTTCGCATCAAGGTAAAACCTTCTCCCAGAACTTCAAGGCACTTGTGTGTGAGGATTTTGTTTCAACATGTCTCTAGTAAGCCCTATGTTCCTGCCCATAACAGTGATTTTAATATAAACTCAACTTTATCTTTTTTTTTGTTTGTTTTTTTTTGTATTCGATTGGAATGTTAGAACTATTAAAAGATCCACTGAGGATATCAATCGTAATATCAGTTGTGGCTTTATGGATCCCTTCTTCATGATGTGAAAGCCTAGAGCTACTGAGGCATTCTGTGATAAGCATTTACTTCTAGAGGGCCTGAATTAATTATAATTGTGAGAGTAAAGGGAACAAATCCAAATATATTTCAAAACAGGTCAACATGACGAGGACATCTTGCAGATTTGCAAGGCTTTTGTGTGTATTTGCACATATGTATGTGGAGCTACTAACCAGTAGAGCAATACCAGTGTCAGTGGGTCCAATGCCCTTGTGAGGCCATGTAGTCTGTACTAGAACTGTCACTGTGGTGTCTGAATGCTTTCCAATGTTGACAGTAAACAAGAACTACGGAGTTTCATATGACATTTGCTATCTGTCCCTCTCCCATAAGAAGATGTTATGAGCGTGTCCTTATGCCTGCATCCGTTAAAGTCTTTGAACCCTCCAGATTAATGACCTGATACTCACTATAAAAGTTTAAACCAAGAAAGCTGGAGTCCCATGTCAAGGTCTCAAGCTAAGGTGTCAAAAGGCAGGGATCTCCCTATTGGTATTACCATCTTCATCATGTTGTATGTGGAGGATCTTTTTTCTAGATCACAAAACAAAAAGAAGTAATAGCTATTGCTGGTGCTTTATAGAAAACCACTGACACCTGAGGACCTCTGTTGTGCTGGGGCGCAGATTAAAAATTTAATCTAAATTCTTTAATCAGAACATTTGTCCTCCAGTGTATATGCCAGTGTATTGGCACTGTACTACCCATAAACACAGTACCTTTACACTGTTACTCTGGCCAGCTTCTTGGTTTTGCTCCATTTGTTCCCTGAGTGTTTACTAGTATGGAACAAGAAAAAAAGGATTTGAGGATATGCATAATATGTAGCATGGGAAATTCCTTTTCCAAATTAAGTCAACAATGACATTCCATTGACTTTCAAAGCACAACTCAAAGTTTTTATAATTTAGCAATATTTAGTGTCTGTTTATTTGTTACTTATTTATTAGGTTATAGAAGTTCTTTGTGAAAATCTTGAATAGACCTCTCCCATTTTGTCCCTTCAACCATAGGGATTTGTTATTTTGGTGTTGAAATGAAAGGCTGTGTACTTAGGAGGCACAAAGACTTTGTATTTAGAATTCCTTTCAGTACTAGCAATCCAGTTAGTAACTTCACATCCCTTTGTTTCCCATTTAATAGTTCGGCATTTTTGCTCTACATTTTAAGTGCTGTGTTTACTTGCTTTGAAAAGGTGATGAGATCGAGCAAACAAGGTTCTGGGCAAGTGCTCAGGGAATTTGAATTGTGTGCCAGCTCAGCCACTGATGTGCTTGTAACTATGGTCAAGTCCAGTTCTTCACTCAGTAATTCTGTTTTTGTTTTTCTTTCTCCTTTCTCAGTTTTAAGCTTTTATAACTCTAGAGATTCTAGGTGGTATTACAAGAACAGTAACAAGAATAAAAACTTATTGGCAAACTAATTCACTACACTTGGGAAAAACTAAGTGGTGGCAACTACGTAATAGATAGTTAGGATAGCTCATGACAAAATCTTCCTCATCACTTTCAAGGATTGCTTTCTTGCTTGCTAGCTTTGTAAGCAACAGAGAAAGAAATGTCAATGCCACTTTACAGATTAAGGAATTATAAAGGGCTTACTTGAAAAATAGCCTCATGCTATGCTGCTTGTTGTAGAATTACAGATGCAAAAATTTGGGTTTCTGGAAAGTGGGGGCTTTGGTTTTCTGTTTTCTCTTGCAAAGTATTGCAATGCAAGATTTAATGAAAGAGATTTAACCACAATAAAATTGCTTGTTTATTTGAGTTTTGCTGAGGAGACACTGCTGATTTACAAACTGGTTCTAATGTTTCAGCCATGGAGAAGCCTGATGGTGG
Source organism: Falco punctatus (assembly GCF_963210335.1). Classification (NCBI taxonomy): domain Eukaryota; kingdom Metazoa; phylum Chordata; class Aves; order Falconiformes; family Falconidae; genus Falco; species Falco punctatus. The sequence goes on along the minus strand of NC_137585.1, from coordinate 10,736,664 downwards.
ACCAATGCACGACATGTCGTTGCTCCCTCCAGTCAATATCTTCTCGGAGATATACTCTGACATGTACAAAAATAAGCTGTGAACCATGTCCAATAGTAAGTGCAAGTGGTGTGGATGTTCTGGTTAAGAATGTGTCTGATGAAAACATCTTGTTCTTCATTGTATACAGCAGTTTGTTTTGTACATCTCTGGGACCTGTGACCTCTCTTTTAAGTTTTTCTGAGAAGTCATGGTCCCATGTTTTTCTTTCTCTGAATTAGATGAAATATAGCAAATTTGATCTAAACCCAGAGTGTAAGAAAGGTAACTTTTTGGAGTACTCAGGTCCACAGGCACATTTTATTGTGTATTTTAGACTACTTACCTTTAGGGCAAAATAAGGTTTGGCAAATCATTTGCAACAGAAACTGCTGTGTCTCCTTTCCTACAGTATTATCTGTCCCTCCAGGGACCAGCAGCTCAGTCAGGTCTCCATCCTTAGGGGTTTTTCTATGACTATTTCAAACTGTCTAATAGGTGGGCTCAATAATTGTCTGGTTCCCAGCCATGCCTTACGTGATTTGAGGTGATTGTCCCCATAAGTTCCACTGGTCTTTTTGAAGTCTTTGCTGCCGTCATCTGCAAGGAATGAGCTTGGCTGGGAAAGCCAGAGGCACATAGCTCCTGTTTTTGCTCCACTGACCAACAGTGTGACCAGAGTGCCTGACTAGTCCTGCTCAGTCATGCAATTTTCTCCCTTAGTGCCAATACCTCAAGTAGAAGGAGACCTAAGCAAGTTGCAGAGGCTGGCTTAGGTCTCCCCTTGTCTGAAGAGCACAAAGCAGCAGCTAAGTTTCGTAGGAAAAGGCTTAAATGCCCCTTCTTCTGCCTTTCTCTGGATAAGAGATGGAGCCCAATAGGCCCAACCAGACCTAGGGCCTGCACAAGCACTGGCTGTTGCACCATAAAGCCATATCTCCAATGTGATCATATGGGATTCCAGGCTGTTATCTAGGAGGGGCATACATTGACAGAGTCCCTGCAAAGAAGAGGGGCAGGTTCTGGATGAGTCCACTTTTCAGTCCTGAAGTAGAACTAGAAAGGACAGTGTAGTAAGTCAAGTTTCTGGGGTTTCATCTGTACTAATAAACTAAACAGAGCAAGACTGCAGAGACTGCAGGCTCCAATTATGTCCTGCAACGTCCTGAAGAATTGTCAGCAGTGTCCAAACTGGCCTCTTCTAACTAGAAAACTTCCAAATAATGTCTGGACACAGGCCAGTAGTTAGGACAACCCAAGGCCAGCCTGTTTTGTGGGGAGAATACAGTTTAGACATACATGTTCCCCTTGTCTGCAGGGCCAGAAAACTGGCCTTGACCCTCTTTATCTGCAGATGTGAGTGTAGCCTGTGACAAAAAGGAGAATCTGGAATACTTTGTGTGGTTCTAGACCCTAATATCACCCCTCCTGTGAGGTATGATTATAGACACAAGCCTCTGAAAGGAAAATAAATGACCAAGCTCAGTGCTGAGCATCTTCCTCACGTCCACAGAAATAACCTGGCAGATCAATGAAAAAACCCCAGACACGCTAGAATGAATCTGTGGCCAGAAACATATGTGCGTATGTATGTTCCCACACAAAAATACACAAACATCAAATCTTGTTTTCAATGCAAGAAGCCAGCTGTAGAATTTAAAGGTAGAGGAATCAATAAAATACATGGTAAAAAAATGGGGAAACATTCCTCTCCTGCTTCTTTCGCCACCCACACAATTCCCAAACAGCTCTTTTCCCCTACCTGACCCAAAAGTACAGACTAAACAAAATACTCTGAAGAAAGGGCAATTTCCAGTTGGGCTTATTAAGCACTGTGAACTTGTGTTTAGGAGATGTGCAGCTACCCAAGGGAGGTTGCAGGTCTAGGTGTACATATCCCTTTGTAGCCATTGTAATGAATATGTGGAGCTGGAGGGGAAAAAATATCAAATAAGATACAGAATGTCTTCATTCCCCTAAGGCCAGTGAGATTCACATACATACTTGGGATCTTTCCTGTCTCAGAGTCATTGATTTCGTGGTATACCCAGATTAAACGCAATTCCTTCATAATGGATAAAATCATGGGTTAAGAGTATATGCTGTCTCAGGAGCACCTGCTTTCTACTGGATGCTGAAGCTGTGAAAGTAAATGCTCTGGTAATTGAAGTGCAGCCAAGTGCAGCATATTCTGCTCATCAGGGTCGTCTTTTTTTTATTTGTCATTTTATGACCTACTTTAGGTGCTTAAATTTTTGCTAGTAGAGCAAATCCACCTAACTAACAATGAACTACGTTTTCTTCCAATGATTTAATAGCAAACCCCCACCCTCCCCAAATTCTTTTTCTATAAAAAACATATGGATAATATGCATGCCTTCACTCAACCAGAAAGTGTTTGTTGTCTAAAAAATGTTCAGCTCATCACAAGCAGCTGTTGGTTATGTGTAGCAGCTGGAGACATTACTGTGGGACACTTCATGTGTTAACTCAGTTCCTTTCTGGTTGCTCCCCCCCTCCTTATCCACTGTATACCTTTCTTCCTCTCCATCTAGTGCTGCTCATTCTCCCATGCTCCTTTCCCTGCCACTGTTTTTTCCTTTCTGTGCCCTTTATGGGGCTCCATTTTTCATCTTTCCCTTTCTTCCTTTCCTTCCTTTTTAGTTTTATTACATCATATCCTCTCTGATGCTTTTTTTACCTTCTTGTTTTATCAGATCATTTTCTTTTTCTTTCCATAGTCCACATTTCCCACCTTAGCCTTATTCTTCCCTTTCCCTGCCCACTGTTTAAACACTTTACTTTTTGAGGTTGCAATGGGTAGTATTTATTTGCTTTACAGAGAAGCTCCTGCACAGCACAAATTCAAACTGTGTGTCACTCAAAACATTTCTTACCCTCTCTTACTGTCATGTGTTTTTTAGTGGACCTGGTCTTGCAACTGTTACAGTCAAATAATAGTGGTCACAGGAGACTTTGTACTTGTAAATAAACTTCTCTCCCTATTGTATAATAAATCAATACAAGGATTAATGATAGCTTTTTTTAAAAAAAAAGGCAAAAAACCCCAACAGAAAACCCAAAGTGTGCATCTAATTAGATTAAACTAGTTTAGTCCTGCTGTTTATAAAAGCATTTTGCTAGCTATCACTTTGTCCAGTTAATTTAAAAAAAAACTCAACAACGACCCTCTACGTATAAGTGTAGGAAGCATACTTAAAATAAACCCAGAAAAATGTCCTTTACCTTCTAGAATTACAGAAAGCAGGAAATCCCTGGGTCTTGCTGTGGAAAATGTGTGCCAACTTCATGTAGCATCAGGCTGAGAGATGGAAGGCTTAAATACCTTCAGGTGAGTTTTAAGTACTCTTTTCTTTTGCATATGGGTAAATGTAGATGTAGCACAGACTTCTGGTGAACCCAAGGAAAATGCATTTCTTTTCCTCCTTTTTGGTTAAGGAATGTGGCGTTACTGGTGCCTTTTATATTTCAGAATGTTTTTTCAAGAAAGTGTTTCGGGTTTTTTTGGTTTTGTTTTTTTTTTTTTTTTTCTTGTTTATAAGTGCAAAAAAAGGACACCTCAAACCACAGTGCAAAATTCTAGAGGAACATTATAGCAAGCATGAATATTATAAATATGAGATCAAATATGAGTATGAGCTCAGACTTCTACTTAGAGGAAATTTAAAATCGAATATTAAATGAGAAATGGATAATTTAAGTTGGAAATTGTGAATTTTGAAAAATATCTCCAGCATGATAGGTTCTTAAACAGGAGTGGATGTTTTTTCTGGTTAAAACCTATCAGGTTATCACAAGAAGAAGCATGTAACATTTTATTTTATTCTATTGCTGAGCTGTCTTAGAAGGGGAGAGTATGGGAAGAGCAACAAAGCTGGTGAGGGGTCTAGAGAAGAAGACTTTTGAGTAGTGGCTGAGGGAACTGGGGTTTAGTTTGGAGAAAAAGAAGCTTAGGGAAGACCTTGTCACTCTCTACAACACCTGAAAGGAGGTTGTAGCAAGGTGGGTATCAGCCTCTTTTCCCAAGTAACAAGTGATGAGAAGGAACTGACTCAAGTTGCACTAGGGGAGGTTTAGATTGGATATTAGGAAAAATTTCTTCACCAAGAGTTGTCAAGTACTGGAACAGGTTGCCCAGGGAAGTGGTTGAGTGTCAATCCCTGCAGGTATTTAAAAGTTGTGTAGATGTGGAACTTAGGGACATAGTTTAGTGGTGCACTTGGCAGTGTTAGGTTTACAGTTGAACTCAATGATCTTAACGGTCTTTTCCAACCGAAATGGTTCTATGACACTGTGTGGGTGCGTGGTTTTATGTATTTTTTTAAAGAAGCTGCCAACTCAGCGACAAGTCAGATGTTCATATGTCTCTTTAAAAGACAATGCATAGGCCAAACTCCCAAGTTTCTCACTTAGACAATTCTTAAGTTAATGAAAATTTCTTCCCTGTTTAGAGCTGAAAAATGTGAGGTTTTGGCAGTCTTGACTGACCTGTAATCAATATCACTATGGGAGTAAACAGAAGATAATGACTTGTTGATAAACAATTTGGTTTACTAATGATGTCCATGTTTTATAAACTTCACCACCATGGTACATTAATTGAAATACCAGTAAAGGAATAGTCAGGTTGTATCCTCAAAGCTTACCGTCTTGTGTTGTTTCTGTGTTCTGTGTAGAGCTAACAGCCTTTAAATCTTTACAGCCAAATGAAACACTCCAGGATGGCTGTGATAGTCACTCCTGTAAAGTAAGTGAGAAAGGGGAATTTGTCTGGGAAAGGAGAATCACTGGCTGTCCTCCATTTGATTCCAGAAGATGTTTGGCTGAAGGAGTAAGTAGTGAAATGGGTCCTGTTTCCAGGGTCCTAATAGACTGTCCTGTTTATGGATCTGTATATAGGTATCTTATTTGTATTAGGCCTCTCCCAGCACCTCATTTGTGAACCTCAATTTGAACTTTCTTTGAAATTCTGAAAAATATAAATTTTCTTTATTTAAATCATACACTGGTTTTATGCAGGACTATATTGCAGGGGAGATGCTGAGCTTGTGATAATTCTGTTCTCTGTGAAGCAGCAAAAAATAGAAAACAATTGTTCTAACAATGTTTTCAGTTGGGTATCCAGAGCACAACTACATGGCTAATTATGCAAGCTGAGAGAAAAGTCAGATCATCCCCTTTTTTCCTATGAATATGCATATGAAATGCTAAAACATTTTTATTTCACCCTAGTATGAAGTTAAGGAAGGAATCTTCACAATAGGAAGAGCTCAAACTTCCACATTCGCAGTTGTTTGGTATAACGGTATAATAAAACCCCTGCTCAACATGTCCATCCATCTTTCCTGAGGCTTGAGGTTAGCCATCCACTGAGGAACAGAGTGCAGGTTGGGGTGTAGCACATGGGGTCCTGCTTTTGCTCATCTAGCATCACACAGGTGTTTATGTCACCTGTCCCCATTTTCTTGGGCACAGAAGGAAGCAGGAAATATTTGCCAAAGCTTGTGCCCAAACCTCTTTCTACATTCACATCAAACTAATGAAGGATTTGATATGTATAACGCAGGAAGAATGAGGCTTCTATAGTGCATTTCTCACTTTGTGAAATCACTATACTACTCAGTTCTGTTATACCAACAAAAATTTAGAAAAACACCGGCTTATGTTACAGGCTTGGGGTTATTATTGTATTCTAAAAATCTTCATTGAAAATCAATGAATAGTTTATTTTTTAATCAGAACTTCCCAAACTGCATGTATTCTCCTCCCATCCAAAATATATGAACTAGTTAAGCTATAAAATTAGTGTATTTCATCTAGTTAGAGGAGGGAAATTTAGGTTTTTTTAATTAAAAAAGCCTCCAAACTTTTGCATTTAAGTTCAGGTTTTTAATGCAACAATGGCATCACCCTGCAGTATAAATATTTCTCCATTTTTTCCTTTCACTATTGGTTTTTATTGATTTTTCCACCATACATATATTTCTGAGAATTATTTTCTACATGGTAGTAATGAAACAAGAAAGCCAAACTTTTTGGCTGTTAAAACTTGCCTGACAGGTGTGATATCCTATGATGATTTGCCTGTACATTCTCAGCTGTTGCGGAATAGTCATGCTTTCACCTATTTGCTAAAAAAGTCAAGAGGGACTGTTTAACTTCCTTTGTTACACAGACATAAGACTTGAGCGCTGTTGGTTTTGTCACTCTGGTTCCCAGAAATTTATTTGTAGTCAATGTCTTTACTTTAGAAAGCTTCTAATATAAGGTGAAAGCAATATTTTTAGGTGTTGAACTTGCTAATATGGTCAATTATTTCCAATCAGCTATGAACAAATACAATCACAAGTTCAAAACCTTAAAATGGATAAAGAAATGATTGCTAATGTAGATTTATAATTTTGTAGAATATAGAAATACAATTTTCTTGCTTAACACCCTGTTTTAAATGTCCCTTTCTGTTCCTCTAACAGAAAAAAATGTGTATTACTTGTGCTAAAATAGAATTTTTTCTTTTTATATTGTTCTAGGGCAGAATTACAAAAATTGGCAATACCTGCTGTGACACATGTAAGTAAATAAGCCGAACATTTTCTATGGACATAGCAGAGTGTAAACTACTGGTTCCAGAGCTACATTTTACATAAGATGCAGTTTAATGAAACAAAGCTAAGCAAGGTTGTTAAAATAGACCATCACATAAGTCTGCCCTTTGACTGGGATACTGCTGTCATGTTTGTTCCCTAGAACATGTGTTTTGACAGTATTCACAAGTGCTTAGAAAGAAATAGATACGCTCCACGTTTTATGCAGATGTTAATTATGAATGTTTTATTTTATTGTTCATCTAAGGATAACAGGAACAGTATTGCATACACAGGTTGACAAGTCACATAACCTGATACTGAATATGTGAGGCAACCACTTCATGAATAATCAATCAACTTAAAATTAATTTAGCAAAAAAACCCTGGTGGCAGTAGTGTAATTTTGTTTGGTTTTCGATAACGTAATACCTAAAAAATGGTAGGGGAAATGCTTGTCAAAGGGGCATTCCTATTGAACAGCCTGATTGCATCTTAAATGTGGCAGTTTAGGACTCAGTCCTGCAGCTCTTAATTTCATGCATCATTGTGTAGATAATCCAAAATGTCAGTCAGGCTGTGAGTGTAAGAAGGGTTTCCTTACATGAGGAAGGATTGCAGGGTTGGCTTCTCATTTCTAAAATGAATTTGATGTTTTTGTGAACAGGCAACTTCTCAGTTTTCTCCTTTGTAAGTAGAACATTAATAATACTGTAGCTCATATAAAATAAAAAACAACAAAAGATTGATATTCTTTCCTAGGGTCAGAATATCAACATCTTGCCTGTGTTCTGTTCTCTCTTCCCCCCCACCTCCCATGCATGGGCTAATAAATAAAAGATGGGCAGCATAGCAGCCCATCACCACACTGGCACAGTAACTGCTGTAATAATACCCCTGATGAAGGATGTTAACTCCCAGAGTTTGCAGTCATTGCATCTGTAGAATCACTGAGTTCCAGCTTGAGAAATAGAGAGCTATTGAGATAGACTGTCATCAAACAGGTCAGACAGGTAAGAGAGCATTAATCTACCAGGCTTTAAGTAAGGAATTCTGAAAATTATTTATTAACAAACACGGATTTTAAGGTTTAAAAGACAGGGTGGCTGGCAGACTCTACTAATTGAGAATGCCTTATCACTGCAACCGGGGAGAGGAAAAAACCAGTTCCAAATGAGCACGGCTCGATGCATATATGCATTTAACAGTTAGAGTGATTTAAAAGAAATACCTCCCTTGCAGCAGCACAAGCAAACTGATCTAAATGAAATACTGTGTGCCTAAAACTACCCATATTGTATGGGCCTTCAGATCCTTATTCCCACTGATGTTCGATTAGATATAACTGAAAACTGGAAAGTCCCATATTACAGTGCAATCCTATTCCTGGTTGTTTATTCGGGGCTCTTTATAAGGAAAAAGCCAACACGCCACATCCAGCCAGCTAACCATGGGTTACCAAATGAAGAACAGTGATTAACACATAACTTTGAATCACACAGATACTTCCAGATGCCAAGCTCAAACTCTCTTTCTCCTCTGTATTGACATCTTTCTGCCAGGGAACTCAATAGCAACATGCAGTGTGTTACATACTCTGTAGAGAACATGAAGGCTGGGCAAAGCTACTATAAAACCAGAGTAATTTCATTATTCTTAAAAGTCAGGTAAGAGAATAACGGGTTTCTCATGGACACAGATACTTAGATATAGTAAGTAACTCAGATATAGGTTACTTTGCCTTCCCAGGTCTTTCAGATACCTCAGTACCATAAAGAACTGGGCAAAGATTGTTCTCTCAGGTTCAAAGCACAGTTCAGGGTGATGCCTTTGGTTCAGTAGAGTTCCATGTGGCTTTAGGCAGAGGTTGTTTAAGATGACAGTTTCCCTTTCTATGTTATGCCTTGGCAATTTGTGTTCATTAGCGTGTCTGAAGGCATTGTTTTAAGAATGTAGGAGCACATAAATGAACAGGCTTATTTTCTAATTAGTTTTTTGTGGTACTAGCAAAGGACTTGATTGTTTGCAAAGGATATTCCTTATTTTCCCACTTAACAAAGAAGTTGCATCTCTGCTTCTTACCTTTTTTACTTTTTGATCTTAGCTGCATGTGTCACGTTAAGTTACAAGCACTTGCCTTTGCAAAGTAGGCACAGTTTAGAAAAAAAGTAAATGAGAGCAGTAAGTAACTGGAGACTAAGTTGGTAAATCAGGATCAAAGATGTGATGAAGCTGTATGGAGTCTGATGACAACTATTTCATTTGAGCTTTTCAGTTGTGTGAACACAATTGTGTATTCCTTCCAGGTGGACAAATTTTATCGAATGAAGTGATTAAATCATTAAAAGAAAACTGGTAGTTCCAGCTCTTGAGCCAGAAATGCTTTTGAAGGTTTTTTGGGTGTGTTGCCTTTTTTTTTTTTTTTTTATGAAATGCAAAACCTTAGCAAGGCACAGAGCCAATTCAGTGCTAACATTCCCACGGAAAAGGTATTGCAAGCTATGTTTGCTCCTAGAAAGATGGATACATTTCAATTTGTGTATTTACTTAGTTGCGCAGTTGGCCAGCTGAATTCCTTCAGCTCTCTGAAGAGTTGTGTAGTATGTTAAAGATAGTCCACTATTCTGGTAAATACAGAAATTCCATTGGTTAGCTAGAAAAGAGGAAAAGCAGGAACCTGTCTTTACACAAAGGCATAGAACTGCATTAACACTACAAAAAGCTGCTGTTTGCAGTGTGTAAAATATCCCCTTAAAAAAGCATTAGCTCATTCACGAGTCTTTAGATGTGGACCAAAACAGACAGGAGTGTCTAAAACAAAATATTCTGGATTAATCTGTGTCCGAGCATGTCAGTGGCGAAGTTCCCTTCAGAAATGGAGGAGCAGAGTCACTGTTGACTACTGCAGTTATCAGATCATAATTAAATCAACCTCACTTCATGGAGAGAGATTGCAGGTTTCCTGAGCTTGCACGTAACAAATCCAGACCTACTGCCTCTTGTGTGGATTTCTTGTTAGATGGAGAGAACCAGGGAGAATTTACCTAACACTAAGAGCAGAAAGTATTGGAAAACAAGTATGACTTACTGAAGACAGTGCAGTGGCAAAGTTCCAATTGACCCAAATTTAGATTTTCACAGAATTAGTTTTCTAATTTTATATTTCCCCCCCCCCTTTTTTTTTTTTTTTTTTTGGTACATGAGTTTTCTGTAAAATCCACCATGTGTAAGGACTGTTAGGAGTTGTCATATCTAGGAGCCTGACAGAGGTGAGGCTGCCAAAGCTCCATGTCCCCAGGTCCAGGTAACAGTGAAGCTGAGCATGTATCTCAGTAGGCACACACACAAATGCATGCATACAACATGCACACACACATTCTCTGTGTACACACAAACACTCAGTACTCTGGCAAACGCAAAAACCACCCACATGGTTATCCTACTCTCCCCTCTGGCTGATCAGGATGAAGGTCCTTAGTGGTGTTAGGCACTCACTCTGTCCAGTAACTGGTCCTGCATCCCTGCCAATCTAGACTCACAGACCTGTGGTCCAATTCCAGTTGCTGACACTTATGCCTTGATACACATCCGCACAAAACTGGGGGTCCATCACACAGAAGAAGTAGTTAGAAATGGATTTTAAGAAGACAGGACAGACTGCAGTGATAAAACGTAGTGCCAGGTCAGACAAGTTTGGACCAGCAGCTGTTTAACATGCAACCAGCACCCTTTATGCCTTTATCTATCCATTTTTGCATGCTTGTTCCTCACCAAACCACCTTAATACCTCTCTTCCCCCACCTTTGGTTCTGGCTCTATAAATCTACAAGTGTGTCTTGTAGAATCCCAAAATGTTCTTCCCTAGCATCGTGTAAGGAGTCCCACACAGTCTTGAAGGCAGTGACCCACCTCAGTCTGTAAAGTGATCTGGAGAGCTGCTCCCACTGACTCATCTTGAAGGGCATCATCCCAAAACAATGGGATCTGTCTCCTGTAACAGCCCCAGGAATAGCCAGGTCACGGTGCTCTGTTTCTCTGGTTTGATTGTTGGGGTTCCCATGTACATCATCTTTTTCCTGTGCACCTGCTTGCCCAGTGTACCATTGACCTATAATTAAAAGGAAAGTTATTTAACACAGAAGCCAACAGGTAGAAGGCAGATGTTAGGTGGCAAGTTGACTTTTAAATCAAAGCAGTCAATTGAAAAGAAACACAAGGGAAATGTTGCTTTCTAGTGGAATTTTAGGGCTGTAGTGTGATATAGTCATACAGCTCTACATTAATTACTCTAGGCAGCCACACCTAATTCTCTTGCTAGGGATCTTACCAGTAATGATATCTCACTAACAGCAATTTCAATAATAAGGGGAAGAGAGTTAAAAAAAGCAATTGTCACCAGTGTCAAACATTGTTGTTTTTTTTTGTTTTTTTTTTTTTTTTTGTTTTTTGTTTGTTTGTTTGTTTTTTTAAACAAAAAAACCTTTGTAGGTGTGGAAGTGGAATGTCGACCAGTAAGTACAAGACTGCAGTATAGGAATATGAACGGATGTGTGGCTGAAAAGGAAGTGCCCATTTCCCATTGTGAGGTAAATAACAAAAGCAACCCCCCTACCCCAAGACTTGCCCCTGCCCCCTTTCTGCCTTCCACAAAGGAAACCTTTACCTCCCCTATGGCTTCACTTCAGTAAGTCAAGCATCAGTTTCTGTCCTCATTCATTCACTCAGTGTAAACCTCACTGGCACTTACTTCTTAAAGTAATTTCATGATGCTGAATTTTCCCTATTAAAGGCAGTGTAAAAAAAGGTGCATACCTTAGACATAAAGGCTTTGTTTGTATCACTCATCAGAAATCAATGACTGTGAAGTGCCTTTGTTAGTACTTTCTACATTAAAAATAAATAAATAAATTCATCTTAATATTGGTGAAGATGGTTTTCAGATCTGACTCTACAGTTAAGCACACATATCCCTCTTCAGGCTCTGAAGCTGATTTACGAGAGTGTAAATAAGTATTTAGGTACACGATACTTTAAAAGGCATTTAAACTTGAGTGCTATGACTTGACTACCATGCTCTAGCAAGCTTTATGACTACTCTATTAGCCTGAGCACTAAGCTGTTGTGTTCTACATGTCTTGTGCATTTCTTCAATAATTAGATCAAAAGTTTTAATTTCCTGCACATCATTGCTTACAACTTCTAGGGCAACTTCCATTTGAAACAGGAGCATGGCTTCCCTTCTGGATGGTTCTATCTCTCTGAGACTGGGAACCAAAGATGACATTCTCTTCCCAGACTGGACTGTAGCAGGACAGGTGCTGTGAGATGACCAAGCTTCATACGATCCAAACTATAGCATACAAGGGCAGCAGTCAAGAAGATGGCTTGCACCCAGCCCCTTGAGCATTCTCTTTAGTTAAGGCAGTAAGCAAAATAAGTCTCTTTCCCATGACTACTGGGAAAAGAATGGGAACAGTAAGGAGAGGTATTAAGGGCATACATACCTGGGTTTCTCAGATAGCTACGAGGCAAAGGACCTTCATTTGCTACACAAGTCTTAATAAGAGTGGAAGCTTTAACAACAACAAAAACACCTACCTTTCATAAAAAAAAAAATACATAAAAGTATTAAAAGAAAATCTTGACTTCTTGTCCTGTCCACAGAGTCAATGTTAAGGTGTTTAGCCAAAAAGCCATATATATTGAAATTTCCCCTCCAAAATTACAGATTTTATATTATGAATCTGGCTATATATTGAGTAAACTAAATACTCCTATAGCTGGTATTGAGTACTTTTTTTCTAAAGTCCTCCCTGATAATGCTATGCAATTTTTTTTTTGTATTAATCTCAGAAAGAAGTGCACAAGGCCACAAAAAGAAATGTACTCTAACAGCGGTTGATGTGGGGGCATTTGTTTTTACATCATGAAAACTTATAGCTACAGGCATTTACAGCTCAGTCTAAATTAATGAAGTGTCCAGACAAGTAGAACAAGGAAAAACAGCAACCAGCAGGACAAATGGATGTATGGTTTGCATCATTTGGGATAAAGCACTTTCTGAATGCATGATTTTATGCATCTGATAATCATATGTGCTTAGAAGCCAACACAATAGCTCTGGACATCACCTGTGATATTTGAAATTATAGACTTTTTTTTGTGTGACCAGTTTCTTCACCTCTCCTTTGCTATGTTTATGCTCATAAGACATGACTTTCTGACCAACACCCCACACTCTGGAGTCAGATACCTGTTTCTGGGTTCGTGTTTTACAGCAGTGGACTGAACTCCAGGCAAAGTTGTCTATGGACGTTTCAAAGGGAAGAACCTGGTTTCCAATCGCACTGTTCAAACTTGGTGTCTCCTTTTTCCATTTAGGGCAAGTGCAGAAGCAATACCAGATACTCTGTTGAGACAGGGAAATGGGAAGACCTGTGTAGCTGCTGTACAGCCACTCAAACCACCACAGTCACAGTCCCCGTCCGCTGTGCCAACGGGACAGTGGTGCAGCATTACATCCCGTCTGCATCACAGTGTGAGTGCCATTCTCGGAAGTGTACAGACTGAATATTTCCAAGAAGCCCACTTGTTTAATCTCAAGTTTTGCAATGATTGGACTTTACAGTGCAAGCCTCATTTTCTCTCTATAGACCATTTTATCCAGTAGAATCCTAACTAACTCGTTGTATCAACATAGTAAACAATAAAACTTACTAGCACAACAGAGCATTTTCTGATTATTCTTTGGGTAGTTTATAGAAGAGATATTGCAGATGGTATTCTTCATCTTCCCCATGGAAAGTAACCCACATCATTGAAAAAAAAATAAAAAGCAAACCCACAAAACAGTAAGAAACAGTTGCTTCTCCTTAAAGAGCATATCCCAAAGTATTTAGCATTGTCTCCAGACATCACACTTTCATTCCCTACTTCAGACCTTAGTGACACACTGTGGACTTTTAGGGTTTTTGTCTTTTCCCCCTCCAGTCAGGGAGTACAGTAATTATGTCTTTAGACTTCATAGTATGAGGATGATGGTTATGGCTATAATAATATAGCCACGGATGGTTACGGTTATAACAATATTGGTTGTGGCTCAGCCAGTCGAGTATTTCTGCAATGCATATACATCTTTCTCCTGAAGCTGAATGTAAAGAGGTTGTGTGCTGAGGGAAGGCTGCATAACTTCTGCAAGTCCTCAGTACTTGTGAGTGGGGCGGAGTGACAGCTCTTATCTGTTCACTTCAGCACTTCTAGAGACCAACTTGAAGAGGAAGCTCATGAGTAATCTCACTTATTGCCAGGTACCACAGCTTCATCTGTTGCATTAACTACAGAAGTTAGAGTTCTCTCAAACGCAGGATTATCGGTGCCAGGTTTGAGTTAAATCCTGCTAAATTTATCCCTGGCAGCAGTAACTAAATTCCACTTGGTCTAGTCAGGCCATGGAAGACAGAAAATTTTCCAGAGAGTTGTTGATCCCAGTGGAATCTAGTGCCAGTCAAGCAGTTTCACTGGGAAGTACTAGTTTGTTAAAAAATTGAGAGGGGGAAAATAGTTCATTCAATTTGCAGTTTTGAAAGATAAGGAATATTTAAACTTCTAATTGAATTAACTTTTTAAAAAATTAATATATGTAAATAGAGATAGGAGGTGTATTATTTTTTAAAAAAAAGCACCCCAAACTTTCCATATGTTTTTGATGGAATCACTGAGGCTTATTAATAGGTTATGGGTGAGAAAAAAAGCATAGTTTCTCCAGCTCTAGCAGAAGTGTTCTCAAAGTAGTGAAAAGCATATATAGAGGTCCTGAAGAGTAAGAGCGCTCCTAAGAAGTCTAGAAGAAAAGATCAGGAAGTCAGGTTACCTCATGCAATTTTAAGGTTGGCATCTGTAGAAATGGAAGGCATTTCAGAGGACATTTTCACCATTGCCTCTAGGTCACAGGGATGAAAATTTTGAGATGAAAAGCTATTGCTCCTCACACGAATGCCAATGTCACATGATTGAACGGGTCAAAACACTTCCCCATCTGCATGAATGGCTCCCTTTGGGAGCAAACAAAACCTCCCTCTGTGCTTTCAACTAAAAAGGCAAGTTGTGTTCCTTTTTGAGAGGAACCAGGCAGATCCCTGCTTCTTTTCTGCCATTCAGCTGTGGATTCAACACATACTGAACTGTAGGCCCTTTTTTCCTTTATTATTCATTCAAGACATCCTCTGTTGCTGGACAGTGCTAGGAGAAGTGCAGGCCTTTTATGCTTCTCTGGTTCTTCTGCTATGGGACCACAATAACCCCAGGGAGACAAACCAAATTTTAATTGGCACCAGCACCACTTAATGCAGTAGATCCCTGCCACTAGTTTTCCTCCATCCACACACTAGTTCCTTGTGTCTGGCTTCAGATATTAAGCTCCCCAACAGATGGATTTTGGTCACCCAGGTGATCAACTGCACAGCAGCTCATCTGAAGCTGCAAATAAGCAACTCTTGGAACAGCAGCCTGCAATTTCAGGGAGGATTAGAGAAAAGGAGCGGTTAGGGGGTAAAAGGCAATGTCTTCCTCTTCCCCTTACTATCGCTGGACTGCCCCTTTGTTTCCGTCGGTGCCCTCACCCAAACTGACCTTCTTAGCTCGTGAAAGCTGACAGGATTGCAGCCTAAGGCTTCACGGCTGCAGACAGGTCTTCTAATCAGATAATCATATGTGGCAGGCACCACCTTATTGGCATGGGAAAGATGCACAGAGGCAGATGCACACTTGTTTTGAACTTCTGAAAAGGAGACATGCACTGCTAGTATTTTCCACCAGCAACAAAGTGGATGGTCAGATCTGTTCAACAAACAGGCAAGCATTCCTGCTGTCATCACTTCTACCTCAATTAACAAGAAAAATCTTGTGGATCTAAGCGTCTCCAGAGACAAACAGACTAAAATAAAGATATTTGTTTTCAGACTAAAGCAAGTATTATTTTTTCTTAGGGAGCTCCAGATTATTTAAGGGAATATTGCTTGGTTGTAGGACCAAGCTCGTAGCAGAGGTAGCTCAGTGTAATTGGATAAACAGAACTGTATTAAGACTTTACACTAATTCAAGAATATATCCCATACTATGTGGCTTTTCACCTTCCTTGGTTGCAGTTTTGCTTTCAGGCATCCATGCCTGTGTATGGACTAAAGCAGGTGTGCAATGCATCCCATGAGAATTCATTGGTTTTTCTTACAGAACTGGGTTCTGTGGACTTCCCTATGATCAATATGTTATTGTTCAGGCCTGGCTAGGACTTACATATTCCAAACAAAGAC
Source organism: Falco punctatus (assembly GCF_963210335.1). NCBI lineage: Eukaryota > Metazoa > Chordata > Aves > Falconiformes > Falconidae > Falco > Falco punctatus. The sequence goes on along the minus strand of NC_137585.1, from coordinate 10,720,733 downwards.
AAAGCCCTGTTGCACCCATGACCAGAAGGAGCTTCTTCCTTGGAAATCCTGTCATAGACACAGACAAGTGAGAAAGAGCAAGAGCAAGGGAACATTATAGCATCTCCCTTAACAGACTGAGAAGGCACATACATTATTGGCCTTGACCTGCTGACATGAGAATCAAACTTTTTCAGGCAGTCTGCCCCAAAAGAGCTGTCTTTCTTCTGAGGCTCTAGCGGTGCCAGGACGGAATGGGCTCCGACTTCCTCTGGGCAGGTCTTAATTGTCTTTCATGCAGCCCAGTTCCAATTAGTGCAACTCTACTGTTTTCAGAAGCATTCTTTCCTGGCAGAAGTGAAGAACTTAATCAAGCCTATGATCAAGTACCTGCTTAGTAGAGAGCTGGTTACTCTAAGAGCAGTAATGTGCCAGCACATCAGACAGCCCTGTACATCAGACTGCTCCGTTCGCATTCACCAGCAGAATCCAGGCTTTGAGGAACGTTGTTTTTCAACTTGTACATACTGCTTCTGAGTCTTGATGGTTTTGAGCTAGCTTAGCCTTTGTCTTTCTGCCAGTGGTTCGGAATGCATCCCAACACTTCAGAAGACTGGCTGGATCATTGAGCATGCTACAGGATAGATTTACAGGAGCATTAAATGGATTTGGGGAGGAGTCTTATATAACTTCTTAATTATTAAAAGCGTATAATCTCTCTGCTAACTTTTATAGACTTGCAAGCACCACTCCCCTACAGCAGGTGAAACACAATCTGGTATATTGGTATTATTTGTCACAGCTCTGCATTATCAACTAACACCGTAGCCAGGTACCTCAGGAAACACAGTGATGTCAAGATATGATTTTCTCCATTGGAAAGTGTCCTTAAAAATAGACTACAGACCCAGTTCCATTTTAACCACTGGATATTGCTTCCTATCATATTGCTTCCTGTGTATATTATTTATTACCTGAGCTAACTGTATTACCTGTAATGGACCCATCCTTATGGCTTATAGGAGCTAGTAGTTTGAACCTGTGCAGGCAGTTTTGTGTCCACAGGGATTCTGGCTCCACATACCTGTATTATTCCAAAGTTAGTGGGTATGCCTTTCTGTTTTAGCATCTAGTTGATGCATCATATAATGTGGATATAAAATTGCATATTTTCCCCACAAATTTTCATTCCCCTCTCCCAGAGATAATTGTATACAAAGCAGTACGATTGCTATTTATCCAGGAAGCAAATTAATTGGTTATAAAAAATAAAGGGGAAAAGTGCTTCAACAATGGCTTCCCTTGGTGTATTCTCTGTTTTCACTTTGTTAGCAAAAAGTTACAAGGAGCTTAATGTGGTTGCACCATTGTATTGTACCAAGCAAGCATGAACTACACTGAGATCTGCGCAGCTGTGGAGCAAAGCTATCAAGCAAAGAGCAGCTAATTTGTTCAAACGGGTGAGATGGTTTTGCAGTCCAAAAAAATTACAGGCACACCACCTCAAAACTTGTATACATGGACTAGTGTACAAACAAAAGCCTGTATGAGGTAGCATCCCACCTGCTGGTGAGCTAGTGAGACTTTACACACTGCAGCTGAGATCACCTTTCTTTTGTTTACTTTTTCCACCCAAATTTCTGCAGTCTAATAATTTTTTAGATTAGTCAGTCCAGAAGCTGAGGCATCCAGTTTGTTCCCTGTTTTGTAACTGCAGGCAGTTTCTAAATGAAGTTCTGAGATTAACGTAAGATACTGGAAGGGTAAGAAGAATAAGTATTTGATACCTGTTGATACATTACTTAGAAATTAAGAAACGTCATTCCAAAGGAGGGGCTAAGAAGAGTAAAGCTACATAACTTTTTATATCTGAAGACATTATTTTATGTAAATACTAAAGCAAGTGTTAAAGTGATCTGCAACTTTTAATTTACTCATCTTCCCTTTATGCACAAAGACCCTAATCATTACTTTTACCCTTTTGGCAGGGGTAAATCAGAGTGCAGAAAAATTTGACTAACCTGTATAAAGCTGTTCAAGATGGAGTCAGGGTTCCTGACCCCTCTCCCTTTTAAGTAAAATCAGATATATAATATTAGTGTAGGTTACACCTAAAATTCCTCACGTGTCACTTCAGTTGAGCTGAAGTAAACAGATGAACACAGTCATCTAATTTAATCTCATTCTCTTTGGTCTGCCTAAATCTGTTTCATAAAAAGGACAACTACCTAGTGGCAATTTTCCCAGAGTTTAAAGCAGTGTGTGCATTTCTTAGCCTTGCTGGAAAAGTATTACAGCACCCAGCCCAAGTTTTGGGACACAACAGCAACACGCTCCCTGTATAAACCCAGTATCTGTTAGCATAGCCACAGTGCATCAATACCTCTCCTGTGATATAGACAACTGCTATTCTTGCTGGTCACGACACAACACATGATCTTAATTCACAAGCTAGTAAAAGTACTGTATTCAATCACTGAATAAATCAGTTTCCCCTCTCACACTGGAGAAACTGTCATAGTGTCATAAATAGGCTAAATGAAGGAAAAGATTTGAACTCCAAATGATTAGCAAATAAAAGCTGCTTCTCATATGGCAATAGTCATCAATGACTTTTCTTCCCAATACATTGTTTAAATGGTAAGTTTGAAGACTAAGCAGGATCCATCACCTGTTCTGATTAGACAGTTGATTACAAGATAATCCGCTGAATATTTCATGCAGGAATGACAGTGCTGCATCCAGGCAGTAAGGTAACTTGAGTATTTGAGATAAGCCTTACAAAAAGGTTTCTGCACTTACCCACTACCTGGAAGCACTGTAAAGCTTTGCAGATATAAAGACACTCTTCCCCACAAAAAACACCTCCAAGATAGCCTAATCCTTGAATAATGGGGTTTTTGACAGCGCTGGCTCTGTTGTAGAGCCCTGGTTTTGCATTAGCTTTTTTTCTTCCTCTCCTCCACTCCCTCTCCACTGCATTCTGGGGAGTTAGGACAAAATATGCCTATTGTTATGTTGGTTGTTGAGGCATTATGGAGCATGGAGACAAGATACTGAAGTTTCAGCAGGGAATCGCCATGGCCTCCCAGGTCATGAAAGTTTTGTCTTTTTCCCTCTCTTTCCTCCGTGACGATAATCACCAAAACAGAAGGTCTTGCTAATTAGCTTCAGTTCGTGGTTTGCTTAAAGCAGGATCAAGCCAGGATGGAAATAGCTGCTAGTGCTGTTCACTGCTTAAGCCAGTGCAGAAGCAGATTGTGCACACAATCAGCATAGCCACATCCTATTAGCACTGACACAACTTCCAGCCAGACCTCCAGGCAACATGGAAACACACACGTCCGGTAAGTTTATTTTCTGCTTCATTGTTAATTGCTGACTATGAAGTTAAATAGGTGGAAAGAGGGTGGGGAACAAAGACAGGAATACTTTGAAAGAACTTCTCTGTCTTCTTTGAGGACATTTAAAAAAAAATGAAAAAAAGAAAAATCTGTGGCACAGGTTACATACAGACAGCTCAGAGATAGTTCTTTTCTTCTGAAGCCTCAGGAATACAGCTGTGGGTCAGCGTTGTGATGCATGTGGAAAAGACAATCACTAGGCAAATGCCTTGTGCTGGGCTTCTGCTCCTTCCATCTGCATTTGCCTTATTGCAATGCAATTGGAGGAGCAAGCAGTACCCTTTTTCAGAAGACTGTGCAGCAGTGAGCTTTCAGTACGCATGCACAAGGAACAAATTTGCTCAGTGCATAAAACCTTTGTGTTTGAGTTCCCAGTGTACGAGTGTAGAATATTGTTCACTGCTGATAGTGTCACTATTACTTTACTGCTACAGTCAAAAGCCCTGTGGTTGTTTCCACTTCATCTCATTGTTTCTGGGGCTGTAACTCTGCTGTGAACTCCGAACTATCACACAGGTCACAAAATGGTGCAATTTCTGTGCCCTCCCATCCAGTTGCCTTCCTAAAATTATTTGTATAGCAGACAATAGTGTACAAAGAGCCACTAGATTTAATGCCTGCTGCTGATCTTTGTTGAGTTATTCCAGTGTCCTTTTCCTAACTCAGGTCTTTCACTATTGGAGTTAGTCCTGATATATAAATTATGTCAGAAAAACCAGGTAATTTCTGTAACCTTTGCATGTAAAGTAGAATTAAAAAAATAACAGGAGGGGAGTCGGTAAAGTTATACACAGTCACAGTCGTATTATGCAGATATAGCTCCATTAAGTCTTTGGGCAATGCAAACATTAAGGCAGCTCAGGGCAGTTCCCACATCTATCTCTACAGGTCTACTCCATTTCCTTCATTCTTGATCATTCAGATTCATGACCTTCTACTCCTCAAGAGACCCTCTGGCTCATGGCGTGTACCAGGGGTGAGGGAGCATCTCCATTAGCTCACGTATGTTCTTCCTGCTCCTGACGCCAGAGGTGAGGGCTCCTGGGGCTAGTGGCTACCAAAGAAGCACAACCACAGGCTTTACATTTGCATCTGTGACTGTAACTATTCAGGCCAGTCAAAACTAGCTAGGAGCCGTGCTCCCCCTTGCCTGCCCTTGCCTGTTTCAGGTGCTGCAATGCTGTTTCTGGCAGCAGTTCAGGGGCGGACTGTCGGGGCCCAGAGCACAACCCCCTTCTAGGCGTTTAGGTGGCCATGTTACAGTTTAGCTGGCTGAGTCCAAGCCCAGCTCCTTCAGCAGCCAGAGCTGTTGTGAGGAAAGCTGGAAGTGAGAGCACGCCTCCCTTTCCCCTGGGAACTGCTTTTAAGCTGAGGCTTTACCCCTCGCCCCCGCCGGTGCTCCACCACAGCTAAGCTGTGTCTGCACCTGGTCTCTCACCTTTGCTGGTTTGGCCCTGACAGACCCCGAAGCTCTGCTTCCCAGCTTGACTGGGACCAGCCCCATCACCGCTGCCTTGCTGGGGGGTCACTGCGCTGCGCCTGGCCCTCATCACTGTCTCCCCCTGACCCTGACCTGGGCTTGCTGCTCTGCACCTGGGCTCCCTGTCAGCAGGGTCACTCACTGCTCTGCCCTGTCATGCTCTGCTCCAGGCTCACCTTCCCTGGTGGAGCAGATGGCCGTAGGCCACCTTTCCTCTAAAAGAACTGCAAGAGAATTGTTATTATCCATTCTGTCAGTAACACTTCTAAGAATCGGTGAACACGCATTCACTGACAAAGGGCCAGAAGGTTATGGACAAGTCACTTTGAAACTATAATGACTCAGGGAAGCTGTTAATATACAGTAAACAAAGTACATGGTGATATGGGAAGAAGCTCAACTTCTGCCAGAATCACTTCTTGTGCACAGCTCCACCAAACCCAACACAGCTACAGCTGAGAGTGATTTCCTCCACTGAGTCTTCAAGACTACCATTAGTGCCTTTTAAGTATCATAGGGATTAAAGACAGACAAGGCTTTTTGGATTGTCTCTAATGCTCTCTAATGCAGCATGGTACAAATTACAGCAAATTTCAGGTAAGAGGCTATGAAGCCTACCATGAAGAAGAGGAACTTAAGAGGAAGCTTCTGAGAAATGGAAGCATAGGTGTGGCTTGGAGGATAAGAAGTGTTAAGATAAGATCAGAGATGGAACAGTCCTGCTAAGACTTAAGGTAGACAGCACAGTCCCACACAATTCCCTCACTGCTTTCTATCTTTATCACATTGTCCCAGCCATATACCCTGGGCTGGCAGACGTCCTGGGCAATGAAATTGGGAATGCAACCGAAGGGTAGAAGAAGTTGAGCTAGAAGCAGAAAACAGAATTTTTCAGGTTTGCCACTTCCTACCTGTTCTCCCACTGCTGAGTTTCCACCAAGAGACATGAGATCCAAATTTGCAGCCTGCCGTTTGAGGGCTTATACGGTACCTCTCAGACTGCAGATGGGAAGGGCAAAACTGCCTCTGACACATCTTGCCTAATGCCTTTTCCAGCCTGGGTACATCTGCCTGTCTGGACCCTCTTCCAACATCATTTGAAACGCCACATCCTGAGCCCCCAGGACAGTCAGCAAGGAGAATCTCTGGGTAGGAATCAGTATCTCAGTGTTGCCCCTTAACATTTGGCTGTACATAACACAGCTTCTTCTTTCCTTTCCAGCCCCCAGAATACAACTGGAGGAAAAAGACTCATTATAGAGAGAACCGTCTACTGCTAAGTTTAGTTATGGGACTGATTTTAGCTAAAACAGTTAAGTAGGAGGGGACTAAAGAGCTAACTAGTTCTTAAACCGTCCTGAAGAAAAAAATATCAGATGTCTGAAATTTAATGGTCAAATGCTATTCTTCTTTTATTCAAATCAGGAGTTTGAGAATACTGCAGTAATGCAAGTTATCTTTGGTGAAACCTGCTGGACCTTTTCCTTCAAGTAATATTGAATGAAGAATGGATTTCCTACGTAAAAATTTATTCCTAAACATTTCCTTTGATGGCTTGTTTCCTTTAAGCTTGACCAAAGCTTATTTAATTAACATGCATTCCCTTGTGTCTGAAACTCTTAACTGAAATATTAAATAACAAGCAGTATTTTGAAAGACAAGGGGTGGCAGCTTAAAAAAGAAAAAAATGCAGTGCAATGAAAATACTTGTGCACTTAAACGGACATGACTGGCTGTATTGAACTCTGCAACTCTAGGTGGCAGCGGGGTTGGAACTAGATGATGTTTAAGGTCCCTTCCAACACAAACCATTCTGTGATTCTATGTTCAGAACTGGGAAGTCATTAGCTTGGAGGGGACCTAAAGAACACGTGTAAAACCATGGTACATATTCTTATTTATACATATTTCCTTTAAAGAAGATATGTTTAAGTCAAGCTACGTAGAAACAGTGAACTCAAGTAGTTCTTTTTCCTACCTACTTGGAAGGTGGACTAAATGACAAGTTTGCCAAACAATGCTCCTGAATCGCAGATGTTTTGAACAACCTTCCAGAGCAGCCTGTGCAAGGTATACTTCTGCCTGCGGTGTCTTTCAGAAGCGCAGCCCATTTCTGATACTTCGGTAGAAAGAGAGGAGGATAAATGAAAGGCCAGTGTCTGTGCCCTGGGTGGCCAAACCATTTACAATGCATTCTGCAAGTAGTTGTGCCTATGATAATCTGATCATCTGGACCGCTCAGACTGGGTAACTGGCTGTTACTCAGGATTTAATACAGAGCTCCTAATTAGGCAGACTCGCTTACTGCATATTTCACAAGCAGTGTGGTCTTTTAATACACTCCCTCAGTCCTTCCACTTTTGGCAGTATGCGCAGCTGCTTCATCATTGCACTTCAGACAAGAAACTGGCGAGTCCAGTGGTGAGGTCAGTTGGTGCACATACAGCCAACCTTTATGTTTACAAAAAGCAGAAGCAAAGGAGTGTTGAGAGACTGAGTGAGCGTGTAGATGATTACTGCCTGTGAATTGGCACTGGAACGAGAGCTGGTCATCGATCTCTGTCCTGGAGGTACCTTGTCCTTGGAAGCCATTTACAACTTAATGAAGTTTGACTGGAGGGATGGCTCCCAGGTTATTTTTCTAGAATGAGTGTAGTTCTTGAATATTTGCTTTCTGCGTTGAATTCAAGATTCACTCTGCTGCTGTTCTCTGGGGAGATATATGTATGTACCAAAGCTATGCATGTGTGCATGTGTAAAAAAAATATATATGCACATACATACACACACACACAGCTTGTTTCTATTGATACTAATTCCTCTAGAATATTTACAGAATGAGAACACATAAGGCCAGATGTCATAAAGACTTACAGGGTAGATTGAGGTCAGGCAGCATCTGAAGCAGAAGCCCCTGAGGTGCTGCAGTACCACAGGCAAGCACTGTCAAATGTGGAAGTCATTCAGAACATAACATTTTGGTTCAGTCAGTTTGATCTGGGAAGATGAAAAGCTTTTGGGAGAACAGAAGTCCTCCAAATTCAGGTTTGGAAATTTTATTTCCATCAAAAAACTTATACTGACTGGAAGTCCCTGACTGCCTCACCAGCTTACCAGTGTTAACCTCAGGGTTGTGACACAGTTCCTGAAGGTTTGGAAGCGTAATGGAAATTAAATCATTTTATTATAAATGGACTGCAGATTTTTTCCCTAGGCCTAGTTAAAAGGACTGGAAGAAAAAAAGGTCTTTAATTGACTGTGTGAAGGTCTTGTGAGATATCCCAGGCTTAGTTTGAAAATACTGGAGAAACATGGTGTGTAGCCTTTGGGAACAAAACCTTCACTTATTACTTATTTTCCTTGGAGTTTCCCTTGTGGCATCATTATGCGCTTCATTAAAGTAAACCAAGTGTAAGTCTCCTCGAGAGATCAGAAAAGGAAGACTGGTGAGTCAATCTACTGTACTGTTCAAGCGCTGCAGGACCTTAATCTATTATTCATAAAAAACACAAGAATAATCATAACATTTAGAGGTCAGGTCTCCCCCTCCCCAAGCATTTCCTTCCTTAGCATTTTGCTGGCTGCTCTTTTAGCTCATGATTGCGGGTAAGTAAAATCAGTCCCTGTAGAGGGCACAGAAGATTAGCAGTAGGACACAGCATCTGCCTTAGACTCTTGAAAGAAAAAAAGAAGGGATTCAATTAAATAAATAGAAAATATGCTTCCAGATTTTAGCAATACATAACCCCAGCCCCCCAAAAAAAGAAAAGGCAGAGAGACAAATTTTGCTATCACAATCTATAAGAAAGGATCCTTTCAGATTTTCCTTTAGTTATTTGGAGATGATGATCACTGTACAACTCCATAGGCTTCCTGCATACAGCCACCTCCTTCAGTGCTCCATCTTTGGAGAGGCAATGCAAGGTATTTGTGCCACCAGTTGGCTGTTCCAGCAAAGTGGGAGAAACACACTTCAGTCGCATGAACACTGAGCAAGAGACACAGCTATTGCTGCCTTCTCTCTTCCCCTGTCTCCATCACCATAAGGGAGGTGTAGAAGAAACTGATCGGATTTCCCAGTGCTTTCTTGTGGCAGAGAATGATGAGATTGCTTTCTTATAATAAAGTACAGCAAATCCCGTAAGGCAGTTCCTCCCAGACTGGAAAGTAACTATACCATGCTGTTGAAGCTTCTTGTTTCCTTAGACAGAAGGTGAAGGTGGGGCAAAAGAACTGCAGCGTTACTAGGATTGCCAAGTAAGGAGGCAAGAAGAGATATGATGGATTTAATATCTCCCTGAATATGTGGGAGCTTATGAATGTTCCAGTTACCTTTTCTTCCTAGGGAAGAAATAAGCTCTGGCTGGAGAGCCATGGTGCTTCATCTCTTTAGTGGTAGCGGGGCTAACTATATGGGCAGATGGGTCTGCTACACCCATGTCTTCTCCCTGGTAGAAAACAATAATGCTTGAAGGACCAAGCCACTATTTTTCACCTCAACAAGCATTTCAAAGAAACTATGGGTAAAGATCAATCAACCCCATTTCAGTTACGGCACCACTAGAGGGGGAAAGAGTATGGAACATTTGTATGTCAACACAGTTTCTGTACCCATTACTTTTTATCATCATTATTTTTGCTGCGCTACTGCCTGTATGGGACTGACTTTCTGCGTTTCCTACCCGTGACCAAGCATTCGTCTCATATTCTTCTGTTGCTGTACCCTGCTCTATGGCAGAGATACAGCTTACCAGTGGTGGCAGGGAACAGGGAGTGTCATGTCACTGCCTACCCCCTCCAGACCCTCCACTACACTGCATTGGCATCGTATAATTTGTCAATACAAGAGACGGGGAACACATCTAAAGCTAACGGGTTCAAGACATTAGCCTTTCAAGCCAAAACATGAGGTATAAACTCATTGTGCTTTATGAGAATATCACACCATGAGATATCCAAAAGTTCAGAGTTCTTAGGGGAGAAAGACCATTAGCCAGAAGTTTATACCTGTACCTGATGCTGCTACATTAGTTTACATCACACTAGAACTGAAACACGCTCCATTTCAGATCTAGTTGTAAGCCGTAAGCAAAAGTGACTCGGTTTGTTCGAGGCCATTTGGCTTCTACCTGGTGTGAATGCTGCACGCAGAGAACCAGGGCGCAGGTGCTGAGGACACCCAGTTGCTCATGTCCTTGGGTTGCTTACCTAGCAGAAAAGCACAGACTTTCCAGCTTCTAACCTCATGACTGAAGTGCAGGAGTACAAACGCTATTGATCAACCAGGGCGGTGCTGAGCTAAGTGCAGAATTGTATCATGGTTCCCCTTTCCCAGCAGTTCACGCAGGTAAGTACCTGTCTGGAGTTGTATGCACCCCGCAAGGCGCAGCATCTGAAATTGGATAGTATCTATTAACTGCAGTATTTCCCATTCCTTTAGGAAACTGCCTGCACAAAACCTGTTTTATATAACAGTACTTATCTCTTATTCTCAGACTTTCCTCTAGCCTCCTCACACCCAACCCTGAATGGACAGAAGACAGCAAAATCAGCAAGGAACTATTTTTCAACATACAACAGCAAATACCTCACAGTCCCTCAAAACCGGTCTTCCTTGCACGGCAGCAGGATCAACGGAGCTTTTGAAGCACCAAGCTGTACGGGATCCTTCAGCAGTTCTGTAAGCAGAATTTTATGTTCATTGATTTACGACTAACGTCTTTGGGATGAAGAAGAGGCTTTGAAGCAGAGTCAGCAGAGCTTGGTGCCCTCTTCCTGCAGGTTAGGCAAATCCACACTGGGAAAAGTGGCTATGCAAGTAAACTGATACTACAGCCTTAAGTAGTTCAGGAGACTTTCTTAGTGTACCGTAGGAACTAATTGCTACCATAAAAATTTCACCAAGCTTTTCTTAATAATTTACTTCAGCCAAAATCCTTCAGAGCAGTAACAGGAGGGTTGCTATTATCAACCCTAGCATAGGAAAAGGTCTGCAGGCTGATGACTAAATTGGCTATCCCTGTGCAAACCCTGGGCCAGCATGTGCCCAGGTGTTAGTGTAGGCTGGATTGGAAGGTGTTAAGTGTAGTGTGGCTGTGGTCTGCAGGGTAGAGCTGTTGTTAGAGGAGATACCTCCTAGGATATGTTTGTAGTGATATGTTGGTTATTCAAGGACTAGAATAAAATTGTCATGACATGCCAATTCTACCTTCCTATTTTTAATGCTTGGTGTGCTGGCTACTTGTCTTGGAAGCGTCAAGAAGCGATGTGGGACTGAAGATGGTAATTTAAATCACTGATTCTGACTAAAAGTGACACAATGGCTGTGAGAGGAGGGGAGAAAAATCTTGATAGTTCCTTCAGTGGCATTTTGGAAGTTGTAACTTATTTGTGTTCCTCCCTAACAAGGTCTTCTTGTGCCAGAATATCATATAGTGAGGAAAGCAGTGCAAATTTAGGGCCGGAAAATGTCCTTACTAAAATCTTTGGGAATTTTGATTTGTTTTCTGTGCACTAGATGCCCACAATAATGGGGATGGCACTTTACTGCCAAGAGTGAGAAAAATGTCAACAGGGAGGGAGGGAGAGATGTCGTATCTCCTTAGCTATTATTCTGTGTAACTCCAGCAACATCAAATGTTGCTATGGTGCTCTCTCGGGTGGCTGGGATGTGGCAGCTGGCTACGGACAGTAATAAACAGGAAAACCTGTTTGTGACTTTTCATGTTCTCCAACCTCCTTGCTCCCTCTCCTGCGTTTTGTTTGTGCTTCTCATTTCTGTCTGCACTTTCCAGTCAGGGAGGAGAGGATGCTTAAAGCTCGTCTTCTTTAGAGTCAGCTAATGCATTTTGTTGTGCCAGTGACCTGGTGGTGGTGACATCATTAATTCTGTGCTGTATAGCGTAAAACTCTCTGGAAAGGAGAGTAGAAATCTGCAACGGGTTTTTCTTCACTGTGGCAGAGATGGATCCAGGAGGTTTGCATGGACTGCCTGTGAGTACTACATGAAAATATATCTAACTAGGAAATGAGGAATTGCAATAAAATGCTGTCTCCCAAGCAGTTTTATATTCTGCCAGAACGTAGTGCTGAGTGTAAGTTTAGATATGCCTAAAGGGACTATATATACATTTTACACATAAAGTGTGTGATAAGTGTAATGTGCAGAACATATTATTTGGTGATAATTTTGTAAAGAATGAAGGATGTGACATGCATATAAAACCAAGATTTATTTAGTGATATGGTGATTGAAACTACTTTGTGGGAAACTAAGTCAAGCAAAGTAGTGAAAAACAAGAATTTGGGAGATGCTGGGGTATATAATAATATGCACATTTATATAATACTTTCAAAAATTCACATTGTGTTAACAAACAAGAAAATTGCTGTACAGCATGCTTGGTTAACTTTGCATTCAGGACTACCAGTAATGGAAAGGGAGACAAGGAGAGAAAGAAATCTGTAATTGGTACCTGTCAAGATTTTGGTCGTATAGCCACCTATGGGAACCATAAATGTCTGGAATTAAGTTATGGGCTGATTGCTTTGGATCAGGTTGACCCTATTTATTTGCTTGTATCTTGTTCCCCAGTTACTGGAGGGCTGGTGTCACACTAATGAATGACATTGTAGATAGCTCTGTGAAGGGCTTTCAGCTACAGCATTGAGCTGGAAATGGTGGATGGTAACAGTTTTGGAAAGGTATGGGATATCTTAGTGAATGAGAAGTGAAAGTGAATACCTTACATTTGGTATTGGCGTTCAATATGGGTGATGCAGAACTGCTGTCCAGGGTGGGGTGCGATGGGCAGGGGTTAGTACTGGGTCATCTTCATCCCAGAAAGGTTTGTAGAGCGGAGACGAGGAGGCAGGTGACTGAGTACAACATAGGTGACGTGAATGATATCAGTCATTGATTCCAACTTGCAATGTTACTATCCAATCACATAGTGTTTTCATCAGACGTTAAAATACAGGTCAGCTATCATCATTTAGCCATCCATGGGGCATATCCTCTCTAATGCCTGGTATTTTCCAAACGTTTCTGTCCAGCTCTACCCTTCTTGCCCTTTTAGTGCACCAAGGATATTGCTCCTGTTCTAGTTCAGATCAGTTTCTTCCCACACACAGATTTTTTCCTTCCTTCCTTCCTTCCTTCCTTCCTTTCCTCCTTCCTTCCCCTGTGCAGCTTTGTTCCACAGAACATCCTTTCCCATATCCCGGTCTGCAATGTGATTCTTATTCTCACTGCTCCATCCCATTTCAAAACGTGGGTGTCTTCTCCTATATGGTCTGTGTACGTGCAGGGCAGAGACAGCGTTGGCACGTGCCCCCCGCCTGCCGGTCAGGTAGGTATCCCACGTGTTGAGATAAGGCTGTTATCTTTAGCCACTATCGTTTGTTTACAGTTGGAAGAGGTCAGGGTGGCAATCTGGCTGGTGCATGTTTGTAGGTCATACCTACCCTGGCTGACCTCCCGTTTTGACTCTGTGCAGCTTTACATCCTTGTGTGGAGGCAGACCCTGCGCCTGCCAGCTTCCTGGGCTTTTTGGCTTTCTTGTCTGTGAGACTCGTGTGTTTCTCTCCCAGATTATAAACAATTACCTGGATGGGACGCAAGGAGGGGCCGCGGACCAGGCGTCCCCGGACGGCACGCTATTCAGGCACAGCAAGAGAAAGGTCGACTACGTGCTAGCCTACCACTACCGAAAACGCCTTGCTCGGCACCTGCCCGGCGCGGGCTCACCAGAGCCTACACGCGGATCTGCCCCCTTGGCCCTGGTTTCGAATGGAGGGACTGGGAAGGGCCGTGCTGAGCCACAGCAGCAGGACGGTGGCCAGTGTGCCGTGCCGGGGCCACCAGGGGTGGAGGTGATCGAGCTCAGCCCGCTGGATGCCCTGGAGGAGGAGAAGCGGATGCAGCGGGAGGAATATGAACACAACCTCGTGCAAGCGGGGCTGGAGATAGAGAAAGACCCTGAGGTAAGAGGGAGAGACTTGCTTCTCACACTGGGTGTCCCGATGGGTAACGGCCACCTGGGTGTCAGAGGTGGCTACGTACAGGCCGTAACTGTGGCCGGCTGTGCGGGGTGACTGGGTGCCCAGAGCATGGCTGCCCCCTCTCCTCTGGTGCGGAGGCCAGCAGCCCAGCTGTGGCCATGCGTGAGGGCTGGGCCCGGCCTGCCTTCATTCCTGCCCTGCATCAATGTTAACTGAGAAGCAAATCACACCTGTGCCATCTTTTACAAATAAGTGCCACTTTACAGCCTCACTGACTCCCCCACGGCTGCTTCTGCAGCTGCACAAGGGTAGGATGTGCTGGAGGTCTGTCTCATGGACAGCTTGAGGGGCTAATCCTGAAGACAGCTTGTTACTGCTCAACAGTAGTTCAGTACTCAGCATCCATGGGTCAAACCCTGCCACCACTGCAACCCCTAATTAGGGTTCTGCAGAAATATGTTGTACGAGCTACTTTATGCATGCCTAAAATATGGTGTAAAGCCAAGGAGAAGGTGGTGGGGGTGTTTCTGTGTTGCTTGGTTCCTACTGCCTGGGAAATATGTGGTTGTTATTGTTGATTAGGGCACTATTGAGTAGCAATTCCAATTTTCAGTAGAAAACGCATTCATCTAAATGTTCTTATGGCGTGCGATGAACACACTTTTCTTACAAAAAAATTAGTTTTTACATTTTAGTATTGTTAAAATGAAGAAAGGCTCTCTTAAGTAATTTGATGGAATACAAAGCACTGTTGAGGCATTTCATATTTCCTCAGAATAACCTGGTGATTTTCAGTGCGACTCTTAGCTTTCTTCAGCCATACGCAAATTTTGTCATTTCTTCTACGCTACCCACAAAATAACAGCTCCTATGCTGCAACAGGAGAACCTTCCAGCCTTTAATGTATTTATTCTCCCCATATGTGCATGATGTTGGATAGTGTTATGGCAATATCAGCTGGGAGCTGTGGTTAGGTTACTGGACTGCAGATAGTCGGTCAATTGAGCACGTGTCTTCCAAACCCCATATTGATGCACTAAGCTCTGTGCTATTCCTCTGGACCTCTTTGAAAGCCACGGATATTTATTTCTGTTGAAGTCAAGTCCCTGCTGTGTTCTAGTTTTAGGTGTTCTATTGGTTTTGACACCAAATTTAAGAAACTTAGGGCTTCTTTTCAGAGGTGCTGAGAACTTACAGCTCATATTGCTTTCAGTGCAACCAGTCAACACTTCCAGAACATGGACCAAATCACAGATTGCATCTGAAAATTTGAGTCTAGCTGACCTGGCATAGTGTATACACATTAAATCATTGGCAGGAATAGAAAGAATTAGAAAAGCCTTTTGGCTCTTAACGTTTTCCTTGCTCAGTTTGCTAAGTTGCAGGTGGCTATGGGTTGTATTTCACTGCACAGCCTGACTGAACCATCCTTGCACTGGACAGAAAAAAAGTGATCTCAGATCCTGATTCTTTTATACTAAGCATTGAGGTTAGGTTTCAATACTGCTAACACGTGACTATCTTACTGCTATGATTTTAATACAAATTGCATAAACCCCACGAGAACAACTGTTTTTGGAGACCTCTTTCAGTTATGAATTTCATCAGAACCTGAAAAGTCTAGCAGGAGATTTGGATTTGATTTTTTGACTCATTACTTATGCAAAGTCCAGCTGGATTTGAATTCTGGTTCAGACCCCTTCCAAGTGATGATGTGCACCCTTAAATAATATACAAAGTAATAAATGATGTCATAGAGAGCTGGTCAAAGAACAAATTTTTTTGTCATGGTTTTCCTTCTGAAGAGGAAAAGGCTTTTTGTAAATGAACTGGAATGTTCTGAGGATATTATTTTGTGACCAGTTCTTTTATAAGAAAAATTATTTGATTTTGAAAATTAAAAAAAGAATGCAATCTCATCACTTCTGTACCTGTATGTGTGTATGTATATGTATTCAATCCTGCTCTCCCAACACACAAGTTGTCTAATCAAGCTTAGCCTAAATGAACTAAGCACAGCATCTTTCACATCGGGATGCTCAGTCTACTAAACTCACAGGGTACTGGAGTTCCTCTAGAAGCTGCTTTTGTAGGCTACAGCTATTTAGAGGTCATGAAGTTCATCTCTAGGAACACAGGAGAGCATTATGACAATTTAAAAATCTTTGTTTCTCCAACTGTCTCTTTGAAGAAGTAGGAATTTCTGTGATGTTAGTTTGTTAACATATGATGTTAATATGGTTGCTATATGCTGAATAACTAGGGACAAACACCTTTCTAATTTGTATTGTCAATTCTTTGTTTAAAAGAATATAGACAAGAAAATATATGAAGATATATAATTTGTATGTGGAGAGGGAAGTATTACTCTTTTTTGAATATATGGATAATAGGCAAGATTATGGTCTGTCTCCATATCTACCCAGTTATTATTTGTGAATTAGGAATTTTTGACTAGTTTCCAACTTCCTTATAACTTTCTATCAATTGTTATTGCTGTCCTCCAGAGAAACATTGTTCTCAATATAACCCTCTTAGGGTTTTTTGTGTTTTTTTGGGGGTTTTGTTTTCCTGTTTTTAAACCGAGATATTATTTTGCATATCCAAGAAAACGTGCACAATGAAGGCAATGTGCACGAAGTTGAAGGTTACAACTCTTTCCTCTTTATTGTCAAATTGAGTACCCATAATGATGGGTGGTTGTAATATTTGACAACCTTCTTACTATGCTCCCTGGTAAAGTCATACCTGATCCATAGCATGTATTCACATGTTACACCAAATACTGCCACTGTCAACTTTCAGACGTGATGTTCCATGTGTCAGAGATGACAAATGGCAGATCAAGTTCAAGGAGCACTTTGGCTGGTTACCTTTTCAAATCAAAACATTTGAGTGGTCCAGTGTAGCCTATGTCCATGAAAACAATTGAATTAGCCTAAATTAGGGTTGTGTGGAAGTGATATTTGGTGGAAAGAATAGAACAGAAGAGGAAACTCCCTATTCACATCTGATGACAGCAGCTTAGCAATGCAGAACTACTGGTTTGCATAGTTTGCTATGATTAAAAATAATGTTTGTATCTGTGACTGGCCTGTTTGACCAGTCTATGAAGTTAGATAAAATATACTCTTGCATGTGTATGTAGAATTAACTACCTTGTGTTTTACAATATCACATAGTGATTAATATAGACCCTACTAATACAGATCCTGTAAACACTTCTGCTAATCTGCATAGTGTTAAGCATTTTCAGGATTTGCTTCCTCTGCTTCAAAGAAACACAGTTAAAAGTGCAGTAAAACTATTTTTCCAAGATGTCCATGCCAGAAACCAGATTCTTTGGCATGTCTTTGTAAACTGTGATGGAATGCCAGCAGGTCACATTTACCCTTGTGAGTTAGCTGTCAGAGCCATGACAATCCTCTTTAAATAAACTCTATTTAACACTAGTGGCACAAGTCAAATTTTGCATAAGATACACAAAGAATCGCTAAGATAGGGTCACCTTAAGAGTACCTCAAATATTCCACCTTAATTCCCAGGAAGGGTAATAAATACCATACTGTTGTGTTTCACCTAATGTGGAGCAACAGTATGTGGAGCAACAGTAGTTCACTTAAATTTGAGTTGTACTGCTGCTTTAATGACTGCAAATGCAACTTGTACTGTATTCAATTAGTATTATGTATGGCAAAGCATAATAGGAATAGAATAAGATGACGTTGGAGATGCATCTTGGCATTCTGACAAAGTAGGATCATTTTTGAGCACATTGGAAATGAAATGTACTTTGCTAAATAGCATTTAGAAGAGGAAAAACATCTTTTAAGGGGAAGATGATAATAATTTTAAAACCAATTGTAAACTACCCTCCAAGAAACTCATCTAACTTGAATTTTAGAGCTAGCATAATTTTAAGGATGTCTCATTAAACTCTGTTGGCTAACATTAGGCTTTGAGGCAAGGAAGTCCTTAAGGTCCTCAGTGTATCAGCCTGTGCAGTACTGTTGATAACAACAGTAGTGATGACTGGTTGTGACTGGATTTTTCTGCTTAATATTCCAAGGCATGTTTTTGAATTTTTGCGGGAAAAA